>NC_139043.1:110993527-111593527 GCF_965140915.1 Aythya marila
AGATGTAGTCATGTACATACCTTAACTTCTAACATTCCATGTGCTGTTGCCTCAGTAGCTGACAATACTCTTTCATTAATTTGCAGAAACGCAAGCCGTACAGAAACAGTTATTTCCTTCAAAAGCAGGGAAAGCAGTGTTCCAGAAGACCTGCTGCGGTAAGTGCACTGCTAATGACTGCTCACTGTGAAACAGAAGCTTACTTTTTTTCTTTTTTTCCTGTATTTAACAAATTCCTTCTGTTTTGTTAAGGAGAGCCTTTGTGAAAATGAGCACATCTCCAGAAGCCTTCCTGTCTCTTCGGTCACATTTTGCCAGCTCTCATGCCCTGATGTGCATCAGTCACTGGATACTTGGTATTGGAGACAGACATCTGTCCAACTTCATGATTAACAAGGAGACAGGCGGCATGGTGGGAATAGATTTTGGATATGCATTTGGATCAGCCACACAGGTATGTTTTCTTTAAAAAAAAAATAAAAAAAAATTGTTACAGCTTTTTTTTTTTTTAATTTGCTTTATGCAATTATGAGTCAATTCTCAATACTAAATTTCAGGTATTTCATTTTCATTTGCCATTGTTCTGATTGTAAAATAATATTTAAAAGTTATTTCTGGTTAATAGAACAAAATCTGTGTTTTCAGACCTATAAACTGCTTGTCTGAGGAATGAAATTAAGGAGTTTCATATAAAGGGGAAAGGGAATGAAAAAATACATATTCAGCCTGTGTGATGGTGTTTTGTACAGTGTAACCATGCTTTCAACCACTGTCACTAAATACTCACAACCAGAGCTCTGATGGCACAGTGTGGTGCTGTTCCACCAACCTGCACGTGTTCAGTTAAGTTACAAAGAAGGTTTTTCTAATCCTTTGTTCCCAAGGTTATTTAATTCTTGTTTTCTTTTGACTATCCTTGCCCTTGGTTAGATTTTGCCAGTGCCAGAGCTGATGCCTTTTCGTCTGACTCGCCAGTTTGTTAATCTGATGATGCCAGTGAAGGAGTGGGGTCTCATTTACAGTGTGATGGTACATGCCCTCAGAGCTTATCGTGCAGATCCAGATCCCCTCATCAACACGATGGATGTATTTGTAAAGGAGCCTTCTCTGGACTGGAAGGTGGGTTTTTTTTTCTTTCCTTTTTCCTCATGTAAAAATTCTTAAACTCTAAGAACAAAAGTGATCAAAAAGGAGGTATTTCATGATGCTTGGTCTCAGTGCTTCTTCTGTTGAGTTCACAAAGAAACTGGACAAAACATTTAAAATGACAGAATTTTGTAAGGATGATGATGGACAAGGAAGAGTTGCACATGGCTGTGCTGGTAATGTACCATTCTTTGTGTGATAATCCTAAAAATGCGGTTATCTCTTGAACACATTATGTCACTTAATGGCAGCAGCGTAAGTATTTTCAGCTTTTTGCATTGAGCCCCTTAAATTTTGATAACAGGACTGTATTTATCTAACAATTACAGAGAAACAAAGCATCTGAAACAAACTGCACTTACTTAAGGAAGTCCAATTGTAAATTAAATTTTAAGTCGCAGGCAGCCTAGATACTATCTCAGCACTTCGCCCTCCACTGCATCTCCTATTACGAGTTGCTGGCTTGACTTGGTATGATGTGGCAGCATAAAGGTCTGTTTAAGTATGATGAATAAAATAAATAGAGCAAAATTATTTCCTCTTTAGAACTTTGAACAAAGGCAGCTGAAAAAAGGAGGCACGTGGATTAAGGAAATAAACACATCTCAAGTAAACTGGTACCCTTTGCAAAAAGTCAGCTACGTCAAAAGGAAGCTTACAGGCTGCAATCCAGCAAGAATCACTTGGTAAGATGCTCCCCTTTTGTTTTAAACTGTTCCACTAAGAACTTTGGCAGGCTCCAAAACTTGTCGGCAGTTTTGCTCCCTTCAGATAGAATGGCAGCTAGGAAAAGAAGAGGCAGACAGGGCAAAATATTTTTAGGAATCATTTTGGTCCACATACAAGCTCTCTGAATCATCCTGCCAGCCAAAACACCAGATATCTCCCCAACTGTTCTTGCTCCAGCTCAGGCCTCTTGAGCAGTTTTACTGTTCCTGGCAACAAGTTTGTTCCCACCCTGTAAGCTGGCTTAAAGAACAGCAGTCTGAAGAGTGAGAAACTGTTCCATCTACACAGCTTTTAGGCTAGGGCTAGTATTTAAGAATCTGATGTGCTTCTGCTTGACACTTGTTTGGAGGAGAACCTGAAATAGGTGTAGAGGAGGAATGAAGGTAAGCTGCTTTCCAAAAACATCAAATTCAAACCTGGTGGCATTCTCAGGTTATTTCTGTCAGTCTAGTCAAGTCTGGCTCAAATCAGAACGTCTTCAGAATTCAGTTAAAGTACAATTAATCCCTTCCATCCTCTTTTAAAAAGGCATTCTGGATTAATAAAAAAAAATGGGGGGGGGGAGGAGAGTAATGAAAACAAGGAGAAAGTGAGCCTGTTTTAAAACCATACAAAAACTGAAAAGCGTAAGACTCGGGAGGAGTCTCTTTCGCTGTCAAGGCTGAACTGGAAAAAGCAGCAAAATATTTCTTGCAGACACAAATCAGCAGGGCAGGTAGGGAGATAAATCAGCTTGGATGTGAAGTGCTGTATCCTTCTTCCAGTTAAGAGGTTTTTGACCAGATTTAAATATTTGTGGTAAATATTCACTAGCAAAGGACGCCTGAAATCACCCAGCTTTGATTGGCCAAGACTTCCACAACTATTGAACTCCACGTCTTGAAAAATAAAGCTGCATGAATGGTGTCCAAGTAGCATTTCATAGTTTAAAACCCCCTACCTAAGACTTCCTTGGCTTGTTCCTCTTAATAAGAACTTACTTTTGTGTTCCCTATTTAGTGATGAGCTCCGCCTGGGCTATGAGAAGTCATCCTTCTACAATGATTGTGCAGCTGTGGCTCGTGGTAACACTGATCATAATATCAGAGCCAAGGAGCCCGAGGACGGACTGTCAGAAGAAACCCAAGTGAGATGCCTGATAGATCAAGCGACAGACCCCAACGTTCTTGGCAGAGTCTGGGAAGGATGGGAGCCTTGGATGTGAGGGGTGACTTTCTAAAGCCAAGGGGGATGGACCCCAACGCACAGCTGCAGCCAGTCAGCATTTTAAGGCCAAAATGGGAAAACCCACTTAACCACTTTTATCATCATTGGTTAACTTGACTAATATAGAAAATATTTTTGTATGAAAGCTGTGTTTAAATAGTGATTTGTTTACGTGGTTCTGCACCCAAGCAGCTTTATTGTTTTTGTGTTAAAGTCAGTGTGGAAAGAACTGGCAGGGCCTGCAGAGAGCTTTAAGAGTGATTTGAAAGGCACTCTGATCATTCAGAGGAGAGCCGCGAATCCGTACCCTCTGGACTTGTAGGCATCCTTGTAGTAAAAGTGTGTGCTTTGTGTTTGTTTTTGTTTGTTTGTTTAGAGGCCTTACTGGCAGTCAACTGAAGCCATTCTGCACACACATGAGAACCTTCTAGTTTTACTTAAGAAATAATATCAACAGAAACAGTAAAGCACATGCTAAAAATGATCAGAAAATGGTGTTTAGTTCTAGATACCTAAGGTGTCTGGATGGTTATTTCATTACTGGATAATGAGAAACTAATGATGAGATCGTGCCAGTTTGTTACAGCAGGTTGGCTTTTAACAATCAGGGATTTTAGTCTGTGCCTCTTTACTTCAGAGGTCTATGCTCCTCATGTTTTATTGATTCCAAATCAGTTGTTTGGCCAAAGCCAGACATTGGCGCTGGCAGCACAGCAGAGTACTGTAAGCTTCTTGCTGTAACTGCAGCACAGCAGAATAATGTCTGCTGCACTTTGGTGTTTACTCATGACAAAGCTGAGAAGTCATGCAAGAGTTGGCTCTTACTCTCTGGCAGCCGGTTTTCAGGTAACCTTGGTGGCAAATGCAGTGCAGCACAGACAGCAAGGTGGCAAGATTTTTTTTTCTAAAATATCGCAGTTGTTTATTACCTGTAATTCACTGTCAAAGATATCTTCCATTTATGTTTTTAATAATTATCATAAAAGGTATAATAAAAATGAGTCTTTGCCCTTTCACCACCTACAAGCTCTCCTTCCTGCCTCTGTGGCAAGGGGGTAGTCTCAGTCCTGTTGAGGCTGTGGCTGCCTCTGGCACCGATTTCAAGCGAACCTTGCAGCTGGAGAGCAGAGGAATCTGTCCTTGGTAAAGGCTGTGGAAGTCTCAAGACTGGGAAGTCTGCTGGCAGAAAACTAATGAATAGGGCAAAAGCTGTTCAGTAGTGCTTTTTTTTTTTTTTTTTGGTTCTAAACATTTTCCAGCAACTACTGTTTTTTACCTTGCTTCTTATTAAATATGATCAATTGTTTGTCAATACTTAACATTATGAATCAAAAATTCAAAATCTTTATATCGGATTTATTTATTAAAAATACTGTTCACTCGTATTTTTGTAGAATAAACATTACAGATAAGACCGTTTATTTAAAAATAAAAATAAACCTTGAGATTTACTGCTTGCTCTTAAAGTTGATTTAGGGCACTTTAATCACTGAAAACACCAAAATTTACCCACTTATGCAGGTGATGATGAACAGACAGGGTTTTTTTCCATAGGTGTGCAGTATAGTTATTTTTATATACACATGTGTGTCCTGCGTCTCGGTGCATTTAGTTCTTTTCATCTCTGGCACCAATAAAGCAGGTGGCATTATGACTAACGATTGGCTCTCTGAGGCAGCCTGGGTTTCTTGGTGTCACTGCAAATATGAGAAAGTTAAAGCACAATAAAAAGCTACATGAAAAGGCGAAGGGACATTTAGAAATGAAGTGGCTGATCATACGAGGTGTTAAATTGCACTTTTGGCACATACCTTAGATATTTACTAGGTACTTTGACCCGTACCATGGCGGACAAAGTTCAGGTTTATAGTTTAACGAGGCTCTTTGTGTAATGACTTTTGATACCATCGGCAGCACAACTTCTCTGCTTCCCTAGCCCATGCTGCTCAGCAGGGCTTGATCCAAAGCTGATTGAGGTGCCCTGAGCTGGAGTGTAGAGCGGGGTGGAGCAGGGGCACAGCCCTGTTCTTCCAGGTGAGAGAGGCTGTAGTGAACCCACATCCTTCTCCTCCCCTCCTCTCCCTCCTGTCAGCATCCAGAGGTTCTTGGGCCAGGCAGCAAGCCTCAACTGCTAGGTGACAGTAGCGCTGACAACACAGAAAGCTTAGAACATTCCTACAACATTTAAGAAATAAAAATCTCAAAATAGTTAAAAAGTTGGTTTTGGCCCTAAAGTAAGTGTTGTAATTTGAAGCCACAGCTACTTCACTCTTTTTAGTGATGTATTTGTCATCTTCACAAAGCAGCTCCGGAGCAATGTCAGCATCATACCGCTGCCTCTTCACCAGCAGAAACCATTCCCATGCAAAGTAAGTGCAATTACCCTAATGGAGGAGTAAAAGACTGGGCTTTGTCTGTGCAGCTAAATAAGTCTGAAAATAACTTCCAACATATGTAAATTGCAGCTGCCTTCCCCATTTGAGTGCTCTAAATAAAATACAGAAGTTAAATGGAAGGGCTAAAGCTAAAGCCAACCTGTGAACTAGCAAGAAAAGTACTGACATAAGGAAAACCTCAAGTTGCTGGGCTGCATGCTTTATGGGGTGGTTTTGTTCAGTTTCCAGAAAGAATTAGGATGATGCGTGTCTCAAAGTCAGAGACAGCCTCAGGTCTCATGATGCAAAACTAAACTTTGCAACTATCTACAGGTATGGTAGGCTACTTCTTTCCTGGATTAAATAAACAGATGTGGACTGTATCTGGGAAATCATTAATTGCATCTAAAAGGCTATATAAACCATTAGCATCTATTCTTTGTAGATTTTTCTTAGTGTACTGAGTAGTAATCCTGTTTAAGCTAGTCATCACCATCTCTGTCAGTCTTATTTCTCTCTAATTAAACATCATACTGCTGAACACATAGGAAAAATCTAGCTGCAACCTGCAGCAGCCTGCAGTGTCATTTCTTAGATGAAAAATAAATTCATGTATGCTGCTTGTCATCCTTGTGATTTTCTGTAGTCCCCACCACAGCCCCTCAATTTAAAGGTTAGCTTGGGGTATTTGTGGCTGAGCTTTGGTATAGCACCAACATGCTTTTGGGTGTGGGAAGGAGCCTACAACATCTCCACAAGTACAAACTCCTTGGGCTTCTCTTCAGCTGTGGAAAAAGGAGATTCCTGCATCTCCTATGTCCTCGTAGCAAAGGGCTTGATCAGCTGCTTCCTGGAGTTAGGGAAGTGAGGTTCTACACTTGAAGAAACTTCTCCCCAACCCACATTTTTCAAAACCAAGGAGTTAAAGCAGGGATTTATTACCACTGCTTAAAACTCTTCCCCACCACCACCAAGTGTTGACCCACGAATGAGGGTGTGTTGAGCCATTTCTTTAACACTGTACATCTAATTTGTAGATGCCTCGAGGTTTAAGGAATTCATTTTTAAGCTACACAGCTTGCAAGAAATGGCACTTAGCACAAAATGGTGGCATGCTGGTCATCCTCCACAAACCCTGGCAGCTTTCCTAGTACTGAGCCAAAGCTACCAAATAGCTGTATCTTGCCTTAAACCAACAGCACATGGGTAGGGTGTTTAGTTGGTTTGGTTTTCTGTCCTGTTTGGTGGGACGGGAGAGGGTAAGCAGTGTGTGTGTCTATTGCACTCACAGCGTGTGACACTGAAAGATTTCATTTGGTTAGGCAGAAGCCATAGCTGCAAATTCGGTTGTGTGACATCCCTGTTGGAACCAATGCAAGCCTTTTACAACCTTTACGATTCTGTGATTCTAAGGGTTCACAGAAGAGTGTGAGAGCACAAGGAGGCCGGCCTTTGGTCCTGCCCCATCCCTGGGAACGTATTGTCAGATTTTTGCCTCTCCCTGAGCAATTTGCACCTCCCTGCCTGTGTGTGCCATTCCCTTGGCTCTTCCTGGCTTGCAGCCTGTGCCCCAAACACCCGTGTGTGATCTCCTGCGAGGCCGAGCCCCTCGCACTGCCCTGCTGCTGCTGCGGCCTTGCTGCCTCACCGCAAGGCCACCATGGGCCCAGCCTCGCCTGGCTCCTGCTCCCCCTGGCGCAGGTCCTGCATGTCTCACGGGGCTGCCAGAGAGAGCACGGTGAGAAGGACAGGGAGGATTAAAGCAAGGCTGAAGCCTTGCCCTGGTTCCTCTCCTTCCCTGCAGCCTGCCCCCCTCTTTATTTCTGTGATTTTAATCCCTGCCCCCTCAAGGGCTCAGCCTCCTGGGATTCACAGCCTGGCACTCCAGACCGAAGTATTATTTTTCCTCTCCAACACCTCTTGGAGAAAAGCTTCTTGTCCTTTCTTGCCAGGTTTAAATGCTCCTCTTTGCTCAAGCAGGAACTTTAAACAGGTTTTACAGAAAGCTTTCTGAACTTCAGATGCTTAAAATGTTTCTTACTGCTCCTTAAAACTTACCGAACCCTGGAGAGAAGCAAGGATTTGGTGGCTCAGGTACTTGGCAGTCCGGGTGAGGGATTCAAGTTCTTGCGTCTGCTTCTCTGCCCGTGAGAGCTGATCATGAGCCAGCACCGTGCCCTCGCTGCTAAGGAGGCTCACGGGTGCCTTGGTGCATGAGGCAAAGCTCTGCCAGCAGGTAGCACTGCTTTATGTGCAGGTGATGGAGCACCGGCACAGGTTGCCCAGCGAGGCTGCGGAGCTCCTCCTTGGAGCTCTTCAAAAGCCACCTGGACTGAAGTCCTTCATTTTGGTGAGCAGCAAGTATCACTGACTTACCTGCTCCTGGATGCTTTGCTGCAGGTGTACTGAAACCCCAGTGCTTCACACCATGACCCACACAAAGCTGTGCTGAGGGCTACTCTTGTCAGGTGGGCTCAGCAACAAACACAACCAGCTTAGCTTCCAGCTGGGGTGATGGGTGGGCTGCGCAGAGTCATGCAGCATTGATATACCCCAGTGCTGGATGTGTGTGTGGATGGGACAGGGTATAACAACACACAGAACTGGATTTGGGTGTTTGGGCATACTGTTTTTTGATGTGGACAAAGAGAATTGTCCGGGGGGAAAAAAAAAAATCTACTTTTTGTCACTGTCAAGTTGTCAAATTCAGTGCCTAATGCTCACCTGGATGCAGGCTGCATGATCAAGCCCCCGAAGAGCAAAGCCCGGTGTTCCTGTGAATTTAATGGCAGTGCTGTTCTTGCCGGAAAAGCAGAGCCTCTCCCTGCCAAACCTCACCTGCCAGACGGGGCACACTTAATGCTGCTCTCCGAAGTCTTTGCCCGAGGAGTTTATAGCTAGACGGCGAGTGTACAGCAGTCCTGTCCCAGCTATTTATAGCCAATATATGGCTATATGGCTAGCAGTATATATTGCCAATATATTCACGCTTCGGCAAACAGCGGCATAAGTAACTAAATAAACCTAAAAAGAGAGCTTCCGAAAGTTTTTTTTTTTCTTTGGGTTGGTGACAGCCCCCGCGGTGCCTCAGGAGGGCGCCTGGGTGCTGGGGAGCGCAGCGGGACTCGCGTGGGGCCGGCAGGAGCCGAGCCTGCGGGATTTCGGGCAGGGAACAGGGGATGTCGTGGCCCCGGGGGGGGTGGACGGGGCGATGCGGGGAGGGGGCAGGCGCCGGGGGTCCCCTTCCAACCTGCCCCCGTCCCCCCGGGGCCACGAGGTGGCAGCGCTCCGCACCCCGCCGGGGGAAGCAAACAGGAGATAGGGGCTGGGGAGAAAAGAGAGGGAGGGGGGACACAGCGGTGCCGCCTCACCTGCCCGAGCGGGAGAGCTCGGGGGTTTCTAATTTAATGTAAATTTATATATTTAAATATATATTTTTTAAGGGTCGCCGGGCAGGTGCCGCCAAGGAGGAAGGGCTGAAGGGGGGCAGCGCCTCTCCGCCTGTCTGCGCGCACCCCGGGGGGGGGCAGGAGGGGACGGGACGGGACGGGACGGGACGGGACGGGACGGGACGGGACGGGCCGAGCCTCCCCCTCCCGGCGGGGCAGCGGCGGAGCCCGGCCTCCGCACCCCACCCGCTCCCGCCCCCGGGTCCCCGGGGGTGCCGGGAACACCCGCTCCCCGTCACTGGGGCAGGAGGCGGGGCCGGCTCCGTATAAGAAGGGACCGAGCGGGCGGCTGCGCTCCCAGGTCCCGCGACGCGCTGCCCCCGCCGGCCTCCAGCCGCCGTCCAGCCTCGCAGCCGCCGCTCGCAAGGGGAGCAGCGCCCGGCCCCCGGGAGGCGAGGCGAAGCCGGGGCAGCAGGAGCAGCACCAGCAGCAGCACCAGCAGCAGTAGCAGCACTAGCAGCAGCACTAGTACCAGCACTAGTACCAGCAGCAGCGGCAGCAGCAGCAGCCACCTGCGGAGGCTGGAGCTGCGGGCGGCGCGCAGCAGCAGCGGGTGGTGCCCCCGTCCCGGAGCCCCCTGGCCGCGTCCTTGCGGCGCCGCGAACCGCTCGCCCATGAGCGCCGCCGCCCTCTACAGCCTGGACTCGCCGGCATGCTATAGGAGCTGGTGCCTGGAGCCGGCCAACTTCTACGACGCCAAGGTGGGCAGCGGCGGCGGGCCGGGAGCCGCCTGCAAGCCGGGCGGCCGCGGGATGAGCGGCGACGAGGCCGGCGGCGGCGGCCCCGGGGGCAGCGGCTCCAACCTGGCCGAGCTGAGCGCCGCCGCGCCGGCCATGTACGAGGACGAGAGCGCCATCGACTTCAGCTCCTACATCGACTCCATGTCGGCCGTGCCCAACCTGGAGCTGTGCAACGACGAGCTCTTCGCCGACCTCTTCAACAGCAACCACAAGCCCGAGCGGGGCGGGGATTACGGCGAGTACCTGCCCGCCAAGGACCTGGGCGCCGCCGTCGGCTCCCTGCTGGGCGCCGAGCCCCGCGCCGCCTCCTCCGCCTCCTCCTCCTCGTCCTCCTCCTCCTCCTCCTCGGCCGCCTCCTCCTCCTCGTCGTCGTCGTCGTCGTCGTCGTCGTCGTCCTCCCGCGGCGCCCTGAAGCAGGAGCCGGACTGGAGCGACAGCGACCTCTCCTCGTCGCTGCTGCCCTCGCAGATCGCCACCTGCGCCCAGACCATCATGAACCTGAGCGGGCAGCCCACGCCGCCCACCTCCCCCGAGCCGCCGGGCAGCAGCTCCCCGTCCAGCTGCAGCACCCGCTCCCCGGCTCCCCCCGGCGCCCCCCTGCCCTCCTCCGCCGGCCCTGGCCCAGGGGGGGCTCCTCCGCCGGCGACGGCAGCGGCCGGGGGCAAGGAGCGCGGGGGCAAGAAGTGCGTGGACAGGTTTAGCCCCGAGTACCGGCAGCGCCGGGAGCGCAACAACATCGCGGTGCGCAAGAGCCGCGACAAGGCGAAGCGGCGCAACCAGGAGATGCAGCAGAAGCTGCTGGAGCTGTCGGCCGAGAACGAGAAGCTGCACAAGAAGATCGAGCAGCTCACCCGGGACTTGACCAGCCTCAGGCACTTCTTCAAGCAGCTGCCCGGCGCCTCCTTCCTGCAGCCCGCCGCGGGCACCGACTGCCGGTAACAGGATTTTGGGGAGGGGGGGGAGAGCCCGGCGGGACCGCAGGGACGGCGCCACGGGGCCGTGGCTGGATGCACACATACCTCAGGGGCCGCGGGGACGAGCCGCGGGGCCGCGCAGCCTCGGGCCGGGCGAGGAGGACTGCGAGGAAGAGGAGGAGGAAGAGGAGGAGGAGGAGGAGGAGGAGGAGGAGGAGGAAGGAGCGGCCGCGGTGGAGCCCCCGCCGGTGCGCGGCCGCTTCCCGAGTGCCGCGGCGACGCGGGGCGATGCCTGGGTCTTTCACCGCGAAAAACTCAAACCAAAAAAAAAAAAACAAAAATAACCCAAACCAAAAACCCACCCACCCTACCCTTCAAAAAAAAAAGAAGCTAAACGCCTTTTTTTTTTTTTTTTCCCCTTTTCCCCTTAAATTATTTTTGTAATGGTAGTTTTGTTTGTCTTTTCTACATTTTACTCGTACTGATGCAGCTATGGTACATCTGTTAACATGATTCAAAGCCCTCATGTATTTTAGACGGTAGGATGACAAAGACTGAGCATGCCCGACCTTTTATATCAATTTTTACAGCATTTCTAAGAATAATAATAATAAAACGAAACAAAAAAAGCGTTTGAAACCAAGTCTGCTCTCGTCTGCCGTGTGTCCTGCGGGCGGGGGGACAGCAGGGAGGGTGGCGGGGATGGTCCCTTGGGTGGCACCGGCCTGGCCTGGTGGGGAGGCAGGTAAGGGGCGGGGAGGCTGGGGAAAGAAACAAAGAGGGCTTGGAAAAAAAAGGGGCTCAAAACTTGGCCCTTCCTTTAGCATCCTCTGCGTACACCAGCCAGGCTTTCCACCCCTGGCCACGGGAACCAGCACCGAAGCAGCCAGGTTGCTGTTCCTCTCCTGCTGGGACCTGCACAAAACCATTCACTCCTCATCCTCTGACCTGGGAGATTTTTGTAAATTACCACGGAACGGGATGAAAAAAATCCCTAATCTCAGCCTGAGCTCTCACATCAGTTCTCGTATCGCTTCTCAGACGACGACCGCATGGGAATACTTTGGTGTTGTCTGACGGGACTGTTAGACCTGTGATCGGCCTCTCCATACGGTCAGGGTGAGGACAGTGGTGTGGCCGACAGAGCACTTTACTCTTTACACGTAACACAAACTGTACAATGAAACACCCGCTCTGTGGGAAGCTACAGATAAGGTGGTACTTCCATGCTTAGGCAGCAATCGGCTGTGAAACATTAACTTTTTATGCTTGATGCTTTACAATACGCCTTGTTCAAATCTCTGTCACATTTATTGCAAGCTGATAACAAACACTACAATTTACAATTAGCGATGGCACCGTGGCAGGCAGGCGGGCAACACTTCGGGAATCTGCCGGTGAAACCCTCGGCTTACATCAGCGCTCGTGGCGAACAGCAAGGTGTTCATTTCAAAAACATCAGTAAAATAATTTCCATCGACATAATAAATACAGCATTATAAAACAAAAATAAAAATCACAACCGTTCAAAATTCCAGAACAAGACCTTTCACGCTCCAAAACAAAAAACGCACCGAAGAACCGTGGCCTCAAATCCTGAACCGATCAGAAAAGGACGAGTTCGGAAAGCCGAACAGATTTTTATAAATACATTTCTCAGTGTTAGCACACTGTGCGTTGTAAATCACAGTTTTAATAAACTATCTTAGTACTTATCGCACTCCCATTACACATTATCTGTGGCAACAGTTAACAGATAACCACATCACAAAGTCCACAGATACTGTAGTAGCTGACTGCAGTTCAGTCCAGTTCAGTTTCTTACAGCTTCCAGAAGAGCAATTTCCTCCAGTCCAACGCAGTTCGGCTGGCTGCTCGCGGAGTGGACGTAGCAGCACAGCAACCCCACCTCCTTTCCCAGCACGCTCCTCACCTCATAGCTCTGGAGTGATAAAAGCATGTTGATTAAAACAAACAGTCCCGTACATTCTGTTCTGAGCAGCGCTCGGCTCAGAAGACGCAGGGTGCGAGGTCCTCTTCCAATAGACAATTTTTTTTCAAGCACTCGGAAAGTGGCGATAGGACTGATGGAAGGAATGAACACACTGCACTCGGGATAATTAGCTCTCGCTCCTGTGTAAAGTGCCACTTCTCTACCAGGCTTTCAAAAACTTGTTTAAAAAAACAAAAAAAGCTACTGCAAGCTTGAACTCTGTCTTGCTGAAGTGTAAACCTTTAGTGCTTTCTCACACTGGTGGGATTTCACACACCATGGGAATGTGCACATACAGCATGTCCTGATTACCTTAGCCAACAGACCCATTGAAGGAAAAATGTTATGTAGCTTTCCATTGTCCATCCCCTTCCTGCTTTATGTTGCATTTTACATCACGTCGTGCCTTGCTTGCAATCATTTGCACCTACACGGCTCCCCTAGTTAGCGAGCGGAGGGGCAGGTTAGCTGTCCTGCTGTGATCTGTGTGGGGAAGGGGTTGCGGGGCTGGGGTGACCGCTCTCAGATGACAGAGAGCACGATAACACAAGAACTGGTGACACTGACTGCAGGCACCTGGCTTGAGAGGGTCTCTCGGAGCAGCTTCACCTGCATTTCTTCCGTCTGCGATACTTACCTAGGACCAGCCTCTGACCATATGCGGTGACCACATCTGCTGCCTGATTCGAGGTACAAATACCTCTTTTTTCCCCCCAGATTATTTTTATCCTAGACCAGTTCTGCAGTCTGACTCGCCGTGCAGCTGCACAACCAGCCACATTGGTCCGACTGCGGCGCTGCCACAAGGTAGGAACAAGCGGCCAGGGGCGGCTAAAACCAACCTCACTGCCAAAAGAAGTAATTAGGAGACTACACCCTTAGAAACTTCAGCAGCACTGGCCAAAAAAAAAAAAAAAAAAAAAACACAAATAAACAAACAAAACAACAACAACTGAAGTGGTGTTTCTTGTGATTAATCTGCGTGGAGACATGCTTCTTTTTAAAATGCAGCAGTTCTGAGATGGAAATGCTTATGAAAAAAAAGGGAAAAAACCATCCCTGCATTTCAGCTAGGAAAAGAAACACCACCACCAGTTTGTTTGTAAGGTGCCAGTCTTCTAGATGGCATTATAAAAACTGAAACGTGACAAAGAGGTTGTCTGAATGCTAATAAATAGAAAAAGGATTATGTTTTGTCAGCCTGGAACAAACCAGACACATCCTCTAGAAGAGCTAGACTTGACTGCTATTAGAAGAGCAAATGTATTTTGGAAATTTCTCATATCTCTTTGCTTAAATGAAATATACACCCTCGCGCGTAAGAATTTCCAAGAAACTTCCACGTTAAATATCATCCATAAATCACATTAAAACCACAGGGATGTAACTGCAAAGGACTAGGAGACCGTGTAACAGAGAGAAAGCAAAATGACCCCAATGCATGTCACCTAGCTGAAGACATTTAACGAGGATGATTAATTAGGTAGAGGAGCAGACCTTTGTACCCCCTCTCCAGCACAACAGAGGGGGGATCTCCAGCTCCTACCCGGGCTTGCCCCCTTTCTGAAGGTGCCGCTCCTCCTCTACTGATCACCTGGCAGCCAATGACAGCCCCGCACCTGCCCTCAGTGCCTCGCTTACCTGTGATAAATCTGGGTCACTGTGCCAAATGTCAGGGCCCTGCTGATAGCTCCGACTGAAGGAGTAACTACTTCGCGATTACATAAACTGTACTTTAGCCCATGGAGCCCCGTGCATTTCGTTTATACAGATCCCAATTGCAAAGTATTACTTTGCATGCATTTTGCTTTTTTTTTTTCTAGTATTACCGCCCGCCAGTAATTTCATACTTGTGCTGTTAGAAAGCGGTTGTGCTTTATAGGGTTTAGAAGCCTGGAAAAGTAGCACGCTTGGACTGCGTCCTTGCTGCCTTTGGATTTTCAGCCAGAAAACGGAGTAAAGCCTAGCACTGCCCATACTGGCTCTGAACGTCTGGACACACTGCTGTTTGCAGATAGCTCTGCAGATCCATGTCTGAGCTAATGCTGTCTGTAAATCCCGTCAGTGGCACCCCTCTTCTCTGCTGGGAGCACACTAACACGCTTCAAATCCACTCAGTCCCAGGCTGCACACGAGAAAAAAAATGTATTTCCAGTGAAATCTCCTATAGCTCCTCTTGTGGATCTGAAAAGAGCTGCCTGGAAAGGTGGTGGAGTCTCCATCCTCGGAGGTTTTCAGGATCCTGCCAAAGTCGTGGCTGACCTGACCACATGTTGGCAAGAGCCCAGTGTGAGGGGTTGTCAGACGACCCTGCCATTTCTGTGGCACCAATACCTTCTCGCCCAATTCACAGCACCTCCTGGACTCTGTCTCTATAGTAAGTTACGCAGTTAAACTCTCTTTCATCAACACCTACTATACGTACCCCATCCTCACTGGCAGCAGACTTCAGGAGAGAAGAGATTGTTCTTTGTAGCAGCTGGAACGGGAAAATTAACAGGTTTTGTTCATGACAAAAATTTTATGTATAGGAAGACACTGTATTTGCAGATTCAAACAGTCACATTAAACAAAGATTAATGATTTCAATAGCATGGTTTTGTTTCTCCAGCCATAAAAGAAGAGGAGAGGTGAGACAAATGATGCTCAGGATGGGAGCCTGAAAGTTTCCCAAGTGCCCAACCCAGCAAAGCCCTTCAATTGGACCTGATGCATTTGACATTTTGGAAACCCTGGGGTGAACTCAGTGACTGTGTTACTTGAACAAGACCTGGGAATTGGATTCTCAGTCCAATGAAACACAAGCCTAGCACCAGATTAAATTATGGGGTACTCTTACATCTTCTTTTTTTTTTTTTTTTTTTTTTTTTTTTTGTAACAGAGCTGTTTATAAAAGTGTAATTTAGAGTAGCTATGTGTCTACATATCTAGCCTCATTATACTCAATAAATGTTAGCTCATTTCGTGCCATACCTTTACTTTTACTGTACTTTGAGATCGGGATGGACAACTCAAGAAGACTTCCAACTGCATTTTCAAAACTGGTGAAACAACAACTTCAGAGCACTGGTTGCAATACAGCAATCCTCTGAAGCATGCAAATAATGATGGAAAAACACAGAGAACGGAAAAGTTATCAATCACAAAATCAAAACACAAACAAAAAACAACTTGCTTATTCTCTAACTGCTTTGCTGGTAGTAGACTTGTAGTAGAAAAGCCTGGTTCAGAGATTCAGCTGATAACAGCGAATTGCTCTCCTCTGTTGGTGGACCTGAGTGACTTTCTTGGAGGACCTAAACTCTTCTAGCAAAAGGAACTTCTTTTTATAACTTTCAGCAACATGGGGGGGAGGTTGCTATTTATAGATAATGCAATCAAATATTAATCTCATAACCTTCTAAAAGTTATGGTGACAGGGGAAAAATAAGGTATAGATTTGGCCTAAATGACTTGTTGATTTAGGTCCTCATTCAGCAGACACTCAACATTTACAGCACACACTTAGGCCATATGCAGAAAATTAAGCACAGCCATAAGGGCTTGTTGGAATATGGTCTTAAATAAGTGCTGATGCTACATTGTTCTCCAAACAAAGCAAAAGTGTTCTTGAGAATATACTAAAATAAAATCACAAACAACACTACTATGTGTACAGGCATACCTCCTGGTTTTCTGCATGATAGTGTAATATAGGACAATAATTATGTTGCTATATTTTCAGCTTTCCCCCCTGAGGTTATACATAACAGACCATATGCAGTAAAACTTCTCCTATTTAGGAAAATGGTGTATGTTTCAACAGGATTGAAGTCACCCTGCTTCTCCTTATGCTGTTTGTAAGCTTTTCCAACAGGAAGAACCCCCTTTCCTTCTTTTTATGCTCTAACTGGTCTGCATTTTCCATTTATGTAAAATACAGCTCAGATCACAGTGCGGCACAAAACTGAGGTGAATTAGTGGTATGCAGGGTAACAACGCTGGGTAGAAAAATGTTGGTACACAAGAAGCTACTTTTCAAGGAGCTTAAAGCCAGGCCTGTGATTTATGTGGTGTGTTCATTAAAACTACTACTATTACAATGCAGAGGGGTATGAAACCTTTTTAAGCAAAAAATTAGCTTGGAAAAACACGGTGACTGCAAATTCAAACCATTTCATATCTTCTTGTATCATTCTTAATAAATTAATCTAACCTTGCTGGCTTTATCAGTTCATCAGCAATAAAAATACTACGTCTTAGTTCTAGGAAGGAACAAAGTGCAGTCTGTGCCTGCAGGAATTATTGCATCACCTATTGCTGTTATGGCTACATCTGCAGAACACCTGGAATCCTAAGGAGCACCCTGACTCTCACCTGTCCCGGGGATACAGTTCCAACTTTCCATTGCCACATCTGTCACACGTAGGCCAGGAGAAGGCAGTGCTCTCATTAACTCCGACAATGGTACCTACAGAAAACGAAATCCTTTTAAAATACTAAATGCAACCTAGCAAACACAGGCACACAAAAAAAGGGTCATGTTTGACCCTTTTATATTTTCATCTCAAGAATAAGACTCTTCCTTTCTTGGGGTCAGAGCAAGCCTAAGCTTCTCCAGCAGTCTCATTGCCTTCTCCTACATCCATCCACCAAGGAATGACAGCATGGCATTTTAAAAATATCAAAAGGTGGATATTTGAAGATTAACTTTCCAAACAGGCTCATTTGTTCTGTTTTGAGGGTTTTATTGCTCTTCTGTTTTGTTTGCTTGTTTTGTTTGTTTGCTTGTTTTGGTCTCATTGGTCCTGCAATATGTCCTTGGCAATAAGGAGTTAGAAAAATCATCAGGCCAGATTGTTTGATATCAATATTTAGGAAACACAAACCAATTAGAAGACACAATCGTTTTCAAAAACAATTATGCAGGTTAAATTCCATTACCTATAGAGTTATTCTTCATTTATACTGATTTAAGAGAGATTAGATCTTTCCCACTGGTTTAAGTGTGTGCCTAAGAAGGGAATGCCAAAGACATTTAGGACTGTTATAAGGGGCTTTGATTCTTTTGGCAAGAAAAACATTCTGAGTTTTATGAGAAGCCAGTAAAGACTTTTAAACACTGTATTATGCCTTATGGTAATGGTATGCTGAAATAATTAGCATTGTTTATGGAGAAAATACTTAAAGTATTTTGAACTATACGTAGTGGATCAGCTCTAAGAACAAATTTACCATAAAATAAACTCTCAGTCTGGTACAAAAGATGCAAGGACTAAAAATTCCAGCTTCTTTTGAGCAAGAACCTTGCAGTTATGTAATATGTTCAATGAAATAAGCCCTTGGAGACTAGGGAGCATTCACACTGTCTGTGAAACAGGGTCTTAATCTTCAGCTTTCCTGACTCTCCTGAGACAAGGACTGTCAGAGACAAGGATTGTCAGAAAGGAGGGAGCTACACGTAAACAACAAAACCATATTCTCCTTCAGGAATTCAAAGGACAACAAGTCTGAAGATCAGGAAACCAACTTCTCAACTATTACATTTATAACCCAATCTTCTCTCTCTCTCTCTCTCTCTCTTTCTCCGCCCCTTCCATGGATTACACTGCAATTCTGTGTGTTTAACCTCTTGGGATGTAACAAAAATAATTTTGATTCTCCAGTTCCTGTTATAACCTGTGAGTTTCTATTGGCATTTGCAAGGTAAATGATTCCTGCCACAACAGAGGCATGTTTTCTTTGCTCATGGAAAAGAAAAAAACTACAATTTTGCTGGCTATGTTTTCTTTTTTTACAAAAAAGTCACTATTTCGATTAAAAACAAAAACCTTTTTCTGACTGATCTGTTTCTCTCTAAGCCTTTTAATTTTTCCCTCAGTGTTGTGCTATACTGCAACTGTGGAATGCCAGTGCACAAGTAACAGAATTACATCTGAAGATGAACCAGGATCATTCTGAGATTAGGTCTACGGGAGAGGTTTATTTTGATGAAAACAGAATTCCCTCATGAAACCACCAGAGATCACTGAAGTCAGAACAAACATAACTCCAAACAGCAACAGATCTAATAATCCAGTGACAGCCTTTTGCATCCTGTATGCACAGTGATCACTCAAGTTTAAGCAGCTGAACAGTTTCTTTGTCAAGAATTTATATTTTGCTTGATTTTCACAAACCTTTTGGATATTCTCCCAAGATCCTATTTTTTTAAATGGAAATGCACATAGCCAAAATTAGGTTTTTACCTCTACTCTATTTTTCTGGGCTGTGGCTGACATCATTAAGAAGAGACTGACAATAGCTCAATCAGGACAACACCTGGAAAAACAGGTCTCGAGTGAGGAATGCAAAGGAGGATTAAAGTAACACTCTGGTTGAAATGTTTGAAAAATGAATATAGATATTATTATTTTTTGCCAATCAGTTACCCTGATTAATAGATAGGAAGGGAAAAATTTCAACCCAAAAGAGAGAGTGAGGTAACATGATTTACTCCATTTTGTTCAGGCTGTTACAAGGGAAACAGAAAAAAAAAAAAAACTGAGTAAGGGCTTAAATATGAAAACATGCAGTGTCAAAATTCAATCACTGGATGTGAATCATACACTAGGCAAACATCATTAATCATGTAATATTCCCGCACAACATATGTGGTATGAACTAAGTAGAATTTGCTCATAAGTATGGTTAGGAGGAGAAGTAGTTCTGTGCAGTATGAACTGCCAACATTTAGGGTGATCCTGACTCCTACAATACAGCAAAAAGAGGTTGGAAATTACTTTGCAATGAATAGTGATGAGAAAACAAATTATCAACCCTGAGCTCACAGGTGAGAAACACAGACTCATCTTTGAAAGAAGAACAAAGTTTCCAGGAGGAAGCAATCCCAGGTTCTCACTCGTCTGCTGACCAGCAACATATTGCATCCCAGAGCTGGTATGATCAGACCTCCCTGAAAGAAAGACTTCTGACAGACTCGGCGGCTCTGTTTGGATTACAGCGTTGCCCTTTCTGGTGGGGAAGGGAGGATTTGACTGAGTATAACTGGGAGACTTCACTGAGCAGAACACTGACACAAATACAGACAGTTTGCAGCAGGGGATATTCCACTGATCACCAGGAAGTTTTGCTAGTGAAGGCTGAGAAGGTACACTGCCAACCTCCTGAGAGCCAGGAGGAGCAGCAATGATGGCAAAAGAGCAGGGAGGGGCAATGCTTCAAGGAGGGGTAGAGGAAGCATTTGCAGCCCCTTTGAGGGGTGAGAGGAAGCCTACGTACAGAACACGTAGGTGACTACAAGTATGGCAAGTGGAAGAACGGCACAAAGAAAAACAATTAACAAAGTAATCTTGCTTCTCACTGAAAGCCAGATTAACATTTCTGTGAGTTTTTCTCTAGGTGAGAGAGAGGTGGTGAGTGAATTTTGGAGAAGTTAGTTTTTCTTCTATGGATTACACCATCAATATGTTCCCACCAACAAAACAATGCTAATACTGTTAGTTTCACATCTTCAGTAGAAACCTGTAGGCAGTAGCTAAACAAATTCCAAACCAGCGTATATATATCTTAAATTTTATTAAATAATTTTAGTTACACAAAAAAGTGAGGTTATAATCTATATATAGCTAGCATAGACATAAAGATATGTTACACTCTACATTGGTACAAAGCTGTGGGAACATACTGGTAACAGCTACCCCAGGCAAATTTCATATTAAGCAAGACAAGACTGTGGGATTAATTTCTCCTGTTGTCATTCTTACATCTGTAATAAAAAATCGGGGAAAGCATGACACCTCTTATGTAAGTGTACTGGGACTGGCCAGGTAACATGAAATCCTCCAGGTAAGTAAAGTACTTGTTTGCACACAGGATCACAAAGGTGTATTTTCGTTGCTCTACTGAAAAAGGAAAGGACTCAAATTTTGCTTTATATACAAACTGTCAATGGGTCAAAAGCAGACAGGCACTTCCCCTACCTAGTTACAATAAACAAGAGCAGAGAAGTGGTAACTCTTAGCATAAATATTGCAGAGGTTAAAGAAAAGGCCAAAAAGTATTTCCTACTCAGTGACAGAAATATCCTTCAGGTAACTCACAGTATCAATGGGAGATGGACATACATAGTGACTGAGGCTTACAGTGCTTGTAGTTGTGCTTATTTCTTGTTATGCAGAGTTCAAGACTGTCACTGCAAGGTGATCA
The DNA here is from genome assembly GCF_965140915.1 of Aythya marila. Lineage (NCBI taxonomy): Eukaryota > Metazoa > Chordata > Aves > Anseriformes > Anatidae > Aythya > Aythya marila. The sequence goes on from NC_139043.1 coordinate 111,014,267, forward strand.
TATATCAATCACAGAGGCATCACTAACCTGTAGATGTATTCTAAGAGAAGGTATGTTTAGTAATAGCTTTAAGTAGCTTAAATTTGACTTTTCAGTGTACTGCTTTATAGCTGGAAGGATTCATTTGTAATCATTATTTGCTATTATTTCAAGCCTCTCAAACATTCAGGTGAATACTTCGAAGTGTAAACGTAAAACAGTATCAAGAATTTTCTACAAGGGCTACTGGAATCATAAGAGTTAAATTAAGAGAGAAAACTGTTTTTAAAAGCTGAAAGTACCTGGCTTTTAAGGGCTTTTCCCTATAGGCACTATGCATTTGGGGGGGCTTAAGAACTTGACTGGACTAAGTGTTATAAAATATATTGTATGAAATCTTTCTGTACTATTAGGAAATATTTGAAATTACACTGTAAGAAATGTTTCTGCATGGTTAGTGGTAGGACTAAAGTATTAGACACAGCAATGATCCAAAGTGGCTGGTGAGCAAATATTGGCCAAGTTAAGCTAGGTGACTATGGTGAAATATTAAATTGCCCCATTGCAGCAGAGCTCCAGGGAACTCAGACAGTAACCCCTACTGCTCAGAGTCTGGCTGACATAATCTTCTCCACCTGCCTGAAAAATATTGGTATACCTTACTGTTGCCAATACCAACAAGGCTGGTGTGAACAGAAGGCTCCTGAAAGAAGATGGTGAAGGAAGGAATATAATAAACCAGGCCGTGCATCAAACCTTTATTCTGGGTGGGAGCAGTAGCCAGGCAGAGCTTGGCCAGCAAAAGACAAATGGAGCCCAGGAAGAAGCATAAGAACTTACATATCCCAATGATCTACAGCAATACTGTGCTTTTTTATTCCTGCACCCTGCTTATGCAAGAAATCAATACCAGGACCTGAAAGATTAAAGTGAACACGAATAATTAACCACATTCATTTCAAAAAAGGCCATACGAACCTCTCACAGCACAAATGGAATTGGCCTGTGTGGCAGAATCCAGCTCATCGAGTTTGACAGGGCCAGGCAGCTCACTGAGGTCAGCACCGGCAGCCGAGCACAAAAGAGGCTTTTGTAATAAGAGAACAGTACGTTCAACACAAATAATCCTACCTGCCAACAAAGACATTTCAACTCAGTACAGTAACAGGGAAAAAGGTGACCATGATAATTGTCATGGCCAATAAAGACAACGATCTCTGCCAGCTACTAAACAGATGGACAGACTCCATCAGGTTTTCTCAATGACAAAATATTTTGCTTTCAGTGATACATGCAGCATGCTCTTGTTACACTTCGTGACTCCCAGGGAAAAGATTTTAAAAAAAAAATCTAACATGGCAAAAGAGAATCAAATCCCATGCAGACTTCATTGTACCACACTGGAAACACAAAGTTATTGTCTCTTCCCCCAGTAATAAGCTTGGACACCCCTCAAGGTGGTCTTACTTTGTTTTAAAGATTACAAAGAGCAGATGCACGCAATACTTTACTCTCCAAAGCAGAGGTGCGTGGCTCAGTTTGCATGAAACCAGTACAACCTCAGCTAGTAAGGGAAAACAGACCGGTTAGCAGATGCAGCAACAGGACACATGGCTATTTACACGGTTTGGTACTTCCCATCCACTTGCATCTTGGAAGTGAGGGAAGGCAAGAGATGTGAATTACACCTCCCCACACAGATGCACCACACAGAATGATGGGCGAGCCTCGTTTTTATGAGCAACTAAAAATGAATGTAGAGTGAACTACTTCACAGAACCTGTATGGTGGGAAGGGCTCTCACAGCTGAGATGCTTTATGGTAGTTTGGAAAAGTTCTGTGTCTAGGGACATGCAAGTCTCTAGATTCATTGTCTTACTCCTTTTAGAAGTAGTAAGCTCAATAAAACAAGTTTCTGCAAGAATACCAAAACAAATGAAACCAAGCTGCTTACTATTTCTGAGTCTTCTGTCAGCTAGCAGATTTGATTGATACCGGTCTTTAGATTCAACAGTCATCAAGGAAGACTGACAGAAATATTGGTGAACATACCATAGGATAATTTCATTTCTCAGTTTCATAGGAGATATAACCAAAAATACAAAAGAGAAATCTCACAGAAAATTTCTAATTACAACCCCATTCAAATTTCTCATCCCAAACTTGTAACATTTCATCTTCAAGTGAGAGTGAAAGTCTCTGTAGGCCACATATTACAGTGTTATAGATTAGGGTGTTAGTTCAGTTCAATTCCAACTGCTTCAAAACCACATGTAAAGCTTACCATTTCCCCACAGGGCATCCTTGAAGAAGATGAGTCGTGAGGCAGCACTGAGGGCTTCTATGATTTCCGTACTGAGAACGCATGATGCAGCAATTGACACAGCAACAACTTTTGGAATTGTGTGAGCTACATCTTGCAGTGTGAAGTCAGTCACAAACAACAAAATCTCTCTTTGATTTGTAGGAATACTGTGCTTTGTCTACGATTTAAAAGAACAAACAAACAAACAAAAAAAAACCAACTAAATTGGAATGTAGTCATTAACTTTTAGAAGAAGGAAAGACTAAAGTAACATCTTCATCTTTAAGCAACCAATAAAACCGACACATTACTACGCTTAGGGCCCGTACACAAAAATGAATTAAAGTTTTATTGGAATTCCTCATTACTCCTTAATGCAGATATGGAGTAACATCTCTACCTTAAATTAACTTTACAAGATTGATCCACTGTGAGCTTGGCTCTACCACTATCAACTATCATGTCTTACTCACTTGGATCTGAAAATAAATTTTATGAAAAGTTAATTGACCATTTTTATGAACAAAGTCTTGCATAATATTTCCCTTGGAAAAAAAGAAAGGCTAACACTACCACTACTATTATTTAGCAAATTTTCCATGCAGTGTTATCTGATTCTCAAAACCTCCACTCCTTGCAGTGGATAGGTACTGCAGTTACAAAGCTGCACGTTTCTTGTTGAATAAATACATCTCCAAATATTTGAATGATACGTGAAAGTAGAAAAGTAGATAACTTATAATTAAATAGATAATCTTATAATTAAGAAACACAAGAATCCATAATGACAATGTAAGTTTTCTGACTATGACAGGTATGAAAATACTCTGGTGCAACTAAATTATGGTACATCAAAATTAGTGATGTCACAACAAAAAAATAATTAAATTTAATGTCAGACTTCATATCTGAAAATAGTTATTACTAATTCATAATTTTACACTATTTATAATTATATATATATATTTTAATTTTCACACTGGGATGATGAGCAAGACAGATTGCATAGACATGATGCAGACATCAGTGTTTAGTCCAGGATCTCTAACAAAACCAGACAATTTGACGATCTGTTCTTTTCTTCTTCTTCTTCTTCCTTTTTTTTTTTTTAAACATGAAGTTTATATTTACACGCATGTGAATTTTCCCATACTTTAGGAAAAACAAGTTTAATAACTTGAGCATATTGCATATTTACCAGTCCAAACAACTCCTAATTTTGAAGATTCTAGTATTTTAAAATATTTAACTGAAATTAAATTACTTTCTTAATTAAAAAAAAAAAAGGCTTTGTTACTATTTAATTAATCTGTTGCTTAAAAAATCATACTTAAAACATTCAAATGAAATTTAAATACTACAATGATTGGAGAGACGTATCACAGAAGTATTTTATTCTCAAAGTTGCATTTCCCTAGCACAAGGTAATGCAATAAGAACCCCAACTTTTTGTCTTCAGTTGTGTTCAAACCCTGAAAGTGTTAACCAGGCTAAAATTAACTTTTTGTTCATGCTAGCAGCTCTTAGAACAAATTCAGTAATTAGAAATAATGGCTGGTAAAACTTGTAACTCATATATTATGGTCCTGCCTTAATATATGCTGGCAATCGCATTTACATTTTTTCTTTTTCTCATAACTGTATGCATTTGAGTACCTCCTCCGTACAGATACCATTAAAATATCTTCAAAAGAAAGATTTTTTGCAGCTGTCCCATGAGAATTCCTAACACGTTAAAAGCTGGCTTTCAGAAGAGTCATCCAAAAAGTAAATAATAATAACAGCAAAAAATCACAAGTTAGTATAAAATCATCATCTTGCTGTGTGTGACAATTTGTTCTGAACAGAAAGGACAGAACAGACAAATAGCAGCAGGATTGAGTTATAAGGAAGGACAGCTCCTTAACCACAGATGGAATATATTTCCTCATATTCCTTCTGTACCACAGTACAGATTCTGAGTAATAATAAAAGCGTATTTCCATTCCTCCTTCACACAAACGAAGCATCTCAGAATACTCTTGCTACGTAGAATAAATATTATTTTTAAAGTACTTTTGACTTAACTCCTGTAGCAGATTACCTAATAATAACAGACCTGCTAAACGAAGCAAATTGTAGTCCCTAGCTCACATATTATAACTTGATGATTTTGCACATGAAGGATAAATCGTCTTGGCGAAGGTAACTGCAGTAAACAAGCTGCTGTTCACGACCTTCTTCTGGAAGGATTAGGAAAGTGATACACTAACAGCAGGTAAATGCTTTTTATGTTTCTAGAAGTGTTACCCAGCAGTATTACAGAAAAAAAGGAGATTGCTATTGATTTCCAATATTACTTTCAAAAAAATCATGAGCAGTCATATTCACTCATGAAAATCTAGTGCTTACTGTTCACTAAACGAAAAATACCCAGTAAACTTCCTAGTAGCAAGAAGAAATTACAGACTTTTTTTCGTGTTAGATAAGCTTCCATTCTTCAAAGTCACAACTGTTCCTGCATACTTCATCTTCCCTCTAGTGGAGTGATGAAGTGATTCTACACAAGAATATTGATGAACCCTGGTGTCTCAGACATAGGTAGATGTACCTAAATATAAAAATGCTTGGGTAGCATACCACCAGTCTGTAATTTATTTATTTAAATTGAACAGGCTGCTTGGAAACAGAAGTCCACACATGTACGTGCCCATCTTTCTGTTAGCAGCCTGAAGGTCCTATCAAGGTAGACATAACTTCCCACGTTTGCAAATGCTTTGCTGTCATGTTGGTAAATACGCTGCATGCGCTCAGCAGAGAAAACACGGCTGAGTGACAAGAGATACCCCTCATCACAGGAGCTAAAAGTACTGCCCGCCCCAAAATCAAATCACAACGCATTGGCTTTTGAAGCAAGAGGACAAGACCAAACTAAATTTATGTCTCACGCTGGTGGGAAGCATCCCCAGCTATTTTGCTGGCCGTTCTGGAATTTCTTTGTCTTTGGTCCATATGCTTTGATTCACACTTGTTTCTTGTGGAGCTGATGGACAATTGCAAATTATTCTCCACCAGAATTCAGGGCTGGCTGTACTGAGGATCCAGTCGCCAGGAAAAAATAAATAAATCAGCAACAAAAAATTCCTTTAACTACTGAGGGAGTTAGCAACACTTTGAAAGAAAATTGTAGCATCATTCAGAAACAAATAAATAAAACATAATTATAAGCTTTCCAACACAGTATGGATGGCAGATGTATTTACCTAAGAGTTCCTCCTTTCTACTAGCTGGACCATAAAAGCCAAATTTGCCTGAGGGGCTTCTATTGAAGTCAACAAAAATAGTCCACCCACTTGCATGCAGAGAGCAAAACTGATTTTTTATATAACTGTCATCTGTTCAATTCTATCCCCATTCTGCTGACTGGGAACTTCTTGCTATGTATCTAAGGACAGTACATTGATTTTCATTGCAAGTCTCAACTGTCTGTAAGCTTCCTTACTACAGTGAAACATTATCTCTAGCTAGATAGCAAGTTATTCAAGTATAGTTCAGCTTCTAGAGCAAATGGGATTGAAACCATGCAGCTTCAACTGCAGTAAGATGCAGTCCTTCTTACCCATTCACAAGCATTTTAGACCTGGTGATAATTCTGCACAAATAGCTCTTGAAGATGATACAGGAAGTTTTTCTTTCCCCTAAACAAGATAAATGCTGGCCTTTCACACATCATTAAGTTGATTTTATGTTGATTTCTTCACTAAGTGAAAAGATTACCTGCAGCCTCAGGTATAGCACTTGTGCCCAAAAGCTACAACGTTCATTACAACCATCGATCTGAAAATAACGGTACAAAAACAGGGAATGAGACAAGCAGAAATTCAGTGGTACAAAGCATTTGTCATCAGACTTTTAAAGCAGCCTACCTGAAGAATTTCCTTTAGACCATGAACAGCTGGTGGCTGGTACAAATTAGAAATCTGCTCTTCCTCATCCACTTCCACATGTATTTCACCAGACTGAACAGTAAGAATGTAACAGAAGCTGGGAGGAGGAAGATTAGTTGTCATCTATTAAAAAAAAAAAAAAAAAAAAGGAAAAGAAATGTGACATTAAAAAAGGCACTTCAATCTGGCCAGTCAGGTTTTATAATAATAGCCAAAATGAACCACACAATTTACATTTTAAGAGTGATGGGAAAATAAAATAATGACCCTCTGAAGTAGGAGCTGAGTTAATAAAGCAACATTCACAAGTTATAAGTGAAATCAGCTTGTGTGTATCATTCTTTCCGTAATCTGACATTGATCCTCATCATAAAAACATCTCATGATTTGGCACACTTGGCAAACACTGCAGCTATTCCAAGGTGGTGATTGTTGTTTTTGTATTTTTTTATTACATGGTAGGAGTACCCTGATTATTTATTTTTTTAACATCCATAACTTTTCTGAGATTTGGGGACTTTTGCATGTGGGTGGGTTTTTGTGATAGTAAACAGATGAAGAACTTTTAAAGCTGCCAAATTAAATCCAGGACAGCACAAGGAGATAATGAAGAACAGGAACTCAACAACTACAAGAACTGCTCTTCTTGTGTTATGCCAGATTTTTCTGTCCCCCCCCCTTAAAAAGTATTGTGACGTAACAACTTTATCGATCTCCACTCAAAGACAGAGAAAGGCTTCTGAGAAATAAAAGACCCTGCTAGAAAATCATTTTTATTTTTGATCTGGTAAATATTCTTCTAGCAATGTTTATAGTTAATAAAGTGTTTAATTTAATATGAGAAATATGAATCTACTAAAGACAGCTGCCCACTCATTTTAAAAAAAGTTGCATAAGGGAAAAAAAAAGACATCAACCCATATTCTTGTTTGGCACTAATGGCACTGAAAAGGTACCTGAAGGCACATATGGCTAAAAAGAAATCAGTGTCACAGATCTCTTCTTCCCAAGCAACTTTTTCAATGTGTTGGCAGTATTATTTATTTATGCTTATATGTGCTTCCATAAAACTGTGTGTAAAGCTATACTGCTTGTGCCACAAAAAATGTATTGCACCTAAAAAACCTGCATTCTGCCAAAAACCTGCAGCAGTAGAATATGCTTGATACTCTGTAGAATGAATTAGTATTTCAAAGCCATGACAGGGTGTAAATTGAATTATTATGGAAAGTTTCCTCCATTTCTAGATTGCTAATAAAACAGAGAAAATGGAGAACAAATGAAAGTCATAACAATGCTGAAGAACATTTACGAGCTTTGATCCATTGGTGGATATTCCTATTCTGTTGTCCACAGTAACACACAAAACAATCCACTCCTCTAAGACTTCTGAAACGTCTATATGAAAGGGAGAACCAAGGAGACAACAGCAGTTTCACTCAGTTTCAGTCTTGGTTTACAACCAAGGTCTGAACTTTTTATTATTCAACATAAATCCCTGTACAATCCGAAGAACACTGTACACTGCAGCGAAAACATTCTCAGACTTTAGAAATAACTAGAAACAACTTGCAATATCCACCTTTTATGTCCTCTGCTTTTGAAACTTGTTTATTTCCAGCTTTTTCTGCTTTATGAGAACTTGCATCCTGATTGACTCCTCTAGGCTCTAACACAGATTTTTAATACCACAAACTTCTTCCCCCAAGAACAGCTATACAAGAACAGCAGGACAGCACAAGTACTTGGTCACCAAGAAACTTCTCAAATGACCTCGTTTTACCAAAATGCCACTCAATATGACATGACTCCTTTTCAAATACAAAAGCTAATTAAATGAAAATTAAATATGCAATTTTAGATTTGCAAATGTACAGTAACATACTTCTTATTCTTTTCAATACCTCACATTAGGAACTTCCACCACCTCCCAAAATCACAAAAACATTAATTATTTTCTATTAGTTTATTTTTGTGTTCATCTGTTGACTGTCTTCACATGGGACAACTGTCAGCCAGAAGCACCCTACATAGTATGAGACCTAATTCCAGCAGTCAGTCTATTTTCACTGGAATTAATCTCCAGAAAAGAGCTTCAAAAGAATGAGTTAGTATCACTGTATATAGATTTCTCAGATAGCATGGAGCCAGCTAATATCTCTTTCCTCCTGCAAGGAAAGGAGAGGAGGAGTAATTTGTCTGGCCATTCTATCACCCTAGCTCTAGAGGATTAAGAGAACACCAGCTGCATCGTTTTGGAAAGAAGCTGCTGATCCAGAGTGCCTCAGGTTAGCTTAGAACCAGTAAAACAACACTCAATAGCTAAATAAAGAGAGGGCGAGAATCTGATACCCAAAATAAATCTGATTACACTACTAAGAAAAATAGTAATCGTGAGTGAAAAAACACATTTCCACAATAACAAGACTTACCATTTCAGGGTCTTGACTTTGTCCAGGAACTTTTACAGGCACTACTGGAGGCCATAAGCTGTCAATCAGGCTAAAAAGTCCTAATGCCCTTCAAAAAAAACAATAAAATCAAGTTTAGAATGCTTCTCCCTGTTATATGCTACATTAAAAAGACTCATTAAGAAATATAATTTATACCATTGCATGATTATGAAAACAATTTTAAATCATATTTGTTTTCTAGAAGCTGCTTTTGATTTGGTCTAATTAAATCTCCATCATTTCTGCTGCAGGGTGGAGAGGGATGCATCACATTCAGCGACAAGCAAGTCATACTTAATGCTTTGCCATGAACAGCCTGCTACATGATAAAATCCAGGAGAACAAGTAAATGCTAGCTGGGGAAGGACACGGTCAATCTCTTTAAAAAAAATTACTTTAAACTATTTTAACTGGTAGATTGAACAACATGTTTTGCTTCTAACATTTTTCGTTCTTGCTTTTCTCTAACTTCTGATTGCCACTGAAATCAGGAAAGTTATCAATTATCAGATATGAACAGAGAAACAGGCAAGATTTTTTGATCTGAAACACACCCAGGCCTTGGAGTACCAACATGCAGAGAACCGTCTCCTTTTTACACAGCTGCTCACTTGGTTATGATTTTTATTTATTTCAAGTTTTCCACCTTCAATTTAGAAACAGACATAGGATTAACAGCCCAGCATATGAAGGTGAACTGCTGCAAACTCTTCAGCTTTAGCATGCCAAGCTGTAATTTGCAGCAGTTCGGTGTCTGGCTTGTCAGTTGATGCGTCATCGTGCAGTAAAAGCAGAAACATCTATGGGAGAGGCCAAGAAAATAGCTGAGGGAGGGGAAATAGCCGCAGATAACCAACTTGAAGAGGTGTGCATTTCTGAGTTAAAGCTCTCAGTTATCTTGTCCTAGTTCTCTGTGCATGTTCTGCACAGGCAAAGCACAGAGATCTGGATTTTAACCCCACATTGCCTCTGAGAACAAGTTGCCTGTCCCTCCAGTTACGAAAGCCACTACTTCTGAAGCAGTTCTGTTTTAGCAAGTCCAAAACTTGCTAAAGCTAATCTTAGCCTCTAAACAAAAACGCCTAGAAGAAATAAAAGGCATACTCTTGTACTGGTCTGAAGCATGTTGCAATATGCTGCTTCTCTTCAAGGACTCGTGGAAGATCTTTAAAGTTCTGCTTTTATCTCACTTCTGCTTAAATTTATCTATTTCTGTATTTCCCTTGTTCTTCTTTTGATCCTTAAGTGCTTATGCCTTGGGTATCTATAGGCAGTGAGCTTCTTTCCACTTTGATGCCTATGGACCAACACTGTAAGAAGTTTTACAGATGTAAATGTCTGAGACTGAGTGGATATTCAGTCCACAAGACTGGACATTGTGGAATAAAGCTTTTGGTTCAAGATTTGGGTAACAAACTGGCAGATTAAAATGATGATGTTGCTATCTGTAGTTGTGCTCCTCATGCTAACGAACAGACCAGAAATACAAACGTGCTGCCCTTGTACAAAAGCGGACTTCCTGACTTATATGGCATCCTTGGCTGAAGGTTTGTGTCTTGTTTTTAACAGAACATCACAACATACAAAGCAACACTTCTTAGGCATTAAAGGGATTTTAGATGAAAATGGACACTTCTTGACTCCTTGGTATGGCAACGTCTTGTATCACACAGACTGCTATCTCTACAGTTGCAGGAGGGCCAATGCTCAGTGAAGCAAACTGGCCTTGTTCATTGGGACACAAAGAAGGAGAGTTACAAAAACAGAGTGGCCTTCTGTACAACTACAGCAGCTACACAGGTGGCATTCCTCATGCAACAGTAAGCAGAAGGGCGAGGGCAGAATACATTTATTAACATACCACAAACTCTGTTTGTGTTTGTGTCTGTGTACTCAGAGATTATGTATTTATCATTATCAACTTAGGGCAAAGAAGCTATGTTGTTGCAGTTCAGATATAATTACATCTCCGCACAGACCTTACATTGATCTCTCAGGGATTTTTAAGTTTGCATAAGGAACATGAAGTTGTCTTTTAATGTCCAACTCTCTTCTAGCTTGCAACCCCATATCAGAATACCTACAACACATGGTACACTGTCTTCAATTACTTGTGCCCTTTTGGAGAAGCTCACCAATTGCTTGAACTAGGAGCACTTAATTATTACTAAATTACAGCATTTGTTTACAAACAGGCAGATGAGCAGCGTCTCCCAGAAGAGAGTGTCTCCTGCACATCTTGGATTCATCCTTTTCTTTGACTCCAGTCAGGCAAACCACAAGGACATTTGCCACCCAAGGAATTTGCGAGTTCCCGATCACATTGTGTGGGGACGTGGGGAGCCTCCTGTGTGGACAGGGAAGTCCTGGAGCTGTCACTGATGTGCCAGGGGAGGTATCAGACAGGGTGATCCCTGAGGAGCTCCCCCCTTGCTTCTCCCATTCACATGCCTCCAGGAGAGTTAACTCTTTACATTTATGGACTTTGACTTAACAGAAGGGGGAGCGAGGGGGGCAACCACAGCAGAGAAATGGCAAGACATTGTGTCCTCCTCTGCAGAAAATCATTATCCTCCCAGAAAGAAAAAATCCATTCTCTTTATTGGCCATGCAGCACTCAAATCCCACTTCAATCTGACTTGAACAATGGGCGTATTTTATCCAATATGTGTATCCTTCTTCAGCTATAGAGTTAGGACAAGACATGAACAGCTGGCTCTGTGCTTCAGTGAAGGGGCTCGGTTAGCCCCGACGTGTACAAAGAGCCTTTCTCATAATAGAAGACAAAATAAAAACTTAATGATTTAGCTCTGTGAGAGTAACTACTAGGCACTATTTAAAAAAAAAAAATAATAATAATTTTGATGACAAAAGGACATACTTCTAAAAAAAGGGAAAGTACAGTAAGGCATGAAAAGAACCAGGCACAAGGATAAAAAAATATTTTTAACCATTAAAATACTAAGGTATTTTAATTAATAGCATTTTTATTACTTAAGAGACAAGGACTCCATTGCTATATTCTATAACCTTCCTTTGAAAAAAAAAAAAAAAAAAGGAAAAAAGACTAAATTCATCCCAGGAGGACAGAAGTCACCTTCCAGATTCTAAATAACAGATTTATGTTTGGTATTGTGTTTGGCAAAAAAAAAACATAAAAAAAATGACCCATACTAAATATGTTTCCATCCACTGTTTATCACCACCACCAAAAAACAAAAACAAAAACAAAAAAACAGTATAGCAAAAATATAGCAAAATCACCAGTAACTTTAATAAAGTTTTGTAGTATTGACTTTTGTAGAAGTATGAACTTAGGACAGACATTCCTATACATACAGGTATCCTTCTCTTCTGTAAATCCTTCCTGTAAATTCTGCAGGCTTTGCTTATATACAATGATACTGTTACATACACAGAGACACATGCATGTATACATCACATGCAAAGTAATTATTCGTAGTATACTTGATTATTTTTATTATCCAATATGCATGAAAGGCATTCCTCTCAACTGAGACTGTGCTTGCTGAACTGCGGTATGTCTTTTCTGTGTATCCACAAATGCAAACTGCCTGCTATGTACCCAGAGAGCAATCAGAAAATTCAAAAGATTTCGTAGTGTTAAATAGGCTAAATACAGGCCTGAGAAAATGCAAAACCTACATGCAGCACGTGCAGAAATTAATCTTGACCTATTAACAAATCATCTTACACTACCTGGTAGAAAAAATACTGAAAGACAACGACTGATAATAATAAAATATGCACATTTGCTCTCTGATTTTTTGATAAAAAACATACAAATTGAAGAGAAAAGTCCTTGTTCTCTCACAAGCATGAAGTTTCATCTACAGTTCTGGTCTGTGTGTGTGGCATACCTGACTCAACTTTTTAACAGTACAGCTATGCTGCTATGGTTTTTGATCACAGTTTGGGGGTTTTTACATTTTAATAATCATACCACAAGTTGGGGGAAAAATGACAGAGAAAATATCAGAAATATCAAATAAAGTTTAAGAAAGAAAACAATGTCTGTAACTGGGAAAGAAAAAAGGCTGAGTAAGGTTTGCAGTAGAGGAGCAGAAGGAAGACCAGGATTCTCCTCCAACATCTTCCACAGCTTTGCTCCAGGCTCTCATGACTTAGCACTTCTCTGTTTCCTCCTCTCCTACTCTTCCAATTTTAGTCTAAACCCAAAGAATTTTCTTTTGACAGTTTCAGACAAATATGTTTGCAGTCTCAATATTAAGAACTCAAAAATAGAGCAATTCATAGCTCTCTGTAAATCATCTCTTTGCTCAACACTAGAAAGAAATTCAGTAATAATCCCCTACACTGCATAAGCCTGAACTATCAGAAGACAAGCAATCCAAATACAAAGCTGGTGCTGTAGGCCAGTTCTATGTCTCATTTACCTATTAAGATCTTGCTGTGCAATGCTGTATTTTCTCAGACTTGAGTAATACAGGCATCAAAAACATAAAGAAAAAAATCAGAACCTATTAAAACAGCACCTCAGTCAAAATATCTCAGTCAAAAACTGAGGGTTTTTAGATATATGACATTATTTTGTTGAAAAAAAAAAAACATACTTTAATAACTCTGTCTTCTTTATTAATTTAGAACTTACTCATGCTACATTAAAACACTAAAAAGCTAACATAAAAGTAGTTTTGACACAAATATGAATAAGCCCATTTCATTCTACAGTGCTGCTTACTGAACGGCCTCATGATAGAAGCACTGAAGATCTAAGCAGCAGTCAGTGCTTGCTAAAGAGAAGAAAATTGAAGAAAAAACCCTTAAATTCTGACACAAAAACAGTCCTTAAAAGCAATTTAGAAATGCATATAAATATTCAACACTTTAATGTAATTACTTAAATTATGCTTTAAATGGAACTCAACCTTTAACCACAGCAATTACTGAAGTGTTTCAGGACTTCAAAACCTCAGAGATGTGGGTGGCTCTTTTAGATGGCAGTCTTTTTGGAGGAGGGAAAATGAAAGGAAGGAAGTTATGATTTCCTTGCTCTGTCTTACTATTACATTTCCTGTCAACGTCCAGCAGTTGAAATGCTTTCCTTTAGAGCAGTTAGCAGTGGTCCTCTCTTTTCTGAGTGTAAAGCAAAATAGAAGAGAAAGCATACAGTGAAGAATAGAGGAAAAAGCTGATTGATACAGGAAGAGAATTATGGGACTGAAATTAAAAAATATATAAAAATAAAGAGGGGAAAAAAGGAAAGAAAACTCTCAAGCTAAATAGTAACCAGTACTACAGATTGGGACCAACACAGGAAGATTTCACACCCCAGTGCTTAACATTTTAAAGTTTAAAATGACAAACAACAGAAGACAAGTTTACTTGAAAGCACAGAAATTTTTCAGTGAAATGTAACACTGGTGGATGACCTCAGTACTCAGGGTCTACTTATTTAAAAGGGAAACAGCAAATATTAGAGCAGAATTTACAGAACAACTTGACATGAATTAATGGTGGAGTCATGTGCCAAAGTGTAGGAGTTGATGTATCCTTCAAAGTACTTTACCCTATCCAATGCAAATGTGGATTTTACACCATCCCCATGTAGCACTCAGATCTTTTAATCTTTTTTTTTGAAATTCATTAAGCTTTTATTTATTTATTTATTTATTTTAACTTAAGGATGAATTTGGCACTGATACTCTGTGTTAATTACATATTAAAGCATTTCTCCCTCTACCCTTCCATTTTTAAATTGGTATAATTTTTCTGTTCTGCTGAAGAGACACCTTTCATCTTTCTACCTTGGAAAAAAAAAATGAACAAAGAGAAGAATCTGGTAGCTCTGCTATACTCAGCAGTAAAACAACTCAGTGCTTGGCAAATCAGGCGAAAAGACACAAATTATCAAAACAAATTATTCTGTGTGGAACACTGATCACGGCTAATAACATAAAACTAATATTTTTGTTGATAGATATCTAACTACGAAGTTTATCCCAGCTCATTGCAATTAATTTCTGGTAGGAAGCAGCACAGTATGACAATTTACAGCTTTTTTTATTCCTAAGACATTTTAGTGAGTGCTCAGTCCCTGCATCTAATTGCACCCATTTAGTTACTGGTTATACTGGACATCCTAAAATAACTGGATCTACTGAAATAGGAAGGTTACATATTGTTGTAATGCGCACTGATTTTTAACCAATATTTCTGTTTCTAGCAGTACACCATAGAAATCTCACTTCCTCTTTCTCAAGGGGCTAAATTTGTAAGACTGACATACGAGGCAGGGGGAGGACAAGAGAGAGCATACACCCCTAAAAATCAAACGTGACCAGGGGTAGATAGATGAACTTTTTTCAGTCTTCTCTCTTTGCACCACCATAACTCTCTGTTCTGCTGACACTAGCGTGCAGGTCAAGCAACAGTCGTACAGGGGACTAGTACAAATGAGAGGGTGAAGAGAAAAGGTGTCAGGAAACAGACACTGAACCACATACGTGCTGTTAGTTCAGCTGCAATAGCACTGATACCCACCTTGTTCAACAGCCTCAAAACAGACTGGAAGAACCGCTGTGAATACGAGGCTGAACAAACCATGGCTACTTCATCATGACTCAGCCATGTTCATCTGTCTGACAGGATTGCCAGAAACTGGACAGCAAAGGGGAACACCACTTCCTCTACGTATACCAAGGGCAAGACTTCTTGCAACAATGGCCTGCGGAGTGTGTTTTATGTGGGGTTTGGGGCTTGCTCTGAAAACCATCTAAAGCAATGAAAGACCTTCAAACAATCTCATGACTCTTTAGAGCTGATCTCCCTAGTATTTGTTAAAGCACATGGGTATTTAGCATTGACAGTGTTTCTCTCAATGTAAGGCTACCGTAATTCTTATTTTTCACAGGGTCATTCTTGGTCAAGACAGGACGTGGTTCTATACGTTCATTTCCCACCTTCTGTTAGAACACTGATGTTTTAGTATCGGGAGGAGAAAAGGGTTTGGTTTCTCTTACTCATCTTACAGTACAGGTCAGTTCCAAAAATCAAGTCAGGTTTATAGCCAGGCTGTTGCCTGGATGCAAAATACCCTTTATTATAGATTTTCAGTTCTTGGAATGTAACTTTAGCTTACAACAGTGATCTTAAAATCACATTTGCTGGAATGATGTTAAATAGTACTTTAAATTAAATACTTGATGATGAGGATGGATGATGGCCTGGAATTTTTTTTGAACAATAGCAGTTCTCCACTGATACAAAAAGCTCAAGAACCTCTTGTACCTAATAAATGAAAATGTCCTGTCTCGCAGAGGGATTGGGGAAGTGCTGTGTAAGAGAGATTACAGTCCATGTGACTGTGGGACAACATGCAAATATGGGATCTTATTAGCCATTGTTGGCTTTCTCCAGATCATGTGCTTCAGGGCAGAGAAAAAGTCATGATTTTTCCCTCATATTTCCTATATTTTATTCCCTTTTATCCATTTTAAAAGCCACTGTGAGACTCCAGGAAACAAACAGTTTAAGAGCCATCTCCTTCCAAAATGTAATTGGTGTTCTGGAAAAAAAAAAAAAAAAAAAAAAAAAGGCAGCAGTCTTTCTTGCAGGGCAGACCACATAGTTCTTCTTCAGTCATGTGCTGCAAGCCAAGGTTGGGCACTCACAGGCATATCCTATCATGTGCTTGGGTATACCACTGGCTCTGGAAACCCATTTATCCAGTGGCAATAAGTTCTACTGCCTAATTATGCTCTGTGTGAATAAGCACTCCCTTATATTCATTTCAGCTATGGCTTTACTGTGGTTTCCATCACACCTAGAATGACACAAAACGTGTCCTGACACTTAAAAGTAATAACAAGTTATAAAGCAGAACTTAGGCTGAAACAATTAAGAAAGAAATAAATCCCTAAACAATTCCCTCACCCACCCATCTTGTACATTGAAATCACGTTTTAACCACTGCACTGTCCCTGAAGCTACGCTAGCCATTTTCTTTTAATGTTTCCTAGCAGGGTTACCACCAGCACAGCTCCAGCTGAGCCACCAGCATTTTCAGCAGTGTGTCTTCTAATCGGCCTCAGAATAGCCAGAAGTAAGTTACTGCTGCTTTGAAACATAATTTACATTACAAGAAGTCTGTCTCTTATTAGCTAGGCCAAGTACTGGAAACACCAGCAGCCAGTTGTAAAACTTCGTTTGTATCCAGAATTCCAAAGCTATTATTTAATTTGTTTGGAAAAAATGTAACTTGAAAAAAAAGCCAACAAAATAATTAAATAAGAAGACGTGTTTGTTATTAAAGATCCATAAAAATGCAAGTAGGCTTGAAATCCAAAGGATCTGAAAATTAACACTGCAAGTACATAAAAAGAAAAGCATAGTGAATAGGGATGGATGGAAAACAACAATTCCATTTTGCTAAACATTTCAAGGCTTTGAAATTTGTTTTTGTTCCAATGTGAAACAAAAATGAGACTTTCTGAAAGTTTTCATGAAATGAGAATGAGAGAGTATTCACTCCCTCTGGACCTGAAAAAAATCTTCCAACAAAACTGTCTCCAAAATAGATAATGTTTCTGTGAAACATTCTGGTTTTGATGAAACAGCATTTTTCAACAGGAAAAAAGTGTCAGCAGAAATATCATAGCCATTCTAATACCAGAGGCTTATCTAGATAGGATGTTTGTACCAGAATAATTATGTTGAGAATTAAATCAATCTAATTATATTTACATAGCTCCCCATGAGGATAACATATCACTTTCCATAGAAAGATACTCTGTAAGATAATTATCTATTTAAAGTTTTTTTTTTCTTGATTAAAAAACCTTCATTTTATTTCATGTAAAGAATATAAAAGGAATCACAGAATAAGTAAAATTAGAGAAGTACTATATATCAATTTGCTAATAATTTGAAGGGATTTTTCTATAAGGCTGTGAAAAATCTTATCCCAAAATAAGAACGATTTTATGGTTTGGTAGGTGTTTTTTTTTCTTTTTTTTTTTCCCTTTTTTTTTCTTCTTTTTTTTTTTTTTTGGTGAGGGAGGAGTGCGGGAGCAGGAGGGTATGTTTAAAGAAACTTAAACTGTTCTTCCAAAACCATACAGGCCTAACTGAATTAAGCTCTCATATACCAAGGGAAATTCTTTGCTTGAAACTTCAACCCAGACTAGACATAACTGTAGAAAAACACACTATAATAAACAGCTCTGCAATGAGAAAGAGGTGAACTAGTATTTTAAGTCTTCGAATCTCCAGAAGAGGAAGAAAACTCTCATATTTTATGAAACATTGTATAAACCAATTCTGAATTTTTTCTCTGCTAAGTGTGTATTTGTGTGTCAGTTTATTTATGCTGATTCAGGAGTATGGTTGGTTCAAGTACTGTAAGATCTAACTGATACCTACTGGATGTCCTGAAAACGGCAGTGAAGACATTTAATTGAACAAAGCCTGATTCAGTTGTTCCAAAGAATATTGACCACATAAATAAATAAAATGGCAGATCACCTCTGCCTGCCACAGCACTCCACACAATCTTCCATGAACCTTTCTCACCTTCCTCTTGTGGTTCTTTGCAAAATTTTCATTCCAGCTAAACAGCAGAATTTGCCTTCCCACCTCCGGCAGTACTGTTCAATGTCCTCTGCAGAACTGAGGGATTGCAGCTGTACTTCACTGAACATGCCATAGGCATCCTGGACAAGGAGGCATAACCTGCAAAACATTCCTCTGTCATTCATTTGTTCCTGTTTGTAAAAAAAATAGTTAGCAAATTTCTGAAAATTACATGACCAGCTTCAAAACAGGACTTACCCTCTACAACACCTAGAGAATTTCTACTAAATAATGAATACAAAAGTAAACAAAACCAACATCAGTAAAGATTGTCCCATGCATATTTGCAGGAGGTAACAGGGCCAAGAAACAGAGAAGCCTGACTGAAAATGAGAATAAGGGTTAGGTAAACAAACTGCTAAGCAATATATGCTTTGTGTACCTATAAAGAAAAAAAGATAAACTTTTGCCTGACTTGAAGTGAATATTACAGTGCAGTCTGAACAACGATGCACACATATATGTGCATGTGTATAAATACAAAAAATCTGCTTAGAAGTAAACAAAGCAATACATTTCACAAGTAATAATCACAAACACTGGAACTGGTAAAGCAAGCATTATACTTTTTCTGACTTTTTTTAAAAGAGTCCTGAGCATGCAAGAAAGTAATATGTATATTTTAATATTTTTTTTAAATGAAACTACAGATTAGTAAATTCAACGTAAGGTAGAAGAAGCCCAGAGGGACTGTTTTAAGAAGGTAATTTTAAAAACTGCTAAACAAACAGTTTGATTAAAGTAATCTATGAAACCAGGGCTGGGAAATATTGCCTAACCAACTTGCTGGCATTTCCAGCAGATATTACCGTCATAGCAGATAAGGCAAAAACCAGTGGATGTCATACATTTAGATAGTCAAAAATGCATTTCCCAAGATTTTGCACCTGAGATGAGGAGCAATGATAGCATGAGTCATGGAGGAAGGAGGCTGCTGTCTACAAGATTGGTTTAATTGCCCCAAAAAGAGACAGTTAAGCATGGAAACTTTTCAAATGGCAACAAGAATTAGCTTTGCTGTAGCACACACATCTTTATTTGCAATAAAACTCAGGGGCATATTAGGCAGCAGAATGCCTGAGCAATGTGCTATAGGTGACCCTGCTTGAGCAGGGGGTTGGACAAGATGACCTCCAGAGGGCCCTTCCAACCTCAACCACTCTGTGTTTCTGTGATTTGGTTTATTTCAAAAGTACATGCCAAAACTCACTTCTCCAGAGCAGTACCACTGTTCACAGCAAGCCAGATCCAACTGCTTTTGGAGCACACCATATAATGTGTTATATGCATCCTAAAAGTATCCTACAGTAGTGATTACATCTTAAAAATAAAAACAGGAATAAAACAAACAAACAAACAAACAAATCACCACATTTTAAATGAAATGAGCACCTACATTTGACTGGAAGAAATGTATGGATATTCTCAGCAGGGAGGCTTAGGCACACGAAAGACCATCAGAGCTTCCTTGTTCGTTAAGAACTGTCTAGCTTTGGAGTAAACCCTTGAGAGGGCTGTATTCTACACAGAATACAACTCTGAAGCCTTTCAGACATCAGCAGATGTTCAAGCACCAGCTGAGAGTCCTCATTTCTCTTATTCAAGTGCTGCTTTTGAGGAGCAGGGTGTGGTAGGACTGAACACAAATGGAGTCCCCTTATTTTCCCTGTGTCTCTAGCTACAGGACATGCATGCAACAGGGTCTTTACCAGACAAAGAAAGCTCAGGTGCAATTTCTCCACAGCCTGTCAGTGTTAAAAAGTCCTTCACAGCCATGAAATGCTGCCTCTACCCTGAGCAATGACAAATGGGATGAAAACAAGCACTGCTGTGATGTGTGGGCTGGAAGGATACATACCCTGATCTGTGGGATGAGTGATGTTCCCAGCCTAGAAAGTGGGACTGGCCTAACAATACAAACCTGAATCCTCAACAGCTCCATCCCTAGTTTTATTTTCTCTGTAGAACAAGAAGTGAGATGTGCCTTGTGCATCGGTATCACAAGATCATCTCCAGCTCATCAGAACAAAAACTGTTGTGCTATGGACACGACAGCCCAGAAGCAGAATAACAATGGTTTCCTGCCATGTTAGGACCTTGCAAGCATTTAAAAACTCTGTCAAGTTTTAACTGATTGGACTGAAACTTCTCTTGCTCTTGTTTTGTTTGGAAAAACAAAGCTAACACACTCTGGACTTTTCTGAAAATCAGATTGAGGAGAACAGGAAAAAAAAAAGCAAATTGTTTAGTTTATGTTAACAAAACATTCAGTGACGGTTATTTGTGAAAAATCAGGCTTTCATATCTTGGAGCAAGGAAGGGCCAACTGAGTTAGTGTCCCAGATCTGATCAGTTCAGCAGCCTCTTAACTGATGACTGGAATTTCTCATGTCTTTAGTGAGACATAACCGAATGTAAGAAGTCTCAGACTAGCTGGCACCAGGCTCATATTAACTCCTCTGGGATATGTTAAGTACCCAAGTAAAATTAACTTGCTTGGTGCTGAATATATCGGTCACTGAATGTGCATTTCCCCAGTCCTTTCAAGCCAAGCACGGAGATGGCTGCCCTCAGGCATAGAAATCCCAACCTCCCAGGTCCCAGGCTGATGATTTCCCTACCTTCATGGTGACAGCTTAAACGGCTAGGGCAGGAAATGGATCTGACAAAAACAAATACTGTAGTCTAATAATAACCATCATCGTCAGATCAGGTACCTGGAAATGAACTCTCTGCAATTAAACTCCAAGTTGCATGGAGCACTACTTCTGGTTGAGGATGCATTTTCCAGGCAGGATTAGGAGGCTAAAGCTCCCTCCCCAGCTGTCTACTGTATGCAGCACAAAACATCCCAGGTCATACGATGGGGAATGGTCATCAGATGACCAAGCCTAATATACAGTAGAGGAAGAACTGCGTAACTCGAGGTGTGTGTGGCACTAATGTGTCCATTCATACTAGTAACGTGTCCATGATTATCGGCGTCATGAAGAAACATGGAGCAGCATGTGAAATGAATATATTCACTCACTTGGAAGACAATCTCACAAATTGGCTTCAGATGCCAGATTTTTAGTTGTTTTTTTTTTTAGTCTAAAAGGTGAGGAACAACCCAAACTAACTGTACAAATGGAACTTCATACACAAACGTTCCCTGCTTCAGCACTCTTTACAAAATGGTTCAAATGAAATCATGACAAAAACTTGAAATATTCTCAACATCATTTGATGCATCTCACAGTGATTAACTAACTAATGCTACAGGTACCTAAGTAAGTGACAACTGTTTTTCCTGCCTAAGGACTACAATGAAATCAGCCAAATCCCACAACAGTTTCAGCGAAGCCTTTGGAGAACCATTCTCACATCTTCTGAAACTGGTTCTGTTCTAATGGGGCTGGCCTATTCTCCCACGTGCCTGGTGACAGGATGAGGGGGAATGGGCTACAGTTGAGCCAGGGGAGGTTTAGGTTGGATGTTAGGAAGAACTTCAACCAAAAGGGTTGTGAGGCATGGGAATGGGCTGCCCAGGAAAGTGGTGGAGTCACCATCCCTGGAGGTCTTTAAAAGACGTTTAGATGTAGAGCTTAGGGATATGGTTTAGTGGAGGACTGGCTAGTGTTAGGTCAGAGGTTGGACTCAGTGACCTTGGAGGTCTCTTCCAACCTAGGTGATTCTGTGATTTCACGCACACTGTTAGCATCACTGCCAATGGTGTGTATGTAGTCCAGCTGCTTTCAGAGGCTGGTGATTCATGGCTTTAACTTCCTCACAGGCATTGGCTTTTTCCTTGCTTTCACTTTATTCCTAGAACAGTGAATTTATATCATTTTCTCATGTATTGCTGCCATATTGAAGCAAATGTTCTTGCAAATTAAGTTTCAGCAGCAAGCCTAACCGTGATAAAATAAATAGTTTGTTCTATGGCTTTTGATCCCTTTGAAGCTCACTACCAGGATGAAAACTTGCATCTAACTTATGAGACAAGCTGGGAATTAAAAACTAGTGTTTGTCCCCAGGAACTCAGCATTTTTATTTTATGCATATCAATTGCCAAATCTTTTTTTTTTTTTCCTCATAATCAGCACAAACACACCTTTACCAATGGCTTGTCAGGAAGCATGGTACTGAACTGTTAGGAAACAACAAAAAAAGGAGAACACTGATATTTTTTTATCAGTGGTGCTCAGGCAGGGAGGAAATTAGGACCATCTTTATTTCTGGGACAATAGGATGCAACCCGGTGTAAGATGTGAATTTAAAATACAGTTTTGGAAACAGAAGTTTCTCATGCAAAGGAGCAGAGAATTCATTCCAGGAGTGAGGGGTGGCAGGAAAACCAGCAGAGGAGTGAATGTGGGAGATGTAGATTAAGGAAAAGGTGAAGTATGACTCATTGGTAATAACAAAGGGGGCGAAGATAGAGAATGATAAGAAAGTGAGGCAGAGATCAGCCCTTTTTTTTTTTTTTTTTTTTTAAGTAATGACACAGTAAGTCTCATGCAAAAGCTTGGGAAAATTTTGTTAATTTGCTAATAGCCAGGAGCAAGGATGGGGGCTGGGGGAAGATGAGACTGATTACTCTGCATTATTTCTATGACTGTGCTGATATTTAGGACAAAATGTCTCCTAGTAGAAATCTGGAGAGGATTACAGGATTACCCTGCCATGCCCTTCTCCTAGTTAGTCACTCTTTATAGGTGAAGAATAAAACTTTTTTTTTTTTTTTTTTTTTACTATTACTTTTATTTCACATGAAAAATCATAACTGTCCACACTGCTGCTTTGTATCAGGCAGGTGACTTTCTCGAGAGGTCAGAGTGACAAAAATCTTCATCTTTGGTCTCTTCCAGACTCCTCAGTGTCCTCCAGCAGAAAAGAGTAAGAAAAATTACCCAAAGAGATGACGAAGGCAAGGAGGCCAGAACTGACTGGTGGTATGGGGATTGCCTTTACTGAGTCTTGTGAAAACAAGCAGCAGAAATTTGTCATAAACAGATCTGAACTAACTAGTAACTATTTTGCCCTAGGACAGGAGGACAACCATGTGGACCACAGCAGCTTCCCTGCATGCAGAGCTAAGCTGTGCAGTCCAGCACAGACCACTGGGCAAATTCAACAACTTCTGCAGTGCTCAGAAGGGACTTCATTAGTCAGTGTTTCACTGGAAAGGAGGGAAAAGGAGGAATCAGGGAAATGCCTGAAAACTAATTGCATTGTATCAGCTCTGATATTTGTTCTTTATCTTAACCACCCAAGAGACAGCTGCTGCTGCTTTGTGTGTCAGAAGGGCTCCTTATCTCTTTGAGGTGCGGTCCCAGTAGAGGCATAAAGCACACATACATAAACACACATAAACAAAACTCCCCTCTCTCTTAAACACCAGAGGCACAACACTACCTACACAATTCCAATCCAGCAACTTGTCTGGTCAAGTCTCAAGGTGGAGCTGATTAACTCCTGCTAATATGGCTCAGATTCAAATTGTAACCTGCAGGACACCACCCTACTAGGATTTAATCTATCTGTACCTTACGCAGTCCTTGTGTTCCCCATTATCACTGAAAAATCAAAGCTCTGGCCTCAGGTCTAAACACTTAGGCACAACTATCCCCCCTACATCACCATAAGGATTTTCCTATTCAAAGCCCATATTCACTGGATCCCGATTTGCTTCTTGTTCCCTTTCAAAATGTATGAACCTGTTGTAGCCTTCCTTGTCCCCTCAAGATTCAGAGTAACCTGCTCTAAAATCCATGTCATCTGCTGTCACTAAATAGAAGCTCTATGGAGCTGCAGTAACTATGGATTGAATGATGCAAATACAAATGTATGATGATGATGACTAGCCCTTCTGTACCTAGGTCACAGAGGTAGACAGGTACAGAAGAAAACACAAGCATTGCTGTTTCCAGGGCTCCAAGGGCTCCAAGAAGACTCCTGATCACAACTCCCCCAAAATGTAGACATTTGTAGCACCCAAGCTGGTGCTTTGGTTTGTAGTACTCAGATGACCAAAATGGTAATCATTTGCTCCAAAAACTGGAGATTTAAAATTACTCAAAAGTAGGGTTTGTATGTTTTTCTTAGCCATTTATGGAAGCACCCAGAAGGAGACAGAGAAGAACACCACTCAGTAGTGCTGGACCTGGCCAAGACCGAACATGGCACACAGCTACCACTAGACACACAACTTCTCTCCAGCTACAGACAACCCATCTTTAAGAAAGTATAGCTGGAAACTGTGCATGGGACAAGAATACAACCAGGGAAATAAGCAAGTCTTATCTCAGCATCTGAAATAGAAAATATGTACCAGAGGCCTCCCCAGGCTCAGGAAAGGAATCTCTTCTCAACATGCATGTAACAGAGTATTTATATAACACTTCGCAAATAACTTCCTATAGTAACTATACCAAAGCCATAATTCTGTATTTTCATTGGGTTTAATTACATTTTTATCCATAAGTTGAAAAAAATGATAAGCAGTGAGAGAGGTTATAAAATAATAGTTGCTTATTTTTACTCACTACCTTGGACAGTCAATTGCTTCAATACAAACCAGAAAATGCAACTTCCCCAAGACCCTTCACAAATCTCTACTTGCTCCACTTGTTTTTTCCATTTCTTCATTCAGGTTCATTCCTCCAGCTACTGTTTTCTGTCTATGACCTGAAGAAGCAGCACTTCTGTGGGACACTGCTTTCGTGCATACGAAGAGACACGTGCGAGCCAAACACATCAGCCTGACTGCCTTTTTAATGTGGAACGTCCATGTAGTGAATGGAGCTCCGCATCCTCAGTTTTCTGACTCAAAACGTGGAATACCAACTGCCTGGTGGGAACTACATACGACTGCTTGGGAGTGGGTGTAGCACTACACCAGACAGGTTTTGATATGTGCAGTGAACACCATGACACACTTAACAATTTTTCAGCGTAACCTTTTTCTCCTATGAAGCTTTTCATATTGCACCAAATACTTTTTTTTTAACTTCCCATCCCACACTAAGTGCACTGTCAAATCCTTAAACTGCTGATGTACTTTATCTGCTGTCAAAATTTTACTCAAAAGTAAACAAAATATTTTTCATGATAAAAAGACATTCCTGTCATGCACTCAAACACAACATGAAGCCTAAGCTATAATTTCAAACAGGTATAGAGCTACATTTGACAGATATTTTCAGCATCATCTGATGGCTTCGCTTACCTCAGATTTGTAAACTAATAATGAAGTTTTTTATATTAATTTTAATCCAAAATCATTACATGATACAAAAAAAGAAAATAGCAATGGTTGGTTTGGGAGACAGAGAAAGTTAAGAAAAAATAAATGCCTAAGCATTGGCTAAAAAACGTACAATGGTTCAGCCACAACAAACCAGTAAGGCCCTCCCCCCTCCATGCATCTTCCCCTTCCAACACAGAACTGCACATAATTTATGGTTCTCTTGCTAAGATACATTCCATACAGTTTGTTATGTAAATAAAAACAAATTTGGGGTTGTAACAGAAAAGCAAGCACATCAGGTCATCCCAGCTTGCTTCAGACTCAAACTGGAAACTGTAGTAGCTTTAGAAACAGAAATGATGCACATACTCCTCAGGTTCCTCAGTGTCCACAGTAACACAACTTCAGCATGGAATCCCATTACAATCCCTTGGGTATTTCATGATTTACTAAGAGGCAAAATGTACATTTCAGAAACTTATAGGCTCAGCTGAAAACTTATGTCTCTGTTATGGATGATCTCCAGTAGAAAAATCGTGTTCCAAATATAACGTGCAATTACCATCCAGCCACTTACAGTACTTATCTGTGAATCTGAGGAGGGGTTCTTTGTTTATTTTTTTAATCTTAAGACTTTGTAATTACTGTTTTGGCATCCAAGAATTCCAACAGTCAGTGAGGTGCTGCCAAAAGATCTTCTCCTGCAAGGTGCCCTGCACCCCCCTTTCCAAGAAAATCAGCATTCAACTGCTGGTTCTGGCAACATTTCACATTATCTTTGCTGTGCTACGTTTCCTCCACGCCTCAGATCCTTATACGTAAAAATCAGAATAAAAGTCCTGCCCTCACAGGGTGATTGGAAAACCATAGCTGAATGGTAGCATCTAGGAGGAGAGGTCCAAAAAATCTATGTGCTAGCTCCTGCTTGAGGTGGGGAAGGAGGTTATATATATATAAGTATATATTGTGTGTGTGTGTAGATAAACAGTTGGCTTGCAGTAACTACCCATATCTTGTAAGCTACAGGGTTCAGAGAACTAGAAACTCCTTCTGCAGAACCCATGGCAAGTGCTTTACAGAATTACAGCATCTGGAATGAAGCAAGCACACGGCAGCAGCGGCACTGGTTGTGCTTACCTTTCAAGATATTATTTGTGGATTCACCTGATTTACTTCTAAACCACATAGACTGCAAATGGGACCTTAGAAGACTTTATTTAAAAAAAAAAAAAAAAAAAAGGAAAAAATAATGTGAGTATAAAAAAAAAAATAAAAAGCACTGCTGATTTCAGAAGGGACAGAACATCCCAAAATGCATTCTTGGTATTACAGCCCTGCACATGTGACTCCCCAGTGCATGTGAAAGGTAACTGAAATATAATAACATTGCAGGATTTCTTACAGAGCCGTGTCTGTATTCAATAAGACATTCTGCTGTTTCAGTGCCACATCATCTCACCGAAATAGCACAAAACTATAATATTCACCAAAGTAAACAGCAGAACTAAGTGCAAGGAAGAAAAGCAGAAGTGAAATCTTGTTGGGGCTCCTTCCCTGGCAGAAAGGCAACTTTCTACTCTTCCTTCCAGGGGTCTGTCGTTGCTGTTTTGCACTCACGTTGTTTTCCTTTCCTGTCGTTTGTTGGCTTCATTTCCTAGGTGTGTGTCTAAATGAGGGAGAGGGAGCGTGTTTGTGTGTGCATGTAGCATGTTTACAAGAGTTATGGTAGCTGTTCTCAGCAGTCCACCGAGAATTCTAGGAAACGGCCCCTGTTATTTTATTCTAGGTCAATGTCAGCTCATGTCAGGCAGGAAAGATCACACAGGACAGCTCGCTCAATCGCGCAGTCCTGGACGGAGGCCTCAATGGGAGAGAGAAAGCAAGCAAGCTGCGAGTGGGCGGAGTGCCTTCCCAGCACTCTACCAACCACCGCACAAGGAATTATGATAAACACCACTCTGGAAACCAGATACAACAGTACATTGTGTTCTTCTTCTGAAAAACAACCAGACTTCTGCTCACTTAAAGTAAACAGTTAATCCTGTTTATCTTTTTTTTTTTCTTGATGAGTTGTTAACAGAACAATCTCTTCTGCAAAGCAAGTAAGAGGTTCATCCCTTAAATTCATACTCATTTTCTCTTCCTTCAAGAAAAAAAAAATCAATACGTAAACTTTCTACTATCGGCAAACAGTGTGGAATAACAATCTTTCTTGGCTTAAACTGACTTAACAAAGCGATGCCAAAACTGAATGAAACCTTTCCCTCACTTACATATTTTATTTTGGAAAACTGAAGTCCCAAACAGAGAGTTCTATTCATCTCATTTAACTATTCCTTTTCCAACGAGAACAAGCAAAACTGATAAAACATATAAATTAATCAGGATGTGTGGTGCCCTTGCAGCCTGAGCAAACAGTGCATTGTATGCATAGATCAGCTACGACCATGGGGGTGTTCTCAGGTTTTCTCTGCAAGCCAAAAAAAAAAAGAGAATTCAGAGTAAATGCCTGCAGATGAAGTAATAATTTTTGTTGTTGTTTTCAAAATATATGCTTACTGTGCAAATTCATGATGTCTCTGACTTTCAGTATTAAAATTGATTAATTAGAAAAGCACATGGAAGTGATTATCTTGTTTTGTTGAAGTCTCCACACTATACCTCTTTAACTACTTCTTACTGGAGAGTCCAGCTGAGTCCACTGAAAGCTACCAGCTTTTCCAAGGGGAATTCTAATTTTTAGCACTTAGGAATTTAAATAGTTCTGAAGGTCAATAACGAGAGTGTGCTTAACATCCCCAGTCAGTAAAAGCTTGTTGATTTAGCTATTTATAATCATAAAAATACGTGATTTGCAAAACTTAAAAAGGAGAAGGAAAATATTCCCAGTTTATTTTTACCCATCTTGCAAGCTCCGGATCTAAGATTCTGGGTTTTCTGTGCAACAGATGTCAGCCAGTGCAAAAAGGTAAATTCAGGTCCGGGAAGGTAACAAAATGAAAGTCTGGTTTTCATATATATATATATATATTGAATATTTTACATGTGAAACTTTTGTATTTTTACATTTGTTTGTTTGTTTCTCCCTTGAGATTCATTTTTTTTTTTCACTCTTTTGCAACAATTGCTGAATTTACTCAGCCTGGGGGATCTAAGTGACAGAACAGGTCTCTGAAGTGCCAGAACAGGACAAAGCAGTGCTATTTCCCTTTACAGAAACCGAGCTCTGGAGGCAGCCAGCAGCAGGCCAGGGCCAGAAGCTAAGCTCAACAGAAGCCCCTGAGGAGCAGCCCGGGGGCTGCTCCCCCCAGCCCGGCGCTCAGCCCAGCTAGGACTGGAAGAGCCTGTACTGGGAGGCCAAGAGCTGCTGAATGCTTCATATTGCTCCAAGAGCCCCTGCCTCCCCCTCACGCCTGCCTGGGAAGAGCACTGTTGCTCCCTCAGATTGGGTTCAGCCCACCCGATTCCTCCCAAAATCGATGGATGGCCCACAGCGCTGGGAAGGGCCCAGCAGCCCTGAGCAGTGCAGCCCTGGGCGGCGGGGAGAAGCAATGTGCTTTGATGAAACTCCTCTCCAGGGGAGCCTGAGGAGAACATGGTGTTATCTGCTTGTTGGAGAAACTCCTGTGCCCGGGAGAAGCAAGCGGTACATCTGAATGATTTAGGGAGGTGTTACAACCCACATATGAAAGAGGACTCCCTTCGGCTGGCCACCACTACGGCCTACGTCAGCCGAGAGGGATGGGGACAAGAGGCAAATTGATGGGAGACCATTAGGAGATGAAGCAACAGCAGGAGGAAAGTGGGGAAGGTGAAGAAAACAAAGATTTGGAGGAAATGTGCTCTGGTATTACCTCTTTCCCACTTCCTTTCTTACACCTTGCTGTTCTCCATATCTCTAGTCGTTACAGATTAGGAGAAAAAATGCTGGTCTGTGGCAACACCAGTATAATCCCAGGGATGCACTGTGAGCGTTACTGATGGAGTATTTTCCCAGACACATTTGGATTTATCTTTTTTTTTTAATCAGAAATTAAGGACACGATGAGCACTGCTGTACAGGAAGTGCAGATGTCAACAGTTTTCCAATGTGAAAATAAAAAAAATAAAATCGTTACCCTTCTAAGCTTCCATTTGAACTTGTCAAGATGAGAAAACTCCTTTTTCACTGTAGGTCAAGTAAAGCTTTATAAATTACTTTTAAACAAGCAGCAGGTTTGGGCCGTGATCCAAAACTCACTCAAATTAACATTTCTGCATTTGATTTCAATAAACTTCATTTCATGTTGTGTAGCAGGTGGAAAAAACACCTGGGCAGCACCAGTAACATTCCTCCACCTTGATTTCACTCAACCATTTATGCAAATTCCATGTTTCTCTTTTAAAACCACCTGAACTGAACACCAATCAGGGATCAAACACTGAAATGATTTCTATACACATCACATTTCCAATTTCCTATGACTTCAAAGAATCACTTTTAGCAGGATCAGAACCTGGAGCACAGCACAATACAGGCAAAGAGAATCTCTTATTTCTTTCATTGCTTTGGCTATCTTCAGATGTGCATGGAGATTTAAAATACTCTGTGTTCTAGTGAGAAATGTCCTACAAACAAAGAAACAAAACCCCTCTGTTACAGCACCTTAGTCACAATTATCGTCTACAGATGATAGTCTCTGTTTTATTTCTCATGTATGTGGAACATTATTTTATTGCAATGACATAATCAGTCATTACACTGGATTTAAATAATAACTCTAGTGAATTACTGAGACACAATGTGCCTGGTATACCTGATTCCAATTTTCCCTCACCACTATAAGAAAAAAAAATAGCCCTGAAAATAAGAATCTGTTCTAATATCAGTAGAGCACAGCTTGTTCACACCACATGTATTCCAGGAGAGAGAAAAAGACGACCAAATCTAATCAAAACTACAGGAAGAGTTTAGAGAGACAAAAGATAATCATGTAAATTAGAACTGGATTAGGGCCCTTACTAAATCTATCTATTCATGCCAAAAGAGGTGATTTAATATTCTGTGGTTACGATTCTGGTTTTGTGTCTTATCCAAAAGAATATCAACAATAGCACATTGTTCTCCTACCACGTTGCTGATGTTACAGCCTCAGATTTGATTCAGCACAGGCTTGAAGGGAGAGTAACAGCCACAGAAGCACTGCTTCCCTTGCCACTGCATTTTCCTTAGATGTCACCCATTCCAGGCCAGCAGGAGATGTAACATCACAGCCAAGATAACAAGATACCTTTTGTGTTTAAGAAGTGTGGTTTCCTGTTGATAGATAGCATTTTGTATTGTCACATTTGTTGTCTCATCTTTTTTCCTGTCACACATTCCTTCCCTAATTGAGACTTCACTATACTGCACTGAGCAAGCATTAAGACAGGCACAATGACTTCTACCTGCCTGTAGAGCACTTGATACTTAGCAAAAGCCCTGATCCTCACTGGAGAATCTGGGTTGCACAAAACCAAATCAATCCAAAGCTATGGTGTACAAGGATGAACTATTTAAACATCATGCTGCTACTTGTCCTTCTTAACAACAGGCAGTAGGGCTAGCATTTGGATTTTCAGAGTCGTGTCATCATCTTAGCAGCTGAATTTTTCCCTCTCAGGCTCTCCACTGAGTAGGATCTCTTGTCATTGTAGTCCAGGCTGCTGGACTAATGCTTCAGCCTGGCTTGACCCCCAGACCACAACAGAGCAGTTAAACAATCATTGGATGGAGATCTGAAGGTTGTATCAAGAGTACTCTTCCCTACTGGATGTGTAGTAAAAGAAGCAGAGAGCCATCAGCATATGAAGATGATGATATTCTACGTAAGTATAGGCATATTTTTATGCCCTGTCTGTTGCCATGGGACACCTTGCTCATGGTGTGATCTCCACTGCCAGGTAGAGACAGTGCCAATTTTGAATCATAGTGCACTATGTAACTTGTGTGCTCCAAAGTTGAAGCATAAAAAGAGCTTACATTCAAAAAATGGGAATATTCTAAAACAACTAGAAGCAAGACTTCCAAAATACATTCTCAAGAACAGGAGACAAAATGTCTATGTTAATACGAGTACTTTATGACCAGCCAATTTTCAAACATGTTTCCAAACTTCCACTGCTGCAAGAAGTGTGAAACAAAAATACATGAAAACACAGTAAGTGAATCCCACTTGGATTAATCTAAGCATTTTGTTTCACAAATTAATAATAAAAAAAGTTTAAAAATCATAACTGAAATGGTATTTCTAAACAAGTGGTTTTAGAGTAGGAAAATGGCATGGTTTCATAACATAGCATTTCAGCAATTTCACAATTTTTCAATTGGTTGTACAAGCTTTTCATAAGTTTTTCTTTTTTACAAGATGATTTGACAAAAAATTATTTCTTTGAAAAATTCCCAATAATTTTTTTCCTAGAAATATTTTTCAAAACTGTAATGCAGTAACTATTCATTAATTTTCAAGGCTTTGTTTTGACAGAACAATTACCCAGCATACCAAAGAATAGCATGTTTTTAAAGTACAAGCAATGCTGAACAGTAAGAGGTGAAAATGTAACACATACATCTTTACCTCCCTCTCTTTTTCTATTGAAATAGCTGTTTCAACATACAACTTCTTCTTAAATAGAAGCAAAACTTGGGAAAGTTGTAAAACTCCTGTGTGTGTGCAAATTGTCTTTGTTTACATCTTTTCTGATTGTTAAAAATATATTAAGGCTTAGGAAAAGTAGAAACCTAGTGTAAACAGCTAAACTTTAAACTTAGGGAAAAACAAAACAAAACAAAACAAAATTGGGTCCTCTACAGAAAAATCAAAAAGTTGAAACTGCTTGCAACAGTTGGAGGCCCAACATAATTACAGCTGTCTTCCCAGGGGGAAATGGAGCCTGGGTCCAGCCCCGATCCTGAAAAGATAACATGAAAAGAGAGACTGTACTCCTGTGTACCTGAAATGGAGGCACTGGGTTGCATGTGGGAACAGCAATCTGGTTGAACATGACCATGTATTTGGGAGCAGCTGGTGGAAAAGCCCACAGAGAAACCTGAAGACAAGGGGCTAATTTCAGCCTCCCTGTTGCCTTACTTTATCTAGACTGCCCGCCAGCCATTAAGCGGTGCTGACTCTGAAAAGCAAACTATAAAACCCAGATCAGAAGATCAGATCCAGCAATTAACTGCACCCATGGATTTCAGAAGTGGTTTACATGCATTCCCATAAAATAATAATAATAATAATAAAAAAATGCAGAGGGTACAAACACTTATGAGAATTTTCTGGGAGAAGAGTTGGTAACTACAACCTGTATATAACTCTGTTTGGATGTGTCATTATCACTAATTTTAATTCTGAAATGGCAACAGGCGTGAACTGTATTTCACTGCACTTTTTAAGCCAGTTACCTAAATAGGTTCTCTTAATGGCAGTCCCACAAAATATGATAAAAATGTTCCACATGCTGATTTTTTTTTAAATTTGTACAGAAGTTTAATTCACCACAAAACTTTCCTTTCTTGACCAAAGACAACTCTTTGAGCACAGTTAGTTGTAAATAAACATGCATGTATAAATATATATACATTTTCATATAGCTTTAAACCAAATATACAACTGCAAAGGCACAAGAAGCATTCTATTTCAGGGGAATGTTCCCAGCCTAGTTTGACCTAATATGACAAGACAGGATGCCCAAGGAAAAACTTTGAAGGTTCGAAAAGCATTGAAAGGTACCAGAGCAAGACAGTAGGAAGAACTGACTTTCTTTAGAAAGTGAATGCTTTCCTGCTTGCCAGCCAAATCAACACTGAAAATCATATAATTCACATGCTATGTGTTTTGAAGAATTCAATTTATATATGCAAAAAAGTTGTTCATCTACAGTACAGCCAAAGATTAATGTTCTTGTAGGGCAAGCGAATGTGATAGCATCTGATTTAGGATAGGACTCCAAAAAAATATTTAATTTCATTCTACACTTGTGTAATTTGCATTCGTAACTCTCTCTTTTCTCTCCCATCCATTTCCTCTTTTCTCCCCAGCTTGTCACGTGTTTTTCAGTGCTGCATATACTGACCTCTGCGTATGCACTGACCCCTAAATTTCAACATTAGCTATCAATGAAAGATTCCCGCTATTTGTCATTTTTTCATTCCAGTGTGGACATCAGTTTTAATCCCACAGCTGGGATGTTAATGTATTGCAGCCCTTATATAAACAGTCTTTTCTTTGTATGCTTTATTTTATGATTTTTAATGATTATTATGATATTAAGTGGTAGGAGCTGGGACACATCAACTTTGTAAATACAGCTACACTAACAACATCTAATTAATGAAGTGGCAAGAATGTTTTGTAGAAGTCAGTTGCATTTCCTTAGTGAGCAATATTGGTTTCTTGCTAAAGTACATCAGTTAACAAAAGATTATGCAGGGCAGGGTAGGAGAAGAACCTGAATGAAAGATATTTCTGTTCTACATGCTCAAGTCAGCAACAGAGAAGCAGAAATCCTAAAGAATCAGTAGAGATTTACCTTGGGACTATGGTTAACTTCTCCAGCATCAGTGTTCATAAACCTCGGTAACCAAACAGCTGTGTCAGATGCTGGAGAGAAATATTCTCCTCTATTTTTGTCTACTGGAAGAACGCTGACAATTCGTCTACTTCAACAAGGCTTATAAGGTGTTAGTTATTCAGCTTTGGAAGCACAGGAATGGAAGCTGGTGTTATAACTGTTAAATATCAGGATTATGATAATTATCACACTGTTCTTGCTCCACTAACTCAGTTAATTAAGGTTGCCTGAGAAGATTGCCTAACCCTGACCACTGTGTAAGAGTCATAAAGTGGTTCAAACTTCGGGTATTTGCAGTTGTGGAGTGGGTTGCTTGATTTCAGCATCACAGCGGGTGAGATGGAGTAAGAGGGAAGGGATCCTGTGCACCCCTGGCTAGTTTTCTCACCTACAGGCTGAACTAACAAATATTAAAGTGGAAGACAAAGAAAGCATCAGTGGACTGCAATTCATTTGCCCTGTCCACTGTGCAAAAAGGGACCAAACTGCACAATTTGGGACAAATAATTAATACTATAATTAATCGTATTTACATGAGAATCTCAGAGATGTTCTTTACTTATTTACTTCTCATTTGGTGGCAATAAAGTCTCCAGAGACAGCAAAGGTTACTGTCGATACTTTAAAATACCCCAAATAAAATTTGCTACAAATCCTTTGGAGTGTATTTTAAGTATCTCATCACATAACATTTCTGGCAATGCACAGCTTTACAAGTTTATGACCCAGCTGGAGAATTTAGACATGGTAAATTGAGGTTTACAAAAAATTATACAAGACTGGTTACTGGGTAGCCAACAAAGCTGTGCATCACCAGTGGACCATCACTAATTTCTCCAGAATTAACCACAACAAGCTTTAACCACAACAAGTTTTCTGTATTTTGTACACTGGTATACAGGTAGAGAGATGGTTCCACTACAGAAATACATCTTGCAGTTCCAACTCTCATGCAACTTGTATCATGTAAACAGAGATTTCAAAACAATTTATGTGAAGCCTACACCAGGCAGAGATAAAGTACCATGTATTTACACATCACACAAAAATGTCTTGAAATCTTATCATGGCTGCTTACAAAGTGACTGTCACAGAAAGGAAGAATGTTATCTTTCAGCACTGCAGCAGCATGTTAAGATACAGTAAGAAACTTCCACTCTGGCCTTGCACTTCATTACATCTTAGCCAGAAATTTTCCAGACGGAAAACAATGCCAGCAAGGGAAGGCAAGGAATGCCTTTCCATTGTCTTTTCCAGTTCTTTCCAACACCTCTGTAGAATCAAGTCAAAATACACTGAGAGCTGTGATGAGGCCAGTTTGCAGTACGTGGGTTAAGACACAGAATAATGCCATGTGAAAAGAAATAGACATCTATTATCTCTGATGACAAAAGGCTGTGTAAATCTGAAATAAAACCATCCAAAGAAAACAGAAACCAGAATTTTCAAAGCTTAAGGTCAGAATACTTGGTCTACCTACACAAATTTACCTTCCATGTTTGACTTGTTTTGTACAACATTTGTGATATTAAAAGCAGTTTTGGACAGAAACTTAAGATAGGCAATCTCAGGACACGGCAAGCTTTTTACGTTGTTTTTAAATTTGTAGTTGAGTAATGAAAGAAATATTAACATCTCCACCTACACTTCCCCACAAACTAAACTTCTTAATGACCAGATTCAACTAGGAAAATGCTGAGCTTCTCATGACGTGCTTCTGAGTGCTCTGTAGATTTCAAGAACATTTGTGTTTCCTGTAATGTTGTCTTCTGAACTGTGACTTGAAATCGTTTCCACTCAAGTATTTTTTCTGTCAAACTGTAAAATTCTTACTTTATGCGCTCTGCAAGAACAGCAAGATTTCAACTAATTTCTTCCATATGCACATGTAGATATAAATATATACACATACACACAAATATAAATATATCCATATCAAGTCTGCAGACTAGGGAATATCAACACTCAGCATCCACAAACTAAAAAGCAGTTTCATGTCATTAAGGATTCAGTGGAGATGCCAGATGAAGATATCCAACCAGTTTCATTCCCCACTCCTAAGCTGTAGGACACTGTCCTCCCTCCTCCTTCATACCTGTGCAAAACCGGTTGAGGTAGCACAGCATAACAGTTCAGAGAACTGACCCAGCTTTAACAAATGAATCACAGAAGGAAAAAATAAAGTTATTTTTCCTTTGCATCAGTTTGCTGACTTAGCATCACAAGCAGCTGTTCTAACTCAACTGAATGGGCATCCCGGCACATCAGGAGCAGCAGGACAGCTCACCAGGATGAAAGGTGGGGAGAGGGAAGTGAATTTGTTCAACCTACCTAAAATTTTAAATGGGGATGCTATTTAATGGTCTGTTTTAGTGACTTTCTGTTTTATTTATAAATCCCTCTAGTGATATCTGCAACTGTTGACGTATACCAGAGTGAAAAATTATTGTATTCAAATGAACATAACTCCAATATCTCATTTGCTCAGACTGAGGCAGATCAGCTGGTAAATGAGACATTTGCAGAAAACATTTCCTTTAGTTTATTACTTCATACTTGCAAGAAGTAGGGACAGCTAAAGGTTTGTTTGTTTGTTTGTTTGTTTTTCCCATATTAAGCAAAATACAATCCATGTTAACATTTTATAATCATGAATTATTGACTACGTCAGTAACATCTTTCTTGCTGATTTAAAAAGAAAAAAAAAAAGTCATGTTTGTTGTTTTTAAAGAACCAAATGGATCTAAATTGTCAGACTCTGGGTCATCATTAAGCATAGGCCAGAGCATTGGCACGAATGACTGTGTTGTGAAGCCTAAAAGCTTTATTTGGTTTTTAGTTCACATTCCTGCAGAGTGAGACATTCTTAATTCGGGAGAGCTACGGGTAAACATTTATGGGAAAAAATTATTAAATATTTCCTTTCACAAAGGTGGGAGGCAAAAACAAAAACAAAACCTCAACACAATGCTAACGGTGGTCTTTAACTATTAAAATTCAGCAAGGCAAGCGAGGTATCTACCCTGCTTCCTTGGAGCTTTTATTACTGGAAGGCTGATTTCCCTCCACTGTTCTCCCTAATGAACTATGCTCATTAAGGAACACGCTATGTTTATTTTCAGCTAGGGACAGCATTATGCATACGTGAATATGGCTACTAAGTAGCCTTTTCCATTATATGGAGACAATAGCAATTATTTGGGCTCTTTGTGCACTTGCACTTGTATTTAACATTAGAGAGGAAGTGAAAATACTTACAAGGGTAATGATACTTATTACAACACCTGATGTAACACATAACTACTGGTCACTTCCCAAACCTCTCTCTGAACTCCAGTAGCCTTTGAGAGCTGTTTGTTGCAATTCAGTTTATGACACAATGTTTTACATGTCCTTATTCTAAAAGACTCTTGAAAGATGAAGCCTCTCTGAAGAGCTTCTCACTAAATATGAAACATGCTCTGCTTGCAGATGATTTCAGAATTTTAAGCAAACAGAAAACATTGCTTATTCACCCTGGTGAGAGATGTCATCACACAGATGGGTCTGAGGCTGAAGAGGACAAAATGCATGACTCCAAGGAAAGGCAGAATACGGGTTTTTCTCCTGGCTGTAGCTCTCAGTGCTCCAGCTTGCTCATTTGTCTGAGTTTGAGACGTCTACAGGAAAGCCTAAGAACATATATCAGATGTGTCTTGATCTCCGTGTGCTGAGAGCAGAGTCCTACCCTCACTGTACAAGCAGGAACATGCTGGCCTGGCTGCAGATCATGGATATCAAAGCTCTGTTCCTCCTTTGACCAAAACAAGACACATACTTGCTCTATTGAAAATTCAGACACATGCACGCCATCCCTGCTGTGCTTCAAGCTGTATGCGATTTTCAGCCATTAATGAAATAGAAGCAGACTGATGGGTACAAGAAAAGAGCATGGACACACCAAAGAGTACATTGCTTTCCTCAGTAGCAAATAATTTCCAAAGAATCTCTTCCCTGGCTCCCTAGGAAGGGCGTTCCTCTCCTGTTCCCTCTTTACTTGTTAAAACTGAAGTCAAAAGAGTTTGCAGTAGATGAGTGAATCTCTGGGAGCATCCTGGTAGCTCCTTCCAGTCAGGCTGCAAAGATCTGAAACCTTCTCAGCATTTTACTATGACTGTAGAAGGGTCAAGGTTTTATTGGTACTTCCAACGCTTGATGCAGTTTCCCCATGGACTCCCCAGCATAGCTCAAGAATAATTCTGAGGTGCAGTCAATATAGCGAAACCTAGGGTGCATGTTTTCCTGAAACGTTAGGCAAACATCTAGAAGACTTTTAGTGGTACCACCATGACAGTGCCATAGCACAAAAAGGCAGTAAGTCAATAACAATAAAGCACATCTTGTTCCTCAGATGTCTAAAGGAACCACAAGCCAAAGATTTAACTTCTTAAAGAGCAGACAAATATATGTACATATATATGTTAGTTTCATAACACCGTGTGCCACCAAAATTATGTGTTAAAATGTCATACAGCTTGGCAGTGGTGGAGAAGAAAAGACAATTCAAAAACAGAACAAGCAGGAAGAAAAGAAGCTACTTTTTCCTGGGTATTGAGCTATGCTAAATGACTAGTCCTTCTCAGGAAGCCTCAAGCACCATTATTGTTTGACTGTTTTACTAGTCAAACTACTGCCTCTTGTTCTAGGTAAACTGGGAGTATTAATTAGTTGATAGTCATATGTAACTGCAAGGATGTGGCATGTGAATTTAAACAGCAATCTTACCTGCTCAAAACTTTTGGTGGAATAATTGCAGATTTCTAATGATGGATGATAAAATGATGGCATCTCACTTTTTACTGGAGATTTCAGAACTGTTGACTAATGTATTTAAAATATAGCCAACGTGAAGTCTTTTTAACAAATGCAAAGTTTATTTGCATGTTGCTTACTATATTTTTTTCTAGGAAACAATAAAAGATTAAAATGACCTAACAAAACATCAAGATAGTATGACATGGTGAAAAGGATAATCCTACCTGATTGCCACACCTTTTCAAAGTACGTATAGCCTATTGTTCCATGTTTTTTAGAATGTCAAGCAACATATGAAATGATAATCTGGACCTAAATAAAAGTAGGCTAGTTAAAAATTCCTTATTTATTTACAGCGTGAAATGAGTTGGCACTTCAAGTATTTGACTAGCAACATCTTTCCTCAGCATCTAAGCTAGACTATTTAAATAGCCAACCCCAGACTATTCTCATGGCATGAAACAAGCTAATAGCAAAACAAAATTTTTCTTCACCCGTTAAAAACATTCACCAGACAGCTTTAAATACCACCAGAAATGCTTACTGTTGCTATTATTATGGTAGCTGAAAGCAAGAAGGCAGCTGTAAGTCTTTATGGCAGGAAAAATTGAATTATAATATTGTATTTTTTTAGTGTTTCCTTAATGCAATTACCTGATTCTTGTATTTTGTCACTCTGGGAGTAGCACTGAGGATTGTTAGCAGAATTACAAGAGATGGAAAGATGAAGAAAGAAAAGACCCTGACAATGTAATGAACACTTTTGAGTTTAAAAGCCCTGCACAATGAAGGGTTTGAGTTTTCTGTTTTAATGAGGGGAAGTATTACTCAAGCTTCATACAGGGGTCTCTTCACATTTCTTTCCCGTTCTCTCATAACACATGTATACGAAGCTTAAATATGTTCTTTTAATTGAAAGAGGGTTCCTTCAGCTATTCATGGCTTTTTACTTTTGTTACTCATAGCTGGTCAGTGGTTTGCATCAACTTAAAAGAATAACATGGACAGATGTGTTTTTAAAGCGAGGAAATCCCAACAACTCACAGAAATGAGCAATGAATGCGCTAACAACTTCTGAGTGAGTAGATGAGGGGACAAGAAGGAAGCAAGGTCAAACCTTTGGTCAATCCACCATGAAAGACTGCTATAGTGGGGTCTGACAGACAAACCTTGCCAAGCAGAGCAAAACTGCAATGCAAGTGTAGCTCTCCTGCCCCTGGCCCCACAAAGTAATAGATGGTTGCTCTCAACAAGCAGTGCATGTTTAAACACACAGTTTCTCCTCCCTCTCTTATTATCAGGTTAGAATTAGTGATTATCTGATGAATAAATTGTTACTCAATTACCACTTAACCCTATCCCCATCAATTAATCCTAGGCACACCTTTCAGACCACAATTAAAAAAAGAAAAAAAAAGAAAAAAAGTTAATCTCCTCCTCTTCTTTTCCCACATCTTCTTCCCCTCCTCCCTTTTCCACTTCCCCAAATTAACACGTACTTTTCTTGTTTCAGACCCAAGAACTAGAAAGTCCTCTATGATTTTTCTACAAGGGATGAACAGGAGATGCTGGTCCCAACCCTAACTTCTGCAGACAATACTCTGCTCTCACCTTTTGGAAAAGCCTGGGTGAGTGCTACAGGATTTCAGTTCTAGCAGAACTCCCCAAAAAGTGGCCCCATGTTGCTGCACATCCTTTGACTCTCCTCACTCCTCCAATACTATTTTCTTGCATTCTTTTTAATCTCTCAGCTCCTTTCAGAGAAGCAGCTCCTTAGTGCAACTCAGTTCATTTGTTCAGGAAAAAAAAAATCATTCACCCCAAACGAACAGACTGCTTTAGACATGAAACAGTCAAAATAAATAAAAAATCATGAATAAAATTTTGATCACTATTTTGCTATATTCCACATGCTCTGTAAATGGCATATATTGTATGCCATGTGCCAAAAAGATTCATATACAGTGTTGACTTTTTTTTTTTGTTCCTCATAATGTTTGGAATACCACACTACACAGGGTGCAAGGAGATAAGATCATTTAGGTAAGCAAAATATGACCTTACAAGTGTGTAAATCCCTTATTTGCGTATGCAAGGGAAATAGCTGTGAGCACCAGTACTGTTTGTATGTGCAGTTATTTGTTTTACATGCCACATCAATTCTGCAAACAATTGTAACTGTTTAGCAATACACATCTCTCTTTCTATTGTATAACACTGAACTGAGGAGAAAGATAAGACTTCAACGTTCATGGATAAATGTTATGCTGACTGCAAACTAATAAAGAAAACTCAAGTTTGTGCTTTAAGAACAGAAATCAGTGTCTGACAAAGCATAAGAAAACCGATCCAAGAATCAGACCTGCAACAGGCTGTGCTGCTCTGATAGAAAACGTGGGTCTAGCAAGAATAAGCACACAGTTGATATAGACATGTGTATGAATAATACATAAGACACACTCACAACCATTTGTGTTTTCTTTTATCCACTGGGCAAATATACATAAAACTTCCTAAGCCTTCCTGCACTAGGAATCTGAAGGTGGTGAAGTCAAGTACTCTGAAACCAACACGTGACAGTCAGTTTCTTTTATATCCTTAAATTTCACTCTATGGGAAGTCTGGTATTACATTTCTTTTGAGTATTTTGAACCTATGCTTCTCAACATGGTTAAAGAATATATATTTATACTAGCAAGGTCTATAGCTTGAACACAGCGTTACCATTCAAATTAGGGGTATCTGAGCTCCAATATAAGATAAGAGTGGAAAGCTGTTAGCTCTGGCTCTGATTATATGTAAGTGTCATCCAAGCTTCTGCTTTACACATTTGGGAAGCATTATGTGATGCCCTGACAGAGGGAATAGCACCAACGTGATCTATCCCCTCATTTGGAGAATGGTTTGGGAAGAGCTTTTACTTCAGCTGTCTCTCATCTTGACATATTCCCTGCCTCAGGTAGCATGAACCTCTTGGGTCGAAGGAGGAAAGTCTGCCTCTTATCTCTCTGCCCCTTCTCCCTTTCCAACCCCAACTGTTTCCATGGTAGAGCCAGCTGTACTTGCTGCCAAAGAAAACAAGGCATTTTCCTACCTTGAGGGCATTCCCCTTTGAACATCAAAAGTCTATAGCAAACAATGGAGTTGAAAGAGCTTTGCAAATAAAA
Source organism: Aythya marila (assembly GCF_965140915.1). Classification (NCBI taxonomy): domain Eukaryota; kingdom Metazoa; phylum Chordata; class Aves; order Anseriformes; family Anatidae; genus Aythya; species Aythya marila. Next base: position 111,056,335 of record NC_139043.1, read on the forward strand.
GGTCAGAAGATTTTTTTATAGTGGAAAATATCAGACTACCTACAGGCAGGGGTTGCTTTCAGCTCACTAACAACACTACGCTTGCTTGCAAATACGCTTTGTTTTGAGCTGAACTCATCTTTGCTGAGATATTGCATGGTCGCAGTGATGTAACTCTAATTAATCCTCCCTCTAGCTATTTTATAATCACCTTAATTATCAGGTCTTCTAAAAAAAAATAAATTTAAACAATAGTTCTTTGGGAAGGGAATGCACTTACATATGGTTAAAAGCAAGCAAACTGTAGGGTGTTCTGAAACAGCAGGTCACAAATTTAGCAGAATATGAAGTGGGGGAAAGGAGAAAGGGCATGTGCTATGGGAGAGCCTCAGGGAGAAGAGCAGAGCATGTGATAAGCTGTTGATGGAATTGTGCTTAGTAGGCTCTAGCCAAAGGACAAATGAGCAACACAGAGAGCCCTTGGCTGCCAGGAGCTACTGAACCCATATAGAGGCCTCCATGGAGAATTGGCAGGATGGGATTCAGCAACAGCAGGAGCCACATGTTCTCTGGGCTCCCTTTCCCTGAATGTGTGTACGCCCAGCCCTCTCCCGAGGGGCCACATTCCCCCATCCTGCCCATCCCACTCCCTTACAGCATCCTTGCCTCCCCCACAGGCACACTCCCCTGGTCTTCCCTCACCCTTGCCTCTCAGAAATGGAGGGACTGGCAACAGGTCTGTGATAACAAGTGCGAGCCCTGCTGCTATAAGGATGGAGAACTCTTAGTCCCTAGACCAACACTAGAAGATGGAAGGTAACTCAAGAAGCATTTAGTGGGGAAAAAAAATGGGAAAACTACTGCTGAACAACTTCACTGCACTAACCCTGAGCTGAACTAGAGCACCCTTCAGATGTACATCATAAAATAATTTTACTGTGGGAAATTAGCATAGTTTAAATGTGTGCCCTAGATATTTTGCATTAATTTCCCTGCGCATTCTGCATGTCTGTAAGCCTGCAGCAAAGATGGAAACCACAATTCTCTGCATTTTTCCCAGTTGAGCACTGCTGGGCAATGAGGCTGGGGTATGGTGGGGTATAAGTGCAAGGCTCTGAATTCTCAGGACAAAACTGTCATCATTTCATAATAAAAACGCCCTGCTTTGCATTTTTATTTATTTAATTGTTTCCCCACTCTACTGGAGGGTTTAGCAGACACAAGCTGGTGTCTTAAAGTGTTGGTGAGAACTTTGCGCATTAAAAGAATCGACCCTACCCCATCTTTCACATATTACCATCCTGTCAACTCCCACGGGAAGCTGCCCAACAAGACCATCAAACTCACTGCCTGCGGCTTCTCCCAAGATTTCAACACTTTTCTGCACATTCATCCTTGATCTACAGTGCTCAGTGTGGGAACACTCCTCCAGTCTTACCTTCCTTTCTTCTCCTTTCCTATTTAGAAAAGCCTGGTCAGCCACCACTTTCTCCATGAAATGAAGAAAACCTGCGAGTTTGACTAATTGCAAGAACACACTCAAATAAGCTAGGTGATATACTGCTGGGAGCAAAACATTAGAATTTTTAGATTTTGAACATGAAGGCTTGGAAAAACTGGACTTGACTTGTGGAAGAAGCTGGTAGTTAAAGGTCATTGATAATTGACGAAAAAAAAGAGGTAGTTTGAATATTTCACAGTTCACAACTGAAGAGACAGTTGGTTTACTGGCACCACAGCTCAGATTTTAGCAGAGACCATCATCATTTAAGATTAGTCTGGAAGACAAAATACAGCTCAGTATTTCCAAATAGTAGAAAGGAAAAACTATTATTGGTAAATGGCTCCACATGAATAATAATGGAGATTTTTGTTCTCTTCTGCCATAATGTACATATGTTAATTAGCAATGAAATGTCTAGAAACCTTAATCAGGTTCAGGCACATGAGACATGCAGCAGTTTGCCTGGACTGCTCACGTGCCTTAGTGTTAACAGAAATTTTAACAGATGACTGAGACAAATAAAGGAGTATGGGGGAGAACAATGGACCCAGTAAACAATCTACAGAAATCAGTGTTAATTTATTCTACTGCCTCTTATCTTTATTAATGTTGTAGTGTTTATGGATGGCTTTCTTTAATACACCAACAAAGTCTCCGATTCCAATATTTCATTAAGGATCCCTTCTTCAGCTTCCATTTCATTTGTACATCTGTATTCCAAGAAAACTGATTCACTTTTCTTAAGCAGGTAACATGATTATTTCTGAGATCTGAAAAATACTAAGATGACATATATACATATGTATACATATAAAGAGAGAGGGAGGGAGAAGTTGCATTGAGCTGTTTTGCAAAGGGGCCAAGAGAAGGGAGTTTTCTGGTAATTACTCAGCACAAGGAGCAAGGTATACGTGAATAGATTAGATAAAATTAGTAGTTGTTAACCTAATATCACCTGATGACAGGAATTGTAGCTTTATCTCTCTCCTATCCACGCCTCCCGCATCATGTGCCTCATTAGGATACTACTGAAAGAACACAAAAGAAAAAGACCCTTCCCTTAGTTTAGCCACCAGAAAGTCAGGGGTAAAAATCCTATCAGGCTTGGTCAAAGAGATTTAGTTTGGTTTCAGGGTATAACTATGTACTATTTCACATTATCACAGCATTTGAGTGTGAAAATCTGTGCCATAAGCAGGTACTATATCAGGGCCAACGGCATCCTGGCTTGTGTCAGGAATGGTGCAGCCAGCAGGAGCAGGGAGGTGATCGTCCCTCTGTACTCTGCTCTGGTGAGGCCACACCTCGAGTGCTGTGTTCAGCTTTGGGCCCCTCAGTACAAGGACATCGAGGCCCTGGAACATGTCCAGAGCAGGGCTACGAAGCTGGTGAAGGGCCTGGAGCACAAGGCCTGTGAGGAGTGGCTGAGGGAGCTGGGGGTGTTTAGTCTGGGGAAGAGGAGGCTAGGGGGAGACCTTATTGCTCTCTACAACTGCCTGAAAGGAAGGTGTGGGGAGCTGGGGGTTGGCCTCTGGCAGATAATCAGTGATAGGATTAGAGGCAATGGCCTCAAGTTGTGCCAGGGAAGGTTCAGGTTGGAAATGAGGAGCCATTTCTTCTCAGAAAGAGCAGTCAGGCACTGGGACGGGTTGCCCAGGGAGGTGGTAGTGTCACCATCCCTGCGGGTGTTCAAGGAAAGGTTGGACGTGGTGTTTAGGGACATGGTTTAGTGGGGACACTGGTGGTGGGGTGATGGTTGGACCAGATGATCTCAGACTCAGAGGTCTTTTCCAACCTTAATGATTCTAGTCTCCTTATCTCCAAACACATGGTGCTTGCATCCTCGAAGAATTATCAAGACCTTTAAATTAAAGAGAAGAGACAACTGCCTAAGGGAAGGGATTGGTCAGTCCACATATGGCTATGTTAAATGTATCTATCAAATCAGGTGTCACAGGAGCACAGACTTTCAGAAAACACTAAAACCATCATTGCCATATGTTTGGAGGAAAAAGAGATTGCTTATTAATCTACATAATCCTGTGATATGGTATCTAATATACTGATTTATGTCCATAATATTCAAAGCTAGCAGCACAAATTATATTGTCCCAGCAATCTTTGTGGGAAAACTGTTGGATAAAACTGCTTTTCCTAATTCCCTAGATTCCTCCAAGCAAGTTCTTGCACAGAGGTTTTAGTTCCAGTCACAAGAGCATAAGGAGCAAATGAGAAAGGACCCTGAATGGCTGAACAATCAATTCAAAACAACCCCAAGGGCCAGCACATGATGACACCACATACGTCATTTCAATGTACATAATAAAAACAGCTTATGAAGCGCTGAGAAGAACAGTAAATATGAACAAAAATGTTTTCTATCATATGTCAATGAACAAACGTCTCCAGCAGATTTACTGAATAGCGCAAAACATTCCAGTAGAATTTTGTCGGTTTGCATTAGAAGGAAGAGTGTGAGTACATCAAAGCCCTACTTTGCCTGAGCAAGCAAATGATTCTTTTGGCCTTCATAAGACTATCCGACATAGAAATCAGGATGAACTGAGCTTTGACCCATATTTGTGAAGGTAATACTGAGCCAGATCACAGAACATGCTCTGTAGGAAAATCTAGATGCTGCTGATATGAGGGGTTCCCACCTGTACTTCGAGGGTACAGCTGTAGGCACTGAACACACATAATTCATGAGCTGCACTTCCACGGCCTCACAGGCCTTCCAGAGCTTGTGGCATTCTTTTCAAGTGGATCATTAAGGGTGGTGTACCTAAATGGATGGGTGGAGGAAATTTATCTGAACAGGAGATTAGAAGTGATTCAATTTTGGGAGATAACCTGATTTTTTGTCTTGGTAACTGACTATAGTTCAACTATGTGAGTTGACATTGGCATCTGGAGCTACTCAGCAGTTTCACATACAAGTATGTCATGCAGATGAAAAAAAAAATAGCATTATAAAGCTTCTCTTTGTGAACCAAAAAGTACAATTTTGACGATGATGATGGCTGATGTAATCAACTTTCTTGTGAGAAGGCTAGGATGAATAAGGGAGGCTAAAGTTATTTACAATGAACGTTTTGTAATCCCCTGGTCTCAAAGAGTTCACTACTAACAATCGGTAGGATAGTGATAAAGATAAGAAGAATGAAATTCGTGCTGAGAGCATTTCAGGATGACCTAACCATCTTCTCTTGTATCTGTAAAACACACTGCAAAGTAGTGGCAAAAGACCTGTGAAGAGGAATAGCAATAATGGTCTTGAGAACAATCCTACCTTCCTTCCTTAGGAGAAGAAACCCTGAAGGAGGCCAGTCCTTAAACTGTTGTAGTTCCAAAGCTTTAACTATGAAAGTGACTAAATTATCTGTAAGAAAGCAATATGCTCGTTCTCCACCCTTTACAGAAATGCAAAACAGAGGATAAACAAAGTTTTGTAGTTCTTTAGGTGCCTCTGCTGCTGCCTGAACATGCAGAGTTGCTGGAATTGCTCGGAATCACACACCAGAGGCCATGGCACTTGCCATAATGGAGCTCTAAAACCAGCATTTCTTGTGCCTTCCTCATTCTCTGTTTTGCAGCTGCTTTTGTTATTTATTTTTAAACAGCCTTCTGACTATCCTCAAAAAAAAAAAAAAAAAAAAAAAGTGCAAAAACTGGGGGAAACCAGAGAAGGATAGCTGAGCCATCAATTCTTCTGGGCCAAACCCTTAGGTCCAATTCATCCTATGATGCTGCCAGCCGCTTACATCATTCATAGCAAAAAAATTAGCAGTCCAAACTGGTGTATTCGAGACTTGCTGGAATATTGCTTATTCCCAGCTCATCCTAAAAGCTAAACAGAAACTACTTTCTGTGGCTGTGTAGTTATAAAACATTATTATAAAAATAATAGCTTTTAAGCAAGCCATTTAAAGATGCAAATCTTATGATTTGCTATGCTAAAAGTTTTAGCATAAAATCCCCTTGAATCCTGGAGGGTTTGCTCATTAAGAAGGTGCATGCTGTTCTAATATATATCCTATGTCAGCACAAACAGCCTTCATGTAAACACACGGCCGTGAGTACCATGAGTAACAACTCTGTTTCCATCAGAAGCCCTTTATCCTGCGTAAGAGGTCTGCATGCTAATAGATGTCCTAGGCTAACGTTAACTAGCTACAGCTGGCTCACGGCTATAAAAAGCATTAATGAAAACATAAATACTAACTTCTCCGCTTCCCTCAGCCCGGACGTCAAGGCTGCGCAAAGGCATCACTTTCCAAGCGGTCTGTGTGAATGAACTGGCTGCTCCGAACCAGCTTGCTCTGGTTCTCCAAAGTTTGTTTACTGAACAGCGTGTGCAGAGAGAGACACACACACTGAGCATGGGGGCTGCAGGGGGGGAGACGAGCCACGGGGCCGCCTGGTTCACCCAGCGAGTCCGCCCTCCACCCAGAGCCACCGGCTTCTGGTGACGGCTCGAATAAGGGAAGGAAATATCCATTAACCGGGGAACTGACCTACGGACATGCGAACGTCAGGCTGCGCTGGAGCTGAACACGGGCTGGTTCTTCCTGTCTATCGCTTGGCTTTGCTGTAACGTTGCTAGGCGTTGCGTTCGAACAAACACTGCTTGCGGTGACATACGCAGGCGTTAGAGCCCCCTGCGCTCTAGAAACTTAACGCACGATTTGTGTCGTGCCAAATATATAAAAGTAAATCGCAGAAATAGACTCAGATTTATCAAGTGTATACACTGAAAAGGAAAAGACATCTATTCCTGGTTAATGGGAAAGAGGATGCATGCAGCTCTGGGGTTACAAATTTAGACAGAAACATCAGGATAACAGAGCGCTACAATGCTCAGAAATTTGTATCCAGCCAGGCTGCACATACATTCTTGTTCTCGGACTGTTTATGTGCTATTTTAAAATGGTTAATTTTGTCCTGAAAACAACTGCTTTTTCAGCTCCTATATACTTCAGTATGTGTATTTTCCTTTTTTTTCTTTTTTTTTTTTCAGATTTATTTCGCGTTTCGAAATAGCGGGTATCTTAAAAATTCAGCTTCACAAGTCCCACCAATAAGTAAGAATCACAGCTTTATTTCTTTTTAATTTTTATAAATTAATTTACATACAAGGCTGAAAAGGAAATTTTGTATTCCTCACCCTAAAGACACGCAAAATTACATTTAAAAAAGCAAATGCTATTTCCAAAATCATAATTCCTCGTTCTCGTGATTTTGTCCCATGCGTAATTTCTTTATTTCCTCTGACTTGCATTACCCAAACAGCAACTCTAACCACATGGGTCACTTCCAAATCTAGCTTCCACAGATTTAACAACTTGACAGAGATCACACTCAAGTTAGAACAGATCTATTTGTCCATGCAGGAGTTTCCTAAATCTAACATACAGATGTAACAAACACGCTATCTGACATGGTGTAAACCTTTGGAAGCATTTAAAAATTTGGCTTTTTGACATCTCCCCCTCCTCAGTGTGTATATCCTGATATCCAAGTCACTTCTTTCAAATCCACGACACTCTGTTGAACCGTAGCAGAGTTCCTCCCCACTTCCACTGTTGAAGTGACAACAGTCTGACAGCTGCCAAATGTCCCAACTTTAAATGGCTGTTTTCTCAGAATATTATTGCTACAATTCTCTCCCAACCCCTGGCAGTCCAAATGTGGATGCTGAGTCAGATACACAGGACCATCAGAATATATATAGATGAGCTCCTACCACAGATATTCTTAATAATTACTAAGCAGCCAAGGCTGTAGCAAGACGCTATGGCAGGGTTCAGCTCCCTTGCAAAGGAAATACAAACTTAGAATTAAATAGAAAATATCGAAGAATAAAATATATACTTTTGCAAAGATTAGGTGCTGAATGTTTTTGTTAACAAGTTCTTTCACTACCTATTTGTGTTAATAAGATCAGTTTATAGCTGTATATTGAAGGTGTGACATAACTTGTTCCAATCAAATTAATTTCCTTGCACATTTTTCCTCACGTCAAGCGGAACTTACAAATTCTGGCATTTGTTCAGAGGCAGGGGAAAATACATAAACCCATCATTGTAGGACAAAGACAAAAACATCTGTAACCGTTGTGACTAGATCATATTTGAGTTCAACAAGGGGGAAACTTGCTGCCTCAGAGAGGTAATTCACAGCCGGAACTACGTAGGCTCAACGGAAATGAATGGGCAGAAAGAAAGGTAACTCACACAAATGATATCTCAATAAACTTATGACCACTCTCACATTTCCCATATGAGGGCCTCAACTCCATGCATTATGTCCATCTCCAACTACCCACCTTGTAACTCCTTGCCTGGGACTCTCATTCCACGATCCCAACTACTTTTCCCATCTCTCAGTGAAACCGCAAGTCCAACACCATCTCTTATCTCTTATCCATCTCACTAACACTGTGTCCTTTGCTGTTCCCCTGGTAGTTTACTCAAATGGAAGTGAGCGTCTCCTTGCTGGTGGAGTTCCTTTAGCAGGTACTGGATTGGGACCACAACTGCACAGCTGTGGAAGGGACTGTCCCCCAGCTGTCAGGCTGGCACTCATAAGTAGTTGTCCTTGGTCTAAACTACTTGAGAAACCACTGAAAAATATCAAATCACTTCATACTTTCATAATAATTTCCTTAAAGCCATCTTTCTCGGTACAGGAGAAGACGAGACAAGATCACGCAGTGACAGCACAAGGTCTCAGTGCAAAACTGCAGCACAAATACATCGGAAGCAGAAAAGCTGTAGGGACTCCACTGCATCTTGCACTACAACTTTGCTCCTACCTGCTCTCTATACTTGTGCATACATGAAATTCAGAGGATAACTTCCTGAGCAGAGGACCAAGCATAGAAACAGGGAGAGACTGCCTGCTGCTTTCATTTCCACCTTTGCCTCCTGTCCACTGTTGCAGCTGCAAGAAAAGGCTATGGGGAGCAATCGATATCCTCACCCCACGTTCAGGTGGCTCTATGAAGTCAGCTTCAGACGCAGCCCCTGCATCTCTAGTCACATGGATCAGCAAACGCCTCTGAAGTGGAGGAAGCAGCTGCACAAAGCCATTGACAGTAGGCTGCTGGTCACTGCCTGATGGGTCAGATTAGCACCTCCAGAAGGGCAGGAGCTGGAACTGCTGCTGTGAGAGCCTTCTCAGTGCCTGGCATACCACCAAAAGTAAATGTACTGGAGCTGGAAACCAAACCACTCGTACAGAGCAACAGTTTTTAAAATATGTATACAAAATCCTGATATCACATGATACTGAATGAAACACTGCAAGCATGACTAAGAATTACACTTTGCAACTTCATAATATCATTCTCAGCCCATTTACGTGTAAAACGTCTCTGAAATATATTTTGCATTGAGTTCCAGCCTTAACCACTTCTATAGCAGTTTGTCCAGAGGATCTCACACTGCAGCCAAACAGGGGCCTCAAATCACATATCTGAATTCAGTGAGTTACAAAACCTTCAAATATGTGTCGGGCAGTTTGTACCAGGTGAATCTTTTTTTTTTTTTTTTTTTTTTTTTTTTTTTTCCAGTTACTATAGGATGACAATTACAAAAATAACAATCTCTTAAGCACCATTCCATTCAAGCCTTTACATCACAAATTCATCCCAGGCTCATAACTCTTCTCATTTGAGGAGTATGTTCTCCAGACTTTGCAAAGCTCTCTGTAGCAAAAGACAGAGATGATGTATTAACTGCAGCGAGCTGGAACATTTCAGCGCAGTTTGTATGGATCCCTACCCAGTGTGACACTGCTGACTTTCTCTGGCTGAGAAATGGAACAAGAATAGCAGGCATTGCAGCCAGTCACAACCTGAAATAGACTGGCACGTGAGATAAAACTTAAGTGTTTCCAACATTTATAAACACAACCCAGTTTTAAACCACAAAGCTTACTGACAGAATTAAGATGGTCACCTCTGAAGAACTTTATTTTTTGTATTTTATAAATGAAAAGTGCATAAAAGCTTATGATACAGATGTACAGGCCTGTGTCCCAGTAATATTCATCCCTTTCAAAGTCTTTCTTTTCTGAATTGTGTGCCCATTATTTCAAAACCACACTGAAGAATGTATTCCTAGCTCTGTCATCCTTGGGACAAGATACCTCCTTCTTCCCAAAAGAGTGCAATTACGTTCGTAAACACCTTTACAAGGAAGACCCATTTTTTTTATATCCAATTTGAAGCTTTTTCAAAGATGATGACAAAAAATTATTCCTAAGAGTCTTCCTTTTCAGAAACGTGCTGTTATGTTAAATCTATGCTGGTATTTCTTTGCACACTCACTGATCTATACAAATACTTAAGTTTGTGCATAAAGAGTGCTTATGTGCCTAAGTTGCACAGAAATTACATGCAATATTTGGGTGGTTTAGATTTCTTTTTCAACTGTTAGCTCAACATGTGTCCATCTAGGTATTTTTAACATTTATCACTGCTCATGGCTCTTGCCTTCTGTACCATGGTAGCAGGAAAACAAATTCCAGAGACACAATCTGGCTTTTATAAAAGTTTTGGAGAGCTCCAGCATGACTTTAACACTTCCTCCCAGTCAGGACTGAAGTCATGTATTCAGTGAAAGGTAGGGGTGTAAAACACACGTGGATGATTTCTGCACTCAGTTCTGTCAACTGCATAACTCTCAGAGATACAAAAATTCAAGGGGAAGAAAGGTCAAAAACAAGGGAAAGATTCCATACCTTTTACGTAGGCCATCTTAGAATAATTCTTGACAAATAACAGGTGCTGGAAAATTACTATTCCTGGTTTAAACCAGACAATGTACAACAGCACATACCCTGATTGTGGCTGTGGGGCTGGAAAATTACCTTTTCAAATTGTTCACTTTCTAGTCCCTAAGCTGGTCTCCGCTGTAGGATAGCATATGGAGGACATCGCTCTTCCCATTGCCCCCAGTTACACATTCCCTCCAAAATGGTTGGTTACGTGGGTTCGGCCATAAAACAGCCAGCAGCAGAAAATGAGGTGCTCAGGTATAATCAGGTCTCCCCAGCTTTCTGAAGCCCTGTATGCAATCAGATGCAGGAGGAGTGAAAAGGTATGGTGACAAGGTATGCAGCAGTGAAAGTGCAACTCTGCATAATGATGCTTCCGCTCTATTTATCTGTCTCTCTATTATTTACATATCTCTGCAATTTCTCTCCCATGAGGAATACATCATTAAGTAGAGCCACTCCTCCTTCTTGGCCAACAAAAGACTCTTTGATGGGAAGGGGAGGGTTCTGTCCTCTGTGAACACATGGACATTTTACAGAACAGCCTAAGCACTTGATTATGACGGAGTCAGAAACTAGCAACCAGTGTCTTCATTTTGCTAGATGGATACAGGAGCATGCACACAGCCTTCGTTGGCCATCTGACAGTCGATTGCTCTTCCTGCCCATCTGTTTTCTGAAGAGACAGAATCCGCATCACACTGGTGGTCCCTACTGGCTACTGTCTTCTTGAGACTCTTTTCAGCAACTTTACCACTGCCCTGACATATTTTAGAATAATGGCAAATTATTTAATCACTGATTCCCAGTGCAGTGCTAGAAAACTGTGGTATGTGTTGGGGAGGGTCCTTTTTTTTTTTTTTTTTTTTTTTTTTTTTTTTTTCCTTTGTACAGAGTGTATCAGATAACAGTGCTTTCACCTTGCCCTTGGACAGAATAAGATTATGTAAATATTTAGCGCTGAAAAATAAACGGCAATGTCAAATTAACAAATTGTTGTACTACAGTGGCACTGGAAGAAGCCCAAGTTCCATCTATCCATCTGCAGCAGCGGCAGCAGGGAAAACAGACTTTCAGGGCTATCTGGGCAACAGCACAGGGAACCCACAGTGTTAAACATACAATACAGGTTGATGTCTCAGCAAGACACCTTGATACCAGGGTTGTTTTTCCAACAGTCTTTTGTCTTCTGCTTTGGTGGCTGTAGTTTGAGAATTACAAAAAGAGCAGGGTGGAGGAAAGAGGGAATAATCCAAGTGTCAGGGAGTCTTAACCATGCTCAAACAAACAAAAAACAGAACAGAAAAAAAAAACTTCAAAGCAAAAACAGGTTACTAGACCTTGAACCACAGCTGTTACCAGAACTATTACAAGCCTGTCAAGTAGCAATTAGACTACTTTGCAAGAGTATTAAAAGAACATCTTCACTTCTGAGAAGGATCTGAAAAGGAGAAATCAGAGAAAACTTCTAGCTTATGGAGTACTCTCTACTGCACTTCAGTTACCTATTTCCTGTTTATTTCCCACTTGAAAAATCACATCCCAGAAACATAATGTAATTTTAAAAAAACTTGCATTTATGACCATTCCATTTAAAATGTTTTCTTGAGGGAAAAAAAAAAGGGACAAAAAAAAAAACAACAAATGGAATGCTGTAAACAGATTTAAGTCAGCCACAAAAAACACTCTGACAGATGTTAGCATCTGTGAACATGGATCTTTCATGACAGTCCTTTCCAATCTGGGCTCTTTTCAAATTAAAAAAAAAAAAAAAAAAAAAAGTGGAAGCCTTAAGTGTGCTTTACAAAATTTCAGCTAAGTTTTCCATCCCAGAAGGGTGGCTTTCCAATATGGTCTCCCTCCTTGAAATGCTAGTTGCAGCACTTGATGCTCAACTTTTAGTTGTGCATGCTGCCAGACAGGTTAACACACTGCCTACACTTGTGTTATGATAAACAGCGAAGATCATTAGATGAAGAGAGGAAAAAGGAAGTCCAACTCTGAAACGAGTTAGTTTTACAGCATTACACTTTGCCAATAAGGCAGTTTTAAACAGAATTACATAGGAGCAGACTACATAGGAACTTGCAACAACTTGCTAGAGCGTATAATGAATCCCAGCAACTGACTGCAATGTTTCCACTCAAAAAGAGAAATGTTACTTTCCCCACACTTCTGTTTCTTTCAGCCACTCAAACAAATGCTTGGCTCTTCTACATATTTTGCTCCCCAAGGGTCCTGCTTGCACAGTAGCTGGCCTTTCTGTTTCTCTGAGATCCGGCAAATTGAAAACAAAATATAGAGTAAAACTGAAAGAATTATTGATGGGTAGTGGATAGAGGCTGTTTACATTATTTTTTAAACTAAATGCATTGTCTTTCTTTTGTTCTTGGAATAGAAACTCATTGTAGGCTAGGGTGCTACCATTCAGGTGGGAAGTAGGTCAAGACATATGCCAGGAGAAGCGAGTGGAAAATGTCTTTACTCACCCACAAAGATTTTAAAATCTGGATTCACAGCTATAGCTAGCATTGTTTTATTTTAGAAGTGCTTAGCTTTTCCTTCTCACTAGACAACACCCTTTTCTGTCCAGCTTCCTAACCCAAACCTTGTGAGTGCTCTGACCAGTCTGACTGCCTCCTAGTCCTAAAAATGCATCTATTTTAGCTTCACCAACTATCACACAATGATCCCTGTCCTTTAAGGAATAAAACAGACCAGCTCTATTTTTTACTGAACTCACGTGGCCCACTCAAAACAAACAGACACTGGCTAAGAGCAAAATCCAAATTATACACTGCTTTATCCCAGGAACACAAAGTACAAGGCCGACACAGTGAGTCAGACACCTCAACGCCAGAAAGCTCCTCAGGTTGACAGGATTCTCCCTGGGATTCGTGTACGCAGACAGGCCTTTCTCAAAAGTCAAAATAATCGGTTTTAGACAAATATGTGATGTATCATTTGTAAAAGTATCTCTCTCATCAGAAGGGAAAAAAAGCAGCAAAAAGTATGCCAGGAATGCTGGATAGGGGCAGACAGTCACAGCAAGTCATATTTTCTTCCTCCCCCCCTAAAAGTCCTTAAGCATGAAAAGTCCATTTGCGAGAACAGCTAATTACTGGGGGGGAAGGCAAATGATTCAACAATAACATGGGGAATGTGAGAACAATTTAAGTATGACAGAAGGCAGAGAACTTCTCAGTCTCTGTAATGGTTTCTCAGTGTCCTATGAAAATGCTGAGATACTTCAGCTGAACAGACTTAAAGTCTTATCACAGTGCTTATTTAATGTCTGACTTGAAGGCTTACTACCCCTTTTGCCCATCATTAAGAGGCAGTATCCTATAAATTTATCTTTACGAATGACAACAGCTAGATTTGTATATGGCACTACCAGGATTTCTGCTTTACTCTTTGAGTTTTAAGCAATTCAATGAATCGGTTTGAACACCGAAAGCATAGGTTTCTTCCATAATTTGCCAGACTTTTTCTAGAAACACCGCTTTCCCTAGTCTACGTTTCATTTCATGCCTCTATTCATCTGTGTTTTCTTTGCTCCCTGTAGCAACAATTTTCAAGTTATAGAGGAGTGCTGCAAGAGAAGATATACAATAGAACAGCCTACAATGCAAATCAAGTAACTACTCACCTACCTTGATATTTAATTAGAAACTGTTGTTTACAAAACAATGAACTATCTAATCCATCTGGCTTTGTAAAATACAAACGCTGCTTTCATGGCAGTTTTACTATGTAAAAAGAAGTTCAGGAAGAAGAAAAAGAAGGTTTTCTTTACAAAAAGAATGGGCCATCAGTTGGTTCAAAGGACTGCCAGAGGGCGTTGGACCCTTTAGCTCACTATCAGGTGACAGACAGACATTTTTGATAGAGGAGAAAGGTCTCATGTGGATGCTTATCAGCCATGAAAATAGCAGCTGATAAAGCAATGTGAGGTGTACCTCATGCTTCACTCTTTAAAAGAAGTGTTTATTCTCCCCCTTTCAAAAGAGGAAGGGGGGTGATTCCTCTCTTCAGGGTACCTGGATCCAAAAGACAAGTCTGATAGCTGTGAATGACGGCCACCAAGCTCTTTGAACTAGAACACCTACTAAATTTGAGGAACTTCCAAGAGGCCAGTTAACAACTGCACGTGGGAATACCCAGCTACAGCATGAACTCATAAGCAAGGGCTCTCGTTTTCATTTTATTTCAAATTCAAGTTTGGCCTAAGTGCAATCTGAGATTTCTGTTTTGTTTCACCCCATTCCTGTGAAGGGTGTGGACTCAGGCAGGTTAACTACCTGAAACTGTGTGAGCAAGTTCAGTATATTTTGCATTGGAAGTTGAAAAGTAATTATGGAGATCTATCACTGGAACTGTGCTAGAATTGACGGCATCAAAAAATCAGCTCAAGTAAGAGACTGCCAACTGACTTTGGATCACATGTAGCCCTCTGGAAGAAAATCTACACAGAGAAAATCAAAATCACAGATTGATGTGGGGCTGATAAAAGTTCTTTGCTTCTCACTTTTTTGTTTGCTTTTAGTATGTGCAGTAGCAAGAACGACTTAAATACAAAGCAATGACTTCACACAACAAGATGCACCAATTACTTTCTAAAAATAATGCAAATTAAGTGCAATATATTATACGTAAATGAGCTTTTACAAAATATTAGGATCAAGGCTATTGACAATTACTTTTTTGTGAAGGATGACTGAGCATGTCTTTTAGGAGAGAGGAATCTTCCTAAATTCCTCCTGGAATGAGGAACGAGTGCTGCAAACTATACAGTGGCTTACAACGTAGCAAGAATTTGGAAGAATTCCAGTATTTCAAAAAATCAAGAGGGACCTGCAAGCATGGTATTACCACCATCTGCGGGGTAGCTTAGAGGAACTGAAATTCTTCAAAGCTTTGAAGTTCTTCAAAACCTATTCCTAACTACATCTGGTGAGTTTTCAATGGGATCTTTTAAACTAATTGTACGTCTCCATTCAGGTCCTAAACTCTGCAGGGAGGGAGATCTCCTAATGACCTGAAAGACTGTTCTTAGAAGCTTAACATAAGCTCTGCCACTCTAGCTTGCTTCAATAAACTTCCTCAGTTTAAAAAAAATTGAATGCATCTGTCTTACAGAATTTTAACCCATCAGAAACCTAAAGTTAGTGCAAAACCTGAAGGAAGGAAATTTAATAATAGACACAGCCATCTTAGATACAGTTGCTGAGAAAGGTTTGGAAATCAGTCTTTGGTCTGAAACCTTGAGGATCATAAAAGGAAGTTTGGTACTGAGCAGAAGGGAAAACTATGCCTGGCACATCTTTTGTACTGAAGAAAACAAGGGCCCAGTTTTGATTCCCTACACTGAAAGGGGATCAGTGTCAGGACGCAAAGATTAAAATAGAAGACACTAAGAACATTGGCCTAAAGCTGTATGCTCTATGGGTTTTCCGTATAAGATTTCTGCATTGGTGTTAATGTTTTGACACCAGATCACTTTTTACTACAGAGTAGTTGAACTGCTGTGACCTCCAGATTTCCAGAAGTCATCAGGAGTATTTTTCTGTGGCTTCACAATGGCAGTTTGCACATGTATGCCTATGTTTCTCCAGCAACATCTGCAAAAAATCCCCATTTTAAAAAAGCCTTTAATTTTACCATCTCTTCCTGTATCTCTCTTCTGTTCCAAAAGACCGCTCTAGGAGCCTAATTTACAGTAGAGCATACAGGAGACTGGGATAGGTAAAATAGAAGTGGTTCATGGAACAGCTATTGTGTGAATCTCCAGAAAGAATATAGGATGTCCTGAACCATCACTGGTTCACATTAATTCATTTTCAATCTTCCTTTGATCTTTTGATGGAACCCATGAACTACAGACAGATCTGTCCCTCCTCTGGGCAGCATTACTTCTATTTCACGATACACCTATTAAAAGAATGCCCCATGACTGTCAAGAAACCTGCACCTTGCCGAATGTGCACACTCCTGAAAGCTGAGGACTATGAATGACAATTCAAAACTCTCTCCTCTGTGGTTTCTCATACATTACAGGCTCACCAGGAAAGCTCCCATGTGTCTTATTACTTACCTAACATTTAGTGGATCTGGATTTACCATGGGTGTTGCACAGACAGGCTTGTTTCCTTGAATCTGGCTTCTGAAACCTTCTCTTGCAGGCAAACAGTACACTCTTTGGATAACGACTCGTACCTGCACTTCTCTCCATCCCACTGCTCCTTGGCTTTCCACCATTTCAAGCAGAGAATCATTAACAGCACTCAGTGCTATGGGATGCTCTTTGGAATCACAGTTGGTATGGATTTGTGGAGCACAAGCAACCTGATGAAGGCAAACCCATTAACAGAAACATTTAGTGGGATGTTGAAACTTTATAGTGCTAAAAAGTACAAACATGAAAAATCACTCCAAGAAGTGAAAAATCAGTTTCAAAATACTTACTGCACATTAACTAACTTACAAAAGACCAATGTCCCGTATTTATTACGGATTTTTAATAAACACTCAAGAGAGTTCAGCACTCAGCACTCTCCTGTGTTTGACTGGTGCTCTGCAGCAAACTAATTAAATCCATGAGAGATCAGGGTGACAGTAGGCGGAAAACAGAACTGATACTGGTATTTACGATTCTTCCCCTTGAACTGAGTTTCATTTTTACTTCAGTGTTCTGTTTCTTCCTTTTCTAATACAGGGGTAAAATCTGTCTGGAATACTTACAGACTTTTATATTAATGTGAAAATGAACAGGTGTTTAGTTTTGGAGGACAGGAATTTAGTCCTTGGACCTAGTAAACTCAATGTAAAATGTTTTAATTAAAAAATTAGATGACTAATGAAAGTATAAAACCTTAATCTAAAGGTGTAATCCTTAATCTATTCTTTAGCTGCTTCCCAAACTTATTTCATAAACAAATCATCCAAATTTCCAAAATAGATTTTATTAATAAAAACATGCTACATTTTACCTCAGTTTAAATAAGTAGTTTCATTAATTTTCATTTTAAAATAAATCTTTCTTTTTTAGGAAAACAAATCATACGGAAGTATAGCCTAACATTTTCCATATATAGCAGCTTCCCAGCATGAGCCAAACTTTCTATTTTCAAATGTTTTTTTTTTTTTTTTTTTTTTTTTAAGCTGGTTGCAATGAAATGTTTTTAAAGTATTACAAACCTTACTACAAGTACTACCTACCAGTAGAGAAGCAAATTTACAGTATTTATAAGAAAATGCTGGTGTGATGATATGTTTGTCTATGAAGGACTTGCAACAAAACTTGACTACTGAGTTTTAAGTTAGATGGTTTTGTTAGGAAGTATTAGGGGAATAAAGAAATTGTTCTGGTTTCCACATATCATAGCAGAAGCTTTTTACCAGAGAGAGTTGTAGCAAGAAATTAGATTAGGATTTGCTTTATTTTTGAAATTGCTATCACAAACTATCAGAAACCCAAACCCCTTGAAATACACCTCAGCTGGTACAACAGCTAGAGACATGTAGAGTCTATCTGGATACAAGCAAAATCACAACAGGAAAGTAAACAAATTGCAGAGAGGCTGGAAAGGAGGATGCCGTTACCAACTGATGTGTGAAATGAAGGACAGGACTGACAAGGAAATGAGTTAAGAAACATGAGTGGAAAAGGGAATATTTATTAAAAATAATATCTTAGTAGCTATTATCTTAACAGGAAATTGATTTTATTTCAAATAATGCTTGGCTACTCAGCCATAAAGAATAAAAGAAAAATCAATGAAAAAACAAGCTACAATCACTGTTTAACACAGCAGCGAGACTTCAGCAAAATAACCTCTCAGCAGTTCATCTGGATGGGCCAGAAGCATCTGCTAAGAAAATATTATTAAAAGAAACACCACATATTATTCAGCCCTGGCTAAATGAAAACGGAAACTGAACAGGTCAGTAATTTAGGATTTTTGTTTTTGTTAGGCTTTCCAAACATCTGCTCACCAACTCTTACACAAAGCAGTAAACTGTGAACCAAATGAACCTTACCTGGTTATCTGGAGATTCCCGGGGTTGCTCATCATCAAGGTCATCTAGTTTGAACGTCTGTGCCAAAGATACAATATTCTTTCTAACAAGCATCTTTGTAGGACCTTGTGTCTTCTTGCTTGTTTCTAAGTGTTCACTGAGTAGCACCTTCTGACTGAAATATGTATTCATGATAATAGGGGCATCTGCATTTTTAAGAAGTAGTTTTTGCCTGGAAAAAAAAAATATAGTCAGCATCAAATCCTTTACAAGTTAAGCTACAGATAAACACACTATGTTAAGATACACGGAGTATTTCTCTCCCATTTGTTCTGTAGTTATCACAAAAACACAAAGCACGTTATCCAAATTGCAAATAAGCCACCTCATAGATACATTCAGCTGGGATCAGTCCTATCAGCCCAGGCACAGCTCCGTGCCCTGCTGCCCCTAGCCATGGCGTACACCTGGAGTAAGCCGGGCTGACAAGCCCCACGAACCCCATCTGGCTTCACTCAAACACCGCTTGGTATCCCAGCGGTGTCACTGCAGAAGCAAGAGCACCAGGGATGCCTGTCTGGTTTCTGAGGTAAAGGAAGATGATTCCTTCTGTTCTGGAGGGGTTCAGAGAGCTGGCTCTGCTGAACCCAGCCTGGCCCCTTCGGAGCAGGATGTCCCTTTGCTCAGTGCTTCCCACGAAGCAGAATCCATGCTCATCGCAGCCAGTGTGGAGCCCTTCCTTCCTGGTTCCCCTTTCCTTTCTAAAAGCAAACTTCTTATGTCTTTCCTGCATATGATTCTGCCTCTCCATTTACTTCCTGCATGTTTGGAGCTGTCACAAACTTGCCCTCCAAGACCCAGTTTTGGTTTCTAGTGTTCATGTCAATTCGCAAATAGCTTCGCATGCAGCAACTTCTTGCCTGACAGATTAAGGTAACAGTTGCAGTATTTCTAAGCACATAATAAGTTAGTGCCTAAGCACATCTCAGTGTTGTTGATGCTGTTTCATATGCTGGTATCATGGTCATATTTAGAAATACACCTCTTATACTCACAGGATATAAATCTTCTGAAGTCAGCTAACAAAAACAATCAGTAATCTCATTTTCTAAAGACCATCAAAAGAGAAACAAAATTCACTTAGTGAGTTTATTGCAGGCTGTGTTTTTCTGCTATTAGATTTGTATCACTTGGGAGTAAAACAAGGCCTCCTGCCTTGGCAGCAAAGCCGAGCTGACCTGAGTTCAGAAGTTACCTCAGGACTTCAGTCTCCAGACCACTGAACAGTTGCATTATGGAGACGAAGCTAGCTCTCACATCCATGACATTAGTTGTCAAAATGCAACCAGACTAATTAAAAGAAGAAAAACACGCCCTCAAAAATACATATTTCTGATCTCAGTCCATACAAGATCTCAGCCAAATGTTGCAATATGGTCCGCTTTATAACAGAGCCCTTTATTCTCTACACAGAGGATAGCTACATGGAAATTAATGCATGCATATTTTCAATGGCATAGGAAGAGTAGCAACAAGTTATTAAATATAATCCCCATTTTTTAATAATGAGGAAAATAATGCAACATAAGATGATCTCTGCCTTTTAGAAAAAAAAAAAAGTACACATTTTAAAGTACTCCTTTTAAAGGAGGCTTGCAACTTAAAAAGTATGAATCATACATACAAATTACAGAAAAGATTTATTGCTTCTATTTATGAACACTCACGGAAGTTATGGTTTGAAATAGAAAATCCATGAAAAGTTCCAGCACAAAACTGTGCACTGAACCTCACCACAGTGCCTTACTACTATCTGGGAACTCAGCAGATATAAGCAGGTAGTAGTTTGCCCTTCATGGCCATTCATTCAGTCCCTTGGCTCCGGGTGAGTTTAACAAGCGT
The DNA here is from genome assembly GCF_965140915.1 of Aythya marila. Classification (NCBI taxonomy): domain Eukaryota; kingdom Metazoa; phylum Chordata; class Aves; order Anseriformes; family Anatidae; genus Aythya; species Aythya marila. The sequence continues at coordinate 111,076,526 of NC_139043.1, forward strand.
CCCAGCTCAGAAGAGTATGCCAGTAGTTCACAAGGCTGCCAAACTGATACTGGCTGGTGATCTTCTGCACTGCAGGATTTACACTAAGGAGTGTGCTCAGCCAGCACACCAAGGCATCTCTGACCTTAGGAGATTTTCATGTCCAAGCTGTCACTACTCCCTCTTTTCTTAAGGACAAAAATGTATATGAAGTTTGCTACTCATCTCAAGCCAGTTTTGTCTGTCTTTACAAGCAGATACGGAATGAAAATTTTAGCACCTACTTTCTGGAGACGTCTGTATTCAGACCCAAAGTAAACAGGAAATCTCTCTGAACATGAGTCTGTTACGTCACTAATGCCAAAAGAATGTTTGCTTGATCTAAATCATCTCATTCTCTAAAAAAATACTGACGCTAGCACCAAATCATTCACAGGAACTCTGAGGTTTATGGTGTTATTTTTATTTTCCTGCTGCAGATATGTGCTGAGACTTTATTTATTTATTTGTTTTTAAAGCAGGCAGGTTTTTACTGATACTCAAATTACGTGTCCCATGGTTTTGCTTTGCCTATGCATTCGGTGCTTTGATTACTTTTTTAACTATTAAGAACTTTCTCTCTTTCGTTTTCATCATATCTGCACACGGGTAATACCATGAATTAATGGCTAGTCAGCATTTCCATGAAGAAAAAAAGAAACCTAAATACACTTTCAGGAGAGGCTCTTCACTTCTTTTATCTCACTAAAACCGGCTTCTGTAATGGATCATTTCTTTTAGACCCGCATACCTGTACATTGGCTTAGTAGGAACTCTTCAGCTAGGTCAGGGGAATGATCACTGCAGTCTACTTGAATTTTCCCTATTTTTCCTATGGGCAGATTCCTCCCAGGAAGAAATGAAAAAGAACAGCAATAAATAGAAATGATAACCAATTGAAATGAAAGAAAGAAAAGAATTTAATGAAAAAAGAACGTAATAACATCACTATTTTGTATACAGGTATATGGCTAAATGGAAATATTTCAACCTGGTGTAGTGGGAGGTGTCCCTGTATGAGGTGTCCCATGGCAGAGTGGTTGAATGGCCTTATGGTCCCTTCCAACCCAAACATTTCTGTGATTCTGTGATATTCTACTCCAAGAAAGGCAACTACAAGTGCATCATTTTCTACGTGCCTAAGCCAACTGAGCATATTCCAAATTTTGGAAACAAAACAAAAATGCATTTCTAAGAGAACCTGTTCTATGGAAACTGTGGTAAGACACAAGAAATCACGAATAAGGTAAAGGTGTTTTAAAAAATCATTACAACACACACCAATCTAAATACTGTGAAATGAACACTGCTTTATACTTTTCACTGTGAGGATGAATTTTATCAAAAATAACATAAGATAGAAAATACAGGAGGCAAGCATCCCATAATAAATACATAGGAGTGCTTAGGTTGTGTGGAATGCCAGATGGAGTACCTCCACTAAAGAAAGCAGTCTGGTCTTACAGATACCAATCTCAAGATTTCTTGACCATTAAATGACTGAGACCCTAGCCACTGAAGATGGACATCACCAGCTTCAGCGCTTAGATATTGGAACATATGAATTCATTTAATGACAACTCCTTCCTTTTCTATAAATTCTTCCTAGTCTTGCTCCGCTCAAACAATCTCTGTGGGATGGGAATTTTGATTATCATCATTACAGAAAACTCTGCATTGCCACTGTATAATGAGACATCATCTCATTAATCAAATTACACAGAAACAATAGAAAGAAAATGAAGTTCACTACAGGCTTAAAAAAACTTCCCTTGTCCTCTCTGATTTCTTCTTGCTCAGCCCATGACCACCTCTCCTTACCACAAAGGCCGCCATGTTACAAACACACACCCACACTTGTGTGCCCCAGTTCTTTCTGTTTGACTGGAAGATACGGACTCAGGCAGAGAAAGCCAATCCATCTGAAGCAGCTGGGGAAAAAAAATCCCTTCCACAAACCACCACCATGGTCCTGAGCTGCACGTGTTGCCCCAGTGCCTGAGACACCACAACTGATCCCCCAACCTCCTGCACCTGTCCCAGCTGTAGGTTCTCCACAACCAGACGTAGCCCAGCTTCCACACCAGTGGATCCACGTGTGTGGAGCAAACACACTATCTGCTGTGTTGAAAGGATGGAAAAAGTCCCCCCCCAAAACAGAGATTTAAGGATGGCTTTAAGAGTTTTCTTGTACACTCTGTAGGACCCTCTTCACAGATGAAGTGTTAAACGGGCAATTCAAGCCTTCTGCGACCGCTCTTCTCCTCTATCTGCTTCCCGATAAAAGCTTATTTTCAAAGAATGAGAAAGAGACATCATCTCATTAATCACATTACACAGAAACAATAGAAAGAAAATGAAGTTCACTACAGGCTTAAAAAAACTTCTCTTGTCCTCTCTGATTTTTTCTTGCTCAGCACAGCATATTTAAATGTTGAATTGGTCATCCACTTCCTTAATAACTGCCTTTAGAGGAAAGGTCACTTGTAATGACCTGAAGTAGAGACTGTGAACTTTTTACACTACAGGGCATTTTTTTTCCTGGTATGCAGACAATCAACAATTGCCGTAACTGGTCACATGCTGGAGTAACATGAGGCAATAATGTTATTTTTTGTCTTGCAGCAGCAGCTTCTCTCTCCAAGGATGTAGCTTGCTTTTTCTCTTTTTTTTTTTTTTTTTTTTTTTTTTTCTCTTCCTCCCTCCTGTGATGAAATGGCTATCTGGCACAGCGGGCGCAGGAGATCTCCTTGCCCACCGCTCTGTTCATCGTGGTCTACCATGATTTCTGACACAAAACACTGCAGCAACCTACGGCAAGAAAAAGTTTCGACGTGAGACAGGGTCTTAATCCCGCTGTCAGACAGTCAGAAGGCTTGCAGTGTGGTTTGCCCTGCGCAGCCCGCTGTGCTCGCTTTCCATCCACGCGCACAGGCAGCGAGAAGCTCTGAATCTATGGCAGCAGTTAACTAACAAACCACAAACTTCCGCTCGGTTGCAATGACATCAAACAATGATGATGGTTCGTGAACTCGAGATGACTTTGGATCACTTTAAATTAGAGAACGCTTTTTTGTTTGCTCTCCCTGGGCATTTTATTGGCCTTTTTTTTTTTTTTCCCCTTTCTTTTACAAAGTGCAAACTGCTTCATGCATTTTTTGAAGAGCACAGTGTATTAGCTGAAAACTCTCAACACTTCAACGACCTACAGCATGCACTGTAATTATGAAACGGGCTAATGTCAAGTCTCAGAACAATGACCTCTGAGTAAATAAGACTGAACCTCCATCAAGCAGAAGGGCAGTCACATGCATAGAGTAAGAGCACGTCAGAACCTCATGCTGGTACCCAGAAGCACGAGGAGTCTTCCCCTGTGTGCATACCATACAGGGCCCAGCCCTGATTTCCTAGGAATCATTTATTTTGTCCAACATGGAAGAAGTTATTCATGCTACCTCTCACTTGGAGTTGAGTGCCCTTTGTTTGCAATTTTACCTGTGAAAAAACATAATGTGTCCAAGGAATGGCTGAAGCCTCCAATAACAATAATTAAGAAAAAAAAAAAAAAAGGCACAAGTCCAGACTGATCTCTGTCCACCTACCATCCGAGGACAATAACTATCTTTCTATTAGGCGGTTCGAATCAAAATGCAGCTTGGAACTGGTCTGTCTTCTGCCAAGCCTAGAGATCACCCAAACAGAGAATTAGCTAGTTAACAAAAACCTCAACATGACCAACATCCACGAGTATCTATTCATCCAAATGTGAATAATCTCACCACTCATGTGAGTCTCTATCAGCGTCATTTATCATCACTTGAACAATCTGTACAAGTTCTATGTGAGCTCACACTTTCAAAAGCAGAATTTCTTCCTTACTCTCAAACTCAAAGGCAGAGAACAAAAATCAGCTGGTATGTCTTTCTTTCAAATTATCTTACTCAAAGCAACAGTTTCTGTGGGACACAATAACTTAAGATTGTTTTATTTTCTCCATTAAAAGAAAAAAAAAACACAACTATTAACCATTGAGACCAATGTCCAGAGTCACTTATGTCAAATATACAATTCTCAACCTTGCCAGGTTTCCAAGGAAGTGAAGCTTCAACACCTCAGAATAGCAGATCTGCAGAAGATATATCAAAAAAAGCATTCAATCTATGTCTAAAATGCCTACTTTTAGAAAATGATGCATTTTATTTGTGAATTGCTAGACATTTGTCTCCTCATTGGAAACGTATTTTATTGGAGACCTCATTCAATGAATCCAACACACAGAGAAAAGGCTACACAGCTATTCAATGTATATATTTTGTTATTTACTACCATTTTACTACCAATTTACGACCATTTGTCAAACAACTTTAACTGAAATGCTAAATCTAAGGAAATTAGTACAACAATATAAGTAATGGGGGAAAAAATCTCTATTGTAGCCTAAGTTCCTTCTGTAAAATATTGTATTTTGCAGCAAAACTATCTGTAAACCTAAGAAATCACTCCAGTGAGAAATTATAGTACACAAAGCCAAGATTTGTATCACTGTATCATTTTAATAATTTCCAAGTAATCGTAAACTAACCACTGGCTTGCCATAGTACTAACCGTCTTTTGAAATGTGACACCCTGCAACATGAAATAAGTTGTATGGAAATTTTCATATTTAAGCAGAGCTCTGCTATAAAAAGTTTGTGGTTAGCATTATGCGCTCTTACATCACGCAGCCTGTGCTTTCACCTCTGCAGGGAGGTGCACCCAGTGCCTGCTGAGGAGGACATACAGGTCTTGAGATGCAGGGAAGCACAGAGGGAAATTACTGTAATTAATCCAGACATTACAGGACTGGAAAGTAGGGAAGTTTCTTGAAGTTCTCCAGCCACTTGCTCTGGCTGAGAAGAAAGCACCTGAAATTTCTAGTAGTCTGGGTAACAATTTATCAAGACAAAAGTTAACCTTTGGCACCAACAAACGAAATTCCACTCATGGGCTGCACAAAAACTCTCTTGAGTTCACTGGGCCAATACTTTTGAAAGGATTTGCTAAAGTCAATTTCAGTTGTGATGCTGAGACTTTTTAAAAACCTTGTGCACGAGTCTGGCACAAACCAGTGTTTTAAAGGTTTGAAGTTCTATTGGTTAAAAAACAAAACAAAACTGCACATAATAAAGCATTAAACTAGAAAGTTGCCTTAAAAACAAACAAAGAACCCCCAAACACTCCCACACGCAGTACGAGGGTGTTACAAGTAACGAGGGAGATATAAATATCGTGGTTATCTTTTCATAATCGAGATGTTATGAAAGAATTCCAATGTGTGTGTTTACCCCATACATCAACTTGTGTCTGACTAGCCACGAGCTCATTACTCAGAAGACTTTTTCTATCTGCTTCCAGTGCTAAACTGCACGTAGGGTTTGAGGTAGCTGAGGGACGATGCCTGAAGCCACCAGAAAGTTGAGGGATATGTCGCAGGGATTCTGAAACTCAAAGAACCAAACCAAAGCAAAAGAACAGAAGCAAGCAAAATGCAAAGTAATGTCATATTAAAACTTGTGGTGAATGTCAGAGATTGCAAAAAAGGCTGTATTGGTGTCAGATCAGAGGTCCACCTACCTCAATCTCATTTACAGTAGCAAGCAACAGATGTTTGAGGAAGACCACAACAATAAAAGAAAGCCTGTAGTAAAAGTTTTCTAGAATGCTCTTCTGTAATAACTTCTAAAAACTTTCAGCTTAGGGACTTGCTTAGGCAGAAACAGCATCCCCATGGTTAAAGAGTCCTCAGTATATTTTTACTTCCATGAACTTGAGTCTGCTTTTTACCACATGTACATTTCCAACATCCACAACATCCTGCATCATCCTCAGAGCTCTATAGTGTAATCGCACGCATGTGAGGAACCACTTCCTTTGCTTTGAATCTGTCCCCTGGTGGTTACACTGCTGCCCCCGACTTCTTGTTTTTATAAGAGGTAGTGAGCAACCATCCTTCTTGATGCACTTCCTAATTAGAGATCTTTATCACATCTCCCAGCCACTGTTTTTTCAAGATGAAGATCCCTACCTGTCTTAGTCATTTCTCATAGGGAAGTTATTCCGTACCTCTGCTTGTCACTCTTTTCGGATATTTTTCTACTTCTTCTACGTATTGTTGAGTTTGAGGGGAATGACAACGCAACCTAAAAATGCACCGTGAATTTCTGCAGTGACATCATGATACTTTTGACTCATTTCCAATAGGTCATACCATTCTGTACGCTTTCCCTGATCACTAGATGAAAATTAAGCTGGCACATTAATGAAACTTTTAGCACCCTAAAAACTCAGCCCTGAATAGTAACAATCCAAAGTCCATCCTTTCACATGCACTTTGTATTTACCTACAGTTTCTTGTAGGAGCGGTCAAATCCTTCCTCCAGCCCCAGTTCTAGGGCACTCTATAGAAGAATGAACATGCTCCCCCCTATCCTAAGCATTGCAAGGATCACAGCTTGCCAGTGAAGAGGAAGAAAACCTGCATTTTGTTGCACAGAAGTTGTCCAATTCTTTATTTCTCTACCAGTCACCAGGACACAATGGAGATCTGAAGCAACAGATGCCTCTAGAAGTGGTGCAAACGTAAGCAGTGTGGCTACCCAGATGCCATCGCACAGCACCACCACCCCTGAGGTACCCAGAGGAGCTGCTCCTTGGTCCAGAAGAGCTCTGCAAGACCCACACAGGCAGCTGAGGAACGTGTGCTAGAGTGAAGAGCTTCAGCTGAGAGTTTCTTTACTATTAAGTGACACAAAAAGTCAGGGTACTTTGTTGGTGGGTTCAAGTTTGGAGGATTATCAGGGAAACTTTAACAAATAAATCCCATTTTAAAATATGCTGTCCAACATTTGGTAGTGTCTTTTAAGAGCTTGGAATTCGCTATTGGCATGGGTCTTTTGCAAGTCCGTGCTCACAAAATCTTCACATGTGCATAACAAGAATAAATACTTATCCCTGAGCAAAGTCTGGCATTCAGAAAGACAGCTTAACAGATACATATGCTTGATTTTGTTTTCTTTGTTATTCTCTTCTTATTTGATTATTAAACCTGACACTAAAACAAAATAAAATGAAAAAACAACAAGCAAACAACCAAAACCACTAACAACAAAAAAATGCATCAGACTTGTTCTTGTACTTCTCTCCTGCTCTGCACATTTCCTGTTGTTTCTTGTCCAGGCTGTGGAGCAAAACCAAATTCTGGTCTGACCTCGAGAGGTCATTTCTTATACAGATACATCCGTGCTACCACCACATCAGTACAGGGAGAGTAAGTAAAAACAGGGTTCTGGATTCTGTGGTAATACAAGCAGGAACACAAAAGGTGGTGAGAACTTCTTAAATGCCACAGGGCACAAGAGCACAGCAGAAGACCCACTTTGAGCTAGTCAAACTCTGCTTGGACTGTAAGGTGGGCAGCAGCCTGAAGGCCTTAGTGAACCATGGCAGATAGATGGAGGTGGCTGCACTCCTGGCAGCTGGTGCCCAGAGTTGGACAGGCCTTAGCCCAAGTTTACCTGCACTGTGATACCCTTCAGCTTTATTGAGCTGTTCTTGGGTAGAAAAAACAACTTTTTTTTTTTTTTTTTTCATTGTGCTCACTGCTAACACTGATAACAGTGTAAAAAAAAAAAAAAAAAAAAAAAAAGGAAGGTAGAGGCTGTGTGGATAAGCTACTTACCACATAAAACTGTTTTAGGTGAAGTCAGAATAACAATGCTAAAACCAGAATCTTCTCTATAGAAATCCACACACCACCATTGGTGAAAACACAGCAACACCAGTGGCAAAAGCAGGAACTTTTTTTTATTTATTTTTAACAGAATCATCCCTGTGTAGGCACTGCACTAGTGATATGCTGTGCGAAAGGGAAGCATGGCAGTTCAGCTGGCCACAGCAACACGGCTGTTTTGTGTCCTATCAACAAAATACTCTTCTTTTTAGGGTGGAAAATAGCCTTCAACTGCATACATACTTTAAAGTTATCGCTCGTGAATTACTTCCAGATTTTCATTTTGCTTCTCTGTAATGGTACGTATCTTCTCACTTAAATCACAGTAGATGGAATCTATGGCATTGTTCTCTCACAGAGGAAACAAGGAAAAAACATCTGAGAAACAGCATTTAAACCTCAGTATCCTCAGTAACCTTGCCTTTTGGATTAAGAACACTGTTAGCATTCCTGTGCTACTTTAAAAAGATAATTGTACAGAACAAACAACAACACCTAATTCTAATATTGAAAACTTATACCGGTGGCCTCCAGGCCGTTGCTTAATTTTTGATTTGCTTTATTTCACTGAATGCTTGCAACGGCAAATAACTACCAGACCCCATCCAGAAGACTTTTTATATTGTATCGTATGTATTCATATGTAGTTTTACATGACAGAAAGTCTTTTTTTGGATTCATGCAAGAGGGCTGATGATTTGGCAGAGCAGACTCACTAATGCAATGAGATGCATGAAACCTTCAGTTGCTTCTTTTGTGATCTCATTAGCTCTTGTAAGCTAAACAGCTTCAGCATGTTTTAGGTTCACTTTTTGGTTTTAAAGATTATTTATTTCTAGAAGAAAAACAGTCTTTTTTACTTCAGATAGAAGAAGAAGAAAAATTACAGAGGTATAGTGGAAAGATGAAAGCCTTTATTATTAAAAAAAAAAAAAAAAGCATACACAGCTATGCTTCTATGTTTCTTTGCAACACTTCAACATCTACCAGCCACATCAGCCAAGCTTACCTACTACAATTATCCATGTTGCTCAGCCATATGAGCACGGCAACTTGAGACCAATTTCAAGTCAAGTTGAAAGAAGGGGGGGAAGCAGACAAATCATTTCAGAAATAAAAAATAAGAACAACTTTTACTGAATGAGATCTGTATTTTACTAAAGAGTTTAAGAAAACCGAATGGTAACCTGGTTCATTTCTTGAAGCAATGTCATAGAGATAATAGAAATTCTACAAACCTGATACAAATCCACCCACCGGAACAGCAGGCCACCAGCACCTTTACACTTGGGAAATATTCTGGTTAGCAATGAGGCAGCGCCTCGTGCTCCTGTGTGAAGGACTGTCCCATCCTCAGACAACCCCCTCCAGCTAAGGGTCTCTGTGGGAGCAATGCACTCCCATAGCAGCAGAGTGCTTTGGAGTTTGGGTATCTCTTACTGCTGTCTTCAGCACAACCCTCATGAAAAGATCGGAAGCAAAGCCTTTCAAAGTGTGGAAAAACACCCGTGAAAACATATATATTTTAGAGCAAACCGGTGAGATAGACAGACAGAATGCATGGTATCATGGAAACGTCAGAACTGGCAAAGAAAAACAACAAAACAAAAACATAAGTTTAAAGTTAAAATTAAATTCTAAGAGCACTAGTGAAACTGGCCAATACAGAGAAATGTTTATACAATAGAGGGCAAAACAACTTCAACCCTACACACACATTTCCCAGGCAAACAACTGTAAACTAATCCGAAGCTTAAATATACCCTTCATTATTTAACAAATAATGGCAACCCCATTCTCAGGCCCGGAGTCTGCCTAATAAGAAGGGATTTTGCAGCTAGATTTGAAAAGCTGAGAAACATGAACACGTTAAGACCCAGCCCTAGGTAAGCCAAAATTCTCTAAGAGTGCCCCCTTCTTGCTGATGGCAGCCAGCGTCTCTCAGCGTCCTTTCCTAAGGGGCACCCTGTTCTTCAGCCCCCTGCTCACCCTTCCTGCGCTGGTCTTCCTGGAGCTGCCACTGTGCAAGGGAGGAGAGAGCTCCACGTTCACGTTCAGTATTTGCAACCAATTAATGCTGGACCCCAATAAAAATGAGTCTCTTGTTCATCTCCATCACTAAACAAGACCCGGAAAAAGTATGTATATAAATAATATAATACCAGCACATTTGTGCTTCATGTTGCGTGGGTAGGTATAATTAGGATATCATGTTTTAAACACATATTTATACACTTGTTTTGAAAGCAAACAAACTGTTTACCCGCATTCTGTATTTTCTCCTTCACCAGTTCTAAAAAATAAAAATAAAAATTAAAAAGGAAATGCATACCTGAAACCAGTGTTCAACTATCTAATATAAATACTGTTTGAAGAAGAATCTTAGAGCTGATTTCCTGTATGTAAATACACTCAGCTGAAAAAATGTGCGGGGCACGATTCCCGGACTACAATACAGCAAAAAAAGGAGCTCCCTTAGCCTTGCTGACATCCGAGGGGAGGCACAAGGCACTCATCATGAGGAAAGAGGCCGCTCTGCGACTGCAGCATGTGCGCACACATGCGCACAGAAGTGCTTGCACGTGCGTGTGTGCTCCCCTCCCTCCCTCTCCTTGCCTCCCCCCGCAGCAGTGGGGTGGGTGAGCGATCGCCACGTCCCCTCAAGGGAACAGCTCTTGGAAGGCCTGATCCAGCTGACTGCGTGCAACATTCCTCTAAAAAAAAAAATATTATCTGTTTGCTTGCTTGAAGCGTCACAAAGATAATATTCACGTCTGTGACCCTGACTGTCTCTGGTCAAGAGGCAGAGAGATTGTGCAGACCGCGTTGCTTTCCAGCACCCCCGGGACGCCCGCCAGAGCACAGCGATGCAGTCCCAGAGGAGAGGCCGCAGCCCCGGGGTAACGCTGCTAGCAGTCCTTGGGGTTCGCTGCTGGGAAGGTGAAGGGCACTGATGGGAGACTTGGCTTCCACAGCCTCCCATCTGTGGTACTGAAGTACACAATAAAATCATTAGTGTCCCGAATTTGGGGAGAGAGGGCTGGCGAGTATTTTCTTCTCTGGAAGAGCCTTACCCCCAGATCATTTGTCTTCCCATTTCTTCTTTCTCGTTGCTGTCTTCTACATGCCTACACCGCCACCCCCTTCAAGTACCTGCCAAAACATTCATATCTGGTTTTGACATTGTGGTTGCACGTACATGGGGGCTGAAAGACATTTAAAGAATCTTATTTAAAGGTGGGTTCACCCTTCCGATACCATCTGGGCACCCAGCTCCACAGAGCCAAGCAGCATGAGAGAATCCCACTCAAAAGCCCAATTCGACCATGGGCACACTCATTTTAAAGTGAATCTAACTTACTAGTCTTCCCATAAAAACCTGCCGAAGGGCATTAAAAAAAAAAAAAAAAGCTGCCAAGTACAGAAATACAACCTCTGGCCTTGGAAGTCCTTGAACTAAAGTTTGCTGAAGGCTGGCAGGTTAATCCCGGGAAGAATCAGTCTGTGTTTGCCCAGTTCCTTTATTCTCCCCCCGACATGCACTCCTGCAGACAGGATGCCAAGATAGGCCCGGCTATTATCTGATCTGATAGGGCCCTTCTGTTCATCCGACCCGCCACGTTTGCCTCCATGCCAATAAAGGTACAGCCTCACAGAAAAGTCAATCATGAGAAGCCGCTAAGTGTCATGTGCTTTTTTTTTTTTTTTATTAGGCCTCAAACTCATCCTGTCACGACAGCATTTAGAGCAAGACCTCACGCTGCCACAGACCACGACCACAAGCGATTGCGCAATGACTGTAACAAACGTGCGTCTGCTCGCGGGGTATGTGAGTATGGATCCATTGCTTGTCACTGAACACATCAAAGGCTTGAGGTCCAAGCTTTATTTTATCTTAGGATAGTCCCTTCTGGGACTAGCATTTTTACTTCAGTGTGCTCTGTGTACAGGTTAAAAAACAAAGTTTTGAAGAAAATTCAAGACCCTAATAAAAGCAAGAATTTGTGCTTGATGGAGAGCACAAACCCAAATATGTACACCCACAACAGCTCGCTGTAAACGTAAACCCTTCTAACCCAAAGCCGCCGCCTCCTCTCATTTCAGAAGACAGGTGGCCTCCACAGGCTGCCCGCGGTGCCTGACACCCCCGGCTCGGGACGCCTCTCCAGGTCATCCAGGTGTTGTCGGGGAGGGTACTTGGCTTAAAATGTCAGACAGGCCTAATAACCGCATTTTATTATTATTTTTTAATTTGTATATATATAAAACAAAACGTATTTTAAAGCATGATAAATACTACATCCAGTATGAAATTTGTGGGTGTGCAAGGTTAGTTTATTCCTACAGATAATGTAGCCTCATATAGAGACCATTGCTTCATTTGAACACCACAGGAACCGTAGAGAGGTTCCCAGCAAGGACACAAACAGCTGCAACATTTTGAGTAGGCAAAGACAGAAAAAAAAAAAAAAGGGCTATGCTAGACCAGAAGACATCACAAAAGAGTATTGAAAATTACTACCCAGCGGAGTGGTACTGTTTTAAACAACCACTTTGCCTCTGTGCTGATCAGGCATGCTACGCCCTCTGAAAGGGTTACACCATCTCTTCATTACTGCAGCTGAGTCAGACATACAGAGAGCATGCAGGTGAGAAGGTGAAAAAGAAAATCTAAACACATATGGGATGCTATCTCCTTCTTCTTTTCTTTTTGGCTTGTTCTGGCTGCTTCCCCGTCCACCCCTGCAGATATTTGCCAGCTGTTTGCTATGCCTCAGCATCCCAGCCGGGAGCACACTCTGTCCCGCAGTGCTGGGCCTCAAAGGCTGAGCTATGAGCAAGCATCAGCTGAGGGGGCACAGCCACAAACCCTGCTGTAGTGAAGTCACGGTGCCACCCCGGAGCCCCCCCAGCACCAAAACCCTCCGACTCTTCCCTTCTGAGACAAGGGGGAAACAGCGCTTCCAGCAAGAGGAGAGCACACAGCAGTTCTTGGATGACACGAAGGCTTTTGTCAGTGAGACCTGCCAGAAGGGTCCAGCTCCCAGGGGAAAGGAGGGACCTCTGCTCTGTCCCGACACGCTGCGATACACGGGAAACACAGGTCAGGCAGATGTGAGGGACAAGGGCTGCGGAGATGCTTTGCCACAGTATCTCCTGCTCAGTACAAAACCCATTCCAGAGGCCACTGCATTCTTCAAATAATTTGGGAAAAAATAATTACCATTTAGATAAATATAATGTATAATAAACAAATATAATTTAAATGTATATTTTATTATAATTTACATATATTTTAATACATTAAATATAATATACCATAAATTTACAATAAATAAACAAGTTCCTTTGCCTTGTCGCTTAACATCACCTATTCATTCTGAAAATCAGTTCAGTTAGTTTTACTTCCAGTGCTCCTTGCTGCCAGATTTAGGTTGTTATGAGGCACACATGACTTGATAAGAGCAATTCTATCTCCTGGCCTATATATATTTGTATTTGTTTTATGCCATGGAAACATGTCTATGCTTTTCATAGAAACTGGATAGAGACACTGCAAATGGAAAAAGCAGTACCTGTGGATGCCCTCCTCCCAAACGGTAAACATAGCAAGAGACTGCTAATGTTTGTTTGAAAACACTTGCCCTAAGTGATAATGCTGATGGAAAAAAAGGAAGTAATTTTGCTTACTTTCTGCCTTCAGGTGGCTTATTAAAACACCTTGTGTGAAAGAAGAGGATGTGAGTCTCTCCTGAGAGCTTCATGTTTAGGCTAAGCATCTTTGAGGAAGGATCCTGGCAGCAAATCTGCGTAAACTCAAGTTCTTGTTTTAATTTTGAATTTAATTTGTCAGCAAAACCAAACTTCAGAAAGAAGGCAAATTTTGACAAATTGCAACTGCTATGAGCTCTGCTAAGAGCAGGATGTAACATGTATGTAATTCTCCAAGAGAACAAATTAGAATAATTGCATCCAAACAAAAAATGCTTATGCTACAGGTTTATTCTATAGCTTGGCTAACTCTTCAGGCTGGGAGCTAAGGAGAATTTGCCAGTGGGAATCTCAAACCTCACCTTCAGATCATAAAGTGATCTGCAGCACACCTACTACTTGTCAGCAGCACGCGGTGCCAGTTGTGCTATCGCTATTTTTGGACTCCATTTCTCCCTTTCTTTCCCTACAGCCATAATACCTTAAATCTGGACACATCTGTAAACAGACGGAGGTAATATAAACAAAGCATCAGGCTTTCCAAACGCAACCTTTGAACCCTTGCTCACCCAAGCAATCTGCGCCAAAAAAAGAAAATGGTCGCTTACAAAAATACTAATTCACCTGTCCATCTAAGATACAGCACAGCATGGGTATTAGGTGTATGGTAAGAATGTTTTGCTGTTCGCTTCAGCCACAGTATAGACATAAAATTAAACCTTTGAAATATACTGCATGACTTCGATGGGTAGAGCAGCACGGTCTGCAGGGAACTGTAAATATTACATTAGGCACCGTGATATCAGTAAATAGCCAAGAGCATTCCAAGCCTAAAACATTTATCAGATGCTTAAGACTGATTCATAAAGTTAGCTAGATAAATCCCAGTCACCTAGACTCTCTTTACAGTTAATGAGCAGAAACAAACAACTGCAAAGTGAGGTTCTTTTGATGTCCTTAAGAGGAGATGACTTGCACTCCAGAAATGCCCGTTCCTTTCTCTCTGGTTCCTGCAGAAGGGAACACAGCCCATATTTGCACAGCTAACCCTACAGGCGCCTGCAGTTGAGCTCTGATTGCCGTGGTGGTGAGGCAGGCAGGGCACAGCGCAGAGGCCAGCAGGAACCCAGCAATGCCTTTGCTAGCGCAGGAAATACGAGTTCTGCAGAGTTTCTCACAGCATCAGCTGCCGTCAGCATAGCCAGCTCCATCACCACGTCACGTGAGGCTTGATGAGAACGCTGTGAAGAGCTGTAACGAAACTTTACTTACTACAAACTGCTCCCTGCCGCCCGTAATCAAACGCACCCCTTGCTGTAAAGGCAGACCTGCCTGCGCCTCTGCCTCCTGGGTGCTGGGAAGAGGGAGGTCTTCTCACACACATACTTTTGGAAGTAGATAGATACAGCTAACAGCAGAGATCCCCATTCCTATTTCTGCTCTCTCTTGCTTTCCCGACATGAATATCCCCAGTTTACTGCCCCTACAGAAGAGCCAGAAGACCGTTCCCTATAAACATCCCTGTAAACCACCCAGTGCAAAGCCACTGCGGTCAGCACAAACCACCTCAGATCACCAGTTCACACTCAGCTCTCAGATTTTGCAGTAGCACACATGAAGGACATTCACCCACCCACCCACCTCCAGTATCTGCTGACGGGGGGCAACCATCTCCAGAAAGAGGGCAGGGATGAGCATCACTTGCAGCTCAGGCTGCAGCAAGTGATGCTCCACAAGCCAGGAAGACCTGCAGCTGCAATCTGCCTTCCTTCCTGCCTTTTACCTCTCTAGGATATGCTTGATCCTACTGAGCCCACTGAATGCAGTGAAACAACAAAAGGACACGCTCCTCCCACCTCCCAGTTTTCTGCTGGTTTTGTGACACACATCACCTTCATGTTGCACCAGACAAGCACCCAAGCCTTGCAAGATGACACAGGGCTGCAAACTTTTGCTACAGCTAAATTTTACCCTACATCATCAGTTTTTATATCAATAATTTACATAAGTCACAGACACAAAAATTATGCTGGAAAGGGATATATTTGGTTCAGGATGAGCAATTCATTTCCAAGCTTTTCTCACTGTCAGTCCACGTGAGAGTAGTGGCACTGCACACGCAACTTGCAGCATGCTTTCTGAACTCTTCATGTAGATGCATCTCCTACTCTGCTTCTGGGCTATGGTTTAACATCTTTTTTTTTTTTCTTTTTTTTTTCTTTTTTTTTCCTGCTTGATGCAGTCATTTCTTTGAGAGAACAGAACAGAGTGAATGAGGATAAACCAGAGAAATAAACAGGAGCCAAAATCCCTCACTGTCTACAACAGAAACACGTCACTAGCAACCACAAAGGATATTAAAATCAACAGATAAAGGTCAGATAAAGCACCAGATAAGGTAGTGCGTACATTAATATCTCAGAGATGCTATTACAAGGTTAATCGGTTATACTGGCAAGATTTAAATTTGAGTTATTTGGTGCCTAAGGAAAAAAAAAAAAAAGCAAAATAAATAACTTGTAATTTACACACAAAATGTAAATCAACCATGAAATGTAAATCAACCATGGAATTACAGCTTTACATAACAAAGTGGATACAATGCAATAAAATCGAAGTCTCAGAGGCACAGCCATCCCTAGGGATTTTCATACTGGTTTGGCTATACCCAGCACAAGGAAGGGAGCTTTGCCTTACGTTAGCCCCAGGTTCCACCACTGCTCTGCCTTTTCTAAAACCACGGGAAGTCAAACAGAGAGGCTGCATCAAAGTTTAGCTGCTCCAACGCAAAAAAAATGAAACCCACATTTCTAACTCAGATAAGCCCAACACTGGCTGATAGCAAAAAAAAAAAAAAAAAAAAAAAAGTAAAAGCTTTTTTTTTTTTTAATCATTTTTGCCCTCATTTTGTTATCTAACATACGGTATTTGCCTGCTTTCAGGAATGTTACCAACATTTCATGAATCAGAGATTTTTTACTTTATGCTTTCTTCTGACAAAAATCAGAAGTTCAGGATTTGAAATGTGACTATTGCAACAATTTCTCTTCATTTTTGATCCTACTACATTTGTAAGACCAGAACTTTAAGCCACCCACAAAACAACAGATGCCTGTTTCGTGTAGGGCTTCAGGGTAATGGCTCCAGCTTCTCACTGACATTCAGCACAAGGGTGTCTGGTTCTTGAAACGAGGAGGGATTATTATTTAGGTTCACACCATTACAGTAATTGGAAGTATTTGTTCACACAATTCCATCTTAGTTTTGAACCTGCAGCTTTTATAGAAGTAAACGTAGAGAAAGAGATGGAGGCACAAAGCAAAACGCGGTGCTTTCCCCATAGCCAGCTCGTACTCTTGGAAGTGTTCATTCTTGAGCCCTCTCAGTTCAGAGAAAAGATAAGTCACAAAGATGGGTTTAAGTCTAAGTCTTAAGCCAGACACATCAAAGGGGAAATTACCATTAGTACAACATAAGTCATATTCTAGTAATTAAGGGCCAGTATAGAGCTTAAAGAGCATTACAACTCCACCTTTATCAAACTATTACCTCTGCTATGTATTATCAACATAGCAAAAGACTTAATCGCCCGGACACTCTGCCAACTCACTCTTCCCCGTAGAAACAAAACACACAAATCTATCTAAAAGGCCAATTTTCAACAAAAACGTACTGAAACTCCAAACTCTAGGTGTAAGTTGCTGTGTAGTTTCACATCCCGCTAACGGCACGTTTATATGGCTTCCATGAGCCTGCTGGTATCAGTGTGCCTTGGAGCGTGCACATATAGGGACAGAAACACCAGTCCCCTCCTTCCCGGCCTTCATGAGAGACACCTTACTCAGTTCATAGCTTTCTTGTTTGTTTGTACACGTACGTGGGTGTATTGGCTTTTATCAGACAAAGAAAGTGCACAAGGAAACTGAGGTAAAACTAAACTGAAATAGACTTTCACATTTAGGACTGAAAATACTTATTAGCTCCATGCTTTCACTTAACTCATTGGCACACAAAATCAGGCAGTGCAGCTCAGGAAACACATTTCCAAATTGCCACAATCTTGTACCACGGCCATTCATTTTGCACCGCTGTTTTAACAAAGTAATGGATAATTTAACTCCAAGACCAGGGGGCTGTTTTAAGCTAGTCCTGCAGACCTGGAGAGGGAAATCACATTTACTGTAGATTCAAAAGAGAACGGAGAACATCAGTGACTTCTCAGAACCTCTACTAAATGGATTTGTCCAACCAATTGAATGTTTTTCTAAGCACATAGCTTCAGTCTTCAGAATAATGATCTACTGTTGTAAAACCTGGAAACTCAGCATGCTTAGCTCGATTTCTAAGAGTGCAGGATGTCTCCTTTCCTGACTTTTTTTTTATATATTATTATTTAATAAAATTAAAACTGTTACTGCATCAGCATGTCATGGTAACTGACTGAAAACAGTATCTAGTTCTTAAATACTATCCTTCTCTTGGAGATCTTTGAGAATTACACAAAAATTACAAGGCTCACACAGCAGTTTTAATAAATAGGTGTCTTGTGATTCCTGATTCAGTTAAGGTGTTTTTCCCCTCATCTCAGGCAATCAGAAATGAAGGGAGAGGATGGCAACTTGTCTAAAGCGACCCAGCAGAGGAAGCTCTGGCTCACACTACAAGATGTTAGCTACACCAGTTAAAGGTGCTCCCACCCTCACACTGTGGTCTACCCCCACCTCTCATTTATCAGCTTAAGTCTGTGGGTTGTGCTGAAAAACCAGATCAAGGTCTCACCCAACTTGAAAAACAAAGCAAACTAACCCCCCCTGCCTTCAAAAAAAATGAGCATTTGATAGCTGGACCAGCCACCTTTGGCAGAGCCCCTGGTGGAAGCAGACTGGGCCATGTCACAGGAACACATGGGACAGCTGGAGTGAAGGTGTGCCACGGGCCTTGACCACGGGTGCCAGAGCTCCTGGTACCATCCCCTACCTTACACTCTTTGCTGCCTTAAAAAAACATGCAAGTTACATTCAAAACCCAGCTTCCAAGGGCAATGAGGTCTTCAGCAGTAACACTGACTGTGACTTGCTGCTGCACAGTTGTGGTAGGCAGCCAGGAACTGCCCAAGGGTGTGAAAGCTGCTTCCAAAATCATTCTTTTAATGTAACCTAGTTCCTGTAAAAAATGAAGCACCAAAATGGTTCAAATCCTAAGTTAACAGAAGTAAAAGAAAAATCTAAGACACTAAAGACTGCGATCTAAATACTTTTCTCAAAGTGTGGTACCTAACCTCGTTGCAGTTTAAGTCATTTATAATATACCCAGAGTTGACCTTAGCTTTCTCACAGCGAGAATTTACACTCTTTAAGACAGGGCTCTTTATAGGGAGGCCCCTTATTACACTCGGGGCAGTGCTCTGCACCTTCCAGAAACTGCCTTCAGGCGCCCTGTGGCAGACAGGCAAGCTGTGCGCCTTTATGCTAGGGTGAAAAGTGAGTAATCACTGTACGGGCCTCTTAACAGATCATGTTCAGGGTCTTCAGGGGAAGAAAAATAAAAAGACAACAGAAACCTTTGACACAGAATTGACGTCACTTCTGATAGCAGTGTTTTGACACCAGCCTAGCAGAGACATGTAAGCGGGGCCGTGCTGTTTGCTCTACGGATCGCAGTTTCTCGCAGGTAGCTGGTGGAGAACCAGCTGGTTACAGGTCTGTGAGGCAGAATAACAACAGTCTCAATCACAATATGGAGCACTGACAGCAAAGCTGGAGACAGAAAGAAGAGAAATAACACACTTCAAACCACAAAAAGAATAAAGTAGGTGAAACTTACCACTGCCAGCGTGCTACAGAAGCGTAAGGGGACGGTGCTGCCTAGAGAAATGCTTCTCCACTCTTCTGCCACAGGAGGCAGGAAAACCAGCTGGCAAGGTACCCAGGAATCAAGATGCTAATTCTCAAAGAGTAAAATAATACACAACTGAAACTGACAGCATCTGTACAAAACTGATTCAGCTTGTCGCTGAGATGCTCCATGAAACCATTTGCAGAGCGGTGCACGCAGGCAGAGCCCTTGAACTGCATCCACACACGCAGGACATGGGTGTTTTACACAGTTCACTTTATTCCTTTGTTTTAAAGAGTTCTGTGGGTTTTGTTTGTTTGTTTGTTTTGACTTCATTTTTTGAAGCAAATAAAAAACAAATGCAAGGAGGTCAACTGAACTCACAAGGCAGGAAGTTACTAAGGTTGTTTTGTTTTGTTTTGTTTTGTTTTTTGGCTAAGCTTTTAGGCCAGTGACTTCCCCAGAATTACCACCAGTACATCTCTGCTAATGGTTGAGATAGAAGCATGGCCACTAGGGCTTTTAAGCATTAATTTCTAGAGTAAAAGCTGAGTCCTGCCCTTATTATATGCTTCACCACTGCTAATGTAAACAGCGGTGACCTACCGATTGATGGCAAATCCTAAGCTTTCCAAGTGGAGACAAAACCTCACAAAAACTCCTTTCATTACGGGAAGGCAGAGTGGTCAGAAATCAGTGTGGACGGGCAAGACATATTGTCTGGATCGCAGATAGATCAAAGTAGCTGAAGTTCTTCATGTCAACTAAAACCTGAGCTTTGCAGGAGATCTTTGGCACACACACCTCTGAGTCAGCAAATCGCCTTCATTTGACTTTCCAAAAAGTGTTAGGGTTTATCTGCTAAGAAATCCTCCTTTTTATTTAACACAAGGAATTAAGAAGCAATTACATTATATTTACACATTTATAAACTATGGGTTGCCTTTTTCTAAGGGCGCTGGATCCTTTAATCCTTCCTTAATCTAATCAAACAAGTGGGCAACAAATAAAGCACAAAGGGATGTGGCAGCCCAACCACGAAGTTGCAAAGAAACAATCCAAGACTCAGACAAACGATGGAGGACAGGCAAAAAGATCAGCTCCAGTGGGAGCAGAGCAGTACAGGCAGCACTACAAATACTGCTGGCTTATATTCAAAGCTGCAGGGGTATAACTTACATCGCTGCAATATATTTCCACCACATACAGATATGGGGATTTAAACACATCCATTTATGATACCACAGTGCCTCAAGCTGTGAGAAGTCTAAAAAATATGTAGACATTTGGACAAAAATCAGCCTAAACTTATATATCACTGGAATTGATCTAGAAGTGTTTGGTGTTTTTGGAGCCAAATGTTCAATAAATGTTGAAAAAAAAGTCCAAAATGTTTGTTGGGGGAAAAATATCACTTCCTCAGTAGTATGAGGAAAAAAAGACCAAGCTGAGAAAACTCTTCACTTGCTTCATATTGCAAATGTCTCACTTTTGGATACTGACAGTTCATTACACAAACCTTTTCATCAGTTTACCAGAAGGACTTACTAAGCATAAAGACGCTTCAAGCCTTGGAGAAAAGATAGAAGGTTGGATTTTCCTCAAGCCACCTTCCAGGTGAATGAATAAACCCCAGCATTGCACAGATGACAAGCGAAATACCATGCTCTTATTGCAGAGCTTTAGTGGGAGTAGGCAAGTTGGGTATGTGGCACTGTGTCATGAGAGGGATTTCTCTTTGGGAGAAGCTGGAGCTGGGTTTCCCAGAAGTGTCAGCCAGGAGCATCAGGACTGGGCAAAGCCCCACCTCTCCCCAAGCAAGCACCCTCAGCTCTGCTCACCTTGGCAGGTATTAGCCCTATATTACGGATTGCTTAACTTGCAGAGGAGTTCAGATTCTTTTTCCCCCCTTAGCAGAAAGTTTACTTGCCTAGACCAAACCCACATACGGAAAAAAAGAGCTCTGACAGCAGCCATTTCTGAGCTCTTCTCCCGAAAACGTGTATACTTCACATTTTATTTTTCCAGACAAAGCTGGAGACAGCAGACCAAGCTGATGCACAACACTCTGTAAATCAGACAGGTTTATCTTTACTTGCGGTTGGGTCAACTACCAAGGTTTAAATTATTTCTTCATCCAAGTGTCATCCAGTCACCAGCTTTGAACTTCGTAGTTCACAACCACGATGTGAAAAAGGGAGCTTCCACCACAGGAACAGTGAAAAATCCAGTGAGAGAAAACATTGTTAGGCATTTGCTTGGCTGGTAGCAGGCATGAGGAACTTTAATCAGACAACAGATAAGTATTCGCTTTTAAAAATTTCAATGACAAATGAATATAAACACGGCGTCAGTGTTATAATCCTTGATCATGTAGGATTCCCAGAAATGTGGTGGTGTTTTGCTTTAACGGTAACCATAAAACAAACAAAAATTCCAAGATCAGCCTACACAGGCTTTTTCTCCACTACATTTTACCATTTTGTGATTAAACCTTTCCCTCTCAGTCTTGATTTTTGCAATAAACTTTTATTTCTCCTTAAACTCAGCTATAGTTTCCCAAGCACAAGATAAAAATTCGGCTTTCCAACAACCAGAAAGAAAATCTGTCTGTTGGAATACAACCCACTAAGTCACTTACTTAAAAGTATACGACCACAAGGAGAAGCAAAGTGATTACATTTCTTTATTCTCTGCTTAGCTGCTATGAAGTGGAGAAACTCATGTTTTCTTCACTGAAGGTTTAACACTTGGGCAGAAAACAAGCATATTTTTGTGTGCAAAAGGAACACTTCACTTCTAAATAAAGAAACAGTGGTGAAAATTATTTATGGTCTCTGTTTTACCTAGACTCTAGTAACTAGAGTGCTGAGTCATAAATTAAGCTGGTGCTCTGACCTTTAAAGAACAACTGAGATCATAATAAACACGTCTCAGATTTTCAGTTGAGTCCAAGCAGACAGAAGCCCCACGTCTCTTTGATATGTCTGAGGAGATGCAGGTTCTTAAGGTACACATCAAATGATTAGCAAAGTTAAAAACAAACACACACAAAAAAAAGTGATACAAAGATACAATTCCCTCTGAGTTTTCACTCTCCCTGCCTTATATATATGCATGGGTAATTTTCTAGGTTGGAGTGAAAACCACCACAAACATGCAAAACAACTGAAGAGTAGATCAGACAGTACAATAGTTACTTGTAGCCATGCAAGACCTAGAATTCATCATTTTTTGTTTTGGAAACTAGAGAGATTTCTTACCCAGAAGCAATCGTTTTAATGATGTTATGTCCCCTGAAGGTATGCTTGAACATTAAAAAAAATATGAGGGCAGAAAAGTTGGGAACTTTCTCATTATGTGTCATACTGCTGGGTTTTGTTTTGTTTTGAGCTGTTATCTCCATTTTCCCTCAACCCAAACTAATTTAACCTCTTTCTCTGTAAGTCCTTCAAACTCATTATGGACCTCCTAAGGTCTGAGTGCATGACCAAGTGCTATATCTACACAGGGGTTCAATATACTTATACAGGGACCTGAGTTCATTCATGCCTTTCAAGCCCTTAGCTATCAACGTGGAGTTGTGTTTCTTTGCTTTTACCAATGTAGCTACCCAACGTTGCTTTTTATTCCTGAGCAAGGAATTTATTCCTTGAGTGCAATTTATTCCTGAGCAAGGTAGACTACAAGCTACAGTCTTCATCAGTGTAAAGCTGCTATACTACTAAGCAACATATTTTATAATCAGGCCATTGCTAAGCAATGTTAAGAGGTTGCTGCTCCACCTGCGTGTCAGCAAGTCGCAACAGCTTATGGTCAACTCTCAGTTAGAAGGATATAAGTAAATTCAGAAAAGAAGATAAAGACGTTCTCTTGAAACCCTTTGCACATCCAGAGAAACTCTTCAGTGTGGACAAAACCAGGCAGCTGGATGATTCAGCTGAGCATATCTAACAGCTGGCTAACCCTCAGAAGAGGGCCCAGCCCTGCTCCCCACATGTCTGTGGGGCAGCTTCAGTGCACTAACCCAGGAAAACACCAGCGGATGGTAACTGGTGGGTGCTGGAGAGCCCTGGGCAGAAGCAGGGGCTCTTTGCTCAGGAACAGCAGTGAAACAGCACCGTGACAGAAGCCAGTTAGAAAGAAAAAAAAAAAAAAGTATCCAAGCAGATGTCACAGCATAAGACAAACATCAGCGTAGCTGAGTTTAAGTGCTTTTCATTGCCTTTTTCACCTAGCAAAATCATCAGCTGGACTGTACGACTCCCAGGAACACAGATCCTCCTTCCAGACAGGAATGATAGTGATTATCAAATGCTTCAGGCTTTAAGAGTAACAAAACCAGCAACAAAACAATAAACATCAAACGCTGTCACAGCTCTGTGTCTTACTAAGTACGAGCCGTGTTATTTGCGTTATGCAATTCGGTTATAAAGCACTTTCACTCTTGCCTGTAAATCAGAAACGTCCGTGTTAGATCTGTGCAGGCTGAAACGCCTCTCAATGGCTTTAGCAAATTCAGCAAAAAGGTTTGCTGTCGTATCACGTGTGGAGCCATGCGCTGGCCCTGGCACAGTATGTAAATGAACTCACTCACCTCCTTGGGTTTTCCCCTTTCTTTTCCCTGATCTTTAATGAGGATATCGAGCTCGCAGGGAGCAGCAGCCGGGAGTTTGCTCGGTACTTTCAGTGTGGGAAAGAAGCCAAAACACAGACACAATGACCGAATTCAGCTTTTTTAGGCAAACACACCAGAACGGCATACATCCTCCTCCGGGAAAAATGCTTCCCACCACAACTTTAACAGGAAACCTAATTCAAAACCAAGGGTGGGCTGTCCCCTCCTTCGTTTTTCATACCTGGCTATTAAAGCTGTTCTCCCACAAGATATGCCTTCCTGTTAGAAAAGCTCCAAAAATTGCTTATGACCTGTTTATTCTTCTTCTTATGATGATTTCATGCTGTAATATTCTGAATATTACATGTGGTCTTAAATATTTGGCTTTTATATTGAAAAGTTTTGGTAAAAATATGGTTAACAGTTAAATGGAAAATAAAAATGAGTGTAGCATTAGACAGCAAAACATGTATTTGTACATGAAAGTGACTCAAAGTTCACGGTGTACTTATTTTCTGTTTTAAAACGTATTCCATTACATAGACAGTATATGCTCAATCTCTATTTTCTGCATATTCATTTAATTACACACTTAATTAGTCTCTCTTTAACTGCTTGTAACATGGACAAATTGCTTGGTTTGAGTTGAAGTTCCCCTCTTTGCTCTGAAATACAAAGTGAATTTCTCTGGCCAGTAACTACACCTGGATATCACAGAATCACAGAATCACAGAATTTTCTAGGTTGGAAGAGACCTCAAGGTCATTGAGTCCAACCTCCAACCTAACGCTAACAGCCCTCCACTAAACCATATCCCTAAGCTCTACATCTAAACCTCTTTTGAAGACTTCCAGGGATGGTGACTCCACCACTTCCCTGGGCAGCCTGTTCCAGTGCCTCACAACCCTTTCAGTGAAGAAGTTCTTCCTAACATCTAGCCTAAAACTCCCCTGGCTCAACTTAAACCCATTCCCCCTCGTCCTGTCACCAGGCATGTGGGAGAACAGACCAACCGCCACCTCGCTACAGCCTCCCTTGAGGTACCCATAGAGAGCGATAAGGTCGCCCCTGAGCCTCCTCTTCTCCAGGCTGAACAAGCCCAGCTCCCTCAGCCGCTCCTCGTAGGACTTGTTCTCCAGGCCCCTCACCAGCTTCGTTGCCCTTCTCTGCACCCGCTCAAGCACCTCGATGTCCTTCTTGTAGCGAGGGGCCCAAAACTGAACACAGTACTCGAGGTGCGGCCTCACCAGAGCTGAGTACAGGGGGACGATCACCTCCCTAGCCCTGCTGGTCACGCTGTTCCTAATACAAGCCAGGATGCCGTTGGCCTTCTTGGCCACCTGAGCACACTGCTGGCTCATATTCAGCCGACTGTCCACCATCACTCCCAGGTCCTTCTCTGCCTGGCAGCTTTCCAACCATTCCTCTCCCAGCCTGTAGCTCTGCTTGGGGTTATTGCGCCCCAGGTGCAGGACCCGGCACTTGGCCTTGTTGAACTTCATGCAGTTGACCTCAGCCCATCGGTGCAGCCTATCCAGACCCTCCTGCAGAGCTTTCCTACCCTCAATCAGATCGACACACGCACCTAACTTGGTGTCATCTGCGAACTTACTGAGGGTGCACTCGATGCCCTCGTCCAGATCATCGATGAAGATATTAAAGAGGACCGGCCCCAGCACCGAGCCCTGGGGGACGCCACTAGTGACTGGCCTCCATATATAGAACAATATATGTTCTATATTCTCACCCTCTGTATAAACAAATACATCCTCGGGATGAGTCTGCACATGATTCTAGAGAGAACCAGCACTCATTCAGAGCTCATAAAAAAGCATCTTTATATCTCTCTCTCGATGTGGTGTTGCGGCTCTTGGAAGCTACAACAGCCTCTGACATAGCTCACCCAACCACCCTAATATCTAATATCCTTAAATATCTATTTTTTTTCATATTTTTTTTCCTCAAAGCCAGTATGCCAGTTTTTCCCTAACATTAATTTCACTAGCTGATAAGAAGTGCCAGTATTTTCATTTTTCATACGCAGAATCCAGGCTCAGATAACTTGCTGAAGGTTAAATGGGAGGCCTGTGGCATAAACCAAGTGAAATTGGGAATGTAAACAGCATTTTGAACACAAAGTCTATTTTTTCTCATCTAATAGTCTCTGATTACGCTCCTTCCTTATATTACAAGGCATGCAAGGAGGAGAGGTGGAGAGGTGTAGGGTGGAGAGGCAGCGGGGACAGGGATGATATTTTGATCGGGTGCCTGGCGCACATCCCGCTGTACAACACGGCCTACCATGACACAGTCGTGGCATACGAGGTCAAGGCACATGATCCTCCTCTGTCCCTATACAGGCTGCGAAGGTGACCCCGGAGGGCTCCAGCAGAGTTAAGGTTACACACGTGGGCTGCAAGTGAGCTTTGCCTAAAGAGAAAGCTCTGACCCTGTGCTGTCAGTTAGGTATCTGGGCTGGTTGGCGACTCTTTGCTTGACCTCAGGATTGTGCTGGCAGTATCTGATAACATTTCTACGTATATATTTACAAGACCTTGGAAATATCCATTTATAGTATTACTATATTAAGAAATTTGAGGTTATTGCCTCAAATCTTCGTTTCAGGCCTCAAACTCTTCCTTACCGGTTCACAGAGGTTACAGAAAACACGTTATCAATTCAGAGAGCAATTACTTCCATGCAGGTTAAAACAAAACTAGAAAAAAAAAAGTGAGTATGTTTAAGGCAAAAGTGGCAGTTTTCCTGACAGAAATTAGCAGTCCCTGGTTTGAAAACAACAAGTTTGTGTTTTAGCACTTTTCCTCCAAACAGGAGGAGATAAAGAGGAGAGGGAGGACAGGAAGAGAAATAGTCAACGTAATGTTTGCTGCTGTTTACATCTGGAAACAAAGGGAGATTTAAAAAAAAAAAAAAAAAAAAAAAAAGGTATAAAATATGACAAGGATATAGGAAGTGATTTGTTACATAGCAGAATTTCTGGAGCCACGTCCCAGCTATTAGAGACTTGGGTACAAGGACAGATTGTTTTAAATGAGGTTACTAGCATTTCACTGTTAGGGAAACAGGGGCAGCAAAGAAGGAAGAAAAACTAAAACATTGTTCATTTTGATGATACTACATTTTGAACAGTCCAAGAAAAGTCTGTCAAGAGAAAAACTATATCTTAATAGCAATTGACTCAATGAGCACTCCCTATAGATGAGCAGATTCTGCTCACATTGTTTATGTGAGGCAAACACTATTTTGTTGCTCCTATTGCCCCAGTTTAAAGTCGCTTCTCTGAAAACAAATATGACACAATGAAAAACTGCTAAAAGATTCACCGAGCTATGGAATGTCCTTCCTGCTCACCCTGGCTCACTTTTCGCTTCGAAACGTAAAAGGAATGTCACGCATTTCTAAACTATGTCTGGGAGCAAAGCCTCAAGTATCATGAGCAAAAACACTGAAGCTCTTCACTGTACCAATAAAAATGCTACGTGACTTGTATTCGAGCGCAAGCTCAGATGTTTCTAAATACAGACAGTATCCATCACACGAAGGAAGAACATTAATTGCTATATTTGACGTCTTTCTTGGGAACTGCACCCCTCCTGAGCAGAACAACTCTCTGGCACAGCACTAGTTGCCAAGGCTTTCCATATCTCTGTCTTCAGTGCAATATGTATTCTCTACAGGAAGAAGAAAACAGGAAAAGGAAAAATCTGTAAAGCGATTGCCCATTCTGTATGGCACACCAACTGTTATCTCAGCCCAGTTTTCATTACCTAAGCTTACTGCGACACCGTCTCCAGGCAATCACATATTCACTTACATATTGGCAGCCGAGTTTTACGTTTGCCTGCAATAAATGCTTCTAAAAACTTGTTACTCGCCCTCCTGCCATTCAGAAGGGTAAGCACTAACAATGTGCTTACAATGAGATGCCCAAACCTCCCAGGGTCTGCCTGCCCCATTGCCCCGGCCCACACACGCTTCTTGGCTCAAAGCTGACCCCGCACAGGAGCGGGGTGAAGCCCCCAGCAGCCTGCCTGCTTCTGGGAGGAAACCTCGGCACCCAAGCTAGATGCTGGGGAGATGGAGAGGCCGTGATTACTGTGGTGTGCATGCTTTGCTCTATCTAGATGATACCTCTACCCTATCACTTCACCAAAATGAAGCCTGAAAGAACCAGAAATTCCTGATTTGCACTGAGGGAGAAAAGGACCACCACCTTACTCTCCTTAGGTAACATACACAAGTCTCTCCTAAGTGTCCATACTGCAGTAGGCTTTGAACTTGTTCCTTTTTAAAGTTAATAGTGTTTAAGACTGGTTTCCCCACTTACCATTCCAAGTATCTGTTTGCATATGGTACAGCACAAATTGTCAGCGATTTCTAGGGTAGCCGTGGGAATGAAAACTTACCTCTTTCAAGTTAATACACACCAGCTATGGCAGAACAATGTCAGCATTTCAGCGTGGTCTTAGATGCTCCAGAAGGAAAAAGGATAAAACAGGATAATGTCCTGGACTTTATCAGCTGCGGTGATGACTACACAGTTACCAACATCAGACTCGGCAACTCCCAGGTATTTGAAAACTGAACATCCACTTTTCAAATTCTTGTTAGTGTCAGAGGAGCAGCTTAGTGTCTGGGTTATCTGTTTACGAGTGTGCATCTGTGTGTATGTATGACAATAGGAATCCTCAGAACAAGCCAAACTGAAGAAGATGGATTGTTCTGATGTCTGGTCACCCATGGGTGTGTCCACCCCAGTCCTTCCGTCCACATCGGTGGTGTGCTCTTGAAGCGAGTCTCTCAGTCTTCCCCATGTTTTGGTTTGCACTGTGGAGCAGCATTCTGAGCTCACAAACTGGATTCCTTTCGGATGAAACGAAACCGGAACTTGTGTTCCAGCTGCTAAAAGGCATTTGGTCCACCAGGACCAGACTACAGCCAGGCTGGAGTAAAACCCATATAAAACATATAGCAGGACCAAATCTCCCACACCACATTCTGCTCCACAAAGCCTTTCCGACAGCATCCTACACCTGCCAGTACAGACAGACATGTGCTAAAACTGT
Source organism: Aythya marila (assembly GCF_965140915.1). Taxonomy (NCBI): domain Eukaryota; kingdom Metazoa; phylum Chordata; class Aves; order Anseriformes; family Anatidae; genus Aythya; species Aythya marila. The sequence continues at coordinate 111,105,564 of NC_139043.1, forward strand.
CAAGTTTTCTCTTATCTACACGACCGTATCTGCTTCCTTTGATAGCTTTGTTAGTTCAGGAGAACATATGACTGTGGAAGTCCAGGAACACTGAAAGACAGACAAACCTTCCCAGCTGTACATCAGCACAGACATTTTGAAATGGGCTCTGGAATCAGCAGCACAGGAAAGGGATCAGCAAGCTATCATGTTCGGGGTTTCCAGCAGTGCTAGGCAGATGGATGATCAGACTTCGGTATGCACTGAAGCTACATACTCCACAAGGCTCTACATGTGAACGTGCCAACAATGAAGCCCTTCACCATGCCTACAACCAGCAATGCAGGCACAAATCTTGACAACTGCAGATGTACTCATTTTTTGGCCTACTGCTTACTGGGGCCCCAATACATGTATGGGAATCCCAAAGGAGACTAACATCACATTGGACTCATTGCTACCTTGGAAGAGGCAAGCCTTGATTTAGTTTAAGTTTCAAATGATGGTTTGTGATCCAGCTGCTAATTCTGATTACACCACGGAATCACGATGGTAATGAAACCAAAACAGCAAAGGAAAAGGATTAAAATGCAAAGAGAAGAATTAAAAACAAGAGAATTGAAAATACAATTTGAAATGGGACTGTGAGAGCTGGACACCCTCACAAAATAATGGTAAGCTATTTTATCCTGAACTGTCTGTTCCATCTTTTTTCCTTGATCTCTTTGAAACTATTCATATATTCACTGTGTTTGTTCCTCAACATTTCTCACAAAGGCTTCTGCTATTGTTTATTAAAACAATTGGACTGACTTAATTACGCTATTTAGCATACACAAATTCTGACCATTCATCTTTAAAGCGTCTTATTTTTTACCACCATAATCTTTTCTTTATACAGAAATAAACGTGCAATCCGCTGCCTCACCCTTTTGCCCTACCCAGGAAAGAGCAAAGCAATATGCAGCGCAGTTCTTGAGCCGAGCTGTCCTGAACACCAACAGAAGCTGCTATGGAGAAACAGCATTATTGTTAATTCTTGTTAATTATTGTCTTCCTATCACCTAAGTGCTGCTGATGATAATCAGCTGAGTACTCAATATGTACCCACAACATGGCTTGCTTGCTCTTTTTGGTTACTTACTACGATCACAAAGGAGTAGTGTGTCAAGATGACCCTAAGTGAAGGTACAAGGAGGGTGTAAGAAATTCCTCAAGATGAACAGCAAACCTGATTTGCTTAGGACAGTGACACAGTAACAGAAAATCGCATGACAACTGGAGCATAGCCACAAATCACTGAGATTTCGCACAGCTACCAAAATCACACCGCAACTAGCAGAAAAAGCCATACCAAGCAGTGGAGAGATCAGAAAGCAACACAAGAACAGGCAGCAAGAGGAGACCAATATATCTCAGAAGTCACAAGCTCATGCTGCCACGAGCAGAACGCTCTTTGCAGGGCATGCCTGCATTAAAGACAGGAACCAGTCTGTGAAGTATGATATTACTAGAAAGAACTCCTGGATTCTACTGGGGCAGATTCAATTACAAAAAGCTGACCGTAAAACGAGTAGATGTCCTGACTAAACTGATACGCGTCGTACCAACGCTTTTCCTGGAAAGCTGGACGACATTCGTGTATTCTTATTTATTTATTTATTTTCAAGAAGTTTGGGGACACTATCTTTGCGAAAAGGAATGTTCTGTGCCTCGTCCAAACCAGAAAAGGGCCAAGCAGCAGCGTATTGTAGAAGGGGTTATCTGGAGTCAGGCAATCCAGTTGAGGCATGTCCACCCAGGTCGGATGACACATCAATCTAAAGGGGACACGAGCAAGGCTATTAGTTCATGGCTCTTGGCCTGAATTTTACTGACAGGTGGCTAGAAATAATGTAAGGCCTATATTATTTTTCCAAGTATAGTGGCGAGTGCCAGGACACAACCGAAGAAAAGATGCTTATGCAACTCCTAAAAGGGATTATGCAGCTGCTATAAAATCTTTGAGGGAACTGGCAGATATGGTTAGAACAGCCTTCTCTTGGAGATGGGTAGCTGGCAGGGTTAGAATCATTAGTGAAAGTGGATATGATTGAGAAATTCTGTGATATGCGTGCAGCCTTCAGTGATTGCTGTCCACAAAAAACAGCAGCGGTTCACATACAAGACCTGTATTTACATTAAAATGAGTAAGACTGGGACTTTACACAGTGGTGAGCTAACAAACGAGCTCACCGCTTGCCATGGGAACGGGCTAAGGTTCCACACAGCCAAGACCAACATCTCTGCTGGCTCCTCTAACACTGCCCTGCCTTCCTAGGCCCTCCTGATGCATCCATGACTCGTCTCGTCTTCATCTGGCCACACCAGCATTCCTGGACCCTCCACCAGAAAGCTTTTAGATGTGTAACCCAGCAGAAAAGTATCTTTTCTCTTTGTTGGTGTCGGATGAGAATCCTGCTGGATGGGTACCATCACTCGGGCCCAGGCCAAAAACCGAGGAGGGCAGCTGAACATTATCCACCTACAAGAGGGATTCCCCAGAGAAACTGCACATCACTTATTCTCAAGCCAGCTGCTGCAGGGTTGCTATAAAAGGTCTGGAGGTTTCTTTTTGTTTTGTTTTGTTTTTTTTTTTTTGGTACGTGCGAAATCTGGTTTATGCTACAGGTTCAAAAATTATTCGTGTTGTGGTTAGAAGTCTGCAGATGATTCACGGTTACATAATTCACTAATAAAATGTAAAAAAAGGGTTCTGAGCTATTATTTACGCAGATGTACAGAGCTGTGAATGACGACTAGCTGACATCAAATTTCAGACATTAGAAGCGGGTGTCTAAGTTCTTTTACAAACTTGTATCCCATTTATGACACACTGTGGGACAGCGCCTACGGAGATCAGTCCAAAATACTCGGTGCTTGTTCAGCACTCGAACAACACACGCACCCAAAAACACATAAGAAAAAAAAAAAAAGAACACATTGGATGTAAATAAAGAGACAGAGCTTTGTCCCTACAATTTAATGACATTAAATTTTGAGAAGTGGTACAACTTGAAGTGACTCCTCCTTCTCTCTAGCTTCTGTCCAACACCAGAAGAAAACAGTATAGAGCGTTTTCTGTTCAGAAAGAAGGGAAAATACTTGTGAAGTGACTGCTAAAAGCACAAGGACAGAACCAAAGCACCAAGCTTTCATGGTGATCGGTAATAGAGGCAATCAAATACCTGCTAGGTTTCAATTTCAACAATTGGAGCCGCAGTCCCACCTCAGCAAGTGAGAAACACATGCAAGTAGGTGCCAATTAGTTTCAGTCCCAAATACTTCGGTATCTCCTGCTCTGAAGGGTATTTTGAACCACAGTGGTGGTAAAAGGCTTCTTGCGTGAGCTCCGTAAGGCTCCTTTACAACAACCCGTTTACTGGGGAAACAGAGAAGCGTCTGTATTTTAGCAAAACAACCTGTTTTCCAAATTCTAAAAATAGAAGAGAAAAAAAATAAATCAAAGTGTCTGTCATTTTGAAACCACGAGCAAGCATTTCACCCTCAGCAACGCAGCCTCTCCCCCCCCCCCCCCCTTGCTAAAAATAAAACAGTACATTACAGCAACATTTTTCGCTGCCTTCAGCCAAGAGCTCACTTCGCAGCCCTCCCCTCAGCCCAGGCTCAGCTGGAGCCCTTGCCTGCATACTGTGAGTCAGCACTTCTCAACATTGCTGGAAATTCCTCAGCAAAGCACCCGCCCTGTAGCAGGAAGCGGCCTCTCCATTTCAGCCCGTACCAGGAAAGGCGCAGGCGTTCGCGGGCCTCACCTGAGCTCCAGGCGCGGCTTGCCAAAACTGCGCCGAGGCCGCCAAGCGCTCCCCTTCCTCCGAGCTTCCCGCACTGCTCCCCGGGGAACGTGTTCCCCGCACAGTCAGCTCGGCTAATGAGAAGAGAAATTAAGCTTCATTCAGCGATGATGGATAAGGAGAGACCAGATGAAAAAGGCATGCTGGACGAGGAGGCCGACGGGACTCCATGGTGGCACTGCAGCCATATGGGCTGTGCTAGCCAGAGTCCAGCCAGGCCAGGGGCAGCCCTACTAAATCCACCACCGGGCAGGAGCTGTTCATGCCTGTGGATATCTGAATTCTTAAATACAATTTAAAAACCATCACCATGCCCTACCAGGTACAGAGCGGGTGGTTCCCAAAAAGGTACAAAGAAAGGAATCATGTCCCCCTCTCGTGACCATGAAGCTGTTGTGGACTCAGGGCATCACCACGTCTGAAGCAAAAAGGAGATGGGACCTCAGCTGCCTCCCCGCAGTGGTCCTCGCTTTACACAGAAAACTTGAAAACCCACCTAAAAGGGAGCTTTGAGATGGCAGAGGGGTGTGCTTTGTGGCAGACAGCCAAATCTGTTTGTACAGGGCACATCACTATCAGTATCTTGTGCCCCTGAAGCACAAAGCAGAGCTCCTCCAGGAGCCTTCCGTGTCTCCTGCTCACACATGCCTAGGAAATGTACCTTGCACGCAGGTCTCTCTGTAGCTACAAAGCGGTTATTTCACAGTTACCACCTGTGATGAGTTCAGTTCCTGCGTTACCCATGTCAGAACGGGGACCTGCTGCTGTTTCCCTTAAATACACACTTGGACAGGGGCATTAAGGAGGGAGTTCAGGGAATAGGAAGCACTTTGCGAACAAGAGTAATTACATGCTCTGACCTCTCCAGCTCATCCTATGTATTATCCAGCAACCACAAATCAAGAAGCACACTGAAGTTAATGTTGTAATGAACGTTAATTTTAAGCGCACAACACATGTTGAGACTAACAAAAGAACAAGATGCACAGTGACCGTTTCCCTGCTTGCTTCTTGCTTTATTATCTGTGCGGCTTCCTCTCCCAGAAGAGCCGTGCCTTTTTCTGCCTTTAAACGTTTGTATAAAAGGAAGCTGCCTGAAGTCGGGTACAAAAAATCTGTTTTTCTCAACTGTTTTTAAATACAGAGCAAAGAGATTAAAGCGAGGCAGATAGCCAAATACCTCAGCCATCACAGTCATTAATAGACGCGTTTAACATTTGTGCAGCTTTCGAATGCAGCACATCTGGTTCTAATTTCCAATCTGGCTTTTAATAAAAGTGCCTCCCCCACAATACTTTTATTATAAAGTGTTCTTTTCCTCCTCGTGTTCTCTCTCTCTCCCCCCTCCTTTTTTTTTTTTCTTTTTGGAAGCGGCTGTTCCTTCCTTCTTGCTGGAAGCCACCTGACCGCTGCCAGGAAGAGGAATGCAAAACATTCCCAGGAGCAGCGCCTGACGTCAGGGCAGCGCTCCCCGCCTCGCCACCAGCACCGCCTGGAAAGTCCAGGCCCGGCACAGCCGCTGGGACCTGGGAGCAGCTGCTGCCTGCCCTCCCTCCCTCCCTCCATCGCACGAAAACCTCCTCACCGCTCAAGGCAGCGGCGAGCTGCTCGGGAAGGGAGGGCAGGCACGAAGCCTTCGGACCTTCGAACTGGCCTTTTTTTTTTTTTTTTTTTTGCTTTTTTCCTCCCCTCCCTTTTTCTCCACCCGTTTCAGCGTGCTTGAGGGTTTTTTTAGGGTTGGCTGCTTTTAGGAGACTGCGTATCATTTCTGGTGTTTACTGCTTTCCCCACAAGAGACAGAGCTTGTATAAACCTAGCGAGGGGCGAGGGTGACTCAGCCAGAAGCCCTTACGTCGGCTCAAGCTGCACTGCGGCCACTCCGTGTATCCCTTCTGCCTGCCCTAAATAGGAGCGTCTGCTTCAGACACGCTTCCCGTCTCTGGTGGGCTTAAATCAGCTTAGACACCAGCTTTTATGATGCTTTCCTTGTACTTCGCCTTCCTTCAAGGCACTCTGCAGAAGCATGCCACGGGAACCAGTCATGCGTTGTCGCTGGGCTGTTTGTTTTATTTCCCCCTCTGTTAAGAAATTCCAGAGAGATCATGAGATGATAGCAATACCTGCATAGGTGGTGAGCTGCCCTCCTCATAAAGCATGATTTTGGAACACAATCTGCTTGGTTTTTTTTTCTACTTTCATACTACATCCTTCTTCTAATGCACGACAAAAAGATAGACAAGTTGGAATTTCAACTCCGCATTTCCTTAGCTTCATGCACATTATATCCGAAGTAATATCTATCAGAACAAATTAACAACAAATGGTATAATTTTATGCTACTCTTAAAGTGTTAGCTAAAAATTATAGATGAGAGATTCTCCATTAAACTGCTGTCAGGAAGTTAACTCCTTCCAACACATTTAGTCCACTTAGTCCACTATTTCTGGGACAATTTTAAAAATTTCCATACAATGTCCTGCCTGGAAAAAAAAATCTTCACATATTTTAATAAATTACTGTAACAAAAAGAACGAGGAGGAAAAGAAACAATAGCTGGCACCAAATCTAGGATGAAGCCAAAGGAGAGTTCCCTAATTCCACCGCTCCAATTGAGCAGGAAGGAGGTAGGTGAGGGAATATGAAAAAAAAATACAAGAAAAAACTAATTTCCAGAGGATGTGATGAGGGAATTCTTCAAGAAATACTTTTCTATTTCATACATTTCTAATTGTACAACAAAAAGTTTACAATATATCATTTCATCACTCCAAAAAGAACAGAGCCCTAATGTGTGGATTTTAGTAAAATCATTTTTGCAGGAAATACAAAAGGAGCCCAAAAGAAGCCAAAACTTATCCTGAACAGGTAGGAAGTGTGACTGGCGGTACTAAAGTGTTCACAGACACTTCTTGTGTAAATATTTGGGATAAAGCGATATAAATTACCCAATGATGACTGACCACAATGAAAAAATAAAGTTCTGGAAACACTAAGCAAGACAGCTGCATCATTTTCAGTATTAAACATAATTAATAAGCTGTGTGCTGTTAGGGTTATTCTATCTGCTTAGCCATTGCCCTAAGCATCAAGATCCAGATGTCTCCAAAACCTGCAGGTGGTCTGTCAGTCCCGGTTCCCCACCTTCTCACTCCATCTGTGGCAATTTAAGAAATATGTAATGTTGTTGTTGTTGTTGTCTTCTCCAAATGTAAGGGCTTGATACTAAAAGGTCAAATAAATGTCTGCCCACTGACCAACCTCATGCTATCTATGACTTTTTTTTTAAGGAAACCTGCTCTCTGAAGAACTGCAAAGGAGGTAAACACATTGCTTTCCTGGTAAGAAACCCACAAGTCTTGGTTACACCAGCCGGCCACATCTGAGCAGCTAGAAAACCTAAAACCACTTTTTCCCCCCTCTTCTCCAGAGGTCACAAATATTCAAGTGATGTATCATGTGTACTAATTGGTATTGTTGGAAAATCTGACAACAGGAAGACTCAAGACTCATTTCAATTTATAAAACTTAAAGCAGACCTGGAAAAGCACTAGGCAGCTTTATGCAGCCAATGGCATCCTGCAGCTACTGAAAAAAAAACAGGCAATTTGTGCTGCTACACATACACATACAAAAATACAACTGAAGTTCACTGATGGCAACAGAGAGCCATCAGTATACATAACTGGTAAGATTTTTTTAAATGTTTTGCAACAAGATGAGAGAAAACGCAAGTGCAAGAAGTTTCTATTTCTGACAAAATTAAAAAAAAAAAAAACAGAAGCAGAAGGAAATACAAGGAAAATATTCTACTAGCCAAATAAAATAAAAAGTAGTGGAAATTATTTAGAGATCAGTAGAACAGGTTGATTTTCAGAGCTAAAAGGCAAAGAAAGTTAAATATGTCCTCAATACCTTCTAAAATTAAGCAAAAGCTAAGGTGGCTTGCAACCACTGAGGAATACTATAGATTTCTTGGTTCTTGGCATTTTTTCTTCTCTGTTCTCTCATTTATTTTATACTCTATGCAGAGAAACTTACTTTTTTTTTTTTTCATTCATATCTCTGCGATTTAGACTCTCTCCTTTTTTTTTTTTTTGTTGCTTTCCAGAAATGATTTTTTTTTAAATAACCTTCACCTTATAAAAATGTAAATATATGTAAATCATAAATAGGACACTTCTGAAAAGCAGACATAAGAATTTCTGAAAAATGAACATTTAATCTGTAGTATTAAAGTGTGGATGAGGATTAGGTATGTACAAGGTATACAAGAAGATTAGAGCTCGGGTGTGTTCTGAGCTTCCCTGAAGCTTAAATTCATTCTCTTCTTCTGTGTTTTGGCTGCTAATTCACTCTATTATTCTTTTATCACCAGGAATAGCTTTGGGATGCCAAAAGAATGAATGAAGTCAGTGAGAACTTCCGCCTATGTGCGTTACACAGGATTAAGCTTCAGGTATGTTTCAGGAGGCCACTCCAAGAACGGGTGACTCACAAGCCTTGTACCAAACAGCCATTGCCATCAGTCACGGACAGCTTTTTCTCAGCAAAACCTGGGAAGTAGTTTGAACTCCATCTACGAGTGACAGAGGAAGTGGACAATAAAGCATAAATTGAAACTCAGAAGACTAAAGATCCTTTCACATTTTTATTTTCCACTAAGAGTAACAGGGCAGTACGAGTAATAACACATGTTAATTGGCAAAACCACAGGAGCTTACTTGACTTCAGGAGGGAGCAGCATGTTTCTCTTCTGGAACTTAGAGGAATATTTAGAAACCACCGAATGCAGAGAAAGAGATCAGAAAATCAAGTAACACTCAGAGAAAGTGAGAAAAATGCCAACTCCCTTCTCCTGGTTACTTTTCCGTACATTTCTTGCTTACATTGTCAGCTCATCGAGTGGATAACTTTTTTTCCAAGATGAAAATTTTGATTGAAAACAGATTACCTGCAACACTCACTATACTTTTAACTGCAAAGAATTAGAAGCAGGAGAAAAAAAACACACCTTAATTTCATAGGTTTGCTTTTATATCTGGTATTTGAAACAGCCCAGATGCCAACTGCTAAAAATGCACTGTCCTGTTTGCCTAAGGTTAAGAGCAGAGCCCCCTGAGAACCAAAACTCATGTTGAGGTTTGGAAGGCTGGTACTGGGAGAACATGGCAATTCCTTCACAGCTCCTCACCTTTGTGTACAGCCTCCACAAACTCTTTTTTGAAGTTTGCCCATACTTTTTTGAAGTACACTCCCTCTTCTTTCCTCTAGTTTTTCTTTTCCTGCGTCTCTGTGTTTTGTTTCTGGCTGGAACTGGCAGTGGAATTGCTGAACAACAGAAGCTGATCCAACTGTATTGCTGACTCAATCCTGAGAGCCTGTTCTCATCAGATTTCACTGCAGCATTCCAGATTTCAGTACCCAAAAAATTCAGATAGTTATCTAAACCAAACTTCCTGAGGGTGAACTATCCCCAGTGCTAAGACAGCAAGAGCAGGGCCGACACACACTTGAACGAGATTCCATCAGAGCACAGGAGACAGCATGCCAACTACGCTTAAAGCAATATCTACCTACATAATTTCAACTCAGTCTGACTTGGTAAATTACTGAGTTAATTGCCTTGGTATTCATATTTACATTCAAAAAAGGATACACAGATCTGAGGTCAAATCATTAAGCTGTTCCATTAAAAACTTTGTTTTAGGCAAATGGACTTCAGAAAACTTCCTTTATAATGTAAAATGGAACCATCTGTACATAAATTTTGGGCCTTATTTTGATGTTAGGTTTATTGATATAATTATGTAGTTACTAAGCTGTTTACTGTTTCAGGCTCCTAATAGCTATGAGGGCTATGGTTTGGAAGGAGAAAACAAAAACTCTAAATGTGTTTATTTCCATGTTTTATACTTGCACGTAGCATCTACTTCCTTCAATGTGAAAATTTTATGAAGAAGTTTTGTCTTGATTTGCTTAGCTTTGCTGCTTGGACAACCATATTATAATTATGAACATGTTACTTACTGCTTAAAGAAAAGTCCAACGGATATCCAAAGATAAAATATTTCTCCATATTTACTCTATTCTTAAAGCAGTAAGATGACCGATACTGCAATTATTACAAAAAGAAATAATTACAAAAAGTTAATACTGTGGTAATATCCCACCGTATCTTAAATTGTTCCCTGTTTGGGGTTGGAGGTTGGTTTTCCAGTTGGAATTTGTAAAAGGAAAAGCCTCCTACACAGCTCAGTAAAACAGATTTCTCAGACAAAAAGTTTTCACTTGCTTGTCGCTTGAGTTGGAGAGACAGAACAGAACACTTTCAGCCAAACTGCTCCAGAAACCCAATTGATTTCTGAAAGTCTATCTTCACCCTTTTGTAATACTAAAGAACCATTATCGTAATACTAAAGAACCACTGCCCAGCTATGCATGGACAACTGCTGGACCATTTGCACAACAGAGTGAAGAAGAGTGGTGGTAGGCAAAGTGTCCACACAGCAACAGATTTTGCTATCAAGCAATCAATCTTTTAAGAGATACTGAAACAGTGCCAGAAGCCTTCAGTATAAATTTGAATACATTAAGTAGTATAATTCCCCAAGTATATTTACCTAGTAGTATGTTTTCCCAAGAAATATACCAATAAGGAAGAGGAAGGGGAATGACAAAACTACAGACTCATTATTTAGACTCCTAGGAATCACACAGGGTTAGGCACTCTCCCTTCCCCCCTTGTGAAAAACAGTAAGTAACTAGATAAGAAACCCAACAAAAAATTCATGGGTGCTGTAAAGAAATGCAACTAGGGGGGTTGGCAATTAAAAATTTATGTCATCCTATTTGCTCTCTGCTTACCATAATGTACACCTTTTATTTTATTTTATTTTATTTTATTTTATTTTATTTTATTTTATTTTATTTTATTTTATTTTATGTTATTTTATGTTATGTTATGTTATGTTATGTTATTTTATTCTCTATTTGACCTCCTAAGTGGATGAAATCTTATGCCTTGTCAGAGAGCCTTGGTAAGGAACACAGAATGAGAGGTTAGCCCAGTCATTAAATACGTCTGAAGGCTTCTTGATAATTTAAAATCAAGGATGGATTTACCACAGCGGAATTGAGATATAGGAGTCGAAAGGAATGGCATGGAATAACAAACCAAAAAGCTTGCGTACGTCCCCTTGAGGACAGAAAATTAGCCTTAGAATAAAATGTTAAAAAATCACAAGACACAAAAGTCTTGGAAAGGATCATTTGAAGTAGTTAGAAAGAAAAACAACCCCAGGAACGGGTCTGTTAGGCTTTCAGCAGGTTAAAAGCATGCCATAGCCAGGAGGTAGCTGTGAACAAAACCCATGGCATGCAGGAAAGTTCTCAGTTTCTCCTCTGGCAAGCTTGCTTCAAGGCTGGACTTTGTAAACATCTTGGGGGAGGGGGAGGACAAAATTACACTGCATTTTTGAAACGTTTACAAGCGTTTTGCACAAATGGAAGCTGAATTGAGGAGATGGCTTCTGCTCCCCGATTAAAGACTGATCCCAAGGTCAAGGGCAACAAGCAGGAAAAAGTCTTGAAGAATGTAGGTGGCACACTCAACAGCACACAGCCTTCTTCAGCGTTATACAGAGAGGATGGGGGAGAAAATAGAGTAAGCAGCGTGGTGACTACTCATCACTACCTTCAAAACAGAAAATGTACCAGGTTATTAAAAGCAGTGCACAAACAATGGCACGCAAACCTTAGCAAATCTCTCTTTTGCACACTACGGCTTCACGGACGCACAGCTTTGATCGTAGAAAAAGTTCTGGACAAATAAATAAACGCCGTAGCAATATTCAAGGGATGAGTCAACCAAGCGCTGGGTTGGCTTCACCTGGCCTTGCGCTGACAACATTGCCACCTTGAGCCCTGAGCGGGAAGAACATGGGCAAGTCATGCTGGCCACCCTCACGCCGTGCCGAGCTCTGAGGCACCCACTGTGGCATGAGGGGCCATGAGGCACCAACCACACCACAGCATGAGGGGCCATGAGGCACTCACCACGGCATGAGGGGCCCTGAGGCACCCACCACATCATGAGGGGCCCTGAGGCACCCACCACACCACATCATGAGAGGCCCTGAGGCACCCACCACACCACAGCATGAGGGGCCATGAGGCACTCACCATGGCATGAGGGGCCATGAGGCACCCACCATGGCATGAGGGGCCCTGAGGTACCCACCACACCACATCATGAGGGGCCCCAAGGCACCCACTGTGGCATGAGGCACCCTGAGACACCCACCACACCACGGCATGAGGGGCCCTAAGGCACCCACCACACCACAGCATGAGGGGCCCTGAGGCACCCACCACCACAGCGTGCTGAGCACCTCTAGGTAGCAAAAGATGTTGCAGGGGCATCTGTAATCAAGGAGCAAGCTCAGTCTTTCACTGGATTTGGAAATTATCACAGAAATCCTATTTTTAAAAAAGTATTTTCCCCACCGCTGAACTTCATAAAATCATTTCTGTGGGCAGGGTTTTCTCAGAGAGAAGTATGTTTCATGCAATTTTCACACTGTCTGAAACATTGCCACCCTCCAGCCCTGACGTGCACCAGAAATAAAATCCCGTTCAGCTAGGTCTCCAGTACCACTGCGAGACCATGCTGTAAACCATAGTGCTTAACAACCCTAACTTACAATACATTATTTGGTTTTCTTTTCAAAGCAAACCAAATAATTGATTCAGTCTACAGCACAGTACCAAGAACAACTGCTCTGGTACAATTGTGGGACAATTAACTGAGCACACAGAAGGGAAATACAATAAAGGGAAAGCATTCTTTACCAAGTAGTAAAATAAACATAGTATTGAATGGATCACCAATGTGACTGCTCATGCCACTTCTGAAATAGCTTTTGAAACTAAAGAAAGCCAAAGCAGAAGTTAGAGGGAGGGCAGTACCACATGTCTCCATGCCCACACAGACCAGGGATCTCTCATTCCAGGCCTATAGCCCCAATGCATTTGATTACGATCACGCCCAGTTTCAGTCCAGAGGAATAATAAGCCAGACGAGTTTTGGTTTTGCAAAAAATACCTTGTCTTTGCCAGGGTGCCAAGAGGATGGAGCCAGGCTCTGTTCAGTGGTGCCCAGTGCCAGGACAAGAGGCCATGGGCACAAACTGGTACACAGGAGGCTCCCTCTAAACACCAGGCAGCACTGCTTTATGTGCAGGTGACAGAGCATGGCACAGGCTGCCCAGAGGGGCTGTGGATCTCCTTCCCTGGAGATCTTCAAAAGCCGCCTGGACATGGGCCTGGGCACCCTGCTCGGGCACAGGGTTGGGAGCAGGTGACCTCCAGGGGTCCCTTCCAGCCTCAGCCATTCTGTGAGTCAGTGTTTCCAGCTTACCTGTTTTTGTAAGGTTTTGTAAGATTTAGGCATGTCAATAGATGCTTTTTTCTATGTAAGTTAAAAGATCTGAAGAGGTTGTACAGTAAGGTGATTTTTTCCTGCTGGTTTGCAAGGGATATTTTCCTCCAAATGAGCTGCGACGTGTGTATAGTTAATTCTGACATCAGTTAAATAAACAAAAACCTTAATAATGCATTTAATAAACTTAGTCCACATTCTGAAGGGAAAATGGCTCTACTTGGACATACCCAAAGTACATCACCACAACTGATGCTTTGGAATTATTTTTCAAAACAGCTTTAAAAATAGTTCAACATTGCAACCAAGCAATACCCGTATTAATTTAGAAAATGGGTGTTCAGAGTTCAATCTAAAAAAGACACAAGGGGGCTTTTCAGGTCAGAGATACACACATTGCCAAATCTCCGACCCCTTCCATGAAGGCAATCTGGAATGTGTATGGTTTGCCTATGACAAGATTCATATTCACATGTTGGTAAGGATCCTGACCAATTCATAACTGGAAGACACAGGAAGAGAATACTTTTGTTTGTTGTCTGATCTAAAAAAAAATAAAAAATTGTATGTTCGTTCTAAAATATGTTATCTATATTTACGTTGTGAAAATATTTCCCCCCTTGTTTTTCCTCTGAACTGAACTTGTGCTAAGGGCAATTCAGAGTAACTAGTAAACCCCAAGGGATTCCATTCCTGAGTGGAGGTTCTCAAAAATCAGGAAATTACAGCTGTATCTGAAGTGACCAGCAACCAAAGGCAATTCTCAAGCCTTAGGTGGACTGCTCTAGAAGTTGATAATATGGTATGCTGATAGATGTTTGTTTTTACAATGGGTTTGGTTGTGACTATAGCTAGCAAATGGCTCCCTGCTATGCAGCAAGGTAGGAAGGTGAACTCCTGTAGTCAAATATCTCCCAGCAAAATTAAACAATCACCTCGTGAGCAGCTTCTCAAACTGTAAGCCATGAGTGTCAGCCAAAGCAGGCTACAAAAAAAGATGAAGAAAATACTGGGCAGCCTTTTTTTTTTTTTTTTTTTTGTGTGCAAGAGACAGAAAAAAGTGTTTGGGAAGATATATCCTATTCTCTGTATCTTTTTTCAAACAGTTTCAAGACTGTGATACACTGTAAATCTGGGCTCTTTTATAGCTCCCTTAAGTTTCAGTAACAGCCTGTGTCAATAAAATTCATCTCTTCCTCAATCTCTATATTCGCATCACATAAAATAGTACCAGCCCTATTAAATTAATATTTATGACAAGCTAAGGGAACCAGAAGACAAGCAGTAATTGCTAAGACACAGATGTGTGCACAAGTCTCTGTAATTGCATTGCCCAAGTTTCTCAACAGTGAATCTCAACTCCAAAAAGTGATTTGTTTCAGGGAAACATACAGGACAGACATGCTGTGCCATCCTGGGAAGACAAATTAAAACAAGATCAATGAAATTTATGGTTTTATATACCACCCCAACAACACTTCAGAGATGGTAAAAGGGGGTATTTCCTTACAGCCTCAGTTTACAATTACAAGGTATTTGCCAAGGACCATGGAAAATGACTATAGACAATGATTCCCCAAGGAAGACTATATAAAGCCAATTGCCATAATCTGTTCTACACATACCATTTATTAAACAAAAGAAAAAAAAAAAAGAAAAAAAAAAAAAGAAAAAAAGAAACGAAAAAAGCAAAAGCCAAAACTTAAGAAAAGGGGAGATAAGGAACCATTCACAGAAATCTTCACTGGCTTATTAACCTTTTTATCAAAGGGAGAGACACAACAGGTATTGCTTAGGAGTCTCCAAGAGGTTAAAGCAGAAAAAAGAAAAATGTCCCACATATTAGCAGGTTTTTGTTTTATGTTTTGTTTTTTAAAAGCCCCATCAGGATTTGGCTTTCAAAACACAGTGAATCCCTCAAAGGTAAAATTAATGGTTGCACACCACTTTTTAGGTCATGGATACTATCTCTGATCCTTCTGCTGGGAGAGACTTGGTCTGCCAGAGAACTGTGCTGAGACAGTAACAAGACGAATACTTTTTCAAGACATCTCAGGAAGTTGTCAAAACAGCCTACCACTCAGGGAGGAGTAACATACTGCAAACTGCACAGTTACTGTTGAATCAGAAGACTTGTAGAAAGAGAAGCTTCAAACACACAAAAGACTGCACTGAATGTTTCACAGCTGAACTGCTCCATATACCAAAGCAAGCTGTTGCTGCCAAAAATACATAAAACCACGGGCAACATTTTTTCAATGAGCTTTTACTGTATGGAAAGCAATCTGGCTGGTAGGACTAACAGCAATTCCCCTGCCTCTCGATAGAGCAGAATGTTTTAAACAATGCATTTTGGGTAGCAACATTTCAGTTGTTTGAACTTTTTGAAAGCAATATTTCATTTTCTTTAAATATATATATATTTTTAAAATTACTATTTTTCTTAGGAATATCATCATTAACTTTTACCTACCTACAGTAAGTATAACATCTGAGAGGAGGAGCCAGAGAAACCATACCTTCACGTTGAAGGGAATCACCATACATGACAACTTAGGAAGCTCGGACCTTATGCATCTTGTTATTCATGCAGAATTGCACAAGGCACAAGCATATTTTGTATGATAGCAAATATCCAGCATACTCAAAGCCTGACACAACCGCATACAGAACTGCACATGAAAGTCTAACTACACAGCAACCATTACAGTAGCAAGGCACACCTGCTGAAGAAAATGTCAATTCTAAAACTGTTTCTCCACAGCGAAGCTATGGAAATACATCATCTTCCCCAAAGTTAACACAGCCGTGCTGGACAGCAGTTCAACAACAAAACATCATTTTTCACAATGTAAATTTTTAAAAAAATTAGCTGATTACTGATAATCTCAAACATTTAAACAAACCCATTCACAGGCAAAACTTGCTCTTTAGTGGTTAAACTACTGCAGGAATTTTGGCACACAATCTTTTTACAAATTAAGTATTGTTTTACACGTCCCAAATGTGTTAGTCATAAACATTAGCAGAGGAATACAAATCACAACTTTTTAATAACCCTGCAGTAACTCTGAACTTGTTCATCTGAACTTATTTAGTTTGTTTTTCCTTCATGACTGGATAAAGCAGACTGCAGAATTTTGTGCAGTGCCAGGTCTTGGCTCCATCAGTTGCTCATTAAACAAGATCTGGAATTTAGCATTGGATTGAATGCACATGGGAACTCATGTGAAGCTGCTCATATATCATTGATAGCTCTGTTGCTAACACAGAGTTTATCCAAGCCTCTACATTTTTCGTTGACATGAACAAAGCTGTTCACCATCCTCTGTTTTTGACGTCAGTGGACAACTACCCACTAACAGTATCTGTCACTACAAAATGCTTGGAATTTCCTCACTTATAAAGGCTGGAAAGTTTCAAGTACAAACCTTTCATTTAAAAAAATGGTACACATTATTAAATTTTAAAGACTAGAATATTTTGTGATTATTAAGATAGGACATTTTTATTCTCACTGAATATTTTTTCCCCCAATAACTTAAGGATTCAAACTTAAATGGCACCACTGGCTGTGAGGAATGGATGTTTAAAAACACCACCTTCCTCTTCTGTTCATTGAAAAAAAACACAACCATGATCTCAAATGTATGCTAATTCCCCAACATATGATGTATTTAAGATTTTTCCCATTAACTGACCATGATAATCATTTCAGTAGGACAAATGTTGGGTGGTACCTAGTACTTAACAGAAATGTAGAAATCCAACCCCCTAGCATAAGCTATTTACTTTTGTTGCCTCTTTTCAACATCTCCTTTACTCTTACAGCTGAAATGGCCCACCTTGAAGGAAGTGGTTCTGGTGGAGGCTCCCTCTGGAGCACAGGGTGGCTTCCCAGGAACCCTTCCCAGGCAATGCTGCCTTCAGCCAGGTGTCCACAGGCTGCCTTCATAGCCCTTGTGAGCCCAGGAGCGTAACAACTGGCTTGGTGTACACAATTCAGACATCCATCTTGACAAAGGTACATATTTTACCCCTGCTGGAGATTTTCCTGCCAATAACAATGCATTTAAACCTCGATCTCAAAACCAAGCTGCTGCTTTATAAACACATCCCTTGCTTCTGACTCCTCCAATTTGGCTGAAAGCAAACAAACATATCAACAATCCCAGCACAACATTTGGTACAATACAGTGGAAAGTCCCCTTTTTCCAGCATGTCAAGATACCATCAGCTATTAAGCCAGAGACAGACAGATGTGTTTAAAAATCCAGTTTTAATCATCTACAAATCTCTGAAACTACTACCTTGAGCCTCCCAACTTCTCTGAACATGCCTCCATTCTCTTCTCCACAGAAAACCCCTTTCATAGAGAACAATTCTTTCGTCTGTGCTTTTCAGGGTATTAATATTTTATGTATGACATTCATATAATACTCCCACAGCACAGTGATAAAAATAAACAATCCTATCTCACTGTAGAGGGACAGATCACGTTCCTGTGTTTATTAGGCATAGCCCACATCCGAAACACCACATACGTTGCTTCTGGTGGTCGTGACAAATCACAAAAAAGGCACATATGAACTGTTATCCTCTTGGAATCAAAGCTTCGTAACCCTATTTTTTACTACTACGTCATTTCAGAATACAGCTGCCTATGAAGAAACGTAATTATGCATTGATCTGATTACCAGGAATTGGCAGTATTTTGATTTTCTAGATAGTAGATGAACAAACACAAATCATACTAATGGCTTAATCTCCTTAGTCCCGGATACATAAAATAGGACATGTTTGAGCAGCTCTACAGATACAACTTCCACCCTTCGCATGAGGGGATAAAAAAATTAAGAAAATTAAATTTATTTTTAAAAATAGAAAAATAAGTAAGGATAAAGAAACAAAAACATGGCGGAAATTATATCTAAAGCTTGTTAGAGACAACTTTCAGTTCATCAACACTATATATGTATCCCCAATTCTTAAAAAATCACCTTTTTAAAGTGATTGTACTAGGAAAGGTACATCCTAACAAAAAAATAAAGACTTGCAAGAAACCTGCAGCTGCTTCAACTTCTTCCGAAAGGACCTTCAATTTTCACAACTGCATCGTCTCTGAGAAGCAATTCCAAGCAGATGATATGATCTGATCTTTGGCTCGGAGGCCATTCCCATATGTACTTTAGAAATAGTGCCCACACTGGCTTTACAACTCCCAAGTTTTGTAGAATTTTATCTTCTGAGCGAACCTCGTCCCTCTTATCAGAGGGACACTCTGCTATTGTAACATCTTCAAAGAAAGAATGCAAAGACAGAGCTAACATCTTTCTGACAGGAGGGATTTGACTGTTGATCTTTTTTTTCCCTCTTTTCCATCTGTTTGAATATTTGTGTGTATGTACATATACCTTTATAAATGCTTAGATTTCACCAAAGAAAGGCAGTGAACGTGGATCAATTTTGTCCAAATGGTCAAACAAGTGTTCAAAGAGGTTGTCTCCCTGTGGAACAAGAAGGGAAACTGAATTTATACAAAAGGTGTTACTTCCATATGTCTTTAATGCATGCTTGTATATTACCTTTGTGGAACAAGAAAACTTTAAAGGATATAGGCTCTTTCTTTCTTACAGAGCAGCAGTAGGCCATTTCCTCATTTCATTCCCATACAAAGCCCAGGATCCTACTTTCACATGATCCTTCTCATGGTAGTGAGGTAACAGTGCTCCTAAATGCCTCCCTTAACCAGCAACAAGAGCAGTGATAAAAAGTCTCTATCAAATGGAGGGCAAACACTTTTTGACACCAGTCATACTGGTTTAAAACACCTATTTCACATTAGCTCCCTGTGTTTTAGCTCCCTCGTATTGCTCACCAAGATTAAGTAAGACAGTGTATTAGGTAAGTCAATGCAAAAATCGCAGCGACATAGCCATTTATCCTAAGTTTTGCTGCTGAGCCAACGAAACAGCCTACAGCATACCCAGAACAATTTTCAAGAAGTAGAATATGCAAGTCCACAAAACTAGATTGCTTCCCATACACAAACCTGCTCAGAGCTTGCTTGGATATTTCTACACCAATAATTTACATCATTGGCCCACCTTAAAGGGCTTTTGACACAAAAGGTTTCCTTGCTGTACATCAGCTGATTTGTAGAAATGCTTTGTGTGTGCTCTCTTTGTCAGTAAGAATATAATAATGTGAACTCTTTTAAATATATTTCACTGAGGGAAGGCTGAATCTACTGTAACAAGTATAAAAGAGAAGTCCACATTAAACATTTTCACCAGGCACTGGAACACTTTCAAAGCTGAGTAATTATGATTCCCTGTGGTTTCATAGGTTAAGAGAAACTGAAGTATGACTTTCAAGTTGCTTGCTGATGTCACAGAATTAAGTGTTTTATATACTTACCATATTGAGCTCCTAAAATAAACCTTTTTTTGTTTGTTTGCTTTAAAAAGAAACAATAGAGAGGTTGCATAGAGAACAGCAGTTATCCAGCCAAGGATCTTGCCTTCTACAGTGCTCAATAGCCAGCATTTGCAGACAATATAAGAACAGAACTCAAAGTGGTTCTTTCCCCTTCATACTTTCCCAGCCAACCAGTTATCAGCAGCATGAGAACCTCCTGATTTCATACCAGACCATCATGTTTAACTGGTATGGATGGATCTCCGAGCCTGTCCAAATCACTCCTGGTTTGTATCGTTATTGTCAACGACTGTATATCAACATACTTAGAGTAGTTTAACTTCACAAGCACATGCAAAACATTTTAAAGTTGTTAAATTTAATGGTAAGGAAAAGAATTCGCACCATTTTCTTCAGTTTCATTTATCTCAAATATTTGACACTAGACATATCGAAGAGCAGGAGGCAGGAATTGCTGAAGAAAACTATCCTTAAGTTCTACTATCAGCTAAAAAACTAATCCTTAATCGAGTCTCCAAAAATATAAACTCTATCACTTTCTGTGAAGTATTGGAAATTGTATTTTATCATGTGTATAATTAAACAAACAAAAAAAACCACCCTAGTTAAACTGAAGCCATAAAGTCATCTCCAGTGGAACCTACAGACCTTGGTTCCCATTTTCTTATGTGCCTTTGAAATATCAAGCAGTCTTCACTTTTTGCTGGATACATATTTCTGCGAAATGAACACAGGCTTACTAATTGATTTAATTACGCTCAGTAACAAGCTTTTCCTTTTCCAACTGTTAAAAACACTTAATGATTCAGAATAAGTTTGTAAAAATTACGAGGTGTTCATTCAAATTCTTAATCCAAGAAATTGCTCAGGCACTGCAAAGACAACGAAAGAAAGACAAGCCTGCACAGGCAGGGGCAGGCAGGGCCGAGTTCTTTTGCCTCTTGTGTTCCCAGCTGGCCAGACACAAACCAGCTCCAGCCCAAAACACGCAACTGCTTTCATGTCATGCATCCAAGTTAATAGGCTTTATTTAACCAATACAGCACTGCAATAATGCATCTATACATCCTCAAGATCAGAGCAGCTCGCATCAGATGGCTCAGAGGACAGGCTGTGGAGTTCTCTGCTCCAACAGACACACTGGTTTGAACATGTTTATCAGCCTATTGGAGCTGTTTTCCCTATAGCAAGTGACAATTATGCATGTTAAGATGCTAGACATTGGGCTGAAGAAACCCATGGCCAGTTATAGAGAAATCCAGGCTCAATCCTACAAATTCTTACCCAAACACGAAGTCACTCTGGAGTCAGTGAAACCACTCTCATGAGTAATGTCCAGGTTGATAAAATACTTATAACTGGCTTTCTGTCAATATTTTATTTTCTAAATGAATTGGTTTGCATTCCAGTGCTCAAGTATCACGGGAGTCTGTATGTAAACAAATACCAACAATCATATCAACAAATCTCTAAACACTGCCTTCCGAAGTATTTATGTAAGCTTTCTGCCAGAGACATTTCACACACCAAGCTGTGCACTGAGTTCCTAACACAGACAAATACAATTAGAAAAGTGAAGTCTAATATTGCAAAGGCTCCAGAATGATGCATTCAGGCTTTGCTCATGAATACAGGGCACAAGCAGAAGCCAGCAGCCCATCTATCTGCTGTCTTACCTACTTACTCAAGAGCCTGGTCAGAAAGCACAAAGCATGTACCTACAAGAAAATAATTTTGAAGATATCAGAAAATTCTGCACTCCAGACATAACTGTGCAGCAGCAGCAATGCACTTATAAATCATCCCATTGCCCCAGTCTCGCCACATTCTGCCTTACCATACAAGTATTTCCAAATACTGCACAAGGATGCACGCGATGCTGTGTGTCCCAAGCACGCTCAGGTCAATCAAGGATTATCTCCCCTTGCATCTATTACTTTGTTTGTTCCCCTTTGTTTCTGACTAGTGATACACATAAGACAAGTAAATACGCTTATTTCACCATGTCAGGGGGAGATTTGGTTCATTATTTTTTACATTAGCCACGCATTTGAATCAACAGGAGAGCGTTTTTAATCACAAGCAGTATTTGGTTCTAACGACAGAAGTGCAAATCCAATACGCAGTAATGGAAACTACATTTCAGTGTTAAAAGCTCTCAAGTAGGAGTTTAACAGAATAGCAACTTAGAAATGTAATAACAGAGGAAACTTCAATTAAGTGTACAAGTCCAGTTTCCCATTAATGTAAACTAAAAGTGCCAAATAATAATCAAAAACAACCCCCGCGCACACATCTCCTGCCAGTGGGCTGAATTTAACAATGTCCAGCCCAACTTGTTTTCACTTCAGGTTGAGTGAACAAAGAGACAACCAACATTAAGATAACTTCAAAACACCAGAAAATAGGACTAGAGATGAGATACAATGCAATTTTGCCATGATTTACTAATGTCTTTATAAGAAAGTACCTTAAGAGCCACACAGGTCA
This sequence comes from Aythya marila, assembly GCF_965140915.1. Classification (NCBI taxonomy): domain Eukaryota; kingdom Metazoa; phylum Chordata; class Aves; order Anseriformes; family Anatidae; genus Aythya; species Aythya marila. The sequence continues at coordinate 111,127,764 of NC_139043.1, forward strand.
GGAGAGAAATTCTGGAAACTCAGACATGTCCCCTGCCAAAACACTTTGGTTTTATGAAATAACTCTTTGCTTACAAGAAAAGTGCATCCTACTAAGAAAAAAAAAAAAAAAAAAAGAAAACAAAACAAAAACACAAAGTGGCATTGTTGGGAACACACAGACAAAGCTTTCCCAAGAAATTTCACTTCATATACATATACAGATGTGTGTGTACGTATAGGAATGAGTTGCATGTCTGCATCATCTGAAAACTTTTTTTTTTTCTTAAAGAAATGAGAACACCGCACTAGTATAGTTACAGATGCTTGTAGTCTGGCAAGGACTGTATCATTGCAGAGTTGCATCTTGCCAGAAACGACAAGGAAAAACCTAGAGCAGTCTGAGACTTACACATGCTACGTATCCGGACAGTAACTTTTCAGGAAAAGAAAAAAGAAAGTACTGTAAAATACTGAATCAAGAAAATATTGAATATTGAAACCCTAACCAAAACATTTCTGCTGGTTCAAAAGTCTTTGCCAAGGCCAAGATCTGCACAAAAAGATACAGCCTTGTGGCAAGGCCCCATGGTTCAGCAAGAAGAGAAGAAACCCGAAGAGAACAATGGATCTAAGATGGAAGTTAGTAGGGGAGAGAAACAAGAAGCATGTAAAGAAAAGTGAAATGAGACCAAATATTAGCACCTTGAGGGGTAGGGTGAAGGAAAAAAAGAGCAGTGATATTTCATATCAGACTAGGACTTGATTAATATTCAGCTGTATTTCTCTTAGCTACTGGCCTCTTTATATCTCAGCTATCAGTAGTTGCATCTGTAGCCACAACACATCACGCATTAAATATATTCTCTTAATCTGTGGATCTCTTTCAAAAAGAGTTAAACAACGTTTGAGAAGGGAGAGATTACCCGGTAGGGAACCCAGAAAAAAAAAAAAAAAGCAGTTGTCAAAAATATTTGATAAAAGATTAAAATTAACAAGATTAATTGAATTAAATTTATTGAAGATAAAAATAGATATAGGCCTTTGCAAAAATAGGAAGAAGTATTTTGTAAAAAAAAAACAACAAAAAAAGGATATGGTAAAACAGAGACAGGACTCTATTGCAGTTGGAGGCTGAAACTTAAGAAAAATATATCCATTTTGACAATTTGTGTGGAGAAGAGTGAGAAGAGGAATAATACCCACACTTCAAAGATTTCCTGATTTTTTTATTTTTTTTTTAAGATCAGACTTTCCCACCCACAGCTGCCAAAACCCATCTGCTTTACTAGAAAATTCATCGCTTTATGCTACCCCTTACAATCATGAAGTTAGACCAAACGTTTTAGAGAGCTCTAGAAAAGCTTAACTGGCTGCTCTGAAGAGGGTTTTGGAGAACTGAAGACAGTGACAGCAGCAGCGATGTGAAACCACCAAAAGGTGTTTACTGATTCCATAAAAACAGTGTTAGCCCCTCGTTTCTTCTTCTTCCCCATTTTAAGCTGCACATTCTCTTTGCTGAATGCTAAACAGTTAATACAGACTTTTCCACTGAAACATTATACCCATACTAGCTGCAACAGATGAGCATTCCTGAACTACTTTGCTACTGGAAGGTATGTACTTTATTGGCCTTATCATTGATAAGACATTGCTCATGCCTCTCTATCATTCTAAACATGAAAATATTAAGTGAAAACAAAACTGAAGCCCAGAGCAACACTAGAGGCATTGCACTACACATTCAGTTGTTATCTGAGCTATCTTTAAGGTATCTGTCAGATTCTCTGGAGCTGGCAGAGACAGATGGCTGACCAGAAGACAGCCCTGTTCCACCCCCTCCAAGGGCTTTTCTACAAGGGCTTTTTCTACAATGAGCCTCACACCTGGCCCCTCCGTTCTGCTGGGCTGCAGCAAGCGTGCCCCCTTCTCTGTACTTACCACGGAGGATAGATGTAGATGACATCCTGGGGCCTACTCTTCAGGTGAGCTGCCGTCTCTCTTGCAAAGAGGACTTTGAGTATTGGTTCGTCTCTACTGATAACGAGATCCTCGGATGAAGTCATGGCAGGAGACTGTTCCAGCTGCTGGCAGATGGCAACTTGTATCATACACTCCTCAAACATCTCCAAGATCTTCACAATCAGAACACCAGATTTATCTGGAAATTAAAAGATGAAAATAAAAATGCAATATTTGGATGAGGGGAAAGAAACTCTGGCACATGGAACATCTGTGCTCTGCTTTGTGCTGATCTGGCTGATGTGCAAAAAACAACACTTAGTACAATATCTCACCCAACTGAAAGACTTATGTTAAGGTTTTGTTGTTGCTGTTTTTAAAGCACTTTTAACTGTGGAGACAAAATACTACCTGCACTTCTTCCGAATACAGGTGAAATCAAACTTCTCACAAAAAGAAGACCCCTCCTCTCCCACTGCATTTGAACTTTTTCATCCTGCAAATGATTCACTTTCTTCCCAGCCTATTTTATTTGAAACTGAGCATGATACATTTTATTTTGAAAACAGAAGAATCTCACAGCATTAAAGGTGAATGTGAAGCTGTGTTTGCCCTCCTCAACCTTTCCCAAAACAACAGTTGTCAGGGACCAGGTTAACAGAGCACCCGTTAGGTACAAACAATCTAAAAGTGATTCACATTTAGAGACAATGTGAAAGAGAGACTTAGTTTCATCTAAGACTTATTCTCTTTCTCACCTAGCCCTGCTCCAGTTTGCGCTCTGGTCACTGAGGAGAAGAGGTATCGTTATCCACCTGCTAAATGCTGCTGCCATTATTGTAGAAAGGCACAGTGCTAAGGACAGGGGCAGCAGAACCCCAGTTCTGCTGGTTTTGATCCAGAAGTTGTGTTGGGAAAAACACAGTATCCCGAGAAAAACAGCTGATATAAATTACTGCCTTCCCACAGCAAAGAAGAAGCAGGGGAGGAACTGTGAACGTGGTACTGGAACTTAACAGCAGAGCTGTACTAATTATTTGTTTGTTTATTTTAAGGCCCATTTCACAATTGTGAATGCCTTCCCGTTGGAAAATGAGTCAAAATATTTTAGTTTAAGTTTATGAGAAACTTCAAAAAAAAATTTCAAGAAACCCCAAACCAAAGAAAGCAGGTCCTAAAAACTTTCAGGTTTATTAAATAAAGTTCAATTCTATTAAAAACAAAAACAAAAACAACAAAGTCCCTGTTTTGTATTCCCCAGTCTTTATTACATTTATACTAAAACTGAAAAACTGAAATAAAGTCATTTTGAAATATAAAACCAAAGTGTTCTCAAAACCACTTCTATTCGAACCAATTCTTCATCCCATGCAAGATGTTTCTGCAAAGCACTGTTTCCCATGAACTAGTGTTTTCCATCAGGATAAAGGACTCCTTTGGGAAGTCCCCCAAGTGATACATGTGAAGGGATTCGGCCTGAATCATGGCAGCTCAACCTCCTCTTCCTCGCGGAGCAGGAGGAAGAGAACAGATCCTTGATGCCAAGCTCCCTGGGGTCAGGTGATGAAGATAGACAGATGGATGCCACTGCTATCACCTGCTTGGGGAAAGCTGCAACGCTGCTCTGCCGCTCCAGATACTCACTGCATTTGGCTAAGGTCTGCTCATGTGCAAACTTCTGCTGAGTGTGATCATGGACTGGTTTTCTGTGCCTAAAGGCAAGGATTTAGAATATTCACACTCGAATTGCGTTTTGCCTGCCTGGCTGCAGTTATGGTCCTCTGTCAACCCCGAGTCATCTGGAATGCATAAACAAATCGTCCCGACCACAAAAATTCGCAGCCTTCAAAGCAACTGAACATTTACCTCTAGACATACTCCACAATTTGGATTTTCATCCACTTTAAAAAACAAGGCACTAAAAAGTCAACTTCTATTATGAAACACACCAACAGTTTAAAAAAAAAAAAAAAAAGAAAGGCATGAAAACAACTCGTGAGGCTTCATCACTTCTGGACTGTGCATTTCTCACGTGCAAAACCTTATGACAATTCTTACCGGTCAGCAGTGTATATGTTAGCTGTTAAGCCAGCTTGAAGAAATCGCTGCAAAAGAGAATGGCAACCTAATATTTATCTTTTAAATATCCCTGACTAGGAAACGGTTAAAAATACTAGGTAAAGTAAAGAAGCACTACCTCGAAATGAAAGGCTTTTGAAAGATTTCGGAGAAAAAACCCTCCCAAGCCACCAGTTTCTTGTAAGTCAGTCAGCGTTGGCCCAAACACTGGGAGCTGATACTAAATGAAGCCGAATGCCTCTACATTAAAAGCCGCACAACTCCAACAAGTATCCAAGTCTCCAACTTGGCACACGCGCACATTCTACAGAACCACAATCTATTTGTTTATTTAGATGCACAGAGATAGTTTAATTTAATTACTCCAATTATTATTACTGCTGATGATAGAACGCTCTCTCGAACAACACAGCAAAGCACTTTGGGTTCCTGGCACGTGATGAAACGCCAAAGTTCAGAATGTAGCTCGATTCTTAATTCATTTGGCTCTTGCATTGTTATGCCAATCAAAAATAAATCAAACATATGTGGCTGCGCATTGAAGGGAGAACTTGTGGGTGAGGAGATGGGCTGGATCACTACAATTTCTACAGCTTCCAGAGAAGTTTACTTGTTAGTTCATTCGTGTGAAAAGCTTACTTTAAGGTTTTGCAATGTTCTCTTTCACCCTTGGATAATTCACAGAAGTTCTTGCCTGCTGAAGCCCTCATTCACCTCATTTCACTTGCAAAACAGAATTACAGCCCGAGAAATTCAAACCTGCAGATGTGCAGGTTTCATGGCAGTATCCAGAATTAAAAAAAGGTTCAAGCAGCAGCTGTGGTGCAGTCCTGCCCATTTCTACACTGCATATTCCTTCACGCCCCACTCTGCTGGCTGCAGCTTTCAAATTTATTTCTTCAGCACTACTATTTTTATAAACCCAAATCAATAAGCTAATCCAGCTAACTGCAAAGACACCAAGGCACAAGAGCAGGTATTAGGGAAAGGAAAGGACAAGTGATAAACAGCGGTAAGGGGGGGAATGAAGGGACAGAGTGATGATTGCTCTTTCCAGTGGCAGCCCAAACAAGCTGGACAAAGCTGGTTTGAAACTCAACCTTGAGACTGCATATTTGCCAGTGGCATCCAGTTACTTGTCTTCCCCTGTGGGGGTCAGGTTGGACTGTACTCCAGAAGCTCCTTCAGCACCCAGAGAAGGAATAAGAACTGCAAGTACCGTTGGACTGCTCATTTACTTACTTGACAGTAACCTTTCTTTTCCCATTGAGAGACAAGCCCTGTGCACACTCACAGAGAGCGTTGTCTGGATGCATTTAGAAATCCTTCTCTTGAGCAGCAATTTGAGGACTGCTTAACAAAGCTCATTGTTGGTGCCAGATGCCTTTGCAACAGCATCTTGTGGAAGCCTTTGAACATCCAGCTAGAAAGTCAGAGAAGACATCCACTGACAAAGAGCCAAGAACCATTTGAAGAACCTGGCCCCATGAATATAAAGACAGAGCTTATACATCCCGGGAGTGTCACATGTAAATTCAATCCCTGATACACAAAGCTTGAGAAGCCACAAAGAGAAAGAAAAGCACTGATAAATCTAGTTGAAATCTGGTTGACTGAGGGCTTTTAGAAGTACTCCAGCCCTCCCGTGATCAACAAGACAAGTCAGGTACCAGTGATGAGATGGGTCAGTTTTCACCCATGAACACGATCAGCTCTCTGCAGAACACTTTGTTGCAATAAGTGGAAATCACTGGAAGGCAACAAACAGAAATCATTGCTAGGTGGACTGCGAGGAAACTAATGAATTCTTCCAGATCTCACAAGAGGTCCAGAACAAGTGAAACCTGCAGGAGAAGCTAGTTGGGGGAGGAACAAGGCATTTCAGCAGGCAAGTGGCTCTGGAGAAACCTCTCCGTTATTGACAAGAGCCTCCCTCACCTATAGCTGAGGGAGATGAAGCTCTGACAAGAAGCCATCCAGCATCCCTAATGTAAGGGAGATACAGCACTGCCCCACCAGCATGCACAGACACACTGCAGGAACAACTTCAGCCTCCTCAGAGACAGATGAAGAAATCAGGCAAACGGGACATCAACCATTCACGGCTACTGCCAGCAGAGCTTTAGAAATCCAATAGAAAAGTTTTTTTTTTTTTTTTTGCCAACAGTGATAATTGAACAAATTTGGCAAAGGTCTTGGTCATACTTTCTGAAAAAGAAAGCCTGGCATTTCCAGATCATGCGATCAAAACAGGTCTACGTTTTATGCATGGGTTCAGAAAAACAACCAGTAACTTCCTGGTAGGAGGAAAAATACTAATTCAGAATGACTAGGAACAGAGTCACTAGTTCTAGTTCAGACGGTCCCTGAGACAGAGATCTTTGCAAATTGGGAGGATATTTTGAAAAAGTAATATGAAGTGGTTTTTAGTCCTGTTCTAAGCTTTCCTAGGCATTCTGATAGCTCTTGCCACTGCTAGGATCCTAAGCTAGATGAATTTTTGGTTTGAACACTTAGCAGATCTGCTCTCATGTCCCACGTTAATTGCCTAACTCCAGATGACACCTCTGGGATATTGCTCTCTCACTCCAATGTGGAACCTGGCCATGAAGTAGTTCAGTTCATCCACAACAATACTATACAATACTATACAACAAACACACAGCTACAGGCTGGGAGATGGGTGGTTGGAAAGCTGCCAGGTGGAGAAGGATCTGGGAGTATTGGTTGATAGTCAGCTAAATATGAGCCAGCAGTGTGCTCAGGTGGACAAGAAGGCCAATAGCATCCTGGCTTGTATAAGTGATCGTCCCCCTGTACTTGGCTGCACCTCGAGTACTGTGTTCAGTTTTGGGCCCCTTGCTACAAGAAGGACATCAAGGTGCTCAAAAGAGTCCAGAGAAGGGCGACAAAGCTGGTGAGGGGCCTGGAGAACAAGTCCTACGAGGAGCGGCTGAGGGAGCTGGGCTTGTTCAGCCTGGAGAAGAGGAGGCTCAGGGGCGACCTTATCGCTCTTTTTAGGTACCTCAAGGGAGGCTGTAGCGAGGTGGGGGTTGGCCTGTTCTCCCACGTGCCTGGTGACAGGACGAGGGGGAATGGGCTAAAGTTGCACCAGGGGTGTTTTAGGTTGGATCTTAGGAAGAACTTCTTTACTGAAAGGTTTGTGAGGCATTGGAATGGGCTGCCCAGGGAAGTGGTGGAGTCACCATCCCTGGAGGTCTTTAAAAGATGTTTAGATGTAGAGGTCAGTGATATGGTTTAATGGAGGACTTGTTAGTGTTAGGTCAGAGGCTGGACTAGGTGATCTTGGAGGTCTCTTCCAACCTAGGTGATTCTGTGATTCGGTGATATTTCAAACTCATGGGAAATGAAGAGACAAATTTCCCACTCAGTACATCTGTTTCCCTGGTCAGTTCCTTTAATTTCTGTTACTTCCTTCAGCACACAGGGTGATGTTGCCCCTCAGTTTATACGTTGACAGCAAAACACATGCTTTAACACAACATTTTGCAGATGTTTTGCATTACCCTGAATTCCAGGAGGATTAAAAAAAAAAAAAGAAAAAAAAAATAATCTGTGTTCCTTTGGAGATTGTGGACCCTGAGATGCTGAACCTTTTTAAAACTTCAGCACGACTCCACGGTGTCTGACAGAGTGAAGGCTCCTGACAATCTTCAGACCTAACAAGGTGGCTTCACAGCAGACATCCATGTTTAAGCCACGGAGCTGCATCAACGCTGAATGCACATGCTCATGAAGGATGCACTCACTGGACACACCAAGGGCAGCCTAGGAGGTAGACTAAGAAGGAAGCTATTCTGCATTGACTCTTAACTACCAAAACGAACTTCTGAAAGAAGAAAAGTAAAAACACAGAGGAGCACAACCCTAACATAAAATGATGTTCAGACATTCTGGCTTCGGTGCCTGAAATATGATTCTGAAGTTTGCTTTAATAACTCCATAACTACCAATGAGACATACAAACGAGAAAAAAATAGAAATGATGGTCTCTTGGGGACTGCATACTTTAACGCAGTCTCTATTTTCTTTTGCTGCACAGAGATGGGAAGCTGAACACACTGCAAGCACTGGGTCCATTGGACTCGATGTAGGGAAACGCATCAGATGTTGACATCAGTAAGACTACGTGCAATTTTGCCTTGCTCAAGTGAATTTTGCTAAAATGTTACTTACTGATCAAGTGCTCAAAAAGAGCACCTGTGGTCTTGAATGGAAAGCCCTCATATGGAGCAATTTCTCTTCACAGTAAGGTGACAGAGCTCCAGTACTACTCCCTGCAGGACCTATGGGATGGAGATAAATGCTTCAGGAGAACAAGCTGGAGTGTGTAACACCTGAACAGAAAGCAGGGGTGGGGTTAAGTTGCTGTGTTCTCTATGATTTGAGTGTGCTAGCTGGGATACCCAATGTGCCTCTGTGCGTGTCAGTTCAAGCTTGCCATGGTTCAGAGAGGAAGGAAGCAGATGGAGTTTCCAACACTGGGCTGTGATGACACTGCGCTGCTGTCACTGCCTGTACAGAAAACCTTCCTCTCTAGGGAGGAGGAGAAAAGGACTTGTCTCCATAGAAGAAACAACAATAACAGAAAGGGGAAAAAAAAAAAAAGCAGTATCAGCAAGGTCAAAAAAATTTATGAAACCAAAGGCAGGCTGGATTTATGGCAGTGGTTACTTCTGAATTTTTGAATTTTCCATTCTTGCAAATCTTGCAATGTCTGCAGAACGTGTCATACCCACAGGGCTGAAGGATGTGATGTGCCCATCTTCAGTCTGAATGTAACAAACATATGTGACACAAGGTAGAAATAAGTTTTCATGAAGGCCGAAGTACCAATACTGAAAATAGTGAATTACAAGCGCACAGATCTCACAAACACAGAAAAATCTGTTCAGTTAAACAGCTAACAACTATGCTTCACTGAGCATTTTGATAAAAAATTACTCGTATGGGACCATGAAGAACAGCATAGTGGAAAGCATTATTACTGCAATAGTGAGAAGTCTCTGTTAATAAAGAGCATGCTCAGCTACTAGTTAACATACTTGTGAACTATCACGCAAAGCCAGAATGAGAAAGTAACAATCAGAGAAAGGAATGCTCCACAAACTCCTCAGCCACAAGACTTGCACCGTAAGTCATGTGGATGAAAGATAAACAAAGTAAGCACAGTAAGATGCAGAAGGAAGAGTATGTCAGTACCTTCCATTCAAATCAATTAAAAATGACACTCAGACAAGTAGAGAGTTACCACCACCACAAAAAAAAAAAAACAACCACAAACAACCACAAGATAAACTCATAAGAAAATCCAAGAGAAGGATGAGATTGCTTTAAGTCATGTTATTTTTTAAAAAATAGCTAACAAGTATTTTTTTTTTTGTGCAAAGGCATTCAGAACAGCCTGTATTTGTTCTTACCAGCATACGATTCTTGAACTTAATGGTATCTGAATGATAAGGGAGAAGGACGGATGCTTTTACACAAATTACTATTACTTTTAGTCAGATTTATCAAACACAAATCATATATATGAAGTGCAGTTTAGAAACAGATTTGTACTGTACCTAACGTATTTCTAAATAATGCATCTGGAAAGTTAAGTTATACTTCCAGTTAAATGGCAAGTTCTTCAGAAATACAAACTACAAGAAATACAGGTGTTACACTCAGATCAAAGTTCTATTAATCCTAGCTAAAAGCTTTTACGTAGTACCATTTCCCACTGAAAATACAGAATCTTGTGCAATTAATGTTGTTAACAGTACTTACTGTACTAAGAATGAAAGTACAAATGTGTTTCGTTCTGATGGCTTGATCAGATCTGCATTATGGAAGTATGAAACAAACCAAAAAAACAATTTATGCCTTGTTTAATAAAGCCAATTAGCAACACACTTCCAGATTTGTCCCTCAGTTATTATTTCGAAGGCGTTATTTTGTCCCAACAATATTTAATTTCTAATTGTCCAATGTAGGTTTCAAAACTGCAGTAGTAGACACCCTCCTGGGACAGCACTCACTATCTGCAGTGGATGAATAGCCAAGCCTACATTTTCTGGTTCAGGCCACAAAGTTTTACTTTCATTCTCAAGTGTCAGAAGTATAAAATGTCAAATCACAGGCATAAATCAAAAGAAAATGTGTACTTTTGCTTGGCATCCCATCATCGTTCTTCCTTCTCCTTCACGTAAAAGCCTGCAGGTGTATGCACAACAAACTCAGCAGGCTGATATACAGGGAGCAGACCCTTCCAATCCAAAAGGCAACGTTTAAAGCCAGGAGGCAGCACTGAGATTCCAACATTTTCACAGCCTGTACAGAAACATCTGTTTGCTATTACCATCCATACATATTGTTATTCTTCCTGGGCTGGTAACTTCTGAAGCCATTCAAAAAGATTTTTCTCCCAAACATACCAAGTCTTGCAGGCATGATGGCTTCTTGCCACATCTATATTAATTTAAAAGGACGCTGCTGAATTTGGCCCTACTTTAAACATTACACATTCTTTATAACAACATATGTAAGCTACTTAAAGTGTTTGTGTATGCCATTATTGTTTCTCACAAGAAAACAAAAACAATACAAAGAATTCTTGCTTGAAAAAGACAAGTTTACATCTTATTTTTCCCTCCCAATGCTGTGACAAGTTCAGACATTTGGCTAGCAAAAAAATGACAAACAGAAATTTGGCCGCTTGCCATCTCTCTAAACTACAGTATTAACTAGTAACTAATGAAATTATCAAGAACTAAGAAAATAAGCAATAGCTAACGAAGCTCAGACTTTTGCATTTACAGAAACATTTTGCATGGTAAAAGGAAAGCCTGTTAAGGACTATCCCTGTTTTCTTCATCCACAGACATCAATCTTTGTGCAAGTCTCATCACATCCAAGCTGCTAACATCTTTTTCTTTCCCCACATCGTAACTAGTCACCGAAACTCGAAGGTGGGGGAGTGATTGTTTATATCCTCATTTGTAAGCCCTTCAGCCTCCCTGAAAACGCACTAGTACGCACGAAACCCCATCTTCATCTTCAAGGCTTCACCCTCCTCCCCTCACGTGTTCCTCTCGCTTCAGTCACTTGAAGGTCACTTCCCCACAAGAGAAAGGAGCTGTGCTGTTTCGAAGGAAACGCTGATGGTTTGGGGTTATTATTAATTTATTACTCAAATTCAATTGTAACAAAACGTTCATCCCAAATCTTAACCTCAGACCAACAAATTCCAGTTATCTTATATCAGATTACGAACTCTACAGCATAACGTGTGTTGGCATTTTCAGTAAAGAGCTGCTTTGAGAACAACTGCAAGAAAAACAAAGAGCAGAAAACAAAATGTAGAGAAAGTAAGATTTCAGAAGTTACTTTTGAAAACAATCAGCAGGAGCTTGTTTTAAATCTTGTTTGTGTCTTCTCCTATGGACAGGAGAGTCTTCAGAACGTAACTCAGAAGAGCACTATTTTTCTCCTTCTGCCTCATGCAATCCCCACATAACCAGCAGATGTTGACAGGAAAAGGTTTTAAGGTTTGTTTTTTTTTCCTCCTCTCTCTCTCTCTCTCAACTGTCCAGATCACTTTGCCCAAACAGGAAACTTCATAGGGAAGTTGCAGCATAGAATACAGGAGGGGAAATTAAAAAAAAAAAAAAAAAAAAAAAAAAAAGCTTGCAAATGCTTTCAAAACCTTTTCACACAGCACTCTCCAGCCACCAGCTTGACTGAAGGGAGCCTTGCTCTTATGATGGCTGTACACCTTTTAGCCTCCCTGTTACACCTTGTGAAGAACAAGCTTTTAAGAACTCATGGAGAAGAGCCCGACACCCCAAACCACAGGAGCGTCCAACTAGCACTGTGCAGTGCAGGCAAGCTTCTATGGTGCCTCCTTTCAGCCCTAAGTGACAGGGTCAGGTTAATTACAGAAGTGGAATTACCAATCAGGAAGACCCAATTAAGAGTAAAGGCTTTCTTCCCCCACTTCTTTCTGCTGTATGATATCCTCATTTCCATCTTTGTCTGCAGTTTCAGAAAGACTGCCATCACACACCCCACCCAGTACAGGGTGCTGAATTTAACACTTCAAAATTGTCCAAATGGGGAAAGCACAGAACTTCTTCTGCCCTGAGGAATGATTCAGACAAAAGTGAGACCCCTAAGCACTACAAAAAAAAATAAACAGAAGATGCATGCTGAAAGGAGGCGCTCTTTTCTGAGGTAGTGATTCATCCCAGTGACCACGAGGCAGCCAAACCACAATTCTTAGTTACCAAAAGAGGTCACAGGAGCAAACAAAGGAATTCAAAAAATTAAAGCCAAAAAAAAGTGCTTTTTTTTTTTTTTTTTTGGATAATGTGGTTGTTGATATAACTTAAAACCAACAAAAAACAGCAAAACAATAGCATAAAATTCTGTAAGATGAAATGTTCAACAAGAAGAGAGGAATGGCCCATACTTCTGGAAACAGTTTTCCTTAAGTCTCAAATGGAAGTAAGACTTCAGACTGATCTCACTTGAAATTGCTCCTCTTTACCTCAACGATGAACTCCTGGTCTGCATGTCTACGGAACAACCAAAATGACTTGACAGCTCCTGCAGCAACTAGGTTACTTCAACCCTCCACATTAATCTTCAGGCTCCTTCGACAAATCATTTGAGTTTGTTATTTGATAAGTTCTTTCCTCTACTTCTGCTGCCAGAAGTCAGAAGCAGTCCTGGAAATTGTGTGGTTTAGAAATATTACCGGGCAAAACACAGGGAAATAAATCCAAGAAGAATCTCAGATCAGTGAGAGACCCTTAGTGTGAACCTAAAAAGATGAAAGTGGTAGGCTTTTACTTTGCTGACACGTCACATTTCTGGACTAGAAGCAATTGTAAGGTTATCTAGGTACACTACTAACATTTCAGCCATTCAGACTGACATTTTCCCAACGAAACAACAATTTTATTTTGGTGACATGAAACTGTTTGACTATTCTAAGAACAAAACTATGAAAAACTAATTTTGCCCTGGATGAAAAAAGTATCTCCCAAATACTATCACAGCTATTTTACTGATAATTTTGTCATAGTCACGCTTTGGAATAAGGACTGCCTATTGGAAATGGTAAGTAGGTTGTGAAGTTGAAGTATATTTCTAAATTATGGTGTTATGTCCAGCACCCTTCTGAAATTTAGTTTTATGCTTTGGCAAATGTTTGCAGGGTAAATGTAGCATAAAGCAGTGCCCTAAAGATTTCTAACTTGCCCAAATTCCTGCACATTTTCACCAGGATGGTAAAAGGCATATCCCAGAAGCTGTTCATCTGCTGCCAAAACTAAATCATCTTGAAGACAGACTCACCTGAATTTTAAAAATGTACTTTAGAATAGAACAAGGTATTTTCCCCATAGCCTTTTTCTCAGAAAACGCTAACTAATTCTGACTCATTTTCTGAAAGAAAGCAAGAAAAAGAATCAAAGAAAGGAATCCAGCCAGGGGCAGATGTTTAGCATGGAATATTTCAGCCTAAGAGTTAACGTCTAGCAGACTGGTGAGCAGCCAAACACAAGTTTTCGTAATGACATGGGAAGCTAGGACAAAAAGAATATGAGCCATTTTGCAGATCCATTGCCATAGAGAACACTGGGAAAAAAAAAAAAAAAAAAAAAAAAAAGAACCAATATCAGTTTCTGTTCTTTATTTCAGAAAAAGCAAGAGGATGTCCTCATACCACATAAGGATGTGGAAGTAGATTCCTATTCATTAGTAACTCAGGACGAGGATAAACGACATGTAGAAGGCTTGATTAGTTTTAAGTGAGCATGCCTGCATGATTTTCAACATAGCAGTTCTGAAAAGAGTTGGCTAAAGGCATTTCTGGGTCCCTGATATTACTTTCTAGTAAGTCTTCAAATACCAGGGAAATTCCAGAAGACTGAAAAGATGATGATGTTCAGCAAGGGCAAAAAATGTGACTCACAGTAAATGGAGAACAGCTACCCTGATGTCAGATCTAGGCAAAATCACTGTGCAAAAAAGTAAGGAATTAAGACCAAAAATATATTTTGTGCCATTCCACATCTTGAATATGCATCATGCAAGTGATCACAGGATATAAGCTCTCTAATGCTGCTGTGAGAAACTTTGAGACCAGCTTTAGTCAACAGTTTGGGTTTGACTCCTTCAGAATTAGTAAGGACTTAAAATCATAAAACATTCTTATGAAATAACAGACATTTTCACTATCAATAACGTGCTCTTTCAGTGGAATGCAAAAAAATATTTCAGATAACTAACTTTGTGAATTACAGTTAGAGCTTTTCATAAGCGGAAAATCATAATTAACAGCAGTGCCAGCAGGATTTGAAAGCAAACACACTATTAAATGGTTTCATCAATTATTTTCCTGTATCTAGATAAAAGAAACACAAACGGTAACTAGAGAGTGGGGAACTGGATCTCAGAAGTCAGTAGGATCTGGGTGATGGTTCTGATGAGACTAAAACTGAAGGGATACATATAGAGTAGCTGCCTTTGTTTCTAAGATCATGCTGAAAAGTTTGAGAGCGTGCAGTAAAGAGCCACACAAATCACTTGACGACTGGAGAAAATGCTGCAGAGAACATTAAAGAGTTCAGGCTGCTTAGTTTATGAAACTTGTGAGGCAGCATGATTTTGCTATACGAGTGCCAGAGAGGGAAAATGCCATACCCTAAAGAGCTCTTTAATCTAATGGAGAAAGGCTTTATATAAAACAAAAGATGGGAACTGAAGCCAGACAAACTAAGATTTGGGAGAAAAAATTAAAAAAATCAAAATGTGAGTGGAATTAAGGACAAGCTCTCAAGGCCTCAAGGCAAGTGATAGATTCCCCCATTTGCATGTTTTCAAATTAAGACCAGAGGACTTTCTGGAAAATAAACAAAGTTAATATGTGCCCAGAAACAATTATTGGGCTTAATACAGAATAAATGCTTGAAATTTCATAACCTACATTCACGCACACACAAATTGATAAAAAATGTTTCTTTACACTTTTGACTCTATGAACCTATTATCTCTTAAGAAATATTACTGAAAGATGGTGCTATTAGTCACTTACAACTAATTAGTGCAACTCCCACCCCTTCTTTTTAAGGGAAGCGCCCCACAGTTATACTTCATGCTCATTTCACAGTTGCATTCTGTTTGTTCATGTTTGCTGTCATCCACAATTCCAGCAATTAGCCATGAATATGGCTGACTTCAAACAAAAGAAAAATTGTCAAGGAAAGAGGAAGAAACAGCAATATAGAAACAACAAGAACCAAAAAATAAATAAATTGCACATTCAAAAAAATAAACTTTGAGTTGTCTTACCACCTGGAAACATCATTTTCCCAAGTGATGTGGGGAAGCAAGAAGTTCTGAAGAGTTTAGTAGATCAAGGCTATTTAAAACAAGTTCTTTATCCCTTATACTCAAATGCTTTGAGGACTAGGACATTGTCTTTTGGGTTCATATTCCATTTCAGCTCTGTATGATGGTTTACACTCAAAAGAATTTAACCCCAATTCAAGCAAAAACAGAGAGGATCTAAATTTCAGTTGTACCCTTCTGTGGGCTATGTGCATAAATGCATCCATGTACTTCCACGTAATAGTGTATGTATTAACAGTTCTTACCTGATGGGATTTTAGCATCTGAAATATACTGATGTCTCCAAAAACTAATGGCAGATCTTTCTCTGTTCTGCAGCCGACATAACCTCTCAGCCAGCCCTCCCCTGCAGAGAATAAAGGAATGCTCAGTTTTGCCAAGAAGCAGGATACAGTTTTGCCAAGTGACAAGCCATAGGACATATGGAATATGTATGCTTTGACCCTAAGAGACAGAAACATACAGGAACGTTACATTTTACAGATTAGCTCTCCTCATTTTGATTTTCCAGTGGATACACTCCCAATAAAACACAGTTAGGGTCAATACACACAATAAAACATTTTTCCACTATCTGGGTGTCCACAGTCTTTAAAGCTTTCAGAACTGTCTCCAGCACAAGGATTGTAAAGAAAGGTTCCCACTTTCTTCCTCTGCACTTTCTCTGCTCTTATGCACATACCACGATAGCTACTACAGACAATTCTGAATTTGAAACAAACACCCTAACTGGTTCAGTGTAACCACCAGTTATAACAGGTTGGGTTTTTTTTTTTGCCTCACAGATTTGTTTGTCTGTTGGCAAGGAGTGATCACAGAAATATTCTTTTACCCATACTTGACCCTATGATTCATTTCACAAGCTGGGTCAAGTGCGCAGTTTCAGTGGTCGGAACATTCTCCGAGATGGAATTAATTTAGCATTCCCAAGGTGAGGAGCAGAGGAGTGGCATCGAAAGCACGGACATTTAAGGTAACACTAAAGCAATTCCTACCCTTGGATTCAAATTCAGGAGATGTCAACTTACCTCTTTAAAACCAAAAAGAGCATGTTGGAAGCTGGTTTGGGGCTGTTACAATGAGCTTTGGAATAGTAAGGGAGTATTTGAGCGTTTTTCTTTGGCTTCAAACAAGTTATTTGCATTAAAAAGCAATTTATTCTTTCCTTCAAGTGTAAGTTTCCCTACAAGTTCTAGTATATATCAATAAAGGCTTCCACTAAGCTGAACCGTATCCTCAGGTAAACTTAGTTTGGGAATCAAACAAAAATAGAATAAGGCCAGTTTATGAGTGCATATAAATGGGATTATTATTACTATTATTTTAGAACAAAGATCAAATAGCTTGGTAAAGCTCATGCTGCAAATGAGAAACTGGGAAGAGCCACACCTGTGGAAACAAAGAAGGAACTAAAAGGGCTAAGCAGCACTTCAAGGAGCCTTTAAAAAGTCTCTTTGGTTAGCAATTACTAACAGCAATTTCACCTGCAGAGAAAACAACAGGTTATATGA
Organism: Aythya marila; assembly: GCF_965140915.1. Classification (NCBI taxonomy): domain Eukaryota; kingdom Metazoa; phylum Chordata; class Aves; order Anseriformes; family Anatidae; genus Aythya; species Aythya marila. Next base: position 111,144,718 of record NC_139043.1, read on the forward strand.
TAATGAATTAGCAGTCTCAGCTGATTTTCTAATGAGCAGCTATCTAATTTGCGAAACCATAACTATCACAGGACTTGCTGGATAGCACAGCAAAACACCGTCATAGTGAAGCCCACAGAACGAATACTCGGAAATACAGGAGCCAGGTTTGACCCAGAATGATTTGTCAAAGTTACGTAGTTTATCTTACTGCAGTCTCTTCCATGGCCACAGTGGTTTAGGCAGGGAAGAGAAACTCAGACTCTAATTTAGCATCTTTCAGAGGACCGAAGAATTCCCCAACCCCCACGATAAAGAACCCACAAGCTACATGACTTGCTATGTTACGGAGGAGAACAAACAAAAACCTTTAGGACACCTTGGGCTCCAATGAACTTACAGAGAAGCTTAACAATGTTCTTTAATCCTGCTTTCAACGTGGATTTTAAAACACATGGGTAACTAGTACAGAAAAGTGCAATGGGTGCTTTGGTATGCAGCAGGCTCAAATTAAGCACAGACCTTCTTACAGGGTAATTTTGTCTGCTGCTAATGCCCTGCTCAGGCAAATTTACCCAAAAAACGTGAGCACTTGACACTCAAGCCTTACTGCAGCCCTGTGGTTGAGGACAAGGCAGTTCCACAAACACCAGCCAACTGCCCACCCAGCTCCTCCTCCTGCCCGGCTGCTGTTCTCAGATGCAGCTCTTCATTCAGCTTGGCTGCACCATCTACCCATGCCGTGCTGGAACATGGTTCACTTGAGTTACGTTTAGAAATACAGCTGCTAAATGCATTTTGAATTTGCTTGTTTGCTGAAGTCTTGCATGGGTAGGTCTGCAACTGAACCCTGTGGCTGGACTACAGCAATACAGAAAAGAGCGAGTAGCTCAAAAACTTGTTCTGGTGGATGACAACTATTCAGCAGAAGTGTTCCAAAACCTTATTTCATTTCTTCCACAGACAACGTTCAAAGAAATGTATTTTCTTACAGTGCTTAAGGTACCTGCACAAAAGAGCAGCTCTTAAAACCTCGGTCTGATTTTCCCCCTTCCCCTGAAGAGGGTTATGGTTGTAAGCCATATTGCTCCATCTATGGCAGAAGCACTCCATAGCATGACGAAGTTCCTGGTTTCATGGCACATGACAGAAGCATACAATACAAAAAAAAAAAACAAACAAAAAACAACTCTTGTGTCAGGCCTAATACACCTACCAGGCAAGGTCTTACTCTGACATGACTTCACTGCACATTTGCTAAGCGGGTCTGTATCAGGACAGCAGTTACCACAAGGTCCATGAAAAATAAAACCATGTCTTTCCTTAGCGGCCCCTTGGCTAATAAAATTGATAGTTGTTAATACTTATCCTTCTATTCCAATTCCAAAATGCATTTAAAAAAAGTTTAAACTGCAAACATAATAAGGCATTTGCACCTGCCTGGTTGCAGAACATCAAATATAACCAACAACGTAGTTCTGAGAGGTTCTCATCCAGCCATTGGCATTGCTTTTTTGTTCTGCCCCTCTCTCCCTCCCCCGTCTTTCATACGTTGTGAAACTGGAAAATACAGTTCAAGGACATGCCATGCACAAAAGGAATTTTGACGGCAAAAGAGAGAGTTGGTAGTTTATGGTTCATTTCCCCCCCCTTCTTCTAAAATGTAGAAACAAGAAATTTAAACATTGCCCCAAAACCAGCAGAATCAACCCATTTTTAGCACTTAAGAAAATGGAAAAAAAAAAAAAAGAAAAAAAAGGTGCATTCTGTTGCATATTTTGACACATTTTGAGACAGCGACACTTGAGAACTATTAATGCCTTCTCATATAAGACAGGTGCCCACGCTGTTCAAAATGTTTGTGTATACGCCATGAGAAATTGTGAGCAGATGAGAGAGATAACAGAGCTACAAAGCTTACACAAAGCAGAGCGTGATGTTAAGCAGGAGCCAGCTTCGGCGTTAAGAACAAATTTCATGTTTTGAGAAGAGCAACGCTGTTGAAATTACTATTACTTTATTCCCAGTTGCACCCCTGTGGATTGTTATACACCTAATGAGCTTTTATAGTCAGTCTCTGGTAGTTAGCTCAGTTCACTGGGACTAGGAGGCATTCTTCAGCATATATTCTATCCAAGAAAGGGGCATTTTGCTTATTTTTGGTAACACAAAATAAATATTTTTTTTCTTTTCACTGTCCACGCATTCTCCCTCTGAAAATGCCCTAGCTTTTCAGCGCTGTGTGTTTGGTTTGGGTTGCCAGATACTAGAGGTTTTGTTGGCACAAAGGGTGGAGACTGGATTCCACAACGCAAAGTCTCGTTGCAGTTTCTTCATGTACCCAGCTGCCCCAAGGAGGTTGGAGAAAAATATCCAGATCCCTTTTTTGATCTTATGATGCATTTAACTGTCCTATATGGCTAACCCACCATCTGGATTGTGTGTGTATATATAAATGGGCAAATATATTTTTATTATTAATTATGATTTCTGTAATCAAGGAAACTGACAGTCTGTATTTAAACAACAAAAACTTTAATCTGAGATGCATACCTTACTGACTAGCGCTTTGAACTTAACCCCAAAATAATGTTTTATCGTGAGCAAATTTAATGCATTTGGCAAACTGTTAATGCAAGGGCTGCTCAACGAAGCCAAACTGCACAGATACAATCTCTGCTACTCACGACCTTTTTAGTTTTAATCAGGAAACTCTTAGTACAACTGTTTTGACCCTTAAAATCCCCTAAGGTAGATTCAACAATTGGAAGTCCACGTCCTACTTCCCTACTAAAACCGAGCTTGTTGAAATACTCCACGGTCCATGTTCAACAATATCCATGTGAAAGACACAGGTTTGCTGACCAAAATATAACTCAGCATCAAGTACAAAAGCTCAGTTTCTGGAGGTGCTCCTTTCCACAAAGATCGTATTCTTCTGGAGAAGCCGGCAGCCATGGCTTGGACAGGCACGCTCTTCGCTGGGTTAAAAACTGGCTGAATAGCTGGGCCCAGACAGAGGTGGTGAATGGAGTGAAATTGAGCTGGCGACTGTTCACCAGTGGTGTTCCCCAGGGGTCAGCGTGGTGGCCCATCCCCTTTAATATCTTTATTGAGGATTTGGATGAGGGAATTGAGTGCCAAGTCCTGCACTTTGGCCACAACCCCATGCAGTGCTACAGCCCCGGGGGAGAGTAGCTCAAAAGCTGTGCAGAGGAAAAGGATCTAGGGGTGCTGGTTGATGCTTGCCTGAACATGAGCCAGCAGTGTGCCCAGGTGGCCAAGAAGGCCAAGGGCATTCTGGCTTGCATCAGGAATAGTGCAGCTAGCAGGACAGGGAGGTGATTGTCCCTCTGTACTTGGCTCTGGTGAGGCTGCACCTCTAGTACTGTATTCTGTTTTGGGCCCCTCACTGCAAGAAGGACATCGAGGCCCTGGAGCGTGTCCAGAGAAGGGCTACGAAGCTGGTGAGGGGCCTGGAGCACAAGTCCTGTGAGGAGCGGCTGAGGGAGCTGGGGGTGTTTGGTCTGGGGAAGAGGAGGCTCAGGGGAGACCTCATTGCTCTCTGCAGCTGCCTGAAAGGAAGGTGTGGGGAGATGGGGGTCAGCCTCTTCTCACAGGTAACCAGTGATAGGACAAGAAGGAATGCCTCAAGTTGCACCAGGGGAGGTTCAGTTTGGAAATGAGGAGCTCACTGGGAGGGGTTGCCCAGGGAGGTAGTGGTGTCACCATCCCTGGGGGTGTTCAAGGAAAGGCTGGATGTGGTGCTTAAGGACATGGTTTAGTGGGTGATAGTGGTAGTATGGGGATGGATGAGCTTGGCAGTCTTTGCCAACCTTGATGACTCTATGAGTGTACCACCCTCTGTCAAACATCGCCACATAGTGCTAATCTCTAGTTTAAAATTCCAAGAAGGTTAATAGCAAATGGAAAAAAGAAAGAGCATTAATGAGTAGGCTGCGTTTTTAAAAAGCCCTTTTCAATCTTTTTTTTTTTAATTGCTAGAACTCTTTCTGTGTTTATTTAATGAAGTTTTAATTCAGCACGGCAAGTACTAAAAATAACCCCATAGAATTAGATTTAGATAAGTTTACTCCTTCCCAGACTTCAATTCCAATTTAAGAACTGTGAACACTTACACATCTGAGTCGCCTCCTCAGATACACTACTCTCAGAAGTCCATGCACTTCAAAACACTGTGGATTACTTACATATATCCATCTTGGGACTGAGCAGTTAGTGATTTTCTCCTTTCAAAGCAATGACAGGTCTCTACTAATATTTCCAAGCTAACTAGTAAAATAAGTTATTTCTGTAACAGTCAGCTGTTCAATTCCACTCCAGGGGGTGCTCACTTAAATTAATTGCTAGCGCTGACAGTCACTACTCTGTGCCCCTTTACTGTAAAAAACAGCATGGGTACATATGTAAGATATGGGGCCCACTCCTCTCCAGTGCAGGAGAGCAGCTGTTGACTTGGTGAGGTAACAAGGGCTCTGAAAGAGTAACTTGGTGTACGCATGAGCCCTACTCAAGCTCTGGCTCAACGCTTAGATTTATAAACATTCACCTTGGATGAGTCTCCATTAACATGATCATTGGGGTAATTTTGTTTGTTAGATGTGGACATGCACAACCAAGGCATAGCACGAGTTCTTTTCCTATGTGATAGAACAAGCAGACAGCAATCATTTTAATTCCCTAAAAAACTTCTTCAGTAACTGTGCTCTGCTACAAGTTCTGGGTTCTTTCCCTTGGAAAGGAATCAATGTTTCTCCCAAACCACAATTTCCATGTCAAATGAACAGCATCACGCCGACGTGTAAAATGAAAAGAAAACAAAGATCTGTACTGTAACACAAATGATCATTTCTAACACACAGCTATCAGACCTCCAGTCTTATGAGTTCAAGGATTTGGAGCCTCTCTCAAGAAATAAGCCCAAAGTCCTTTCTGGTCTGTGTGGTCTCTTTGATATTTCTTTGTTCAACTGTTCAACAAAGAAGCTCACCTCCATAAAACGTATGTGGAACAAAGGTACCGTTTTCAAGAGCCACCACCAGCGCGTAAGAGACAGAGATTTATGTGTTGCTGTTATACCCTCATGCTGCTTACGGATGTGTGTAAGAAAAAAACAGACCCTATTTTACAGCCTGCTGTCGTTTGTGCCAGCTCCTTCCTCCCTTGGCATTTTCCTTTATTTTCAGGACCTCACTTGGCCTTGTGTGACCATTTTACTGCATGCAGAACCAGGACATTCTGTATTTTTCCCCTCTTTTGATAAGGCAAGTTAATTTTAGCAGATGAGATCTGTAAGTGATCTACTGGCTTAAATATATAATTATAAGATAATTAAAATGGAATTTCCTAAGATTTTATTTCACTATTAAGCTAAAGAGGGCCACATAAAACTAGCAAATAAACAAAACCACACATGCACACAAAAAAACAAGCACCCTCCCCCAAAACAAAGCAGTTACTCTTCACAACTAAAAGCTCTTGCAGCATGACAGATTTAGATGAAGTAGGGTTAACGTTATATAACTTCAGATATCCATTTCCTGCACTGAAAGCCAGACTTTTTGTTTAGCTAATGGAAATAAAATTTTACTAGAAAAAAACAAACAATTCATAAAGCCTTCAAAAGAGGTCTTCTTGTAGACAAGAAAAGCTGAGTGAACACATTTTGATTTTTTTTTGTTTACAAATACTGAACAAGCACAGTTATTGGTTTAACCCATGGAACAAACCGAGACTTTCAATACATTATTTCTCTCTTCTTTAACATGTGAACTTTGAGTGACTTGGAACTGCGCAGGTTATACATTTTACCTTGTATTATTAGCATTAATTCAAAATCTGAAAAAAAACTTCCTGAAAATGGTTATTTGCAGTGTATATACTCTCACCCTTAGGTCTGCAAATCACTTGCATAATTTTCCCATGCAATGTTGACTCAAGCTGAGAAACTGAAACTTTGTGGTGGAATAAAAGGGCAAGAACATCTAAAACCAATACCTCTTGACCTAATCACCAAGCCAATTTATCTCTGTATCAAATACCACTATTAGCACTTCCTCACCAGCTACTTTAGTAGCTCATCAGTGCAGTACATTGACATTTATCTCTCAGCATACCTTGGAAAATTATACTACTTCCACTCCCTCCAATTCTCACTTCTATTTAAATAAAAGGAAGATAGCTATTCAAGATGGCACATAAAACCGATGTTTAAGGTGAGGATGTCCAGGCGCTTTGTTTTGATGGTTGTGAGTGAAAGAAATCTTTCTTTTTGCTACTAGGATGGCAGAGCTGGCACCTCCTACAGCACTGCCCTTCAGGGAGATCTAGAACCTGACCATGCCCACCAAGAGCCCTGAATACCAGTGCTACACAGACTATCCAGCTCTACCCTGCAAATACTGGCAGAAAGAAGAGCAGTCTCCATGTAAACCAATTTTGAAAACAGAAACTAATATTATAGTGGATATATGAAGGGATGCTTGAATTTGGTAAGAAGGCACAGAATAGATCAGACAATTAGTGAGGGAAAAGTTCCCTAAGCTGGGTCTTTCTTTTGTGCAGATGCTTATCACTTTCCAAAGCCCCACTAACTACTGACAGAATGATTGCAACATGCCCCTTCATATTTCACCCATCACAGCATTGTGCATGTTGCATGTTTCTTCTGGGGAGATAGGTGTTCTTCTCATTTTCTTTCCACTCCAACACGTTGCTATTACACTCAGATTTCTAACCCCAGCATTAATGAATAATTAAGCTAATTTCTAATAATCGGCTTACCTCTGAAAATTTGTTGTTTAGGTTAGATTTTTTTTTTTTGTAGTAGAGTATGGCAATTATCTTTAATAGGATCAAATAAATAACACTCTTTCCTCCCATCTGGTCAACTGCTCCCTTCCAATTTAGGACCAAGAGCATCCCAAGCAGAGAGGTTGGGTAGAAAAATGCAGTCATTGAGGTAATAGGAAGATAGCTGCAATCAGATAATGAGAATATAAATGCAAACAGCAGCAGAACTAAATAATATTGGAAGACTGTTACACATGGTATAAGACCTTGTCAGAAAATAAAAGCTAGAGTTTCTATGTTCTCTCTCCTTTTTGGAAGTAGCTGTAGTCACCTCAAAAGGCAAAGAGAATGAAATAGAAAATATATTGTTGTTTTCTAAAAAGTTGAAAGGAGAACACAGGCAGCCTACTCCAGTTAGAGCAGGACTTCTCCAACCAGTACACATACTAAAACCATCTGCTTTTGGCTTTGAACCTCTCTCACAGGAATTCACACAGAAAGACCATGGCTCTATCACTTTAACACCTCCTGTCAACCCTGATTTCACTAAGCACCAGCTTGGAGGAAAAAAAAAAATAAAAATAAGCCTGGTTAAGCAGAAGTATTTTTCCACGCATTGCATAGTTCCCAATGGTCCAAGTGGGAAGGGAAACCATGGACCAGATCCAGCCTGCAAGATGAATTCCCTTGTTTATTGCTTTTTCTGCTGTGGTCTCAACCTGCAGTAGAGATGGGGAAAAAAGAAGGGGACAAGCCAACAACTGCTATACAGCTTTTAGCTATATAAGCAGAAAGAAGGGATCATCACTTCATTGACCAAGAAATTGATAAACCTTTCCCCAAACTAGTCTTCAGCCTACGGTGCTGAAAACCTAAGCTCTCCTATCTAGTATACAGACTCTTATATCCAGTGGTAGCACATAAAATGAAAACATTCTCAGTCAACAATGAAAGGAAAAGTGGAAAAGAGACATACAAAATTAATGCCCTGAACAGGAAGAATGAAAAGATGAAAATGATCTGGACAAGCAAATAATTAGACAAACAAAACTCATCTGAGGAATTTCCTGCTTGCTTCTGTGTTCCAAAAGGAACCCAAGGTGGAAGCACAGAATAGTTTAAAAAAAATAAAATCAAAAATACCCCCAAAATCCCCCCTGCATGCTGTCCTTGTCTACCCATTCTGGAGGGATTGCATTCTATATTGAAAATTTGAAAAAGAAATAGATAGATAAATCAATAACACTGATTATTCTCTTATATAGCCATTTCAGAGTACTTTTACTACAAAAACACATTTTTGCACTAAAATATTTGATACTAAGGGTCACCAAATGAAGATGGTAGGTACAGATTCAAGTCACATTTAAGCTACGCAGCTCCTAAGCGAGGGATGTTATTGCTGCAGCCAAAAGCTTTTATAGCTTAAAAAACACACACACTACTGGACAAATCCATCAGGGATGACAAAACACTCAGCCCCCAAGGCAGTAAACTGATGAAAGCTCAAAGTGCACCAGGGCAAAAAATACCACTATACACTTGTCTTGTTCTTAATACCTTCACACATACTTGCTTTTGGCCACCAACAGGCATTTTTGTCAGTAAAGCTTTGGTCTGACCCAGTACAGTTCTGTTTTTATGTTTTTAAAGTAGTAAGTAGAGCTTGATTGCACAAGTACTGTAAGTATAGAGATCCTCAGTAATTACATCTTTTAAATCTGTTCCTTCACTCAACATTTTGAAGTAGCCAAGAACATTTTAAGAGGAAAAATAAGGTATGGTTATTTCTCCAAAGTGCTTTTTAAGTGCTTCATTTTCTGATTGATTACTGTATTGAATCAGCTGTAAAAAGTGTAAGAACGAACCATATTGTTAAAGATGCAATTGGTATCTACAGCAGCACTGTTCGGAATTTTTGTTTCTGTAATTTGAGCCATGCCCTCACATATATCATTTAAATTAAAGCAACTTTAGTGAATACAATATAAGAAACTACTATTTCTGTATTGTAGCTAGCTAGGAAAATAATGAATCGTGAACATCAAACTTCTGCTGCTCAGTTTCTGGTGGTTTTCTTTCTGCATCTTTTAATACATTTAAGTAAGTCAAAAAGATCTCAATTTCAGATAAACAAATACATCACACCTTTGCTTAATTATCGCTCTGTTTTGCGCTATTCAGCACTATTAAACAGTGGCCCCTTTTATACAGTATTCCAGATACTTTTACCCTGATAAATCTGGAAAGGACTAAAAAAGTAAGAGGTATAATATTTTCACTATATATCTGAGGAGGCACAAAACAATGAAATGATGACAAGCTAAAAGAGAAATTATGTTACAGTTATGAGAGTATGTGTACTTAAGGCATCAATAAAAGTACAAAACCTGTATCAATTTGTATAAAGGAGTTCAGATTGAGAATTTTGAGCACAAGTTTTAAAACAAAAAAAAAAAGTTGTTTCTTGTCTTCTTTGTTTACAGATAAATGATATTCTTTAAAGTTTTTGGAGTTGGCATCTTTAAAGTGTTTATCCTTGAAATGCGTTCCTACTCTTCTGTTAGTTAACTTGTATTATCTTATTTACAATACAAAAGTTCCTTAAGAAAGGCAAAACATTTACCTCAGTAATTTCTTCTTTTTAGCAGAATCTTCTGGGGTTCTAGAGGCCTTGCCCGACTGTTTCTTAGGAGTTTGTAGAAGGGCCTGTGCAGACTTCAGCCAGTCACTGGCAGGTCTTGTTGGAACTTCCCCCATAATCAATGCCAAACTTGACTGCAATTTCTTAGTGAGTCCTGGATTAGTGGTCTCTGTTTCTACTTCTTCCACGCTGTCATTATCAGATGAATATTCAGAAATTTGTGTTGGAGTCATCTAAACAAATAAAAATAAAAAGCTATTTAAACAGAATGCTAAGGAAATAAGCTAATTCACATGGAAAAAATCTTGTTTACTTTCTAGTACAGATTCATGTAGCCATTTATTTATGTTTCCCAGCAATACATAAATTAAATGACAATTTATTGATTAATATAACTTGGACAAGTTCACTGTAAATGCATATTTATCTTTTCTAAGCCAGTATGAACTGCTGAATATAAAGACCATCTGGTGAGGGAAAACTGTGATGAACTTATTTTTTTAAACAACTAGATCTTGAGAATTTATCAAAAAGATAAGTCAATGCCTATCTCTATCCAAAGTCTATCTGAAGTTTCCAAACAGGTGTCAGGATTAAAGCAAATTTTCAGGAAAACAAAGAGATTAATGATGAAAGGGATCATGACTGGCAGGAGAGCTGAAGGAAGATGAGCTGTTGCATCTAGATTCAAGTAACTAGGAAGGTTTGCTCCTCTAGTCTGAGCTGACAAATCATAGAAGCATAGAATGTCCTGAGTTGAAAGGGACCCACAAAGATCATGGAGACCAACTCCTGGGTCCCCAAAGGACCACCCCAAAATCAGACCATGTGTCTGAGAATGGTCTGAGACTGTTGCCCAAATGCTTCTCAGACTTTTTTCTCAAGCTTTCCCTAGCCCCCAGCCTGACCCTCCCCTGTCCCAGCTCCATGCCGTCCCCTCGGGTCCTGTCGCTGTCCCCAGAGAGCAGAGCTCAGCGCCTGCCCCTCCGCTCCCCTCCTGAGGGAGCTGCAGGCCGCCATGAGGCCTCCCCTCAGCCTGCTCTGCTCAGGGCTGAGCAAACCAAGGGACCTCAGCCATTTCTCATACATCTTCCCCTCTAGACCTTTCAGTATCTTTGTAGCCCTCCTTTGGGCACTCTAACAGTTTTATATCTTATACTGTGGCGGTTTACATATAAACATATGTCTCTGTGTGAAACTCAGAAATCATAGCTAGCAAAAAGTATTGAACAATTCTGTTAATATAAATTTGACCACTAAAGCTAGCGTTGATGCATGTCCAGCAGGCCTATGGCTTCCAGTGGAGGTTTCAGAAGTGTACATCCCAGACTCAGAAGCCATCAAGCCACATCCACGTAGTTCCAGGGAGGATCAATCCCTGGTCAGCCACAAGTGCTATCAGCAGAGTGGAGCCGAGGTTCCTAAAAACTTGCTGGCACTCTCTCATAGAAATTCACAGGACATGCTGAACCAAGAAAGGAAGGATGAGAGGAAAGGGTGCAAAGGCCCCAGAATAAATCTGGAACAGGAGATGAAAGGATTAGGAGAGTGCTGACGGGGAAAAATCACCTGCTTTGGCTCAACTTGTCATATTCTCCCATAGGGCTCCCGCACAGGCAGGGCATGGCAGCAGGTTTAGCACCCTGAGGTAAGCTATGCAGAGTTCAGTTGTTATGTAAATTATCTCTTGACCCAGTATTTCTTAACTAAATAATAATAAGCAAAAATACTTGGAAATTCTATAAAAAATAAATGTGGAAATCAGTCAGAGAACCACACAGCCATTTATCCTTGTAGAGCAGTGCAGAAGTGCTGTACAACTGCTTGCTTCTAAATAAGAGCACAGACACAACTCATTCAAGTCATGTTTTAATGAACCAAGCCGCTTACTGGAGGAGATTTTAATGGCATAATCTGGCCTGAAAAACTCCAGAAAAGCTGACCTACAAGCCATGTTTGCCGTTCCTATTTTGGTTACATTCTCCCATTGTTGTAAGCTGGTTAGCAACTCAAGTGCTGGTGGAGCAAGCACTGGAGCAGTCCTACCACAGGGACTGACTCATGCAAAACCCTTCTTTGGAGCAGGTGAGCTCCATAACTCATCCCTGATCCTTGGAAGAACCAAAACCCAATGGATAACTGCAAAGTATTTGATTCATGTTATCAATGGGAAACTGGAAAAAAAAAAGTTAACTTTGCTCCAGATAATGCTGCTCTGATCACAGAATAAATGAACTTGTTTAACAGCTCTCCACACAGGTTGTCTGACGAACGGCTCAGATAAAGACTTTAAAGATAAAAGGCGAAAGGGAGGGAAATCACTGCATTCGCTAATGGTGTATGTTATTAATTAGTGTAATCATCTGAAACCAACATTTCTCAACTGTGCACACAAAAAAAATGAATAAAGCTATTGCCAGTTCTTTAAAACATTCTTCACGTAAATGATGAGACACTGTGTTCGTGTCCTAAGAGCTGACCTAAGTATTCTGGAAATTGGAAGGACCTTTTAAAGCTATCCAGAGAAGAATTGCTAAAAGAATGCAATTCATATCAGCCTGTGATTTTTCTGTTTTAAACACAACACAGTCAACATTAGTCCCTTGGCAACAACATTTCTCTGAAAACAAACTCCTTCCACATTGGAAAGGAGCCAGAAGTAAAAGATTTCAAATAGTACAAAAGCAGCAACCAAACGCTTCATTCTTAAAACACCACTTCAATGCCCTCTTTTGCTACAGGAGTGCTCTAATTTTACTCAGATTGTTACAATATCCAGTTTGCCTAAAAAAGGATGCAAACCTGAAGTTCTCCATGCATGCAAAACACAGATGAGGAAAGCCCTTGGGATGTAATTAAAGTCAAGCACATTATAATCCCACTGACTGTTGTAAGAGTTAAGCGGCTTTCTTAAGTAAGGATTGTCTAATAAATCATTTAATACTTCTGCTAATATTTATTACTGTATACTTGTTTAGACTTAACTTCCCCAAGGAAACCATACTTTGAGGTTTTTGCTTTTGGATTGTTTGCTTGTTAGTGCTGTTTTGTGTGTGTGTTTTTTTTTTAATTGGTTCCTTGGATTTTTTTTTTATTTTTTTTTTAAAGAGGAAGCTATAAAAAAAAGAAAAACAAAGAACAAAAACTGAACTTTCCAATTCCGTACATTATTTAACTTCAGCCGTCAGAAACACATCCTGAAGAGGAAAATATTTTCAAAACTTACAGACATGATTTTTCAAGTAGGCAGTATACAAGATGGCACATCTACCAACATTATGGTGGTAGACAGATGGCCAAAAAAATAGCAATTTAATTCCTTAGGTTCACTTTAAAACAACCATTGATAACTAGTGAACAAACTGTTTATCATTTATAAGTATCCTAAATATCATGAAGCCGAATTTTCGAGAGGTTTTTGTTTTGTTTGTTTTACAATAACGTCATCCCCAGTAGTATCACTATGAGTTTCTGAAGAGCGTCATTTGCTAAGCACTGAGAAGCATCAAATTAAAAGTAGCTGACATTTCCACACTGCTATTACTTTGAAATAGTGATTTTTGTTGTCACAGCAGAGGGCACATACCCTACCCCAGCTCCCTGACTCAATTTCTCCACCTCACTCCCTTTGTTCAACCCCTGAGCCCAATCTAACTACCTTCATCCTGGCATTTTCCACGGCTGTCCCCCATATAACCTCATCACTCCAGATACTCCGCAGTAAATTGTCCACCAATATTTACTTTTCATTTCCAATTATAACCTCGCCACAACACCTTCATTTATCTTATGCTAACCACTTTTCCATTTCCAAGGTCTGGGTAGGAAAAAAAAAAAAAGCGGGAGCTGACTTCATACTCTCCATACTCTCTCACTAAGATGATGACATGGCTCATTTTGTTCACTTTTAGAATAAATGGATTTGCTCTGCACATGGTTTCCTTTGGAAGTGTTTAAATGCTCCTCTTCCACGGCTCTTTATTTTACATGGAAAAATGACCAGCATAAATGCACATAGTATTGCCATTATTTCCACTAAGATTTGTCTTTAAGAAAAAAAAAAAGTCAGTGGCTACTGCAGCTGAGCATCCAGAACCCTATCAAAGATAAGCATGCTTAAATCAAAATGCATTAAAAGATAGCTCTCAAGGTGAATTCATTTATGATGTGTTTTTGACAATGCTCACCAGTACATAAGGGATGGTACAAACATAGAAATAGGTATCAAAACGAGAAACAGCAAATTTGCCCCCACTACTAACAAATTAAGACTGCTAAATGTGTGTATATATATATATATGATCAATTTAAACAGAAAATCAAACAAACAAAAGCACACCCCCACACCCCTCAAAGAAATGGCAAAATCCCATCCCAAAGCATTCAATGACAAAACAGATTTCAGTGAAACGAAGATAACCTCCCACGAGTTGCCTGGGTACATTTTGCACCCAGGCAGCTGAGTAGCTAACACACTGTTACTTCTGCAGCCAACCACCTCCTCCCTCACCTTCAGGAGATTTGCTTCAGCTGTTACTTCACCTTGAAAACCTTGCAAATTCTTTGGGAGTGCTTTTACAATCTGCACTTTGCAGCACTAGCCCCAAGATGATCTGAAAAAAAAATTACCTGTTGACTTTAATAATGACAGAAGCAAGAAATAACTGTATTTAATCACCTTAAAAAAGACTTGATATATCTTATTAATAAAATAGCAATAAATTAACAAGAATTGTTAAATCTCCATTTTTGAGGTTTCTAGTTTAATTAGAAATCAGGATGAGTAGTTGGGAGAGTTTCTCGCCCACTTTTGTTCTCCTTTCAAGATACACCATTCAGTGAGAATTTTCTGCAGAAAAATTTCAGCACGTACACAATGTCTTTGTATTGGTTAAACACTTTCACTTGTTCAGTCATCTCACAGTCATGAAGTGTCATAAATCTTTTTCAATTAGTAATGAAGACACTCTGCAGATATAACACTCAGTAAACACACACTGATATTCTGAACTAGCCCATCACCTGAAACTAAGATGCTTCAGCATGTTGTAGCATGTTGAAGTTTTTTTTTTTTTGTCTGAATCTGTCATTGTCAAAAAATGGCTGTCAAATTCTGACTGGATACTGAAGTAACTTTTTGCAAATGGAACTCACTTAGTCTGTCACTTGCCTCCTTAAAAATAATAAATTTCTTCCCTCCTATCTTACTGCACCTTAGCTCACACGCAAGAATTAATATGGTTTCTCAGATGGCACACTCCAGGAGCCAGGCTTTCTCAGGGTCAGAAAGCAAAGCTTTGTCAAAAAACGGAATTAGTATTTGAGAGTTTCCAACATTGATCATTATACTTAAAGAGGTAAATCAGTCTTGTTGCATTCCCTTTCCTACTTCTACTTTCACGTGCCTTTACTTCTAACTTCAGAAGTATTTTCTATTGTCTCCTGTTGCTCTCTCATGGACTTTTTCTCCTCCCTGATTCCCTTATTCTTTGCAGGATTCATTTGCATTTCTTCTAACTGCCTTCTCATGGTAGCTCGCAAGATTGGTGGAAGCTGGCTGATATTAACAAACACGCAGGGTGACACTGCATGACTATCCCACCACCTTTCACGTCTCTGTCATTTTCCTTTCTGATAAGCAATGCTATGTTTGAATTAGATGTTTTCTTTGCATTTGAATCCCTTTTTACACCTGTGAGCAGAGAACTTCAACTGAAGGGAGATAATAGTTTGATTTTCTATTTTGCACAGTACTCCCCAAGAAACAAAGTGAGCAGAAAAGCCGCTGAATTTGCTACAATGAATATTCACAAGCATAAATCACCAGTGCAGTGTGTCAAAGGCCCAGGCTATGCTAACAAATGCTTGAAGCTAACTCCACCAGAAGCTGCCTTGCAGGTTTAGAGGGAGTAGGAGAAAGGTAAAAGAAATGAAGTTTCCCCTTCTTTTAATTAATCAATGCAAAATTAATTCAAGCAATGTGCACGCAAATACTACAGGATATTATTCACCTCTATAAAGATAAAGACATATAGGATTTAAAGCCTACTATTCTCCCTACAGCTTTATGTTTTCTGAAGCTTTAACTGAAGCATTGAAGCCTAAGCCAAATATTTTCCTATCTTGAGAAGTAATTCGGCTTTTGGTAAGCTAGCAATGTTCAGTCTACAGAGAAAATTCAGATGCACTATCGTACAAGCAGCTGAATTTTCATGAGCAAAGCTAGGTGTGTGCCGCTCTGTGGGTGGGGGACCCCAAGCTTTCTTCTCACAGAAGAACCACAGGAACAGCACAAAAAACACACAGGGTTAGGTAGCAGCGCGTGGGCAGAGATAGCTGTATTACAAAAAAGCACAACAATGAAAGACATAAATCACTAATAAGATATTTTTGGACCTGCAAGCCCAAACCGACGCAGCAGATTAAGTCAAGTTTAGTATCTGGAACAACCACACGGTGTTATTACAGAGGCAGCATATATTTAACGTGGATCTCAGATAATGCCTAGTTGTTTAGCTGCGCGCAGCATTCCTCCGCAGCACACGCGCCCGCACCAGCTGAGCTGTCCTAAATATTTCGGCGCGGCGTTGGCCCAGCACCCTAGGAAACGGCTCGGCCTGCTCCCTATGCGTTGGCATTTCGTGGCTGCCATGGCAGGAGGAGCACCAGAAGGGCCCACACCGAGCACCCTGCTGCGTTTGAGGGTGTCCCTGTGAGACAGGCCTAGGCCTCGGGTGCCGCCCTCCACAGCCACCGCTGCTCAGCTCCAGCGGTATTTCCCTTCACGCGGACAGGGGAATGAGCTCCTGCTATCTCCCGCACGCCACCACCCCTGGGCTGGAATGCCGTCGGTATGAGCACACGGGAGATCCTTTCTGCCAAGCGGCACAGAAGAATGCTGCATCTACTAGAATACGGAGGAGAAGTGTAGGCAGCAACGCTGTCATTATTCAAAGCAGAATTTGGTCACGGACTGCACCCTCATCTCGCCTTAATGGTGTTTTGAGGCCTTTACACAAGCGCTTAGGACGTCTCCTCTATGACTAATTAGAAAGGATTCATTACATCCAGCAGCCCAGTGTTTCTTATCACAAAGGAAATTGATTCATGATTATCTCTAGAGGAAGGAGGCCAGCTACTAAATCTTGAGCACCACTGCTAACACTGCTGGGCTTCCCTTTGGAGAGCTCATGGGGAAGTATCACCCATGTCTGACCCCATTTATTCTGCAAACTCAGTCCAAAATTACAGCTGCATGAGCTACTGTCTTAAAAGGTTACCCCAAGTACCCACATGATTCAGCCCAAAGCAGAAACACTGATATCTGTTATCAGACAAAGAGCAAAATAGGACAGTTTCCGAAACACTTTTAGGAACTGAAAGAGTCAAGAGGTCTTTGATATAGAAATTAATGGGATGATATGCCTGCTGCTGAGTCCATCAGTTATTATCCATCAGGCACCATCAGCACCTAATGAGCTTCCTGCAGGATTTCTGAAACCACAAAAAAGCATGGAGGGCAATGCTGACGGAGTAACTCAGCCTGACACTCTTCAAAACACCAAGAAGCTGAAGCCCAGTACCTAAGCCAGCACACCGGCGTCTTCTGTCTCAAATGAAGTAATGATGAAAAAATAAATAACCTGTACCATCATTCAGCAGCTCCCCTATCTTGGGTGGATCATACTGCCTTGAATTGGAAAATAAGGTGATAATTTGGATTACACAGTATTTTTTTTTTTTTTTTTTAAGGGAGATGCATGTTCTTGTTTGATTTGAGCTCTCTCACACGATCCTGTAGGATTAGAAGGCAGTATCCTACATGCAGCACTAAGAGTTTTAGAAACTAATGACAAAAAATAGAATATGATTTTACACAGAAAACTTGATACATTAACATGAATACCTGATCTTTGAAATAATAGCCTTGGGAGGAACACATTTAAATCATAGCAAAAAAAAGCCAAACAGGGTTTTTATAGCCCTAATGAAAAGATAGCATTTTAACAACTTTTTTTTTTTTTTTTTTGGCAGGTAAAACGTAATACACAAAACAGCAAGGAAGAAGAAATTGAAGCCATAACTTTTAATCCTGAGCAGAAACCTCAGCTTTCACAAGGCAAACAGGTTTAGCAGGCTGTGCCTCTGGAGATGCATCCACAAGCTGTTCCAGCCTGCCTCTCCCAGAACAGGTTGTTCTGAGGCATGGATCATCCAACCGAAACAGGTGAGGCTGCCTTCTCAACCCAAATACATTTTTATACCGAGCAAGTAAGTAAAGCAAGAAGCACTGCATTTATTTCCACGTGTGATCTTTAGATGTAGAATTAAATGGTGATTCTGAATATAAGGCAGAACAAAACTCCTGTCTGCTGGGCACAGGAGCAGGGCAGAATAGCAGGGCACAGGGAGCTACCAAGGCACAAAATGGCCAGGAAGCAGCACCTTACACAACCCCGGTTAAGGGATACAGATTCATACTTTACAGAGTGTAAGGAAAACCCTTCTGCAATATTGGCATCCATACTGCTCGTGCTGCAACTGCACCTCTTAAAAGCATCATTTTAGTAATTTAATTAGGCTTTAGCATTGAGAAATCCATCTATCACTTCCTAATTTTCTAATATTATCACTGATCTTGCCATCAGCCTGTGATTTGAGTAATAGTCAACTTCTAATAGGGCCAATAATGCTGAAAAATCTCCATATAGATAGCCTACAAGTGCTTTTTCAGCTTTGTGTAATCATTTTCCCATCACACAAAAACATATTCAGTTTCTCCCAGTGAAAATGACTGGGTGTTAAAGCCAATTTGGACCACTTTACACATACTGTAAGCCAACATTAAATGCAACTGAATTAATGTAACCCTTGCTCTCATTCCTTCCTTTAAAAAAAAAAAAAAAAAAAAAGGTGGTGGTAGGGGGGATGCCACTTCACGTGTTGCTTCTTGCAAACTACTCAGGGACAGAACCAGGTCTCTTCATACGCAACTGTGTATTATCCCACGCAGTTGAGCTCTCATCTTGATAAGGATCCTCCAGATGATAGAGACCCAGGTTTTCAAATATAAATACCTGACTGATAGGACATGCAGATAATTGCATCGTTTCACACAGAAGCCTCAGCATAACTTCATGCACTGAAGTTTGGACACAAAAGAAAATTTTAGTCAATTATAATACCACTTAAACAGGGCTTAGTTCTTGACACAGAAATAGGCACTTTCATGTTTCCAAGGAACAGATGTTATCTCATGGTGTGATAACCTACTTTCACATTCTTGTTTATAGTTATTCACTTAGTTTCATTTATTAAAGTTGGTGCATTCGGGCCCTGAAACCTCAGCTGCATTGTCTCTATTTAAGGTGATGCTGTGGTAATCATCTAGGTTAAAGCTTGGATGTAACAAGAGGACTCAACTAAAAGGTATGATTAAAAGCCAAATTATTATTTATGAGCTAAATCCTAAAACAACTAGACTAAGCACCTGCAGGATTCATTGCAAACTGTTAAGGGAGGAATTGCAGCTCCATCTTCAAGAAGCTTTTTTGGTTTGTTCCAAGTCTAAAGAGAGAACAAATACTTACAATGAGAGTTAATCTCTTCTACTAGACAAACAGATAACTGTGGGGAAACAAGCTTTCAGCTGTAAACCCTTCTGTAAGTCCCTGTCCTAAACATTTGTCAGGTTTTTCCTCCAAATAAACCAAATAATCTAAATAAATTCTTTCCTTACAGTGTTATTTCTCTTATATGCTTAGCTTATGCAGTTATGAATAGTAACCCTTCAAGCTTTTTTTTTTTTTCCCCACTTTCATAAAAAGAGATGCATTTTTTCCTCATTATTTTAATGAAACACCCCTCACAACAATGTGACTGTTTAGACCTAACAGGGAACGGGCAATGACTTTAAACCCATCTTTCATATTGAGTATTCTTACTCAAAAAGTAAGTGATGTATGCAGATAACGTACTTTTGAGATGAAAGGAAGCAATTCCATGAGTACTAACTGTAAGAGAACTGACTACACGTAGGTATTTAACAAAGTATGCACACAGACCTCTCATCTTTGCTTCATCTGCCTCCGGTTTCCTGTGAAACCCCTTAGGAAAGGGCTCATCAAAAAAGTAGTAAAAAAGAAAATGAGAGAAAGAGGAAGCACAACTGATATGGTGTTGTATAACATACAAGTGCAATACAAGCATCATTTCTGCAATACCGCTCAGCACTTGAGTTTCCACAGAGGTACGTTACACATGTCCTGAAATTCGGCTGCAGCAGTGCCGGTACTCACAGCTGCAGCACCGGCAGCTCAAGAGACACTGGGCTGCAGGGCAGCACATTACATTCATTTTCTTCTACTCCTACTCACTCCACATTCTTCTCACTTGACTGTGCTCCCCTTTGCCCCATTTACTGCCTCACAGTGCCTGCTGTACTGCCCCCAAAGCCTAAAATAGTCGCTCCATTTCTTCCTTCTCCTTTATTTCTAGCTTCTTCCAGCCCTTCCTTTTCCTCTCCAGAAGTTCTTCCACAGCCTACCTTTTCTAGAACATTGTTCCACGTTTTTCCCCTGTCAAAGCTGTTTTAAACAGCCAGCATTGCAGGGCAAGAAGTGCCTTACCATGTCTGCAGGGCTGTGTTACCAATGACAGAACCTGTATGCATACAAAAGCACCACCTTCATCTAATCTGGTTTGTAATGATGACAGTGTATATATGCATGCAGACTGAAAAAAACAAAAGACCTCTTAATCGTTTTTCCAAGGAAAGCAAAGAACCCCCAGACAAGAAAATTAGTTAGAAGAACACATTACATGTTTTCTGTTGAAGCTAATTGTCTGGAGGAAAAACAAAGAAAAAGGAATCCAGCACTAAGCTTACAGCTATTCTTTTAGATCATATACTTAATCTTTGGAGGAGCAGCAAGAAAATAAGTTAACCATCAATTGGGTCAGACACCAGAACTTAAAACTGTAACGGTGTGGTTGTAAATATAGATGGTATCAAAAGATTCAGAGGCACTAACTGCTACAACACTGTCTTCAGTTTAACATTTATTTGTTAAACTGAATTTGAACACCAATTGTTCAAATACAAACGCAGTACTTACAAAGATTTCAAACAAAAGACTAATTAAAACAACAGAGATCTAAATTAGAATAACACAACTGCACACTGTAATGTGTTACATTGAATATGTATTGGTGACATGATTGCCGTAATATGTGTATAACATGTTACAAGACACAGAGACAATCACAGATACTTAAAACTTTTATTTGTAAGCAAGCGTATCAGATAAACACACCTGGTATAACACTTGAAATGTCATAATAAGGCAGCAATCTGAACTCCATCCTTAAACAATTAGAACCTGAGTTGCCTGTAAGTCTCTAAGAACCGGCTAGCAA
The DNA here is from genome assembly GCF_965140915.1 of Aythya marila. Taxonomy (NCBI): domain Eukaryota; kingdom Metazoa; phylum Chordata; class Aves; order Anseriformes; family Anatidae; genus Aythya; species Aythya marila. Next base: position 111,165,572 of record NC_139043.1, read on the forward strand.
CTGGCATGCACAAATTGCAAAGGAAAGAGCCTTGAAATACAAACCCCAGCAATTTGTACCACGTAATTCCTTATAAGGGTTCTAAAGCTTGCATCAAGTGGGAAGGCTAGGAGGAATTATGATAATGCTTCTCAATTAAAGGCAAAGAGGAAAAAGAGAGCCTCAGTGCATGTCTGCACACTTTAGCACACTTCAAAGAGTAATAGTTGACTGGTTGGTTTCCATAGCAGTCACCAATATCTTTTGGCTTGATGCTTCTACCATCTCAAACCAGATCAAGAGATTGCGACGGCTCAACCTCACTGCCATTCTTAAAGCACTGCTTCAGGAAGGGGGGAAAAAATCACGAAGAACTATCCTGTTCTTTTCTATTAGGCTAGCACATATCAATGTGTATTTACATGTGGAAAACGCAACCTCTGCAAGACTCAGAGGTTCGTCTGGTTTTGTTTTTAAATGTAAGAGAAGCTTAAAGTTGACAAGATAACACTAAAATAATACACATCACTTCAGCTACTCAGCAGAGCATTTAAGAATAAAGCCTTTGTGTCCTTCAAGACACTTTTCTCTGCTTGTTTTCCTCTTCCCAAAGTAAAAACACTCATGCGATATTTGTCCTTCGTGCTGAACTCTGCAGCTAGCAGGACTTTAAAGTGTCATAAGCCATTTTTCTTAAGCTTTTGAGTGAACTATTAAAATTCCAATCAAAAACTTAGATGCTATGTACGAAGCAGCTAAAAATACTGTGCAAGTTGCAATTTCCTGAAATGTTCTGTTTGTGGCCACCAACCCCCGCCCAAAGGTGGCCCTACAAGTAAATGGAAGCAAAATATATCATTGAACAGTAGTTAACTCTAAAACACCAGCAGTAGTGGGTCTTGCTCCCAGAGCTCTGCTCACCAGTGAGAAGTTGGTGTCTGCGGGGAGGGATGAGTTAAAAACAAGCTGAGAAAGCATCAGCAACAGCTTTGAAGAAAGTGCACAGAGCAGCTCTGCGTGTCTGGCTGCACAAGTTTAGGGAGCAGGGCTTTACTTCCTGAATGAAGGAGTGCAAGTGTTGGCATCCACTGTATCAATTTAGTGCTCGTCTTCTTGGCAACTATATTCATTGGAAATGCTATCACTTAGCATCTAGACAGCAATGTATCGTGCACCCCTATTACTTCAGTAGCAACAGATGGTCTCCCAAGTCTATTATAACTACCCAAAAACACCACAACATTTTCTATTCCTCACTACAAATCACTGAACAAATTTTTGTGCATGTACCGTCCTAAACTGCAGTCTGGATGATCTCCATTCCCCAGTTTGCAACTACACTAATTTCATTTTGGTCAGGCTACTGGGTAAGACATTGACATATGCTGTCATATTTTAAAAAAATAAACAAGTAAACCCAAGTCCTTTAAAATCCAAAGACTTTTAAAATCCAAAGACTTCCAAAAATTTCAAGGGTACAACATAGGGCAAAACTGTGGTGGAGCAGGATTGTGCTTTCTACTTCTTAAAAACCAGAACTTGTTTATCTGTACTGCTAGTTTAACAATTTAAACACCAACTCGCACAGCATTTTCTGTTCAGAGCAGAGGGCAATAGCTACACGGATCTGTCAATACATTGTCACTCTTCTCAAACAAGGAGAGCCAAAGCAAAAGCAAGTTTGTAGACACTGGCAGAAAAGTAGGTATGAGATCTTCTTTCTAGAGTTACTTGTTTATTAAAATTAAATATTATAAATGTTATTAAAGCAAAAAATTGTGTCTGCTCAGAAAATGCAGAATTCAAGCCAACATAGCTGTGTCATGTTATGGTGCACGATGATTTTGTCCAGACAAAGAGGAACGTAACTTCAAGATTCAGACAAGAGCTTGAATTTCTTTGTAGAAAAGATTATTTCTTAGTTTTAAACTTCTCTGTCAAAATAACGTTAAAATGCACCCACAAGCGCATCACTTAAGCCCCTGGTTTTCAAAACGCTGACTTATTTCCACTGGAGCTATTGCAATTCAGAGCATTAACGTAACTATAACACATACCAAAACTTCAGGATAAAAATCCTTCTGACATGTTTATTGACATCTACTACGGCCAAATTCAAACTTGGAAATCTTAGACACTTTAAATGCATTTTCCCCCCAAATTGCCAAAAGCAAACATTCTGCTATGTACTAATCACTTAGGACTACTTAGGACTGAAGGGGAGCTGAGTTTCTAGATCGAAATCTGACTGTGCCAATTTGCAAGAGTACCAGCAAACAAGTGATTTTTCTCCTCTTCTTCTTCCACTTTACCGCTAACAAGAGTCCTGAAAATTCACACCACTACAGCCAGATGTAAGTATTATTATTCCTGGAACGCACACCCTATCCTTTTGCAAAATAGCAAAAATTTACAACTGTGTTTAGACTACCTGATGAGACAACCAGCTCTTAAGGAAGAAGTGCTCAAGAAAATGAAAATTCAACTTAAAAAGTCACCTACACTCTCAAATGAAAAAAGGCACATGTGCATACACACACCCCACCACATCCCAAGGATAAGTATTTTAAAATTATTTGATTAAATATAAACAAACCCATCATTTCCATTTAAGGAACACTGCACACTTTTCTCCCCAGTTTTAGGTGTATCTGTCTAATACATACCTACTGTCAACCTTGTTCTGGGTAAGCTATAAAAACTGTTTATAAAGGGTTTGCTGAACTTGCTCTGCTCTTTGCAGAAGAGAAACCGCAGTTATTTGTGCTAACTTCTATATGAGACTGTAATATTTCAACATAAATCTTACTGAACAGAGAAAGAAGAACAGCACACACAAAGCAGACGCATGCACCTACACTTCTGTTCCTCCCTGCCCCAAAACAGGCTCCCACACCACTCCTCACCCACTGTACTACACACCCTGTCATCACACACTTGCAGGACTTGCATGGCTGTTAACTTTACGTTTAGAGGATTACAGAAACATACCACACAAGAATGAGGAGCAAAAGCAGCAACACTTTCCTATACCCAAACCCTCAAAACTTTAGGACAATATCTCAAGAGCTCCTGTAATTAAAAGGGATATCATACCAATAAATTAGGGCTTTGAGGACACTGAAACAATGCCTTAGTCCTGAAGAGCAAGTATGGAAGTCCAGGAAAAATAAATACTACAACACAGCATCATAACAAAAAACCCAAAGGCAGACCATCAAAGTCCCTCTATTTCATTTCACAGCCATTTAAACAGCACAACACAGTGAGGGGATGTACAGAGTGCATTATAAACCAAGTTTCCTATGAAAGCAACACCGCTGGATTTAAGTGCATGGGTTGATGGATACTCTAATGTTACTACAGACCATGGCCAGGATTGTGAAGACTGGGTGCATGAACACTGCCTCTCTATGGATACATCCACATGGACAGAACACGAGCTGGAGCTTTTCCTTGACATCCCAAGCTGGCCTGTGCTAGTGCCAGCTGGGAACACACACTTCCATAGTGGTGACACAGAGGACCTGATGTCCTTGGAGAGCTCATGAGCTTTCCAAGTAGACGTACTTGTAATCACCAGTTCTTTACCCCCCCCCCCCTTTACTGTTCCTCCTCCACACACTCCCAATCCCTAAACCTGTTTCCTATCAACATTTCCAGCTATAAACACAGTTCTGAGGATGGTTTTGTCAATCACCACCTCATGCTGTACTTGCCCTCAGACATTTGGGATACCGGCAGCACAAATTTATAGGTGTATTTAATGCTTTTATCTTGCAGGGTTGCTAGGTCTTTATTCTGGCTACTACTTTTTTCACTTAAATTACTACTTCTTTCAAATTTTCTTGTGATTTGGCACCTCATTTTAGAGATGTGAGGAAGACCTCGATTTATATCGGAACACTTAAAGAAAATAACCTCCAGCCCTGGCAGAAAGCAGCACAGAAGATACCCAAGGCAGTATGTCAATATATAACAACACTTCAGTGCGTGCTGAAGAACACTGTTTGCTGTAGATGGTGACCACTGCCAGAGGAGTTTGCTTGTGACTAATAATGTAAAATTTACCCAACTGATTTCAAGGGAAGGAGGTTTTTGAGCATACTTAGAAAAAGTACTCTTAAGAGAAACTTGGGGAATTCCCTGATTCAGATATAGAAGAGGAAACCATAGCTATAATAAGAACCCAAGGATATACTTTAAATGCACATGAGGTTTCCCTACTACCGCCTGAACGTGGAAGCCGTCACAATGAAGTGCTGCCTAGTAGCATTAACAGAAGATTGAGTCAGAAAGCCTGATATTTAAAACTGGCTCTAACATCAGTTTCTGTGGTTTTGGGATACAGCGTTTAGGACAAAACTTTTGCATGTTACTCTCAACTGTACTTGGCAAACTTGGTTCTCCAGCTTATTTTTCACCGGTGCTAGATACCAAGTCCCGTTTGGAAGTGCTGAGTACCACTCATGCTTGGTGTCTGCAAGCAAGGAAAGCAAAACTGTGAAGTATCTGCATCTGAATTTGCAGACATTCAAACTTTGGAGACTTCTGAACGTCCTCATTTGTTTTATCTTCAAAATAGGAGACTATGGATCATTTTGATAGCTTCGGGGAGACCACAGAAGAAAATTATCCAGTGCTCTATGCACATAAATACATAAGCTTATCTTCAGCTTTTATAGCTGAAGACTCAGACTCCAAAAGGCACTTTGATAGCATTTAAACACCAAAGTCCAAGAGTTCAACCACATCTTCCACTCCTGTCCACAAAGCCTCCTGATGACCCCAGCATGTTCAGTGCCTACTATTTCAAGAGTTCCTTCAAGCACTGCTTCTGCCCATACCCAGCTGCAACACAACTGTCAGCTTCTCTGTTTATGCCACATGTGAGCACAGGTACTTCTGCATGTCTGCTAAGGGGCTTGATTCAGTAGGTGGGTGCTTCTGCTCTGCAGACCTCAGCTGCCAGTACGCCATGCATTGTTTGAGCTGAGAAGCACGTCCTTAACCCCACCTCTCTTCTGCAACAACCCAAACGGTTCAGCCTAGGCAGCAAGGAACCCAAATTCTAGCAAGGCAATCCATAGCTTAAGAGTTTAAATTCCCCCTTCTCAGCAAAGCACCAAACCTGACAAACAAAGCAATAAGGACCTCATTTCTAACTCTCCCTCGAAGGCTGGACCACTGTGGGGATAACAAGATTCACGGGGTCCTACAGAGCATAGACGTGTGCTATTACAGAACTACGCTCACTTGGGAAGGTAGGAGAGAACTGCCAAGCCTCTGTTACAGTCCCTGCTCATCAGCCAAGCATTAGATAAAATGCAGGAACACCGGGGAGCTTAAGTGTTCCTTGGTGAGGAGACAGTAGCTGTGAATCCTGGTATTTAGCACTTAAGCTCTCCTGTTCATTGTATGCAGGACGTCGGAATCTAAATCTGAGTTTAATGGCTATCCTGCAGGCCAGGACTTGGATTCCTGTAATCCTGGCACGACGATCAGCCACACCAGAGAAATCAGTCCATTTGTGTCTCTGGCTCCTAGCATGCTGCAGCATTTTTTTTGGAAATCCACACAGCTCCCAAAAGGCAAATCTCCCCAAGTCCATGCTGATCACAGCAAATATGCTATAACTCACTCCTCTCTCGCTGCCTAACCAGACTTGAATTGCTACAGTTCGGAATTTTACAATGACACAGCATGACCAAGTACAATTTAGCTGTATTTTCATTTGTTTGTTAGGCAAGTGCCCATCCCCTTCTATACTTCCTCTGTTCAGGCGGTACACTGGATTTTGCAATGTGTTCAGGACTGCAGAAAGTGTCAAATACATCAAAGTGGCCAGATAAGTCAGTACTCAATAGGAAGTTGGTTCTCTAAAGGAAATTGCAAATTTCAGTCAAAGAGGAAGATGGAGAGCTAGAATTAACTGCTCCGAGAACGTCAGGAAGCGTTTGTGAAGGCTACGTGAAGAAATGGCATGTGAGCACACAGACAAGCTGGATTTAGGGTGGTATAAATATATTAAGAATATGTTTCCAACCAAGCAAAAATATCAACCAAAGAGAGCTCTCTCATCAAGCTCCATGTTTCTGAAAGGATGTGACAGGTATCCTACAAATTGTCGCATTCAGACCTATTTACCAGTGGGGTAGACTACACCCAGACAACTACAAACTGGCTGTCCAGTACAAAAGATTTACATTATTTGTCTACTCAGTTACCATGGAATACATAACAAGTGTGCTTAAAATGAGAACACTTGCTGTGTTTTGTTGAAGTTTTCCCTATCAGCCACAACTTTCTAGTCCTGTCTGAAGATCAGGAATTATCTTAATCCACATTCAGCCAGCAGCAAAGCAACTGGTAATACGATTTGGCCAATCAATCCATGTAGCTTGACATACATTTATATCCAGTGCCTAAATTGTGGGTGGGTGGCCACAAGCATGGAAAGGGCAGTGGGCTAGGCAGATACCCAGTCTATCCTACACAGCCATTCTCATATCTTAATAGAAAACGTTCTTTTGCAACTGGGAAAGAGGCACATGGACGTGGGGTCACTTAATACAAGTTAGATAGAAAAACTACCAACTAAAGACCATATTCACTAGTACCTATCCAGCAACAAAGACTTACTTTGCCTTTAAAACCCCAAAACACCCACTCCAGGCAGTTCCACTAGCTGTGTTCATCTGTAACTGTGAACACACTGTAAATCACAGATAGGCTCGGGTTGGCAGGGACCTTAAAGGTCACCTAGTTCCAACCCCCCCCGCCGTGGGGCAGGGATGCCTGAAGGCAAATCCTGTCCAACTTTCTTTTTACTACTGTACCTGAAGGCCAGCATGAATGTGCACAGCTCAGAGATGCAGCTTTTGCTGAAACACCGTGATAGTGCAGGCTCGGTGCGATTACATCACGTGGGTTATCTTGGCAGTCAGGCAGCAGCAGCTCCACCAATTGAACTCAAGGCCAAGCCATCAACAGTTGGGCTGAACGCAGTTGTCTGCACATTTTTACAAAAGGCTTTCCCATTTATTGTGTTTGTTTTAATTTACTGCCCTTATCTTAATGCTGTACCAACATCCCCGTGCAATGTTTGTATACCTGGTAAATTGTGAGAAAACATGCAGTGACAGGCAACAAACCCTAGCCTTGTCATGATTGCTTCACAAAAATGATCCTCAAATTTTTTTGCCCCTGATAGAGTAAAACAGACAATGCATAATTAAGCCTGAAAACCCTCACGTGTGCATGTCCTGGACCCACAGATTTTCTGGCTTCTGAATTCTGGGACTTTCAGCACAAGATCAGCTGCCATGACACAACCTTAAGGTCTTTCTAACCACCTGGACTAGCATTCTCAGCTGCTTTCAATTCTCCCAACTGCACTTAACCTTTCAGTCTAAACTTACTGTAGATCAGTTCTTTTTAGTTGTCATCTTTAAGTGTGCTACCTTGTGAAATGCAGACATCTAGCTCTATTCGACAGATCTGCCATTCTGATGTTGTTCCTTCATCTTCACTATTTGGTACCTGTCTTGTCCTTTCCTCCTCTTTTCATCTTCTTTGCATGATTAAAAAAAAACAAACATATCAGGCAAAATATGAAACAAAGTAGAAGCAAATGTTGGAAGTTACTGTATTCAGACTAGAGCAGAAAGATTTCCTTTTAAAATATCTGCTAGCATAATTAAAGTCTGCAAGAAACAGCACTTGCTAGGCTTTTGTTTTTTTTAAAAGTGTCAGTGTTAACACAGGGCAGGTTGGGGGAAAGTTGTAAGTTACAAAAACGTTAGTTGTGGCACATTTTTCTTTCTCAGGATGAATCCCAATGTATCAGAAATAAGAGAACTGCAATTAGCTTGCTTAAAATGGGATAGATCGTAGCTGAGCTGTGTCTTTGAGGGGCTGTGAGGGCAAAACCAACCTAGAGCACTGTTTAGAGGAAGCAAGATTTCGGCAGGCTGTGCCTTTGAACTCTGTATTGAACTATTTGTTTTCTACACCCATCAACCTCTCAAAAGCTTGAGTAGCCCAGGTGTACAAAAAATGTCACCCTGCATATTCAGAATCACATCTACCTCCACGCACAAGACAACAGCAGAGGAAATCCAATGAATGTGGGCAAAATGACGTTCAGCAAAAAGAGAAAAACAATGGTGTCCTTACAGATTTAGAGGCAGAAAAAGGAATTCACAGTTGCATCTCTTTCTTCCCTCCTCTCCCCACCACCCCAAAAGTAAATCACGCAGCCATGCATACTCCTGCACGGTGGCTTTACCATGCTGAGTGACTAAAAGTGACGATGATGACTACAGGCCATACTATGCATCTTGAGATGTTCTCCAGTTCAACACCGAGGGGCCAAATGGGGCTACCGTGTATCTAAAATACTTTACTCTGATTAAAGGTGCAATTATATAGTTAGTCATAATAGCCTCCATACTTTAAAGAAACCCACCTCTCCTCCAGGGGAAGGGAAGGGAATTATGCTACTTTATTCATCCAAACACACTCTCAGTTAAATTCAAATACAACATGCGGACCAGATAAATACAGTGACACACAGCCACAAACACTTAGTAATCCGAGATAGAACAAGGAGATGAATCTTTTAACCTATAATCTTCGCGAAGGGAAACTAAATCTTATGATTAAGAGTTCTGTCATATCTGTACAGGTATCAGCGGAGGCTGTGTTTTCTTCTCAACTGTCACAAGAAATTCATGGTGTGTTTAAGGCCTAAATATGAGCTGAGACGCTGCAAACATTGGGTTTGACACAGGTCTTAAGGGATTTACTTGTTCCTATGGCTAGCATGTAACTTCATTTTATGGATACCCACAAATATTTTGCATACAAGAGGAGGCTGGCTCTAACAATCTTATTCTGGATAAGCAACAGGTCTGGAAATCTTCTCGCCATATTGTCAGCTCTGTCGCAGATTTGCTCCATTATTGTTACATTCACCAAATCATCACTCCATGCCCTTACAAGAATACTTACAAGAATAATTATTTTTCATCCAGGAAGGACTTCCTTGGCTTAGGTCACCTTTCACAGAAATGTAGTTGACTTCAAATAGCCGCTACTACCGACACATAAGAAAAGATGAGGGAAGATGATTTTTGTGTGTAACTATAGCTTTTGGACTAACACTTCTGGCTACGCAGAAGAGAGGGAGAAAACAAGGAACTTCAACCTTTTACCTTTTTTTTTTATTTAAATCAACACTCAAAAGTCTAATTTCAATATCACCCAAGTAATTCACAGACTTTCAGCAGTGAGCGCTGTCTGGAGACCCTCCAGGAGATTCAGTTTCCCAACAAGACAAATGCAGACACAGCACAGACCCAGCTCGCTCAAACCTGAAAGGTGAGGCAGGGTCCACACAACATCCTGATCCACAGCAGTCCTAAGCCCCAAACTGAACGAGAGAATTGGGTTGGACGAAAGACATGTTTCAGGGGAACAAGCAAGGGAAAGGGTGGGAAGCAGAAGAGAAGAAAAATCACCACCCTTGCCAATGAAGTTTCCAGTTATCCACACTGATACTTTTACTCTCTGGAAACTCTCCTTCTGAAATAAAATACTTGGAACATTCGGTGTACATTCAACAACTCTAAACAAATCTAGTGATTTTTACTGTTTAACCTTCCCACTTCCACCATTTTTTTTTTGGTAAGCACTGATGTGAGAATTTTGAAGCCTTTTGCAGATCAGCAACTGCACATACACTCCCCGTACTTACCGCCCGACGAGGGAGGCTGCTGCCCAACAGATGCACCACATTCCACATAATTTGCTAGATAACAGAAGTATAAGTCATCTTTATACTTGCACAGATTTTTAATCACCATCCTTTGCCCAACATAGCTTAGTGGTCAGGTCCCAAGAACAATTTTATGGAGTTCTGGCATCCACATTTTTTTTTCCTAAGCATTCAGCGATCTAGGTTTCCAAATCTTTTACAGTTCTACCTACTATTCTTTAAGATCTTCCACAGTTGATAATATTGGGGATAAAAATATCAATGATAAAATTTTGTCTATTTTCTTGCATCAGTAGAACTATACAAATAACAAAAATGTAGATCTAAATTACTATAAAGCAATAAAATTACAAAACAACATAAAATAGCTTTATGGGAAAGAAGGATGGGAATTTTTTTCCCCACATTTCACACCATTTCCTTCCCCCCCACACACCCAATTTGGGTGAGGTAGGAAGCAAGAACTTTTAATTTTTGCCCTGAAACATACTTGAAGTAATTGCAAGTGAGTGACACCTAGTGATGAACACAAATCTGATCATCCTCCACTCTCCCACACAGAGAAGATAAGCCAGCAAGCACCAACAGGTAACTTAAGAGTGGGTGTTGAATCATGGGAACCTGACACTACTATGTTTCTCTCCCTTAAAAGCCAAACACCAATTGAGCCAAGACACAGAAACCTGATGCACAGCTAAAAAGAACAAAATAAAATGGCTAATCTGTGCAAATGAGAGATGCTCAAAACATACCTAAATTATGACCTGTAAATTTGCTTCTCCATTCTCTTTAAAATTAGTCCCCTCTCTCTAGGGACACCAAATCCTCCCCGAGTTCTCATTCTCTATTAAAATTAAATAAAAAACAAAAATCCCCAAAGCAAATGGAAGAATGGGTTTTTCATCAAATACTTAAGTATCAACAGTTGCCTTAGAGACCATTTACTGATGTCTCTGGCATTACAACTACTGTCCTGTTGTAAGGATTTTATGAGTTTGTCAAAGACTTTTATTTTGCCAGTAGTTCCAAAATTATTGCTCACAGAGCAGTTACTGGAAGTGAAGGGGAGGGGAGGGGATCTAGTGTGATTTGTGGTAGGGTTACAGGAAGGAAAAGTATGCTACTATGCAAAGTAGCAACAACACAGTCCCCTGAAAGGGAAGCTGGAATAAAGAGACAGACAAAACCGATCTGACTTTTTAACACCATAACACAAGACAATCCTGCGTATGGGAAGCTCACCCTGAAAGAAGGGATTTCTTCAAGTACCGTATTTTCAAGGGTAGCTCAAACCTCAGGGCTAAAAGAACAAGACACAAACTCCTGTAGGAAAGGGAAGCAGTTAAGCTAGCCCAGCCATGAAGTTTTTGTGCACTCCGTGCTGTTTCATGCATTTCGTTTTTGTCACGAGCAGGATTTTGTCCCTGGAATTTCAGGGCTGCTCCTGCTTTAAGGAGAAAATATACACCGATTAAAAATCATTGCAAGGACAGAGTCAAAAAAAAAAAAAAAAAAGAAAAATAGTGGTCAGAGAAGGGGAAGCACTAAACACACACTACAGCTTGCAGACCTTGTTCTGCTCTGCAAACCCATGCGCATCTCATTTCTCTCTCCTCACAGACTTGTGAAAGGTGGGGCTTTTTTTTTCTTCTCCCAAATCCTTACCCAAACCTGAAAGAAAACTGAAAAACCTGAACAACTTAAAACCCTGAAAGCGCAAGCTCTTTGGAAAACTAACACAAGAGAGCCACCTATCATGTGAAGACAGGACTGACACCGCTCGCGGAGCCTACGCTGAAACTTATTTGAATGAACTTGACCCAGTTTGGCTTCAGGCCAGTGCTCAACGTCACTAAATGACTTAACAGAACACAGTGTTCCTGGCACGGGCACAAAAATGTGTTGAAATCCATGCCGGAGAGAGGAAAAAAAGTCAGTGTATGTTTCAAATTAATAAAGGAAAACGGTAATAAAAAGGTAATAAACACAAAGATGACATTAGATGTGTTTTAAAACACATCTGCTGCCTTTTTTTTTTCCCCTTCCCATCTCTGATTTAAATTTTATCTTTTGGCATTCCTTCCTTTACCAGAAGTGAAGCGAACTAGGAGTTCTCCCTACGACAAGCCCTTCCCTGCCTAAATCCCAGCCTACGCGCTCTCCCTCTCACCTCTCCTGGTGCTGTACCTGGAAAATTCCAGCACACCTTTCAGCTAGAGAAGGGCGGGAGTGACAAGCTGTAAAGGCAGGGAGCTGCTCATGACTCACTTCCTCTCCAAACCTTCAAGTAAAGGCGACGCTGCAGGTATCTCATCCTGTGCTTCTATAGGGGATAATCTGCTATCGAGTTATGTCATTCACAAACGGATTATTCTGAGGTTCTGCCACGAGATAAAAAGCAAACAAGTAGAAGGACGGGCAATATAAACTTGATGAACCATGAACTTGATGTACTTCCTCTGTATAACATATGGATCTGAGCTTGCTTCTCCTCATTTCCTCACCCTGGGACTGCCCCCCCCCCTTTTCCCCCCAAGCCCAGTCTCAAGCCCTGCTTCCTCTTTCCTTCTGTTATCACTTCTGTCTCCTGCATCCCACCCTCCTCTTCCAGGAATGACGAGGATATCTGACACCTGTAGGTGCACAATCACAGCTCACAGGCTGAGGGCTTTCCCCAGTCACCCATCCAGGGCCCGTTCCACCACCCGTGACCCCATCCATGTCCTGACAGCACCCTTGCAGCCAGGCCATAAGTAACACAAAAGCAGGACAACAGACCCAGTAGCTGATCCAGCACCCTCCATCCACCTGCTGAAAAATACAGCATTTTTGCCTACTTACAGATTCTCTGGTAACACACTCAAGGCACGCATCAAGGAGACGATCCATGTCCCTGGCCAGGTCTTCCAACATCAGGAGCATGTGTTACATGTGAATGTTACGCTGAGGATTTTTTGCCTTAACTATTACATACTGCAAGCTACTACTACAGCTACAAAGAAACTGCTAACAAGACAATAAAACTTGTGTAGGAAGTTATTAGGTCCCTGTTTAGTATCACAGAAAATCCTTTCAGAAGTCATCTTCTTTGAAAACATCTTTCAGAGTCCTGCTTGCAACTTAAAATAGTATTAGCTCCAGTACTATAGTGGTTTACCCGTAATGCCCTAAGGATAAAAAAAATAAAATACATAATGGGACAGAAACTATGCCCTTGATGTTTTGTGGCTGTATTTTTTGATTCTTAAAATGCCTTTTTCTAAGTAACGGCATCTTAAAGTAAACAAACATCTAGAAAGGCATGAAAAATACAACTCTTATACTCTTTTTGTTTACCTCTGTGCAGTACATATACTAAGGGCAAATTCATACGCAAAAAAAAAAAGTTGACCAGGACAAAGTGGGGGATGGGACTTCTTAAAGAATGGATGCTTCAAAAGCTCCCTGCAAACACAATGATCATTTGACAGGACGAACATCTTCACAGAACAGGAGAAGCCACAGTGGAGATGATTATTCCTAATTTACTGTTTTTATGATGGTCATACTGCAGAATGAAGAAGGCAACTGAAGAAGTATCAGATAAAGTACAGGAAGGGAAGGCATTCAAATAGATATGCAGCTGGCTGATGACACAAGTGACAGGGAATTCATATCAAGGCAGGTAAATTTCCAACGACATGCCTTGACTTGATGGGTTATCTTTAAAGATCCCTCAGGAAGGCACTGAGGGAAGGACTAAGATTTATTGAACAAAGACGTGTGTTGGCATTCACACTGTACGTGTTCAACGTCCAAGCAGCTCCCTGCCCGCTCTCCCCTCTGAGCACAGCCAGAACCACTACCTCGTGCTGGAGATGGGGGAAGGTTTTCATGGAGGGGAGCTCCTCAGCAGACTTGTGTTTACAGAGGAGTTTACTGGGTTGTCAGGGAGAGAAAAAAACAGCAATCCCCGCACACCATCATTTGGACACACACAATTAAATTTGTCGCAAAATTACAGCTCAGTTCTCCGCCAAACGTTGAAAGCCTGCCCCAATACCCTTCCCTCTCCCCAAATGGGGCTTGGCAAGGAGTCCCGAGATACTGTTAAGTCTGAAAGTTTGCTCGAGAACCAGATCCACAGGTTAGGGAAGTTTTCTCGAGCCACTCCCAGCTGGCCAGTGGGCAAACCGCAGGGAGACTGCCAGCGTCTCCAAGGAGGGCAAAGTTGAAGGGAGGATGTGACACACTTACCGCAATCACGCAGGCTCCTGGTCTTAATAACACGCAGCGTGGCTTATAACCTCTAAGCAAATGCACCAGACCATTAACTCAAAGGGGACAAGATTCATTTTTTTATTGCATTCTTAAGGCAAATATTCAGTAAGATCGTTTCTTCTAATCCTCTTCAAGACTATGAATGGGATTTAAAAAGCCAACAAGGAGTAGGGATCGCCTGCATTTAAAAGACGAAGAAAAAGCCCTATTATTCTGCAGCTGGACCCAGAAGCCAGCAAAGCCTGTGCCCCGTTGCCCTTCTAAACCACCTCACCTCCCTGGAACACGAAGCATTTTGGTTTAAGTCCTGGAGTATTTTTGTTTGTGGTTCAGAGAATCTCAAGTGACTGGATGCAATTTGCTGCGCCAGGACCAAAGGCAGGGTAACACATTCCTTGATTTCAGTGCATACTGTTTGAATTAAAACTTTCAATTGCACCAAGCTATTTATGTTTTTGTTTAGAGCACAAGAGAAAATCCTACCTATCCGCCAGTAACTTTAGTTAGACTTTAGTTTTAGTCTTTAGTTTAGACTGCACAGCCCCATTTTCAAAGTAGCGTTGAGTCCCGAGCCACGAATGCTTCTCAAACCATCTTTAACTATATACATACGAAAGTAACAACGGCAGCTCATTGCGTACCTGTCAGGTAGGAAAAAAATAGGCAAGAGGAATATTTTATTTTCTTAAATATAATGCCATTTATCAACTTGAAAGACAGGAGATTAGACTAATGGGTCACTCCTTAAAAACAAGCGTAAACAAGGCTCAGATACTCAAGACCAGCAATTCCTTTTAGCTCCGTTAGCATGTCAGTTTGTTCATTTGAGTCGGGCCTTTTGATAATAAAGCCAAGAGTACTTACTGGACACGTCAGTAACGCTGCGCAACCTGACAACCTAACACATTTGTCTTATTTCTCCTCCCCCATTTTTCAGCATAGTTCAAATACTCGCTTATGGGGTCAGCGAAAAGAATCTAGGACAGCTTGGTACCAGCAGGGAGACGTAAGTGCAGAAGCAGCACAGAGACACGAATTCAGGGGAACAGGAAGCACAGCATCACCTGAGATACAGTCACGTCCCTGGGCGAGTGAAAACAGGGTAACGTCAGAGCAGAACAAGGCTAGCACTGCTTCTGGGCTTCTGGAATATTAAAAGGCAAAGTGTTTTAATTCTGTTATTCTTCTATAACACTTGATCTGTCACTCCTCCTAACACTTTGTGCTGGAAATGCCTCATTACGAGATGAAAAGCACAGCAAAGAGGTAAAAGGAAAAGGCATCTAGCCACCTCTGGGGAACGGCAGAATTTACGTGACCTGTGGTTACAGCAAATGCAGGCAGAGGCAGACAAATTACACCGTTCTGACTGCACATACCGAACTCGGGAACTTTCAATTTATTAAATCTAAGTTACTACCATTTCCCATGAAGGAGATGATGCCCATTGCCAGCTAAACATAGGGACACATGATGCTTTTATTTTTACTAAATGCAGCTTCGGGTTTTCGGGGTAGTTTTGTTTTTCAGAAGCTAGTGCAGGTTGCCTGATTTTTCTAAGCAAACAGACACTTCTCATCCTGACAACATTTCAATCACTGCAACAGTGCAATAGAAGTGATCAGGCCTCTGCACGGCATTTCAGTGGTAACAAATCTTACCACACCTTCTTTACATAATTCCTGCTCCGCTTCTTCACTCAATTTCATTCCCATTTTTGTTAATTCCTTTAAATCTGAACCCATCACCTTCACTTTTGCCTTATGCTTTTATTTCATTAGCGTGCTTTCATTTGCTCTTTAAGAGTTTTAGCAAGTTTTGATTTTCCACAGTATCATTTTTTCTCCTTACTGCAGCACTACATAGTTAGGCACATAAACCCAAAACAAAAGAATTCCTTCCTAACTTTTTCCAGCATTGTGCGTTTATATTTCTTCACATGCAATTAGCCTAATTTTATCTAGCAAAAACTAAAGCCTTACTCTTTTTAAGAAACTGAATCCATGGAGATTAAAGCGTGCCAGAGAGACTGAGGCATCAGGTATGAGTGAAACTGAAACTTCATAAGTAACCTATCAGATCCACTCTGTATTTTAGATATAAACAGCAAACCAGAACTTCCTTTTGCTTTAATCCCATAAACATTGGCAGAATGCCACATAAGATAATATGCTAACCAGACTCTGGAAGCTGAGGGCTTAAATGCACAATAAAGCAGCAATTAAAAAATTGTGAAGCTCAAGGAAAAGAAAAAAAAAAAAAAGACGACAGAACAGCAAGAATGAATCAGGCCATAGCCTTGCTGAAATCAGCATCCTACCTGGGACAGTAGCTATACGAGATGCATACAGAGAAGAACAAGTACAAAGCAAGCAAACATTTCTTTCCTGGTATACTCCTCCAGAGTGAAATGACTTGCAACTCCAGAGCTTCCTAAGGTAGCCTCATTTCACATAGCTCAATCATTGTTTGTTAAATTATTATTATTAATTTTATTATTATTTTTTTTAACTCAAAACCGTCTAATCACTTTTTAAACCAAACTCTGCAGATAGCTGGTAATATTGTACTTCTTAATACTTTATGTCAGTAACGAAAGAAATCAGAAGGGCCCACAGGTAGGTCACCAGCCATAGGTTTCAGACCGTTTTAGTTTCATTCTCGTGTATTATTGCTGCAACGCCTAAAAAAAGCCTCAGGAAAGTTAAGGAGTGCTATGCTAAGACCTGTACCAAAAAAAAAAAAAAAAAAAAGACAAATAAGTTGCAACCACTGTGCAAGGACTTTGTGCCACCTAAAGAGCCTGAGCAATTAAGTGCTTAAAAAAAGTTATAGTGACAGAGGGGAAAAAAATAAAACATTGGAAGGTGCTTTTCTTCCAGCTAAACTCTACAATGCTATTAACACTTGGGTATCTTCTTTAGAAGGAGATTTATTTCATCCATCCCAGTTTGGGAAAACACACGAACTACATTATGTTCTTTCTTCTCTTTAAAACTGGAGCACAGTTCTGCTAAGAAGCAGAAGAAGAATTTTTATGATCAACTGGCTGCAAAGCTCATAAAAATTAAATCCATTTGCTGTTCTTCCATTTGAAATACACATGGCAACAAAGCAACAAAAATTAGCATTCAGCGGTCTCTTAAATCATCCCTCCCTGCTCAAAGCGTGAAAATAAGCCACCACGCATATCACCAGTAGTCTAGCTTTTTCTGTTTTGCCATGACGACATGGATTATGGCTGTGTCAGGGCTGACTGACTGTCTACATTATTACTTCTGACTGTTCAGAGCATCTGGAGCATGCAAGACAGATAGAAAACTTCCACCACCACTTTCCAAAATGCTTACAGATTAATTGATGGCAATTAAGTAACAGCTGAATAGCATTAAAAAACACCCAAGCAATTCACAGGCAGAGAATTTTTTTTTTTTTTTTTTGCCTCTTCACAAGCAAATTCTGGAAGCCACGATCCATAAGCAACTCCTGCATTAAACCACAAGTTAAACGCACAGAAATGCCAACCTGAGATCGTTCAGGGCAGTTGCTAGGTTATACATACCACAAAAAGTGATGTGGAATGCCTTAAGATAATACAGAATGACAGAGATACTTTAAATCTGTCGTTCTTGTGTTTAGTAAGTGACTTGCACAGCACAAGTGTGGCATAAAAGTTATGTTACCTGCTAGTACGATTTAAAATCATGATTTAGTTTTCCCTTCCATTACTTCTCCAATTATTTCTTCCACTTAGCTTCCCACACAATGACCTGTGCTATGACAATGTTAACTTAAACATTTCTAAATACTCAGCACACACGAAGGGAACAGAGGAGATAGTGCAATATTTTTCACTGAGACTCATACGAAAGTGATGAATCAACTCATCTTCATCAGCAGCGAAAGTGATGCTTCCTTCGCTGTTTTAAGACACTGAATAAAGCAAAACAGACATTTTGCCAGACCTAAGTTTCTCTTCTGAGCTCATCAGATGTAAGGGGCCATCAATACTTGTGGGAACCATGTATCTAAAAATCGCAAAGCCACGTAAGAAAGGAATCTTCTGCCCTGTTCTGACACCCACTTAGCAACTTTTTCCATCCGCAGCTCCTGTGGTTAGTACCAAGTTTTTAAACTATAAAACGCTCTTACAGAACAGTAATCACAGGACCTTTTAAATCACAAATGATATAAACCACGAGTCAAAAACAACATATGCTACAAATCTAGTTCTACTGTTCACACATGAAAAAACTGTGGAAAATGAACCTCAAGTGCATCTAAAGGTTAAAAAGTAGATGGGAATAATCACTCTCACACTTTTTTCCTTCCAGATTTGTTTCTTGTAAAAACATTGCTTTTGTTTTTGTTTAAGCTGACAATCTTATAATCTGTCACTCAGTTCACTTTTTAAAGCACGAGAATGTCAGTTTTAAGCCCCATTTTACTTCCTCATCCTAAATTTGTGCTAATGCTCTAACCCTTTGAAAGGACTACATACATTTTGATATTTTCCAGCTTATCCTTCCCCTGAAGCTACATAGGAGGGCAAATGTCTTTCTTCCCTTTTTCCTCCCCTCCTCCTCCGATAATTACAGGCTGATGCTCACGCCAAAGTGCCTTCCTAGTGCAAAGGGCTGCCCAGACCCCTCCCTTTTACACCAGTACATAAATGCCATACAGCAACTCTTACATTATAAGAATGATCCCGGTGAGTCCTGTAAAGGCAGAATGCAGTAGCTAAAGTTTGCTGGTGGCAAAGTTTCCCAGTATACAGTTATACACTGCAGTTTTACAAGCAGCTCTGTAATGCTGTTATGTTACTGCCTGTAATATTAATTCTTTTCTCTGTACATGCCTGCAAATAATAGGGTGATATGAAATACAATTCTTTTTTGTATAAAGATAGAGATAAATCCCCACTATAATAATCCTGCCTCATCAGTTTATTAATAACACATGCTTATTACTTTACAGAATTATGCACCTATTTCCAACTTTATTTCACGCCATTATACAATCACACATTCACATGCATGCTCCAAAAATGACTTTGTTTATCCCAGTAAGAATGTTCTGTATTGTAATTATATTTTTTTTTTCTTATACTGGTACTTATATTGCTCTCTCACTCCAGGGAAGCTAAATGCTTCTCTAGACAAGATTGGCTACAGCCCTACAGCCATCACCCTCTACAGAATCTGTGCTGTCTCAAAGGCTCCTTTCCAACCCTATGTCTGTTTAGAAAGCTTTATAAGAAATGTGAGGTAAGTATAAGCTGGACTACAAGGAAAAAAAGACTGCCACATGGAGCAGCAGGTGACAGGACTAAAGCTGATAAGTGAACCAACTGCACTGCATCAAGAGAAGGTTCATTTGCAGCATCGCCTGTTGGTACGTTGACTTCCCAACTGCTCTACAGAGGAAGCACCAAGGGTGGCAATGGAAAGAGGACAAAATCCATACACACTGAAAAGCCCACAGCATACAAACATGGGAGTAGCTGTACAGGAATCTACCGGGGATAGTTCTATCCCATTTTGTTTCTGACAATGGTTTATGTCAGATGTTTAGGGGCAAGTTTGAAACAGGGCAAGCATGTGGCAAAGCTGCCACAGGACAGCCTCCAGTTTGCAGCTTCAACTGGAGGCATTATCTTCGTATTTAATCCTTAACAGATTTCTCTTTTGTGAATTTGTCCAGTTAGTTTTGAACCCATGTAATCTTTTGGCATCCACATCACCCTGTGGCAGGGAGCTTTGTGGCTCAATCACATATGGTGGGATGAATAATCTCCTTTTAAATGCTGACTCGACCTGCTGGTTTCACTTGATGAAACTATACACCTAGCTCTATACCATAGTTTGTCACTTCATTTACTACTTCCTACTTATTTGTGATTCACGGGTTTCTTTCATGCCCTCTCCATGTGGATCTCCTTCAGGCTGAAGGTTTCTATTATACCAAAGTTCTTCTCATGCAGAAAACACTCCATAAATCTGATCACTATTACCAACTTTTTCTGAATCTTTCCTGCTTCCATTGCTTTTTTTGTGAACGCTAATACTACTACCCATAAATACAGTGGATGTTGAAAGTTAATGGATTTTTTAAGTTGCAATTTATTTTTTTTTAAAGCATATTTTTAGAGTATCTAAGCTCCAGCAGAAACTTCACCCCTTTTCATCCATGACTACTTTGTATGAAGCTGTTTTACCCATCGTGTTCACCTTCACATACAGACAGCTCCAGTCTGTTTTTCTCACTTAGCTCCTCTGGTTCCTTCTCCGTGCACACGAAGGGGTCTGCAGAACACCAAGTCATTTCAAACTCTCAGAGGCAAACTTCTCAGCAGCCCTCGCAGGGATTCACACAAAGGGAGATCAGGGCTTTTCTCTATTGATGTAACGTAAGGAGAAAGATGCATGTAGATAAGAAAAATCACATGCATTACACTGGAGGGTGCAACAACAGCACTGCACTGCTAATGCACCTGATGTGAGGAGCTGCTTCAGCTGCCCTTTTTTGAAGGGTGGCTACCAGGTGAGAATATTTGGTGACACGGAACAAAATGGTTGTATTAGGCAAGAGAGAACGGGTGAACTGAGACTGAGCAGTGACCAGGTCAGGGTGAATGGGGACAAGTGAATGAAACAGTGACCGAGGTGGGAAGAGAAGACTGAGTGGGTGGAGGATGACTGGGACTGAGTCAAAAAACATGCCCCTGTGATGGGACTGAACAGTGACTATAGAGTGTGAGGTGCAGCATCTCCTTCATGTGTTCAAAAAAGTGTGGATAAAAAAGCTGGGCTGAAGTTGTAAGTAGCAGGAGAGATACTTTATGAAGTAACAGCTTTCAGAGAGATGGATGACAGGAAGACAAAGTCATCAGGCAGTCAGGGCTGCTGCCCTAGCTTGAAGGCAAAGTGACATGTTAGAGACAAAAAGTGAGGAGCACGTTACACACAGCTGGCACCTCTGTGGTGAGTATGCTAAGAGATTCTCGCAGAGTAAGGCAAAGTCTTCTCCAACATTTTAGAGACCTGGAGTTCCAGCCCATCTCCACAGGGCTTCCCCACAGAAAGGGTTAATCAGTCACCAGGGTTATTAGTCTGGAATGCGAGTGTCCTGATAACAAAAGAATGGTAGATCTGAGCTGTCATCTGCAGATGATTCAGACGTTTGTCTAGAAACTGTTTATCACAAAGCAAGAGCAACAGAACATGACACAGACCCTGCCAAACTGGCTATGAGCAGCAGGACTTCACTCCACCCCAGTACCACCTCACTGTGCCCAGGAAAGCCAGCCTCCCCCCACCCACAAGTTCCTACTTCCAACTTTAAGCTTTATCAAGCTTTATCATGAACATTTTCAGCTTTAATCCATTTGTTCTGATCTCATTTACTCCTCTTATCTAACAAGTTTCCACGTTGTGGTGGGAGCCAGGAACAAACGTCCTGTTCTTCCACACCGTACCACAAAGCTGCATTCCTCCAATCCACAGATACAGCAGCACGAACTAAAAACAAAACACACACAAGAAAACAACAACAACAAAAACCAAAGAACCCCCCACATAGCTGCCTTCTTCCATCCAAGATAAAAACAAAGACAGATATACAAGACCTTCATCCATTAAAGAGAGGCAGAAACACTGAAAAACCTGTGGAGGTTTTTTAAAAACCACTCAGCTTCTAAACTTTGATCTTCCTGTGTTTTCCAAGGTATTCTAAATTTAATGTCCAGATCTTCGAAATTCAGTAGATTTTATCAATAACCCTTCCTACAAGAAGAATGGTTCTGTTTTTGTGAAAAGTGAAAAGAAACAAAGTGATATCTGAAATGAAGGGATAATTGGGTGAATTTGGTATACATCATGCTTGACTTATTCTACCAGCAACTGGATGACCCTAGACACGCAATATCTTATTTTTACTTAACAGCCGTTCTATAGATAGCATTACACATGCTTTTATTTTTTCAGGTAGACGCACACACGTCTTTCCTGTAGTGCTGTGACAACCTGCCAGACCTGTACGGTTCAGCCTGTGAACAGGCACAGCCTGCAATCGCTCAAGGTACCTGAAATGGACAAGAAATGCTTTTTCCACCATTGGATGCAACAAACATGCCCAGTGATAAAAGAGCATTTTACTTTCTGATGTATTCCGTCCTTCATCTGACGCAATGATTTGGCACAACAGGTGACAAACAGCTATGGGACCACTATAAAATTATTTTTAAAACAAAGTAATGGCCCACGAGACAGATTCAAACAGGAATTGTTAAATGAACTCGAAAGTCTTTTAGACATAAAGCTCAGCCTGCAGTACACAGACCCCTTTGTGTGGATGGAAACAAAATTGGAGCCATTAGCTGATGTTTCTGGCTCCTCTGTTTTGGTTTCTTTCCAGACCCACAGTATTTAGAAAGTATATTTATCAGAACAAACAGCTAAGATTGAGCCTATGTATTCCTTTTTTTTTTTTTTCCTTCCACCATTTGCCTCAAAAAGGATTTCAAACAGATTCCAACTAATCTCTCCTCCAATCTGGCCTGAGGAGTCCCAAGGCGCATTGTTAGGAATGAGTTTGGAAGGCAGATTTAGACAAAACAAAACCCAGCAGCTTTCTCACTGTCCTCGTGATTCTTTGCAGAGTGCAAAACTCTTCACAAATTGTCCGGAGAGTCTTGTCAGAGGTGGGAAAATGAGACCAAGGCCTTCAATCTCCTACCGGTGTCATTAACTCTCCTGGCTTTAGCCTTGTCCTGCTTGCAGAGGACAGCAGTGTGCTCCCAGAGGTGCATGCTCCACCCTCTCCTATAGCCTCTTCTGACATAAGGCTACGGAAAGGAGACACGTGAGACCCTCTTTCTTTGCTTCACCTCTTGAGCCTGAGGTCAGGGCAAAGCATACAGCTCCTTGCTTCTCCTAACACTCGTGAAGCCCCTCTGCAATGTTCTGGGGAGAGGCACGCTGCTGAGAGGTGCCAGGCCTGAGAAAACCCAGATCCCTCCCGTGGAATGCAGCCACAGGAAAACCACCACAGGCCACTGTGGTCTTGTTTAAAAAAAGAAAAAAAAAAGCGAATGTGGGGAAGAGGGGGATGAAGAGGGGAAGACGGCAGAGAGGGGGGCACTCGATACACGTCGGCAGAGATAGCAGCGCTGTCAGCTGCGCTTCAAGTTGTTGCTCTCCAGAGCTGTGCAAGAAAGACCAGGCGGCCCAGCTGCGGCCTGAACTTAAACAAAGCGGAGGAGCTGGATTAGCGCACACGAACAGCCCCGAGTTGGGAACGTGAAAACACAGCCTTGGAAAGGCAGCGGGGGCTAAAGCCTGTTTATGGCACTGCGGTAACTCCTGCAGTCCGTCAGATCGGGTACACCCAGGACGTGGGATTGGGGGCTCTTTTGTATTTAGTTAATAAACCACACGGGGAATTTCACCAACTAAGCTCAAAGAAGCCCCGCTACCTCAGGGACACTGGATCACATGCAAGGTCATACAAACACGTATGCAAGCACACACAAGCATAGATGGCAACTGTGGTGAAAAGCTTCCTGCAAAACGGGCACCATGGCCCTACAGCATCCTACAGGGCAGAAAAGACAGCGTCCCGTCACTCACGGGGCTGCCTGCACTATTGCCAAGGAAGGTAACGAGACAATTCAGCTAAATTGAGATTGGAGCTGCTCTCTCTGGGACTATGAAGACAAGTCTTCCCAAAACACTTGAAACCATTAAAGCAAGAACATCTGAGCCAGTCAGGTATTAGCTGAAGTAATACCTCTGATCCTGATTTAAAATTAATGGGGTCTTTGCTCAACTGGAGACTTAAGACTTCAGTCACAACACAGACAGCCACAGCTCACTCAAACACGCAGTTTTCTCTTCTGAGAACCTGAGCAAATCACTGAAACAGCATGCTGAGAGGGGAGCCATTAGCTGTGACTCTGAAAAAAGTTTTGGGGTTTCCTTTCTGGATGACCAGATGCAGCAGCATACCTGCAGCAGAAAGCAGCTGGCACACAATTTCAGTTTTGTTCAGCAGCCCATGCATAAATTGCTCCACCTCACCAACATGAACACAAATGGTATTTGTTCCTGCACTGCTGCTGACCTGCAGTCTTAACTAATAGGTCTTGCTAAAAGGTCCACCTCAGGAGCCCTGCTAGAAGATACCAATTCCACCCAGAAAAGCAAGGTTCACTTTTTTTGAGGGGAGACAGGGAAGAAGCGGGCAGAGAAGGGAGAAGGACATGGCCCAGACTGGTTGTGCAAGTGCCATGCCTAAGAGTTTTCCAAGATTGCACTGGATAAAGCACTAAACAACCTTGCCTGACCTTGCACCTCAGCCTGCTTTGAGCAGCTTGCATCAGAGATACCCTGAGCCCATTCCAGTCTGGGTTATCCCATGAAGCACACTTTCAGAAATAGTGAGCTTGTGCACGTTCTTGTGTATATTCTAGCCAGCTTCCTTTGGTAATGGACTGACAGAAGTAATTGTTTGCAACAACACGGTCGTACCAGCATCCTTTATCAGCACAGAGTCATCAGTCTGACAGGATGACACAAATTCCATCTGCCATAATAACGATTCCTTGCCTTGAGATAACCTATTTTAAGTTCTGTTACACAACAATAGTTCTAGACTCCATGCTAATTACTGAGCCAATGATAGTTCTAATTACCATTGTAATGGATCAAGGAACAAGGACATATAAAAGCAGGGCCAAAAATATTAGCGAAATCTTGGCCATGCATGATTCTTCTAATCATTCTTAAAAGGATCTCTTCAAAATACCATTGTGTGTTGAATCCCCCCTTTTAACACCATAGAGGGAGAAAGTCTTTCAAAAAAAAAAATAAAGACAGCAATAAATCAACATATTAAGCAACTGATTGGGCCCCATTTTGGCAGATGGGAAGGCCTCAGATATAAGACAAATCAACATACACCCATATGTAGGAAAAAATTCCCAAATAATTTGTTCCCTTCACTCGCAGAAAACCTGATAATTAACTTTTGCACAACTCTACACAAACATCACATCAAATCTCCCAGTATCAGTGTACGCAGGCTGCAGCACAGAGGAGTGACAGCACAGTGCTGATTCATCTAGCAAAGTTTTGAAACAAAATGTGGTGATTCTCTTCAACTGCCTATGATCATACAGCAAGATACTGTGGGGTTATTACCATTCAGTCTGTATTTAAAAGAAACAAGCTCTTAATCATGTGTTTTTTGATACATTTTTCAGCCACATCAGACACCAAGATTAGCAGGCAAGCTTATTTGTGTGTTCTGCAACAAAGAGTGTCAACAGTAACAACTTAAACTTTATTAATGCTGCATAGCAAGTACAGAAGGATGCCTAATTCCTATACTTTAACTATACAAAGGGCAAAAACCTCTCCTTCATACAATTCTGGGATAACTCTCTTGCCTTGCATATTTGACATTGGAAGTGGGGTGATGGTTGGACCAGATGATCTTGAAGGTCTTTTCTAACCTTAATGATTCTATAGAAAGCAAGCACATCTAGCCATCCATAAGAAAACAGTAAGGAGATACAATACAGAGGACAAAAAGGAATAAAATACTCTGAGATGCAGGAATTATATACTCTGTATCACTAGAAGTAAGCAAGCACTAAAGTTACAGAGAATGTTTTAAGGAGGGATTGAAGTGTGGAAGGAGATGCCGCTCAGCATACATGGACAGAGAAAGTTGCCAGTGTGGCAGGAGCCAGGAGCTCACCTACAACAGCACTAGAACATCAGTGTCCCTCGGGTCAGTACTGTGACCAACACTACACTTAACATCTTTGTCAGTAGGATCGAGTGCACCCTCAGCAAGTTTGCCGATGACGCCAAGCTGTGTGGTGCAGTTAACACATTGGAGGGAAGGGATGCCATCCAGAGGGACCCGGGCAGGCTGGAGATGTGGGTCCGTGCAAATTTCATGAGGTTCAACAAGGCCAACTGCAAGGTCCTGCATCTAGGTCAGGGCAATGCCAAGCACAAATACAGGCTGGGCAGAGAATGGAGTGAGAGCAGTCCTGAGAAGAAGAACCTGGGTAATGAGAAACTCAACATGAGCCAGCAATATGTGCTTACAGATCAGAAGGGCAGTCCTATCCAGGGCTGCATCAAAAGAGGTATGACCAGCAGGGCAAGGGAGGTGATTCTCCCTCTCTGCTCTCGTGAGGCCCGACCTGGAGTGCTGCCTTCAACTCTGCGGCCCCCAGCACAAGAAGGATGTGGACCTTTTAAAGCAAGTCCAGAGGAGGGCCATGAAGATGATCAGAGTGCTGGAACACCTCTCCTATGAAGGCATACAGAGCTGGGGTTGTTCAGTCTGGAGAAGAGAAGGCTCCAGGGAGACCTTATAGCAGCCTGCCAGCACCTAAAGAAGGCCTACAGGAAAGCTGGGGAGGGACTCTGTCAGGGGGTGTAGGGATAGGACAAGGGGTAACGGCTTTGAACTAAAAAAATTAGATTAGACATTAGGAGGAAATTCTTCACTCAGAGGGTGGTGAGGCACTGGCACAGGCTGCCCAGAGAAGCTGTGGATGCCCCATCCCTGGAGGTGTTCAAGGCCAGGCTGGATGGGGTTTGGGCAACCTGGTCTGATGCGAGGTGCCCCTGCCCATGGCAGGGGGGCTGGAACGGAGGGATCTTTGAGGTCCCTTCTCACTCAAGCCATTTAATAAATCTATGAGATCTTATATAATCCCCAACATTAAGATATTAATAAATCAAATATAATTCAGAAATTAATCATTCTCACAAAATATGGTTCCTCAGCACATAAGACAAGGCCTCTGCACAAGTCAGGGAAAAAGTAGTTATTACCAATGCATAAAACTGTGTTAGACCAATTTTGAGGTGGATAGATGGTGGTCTTCTGGAAAACATGGATGCTAAAAAATCATTAATGGTTAATCTTTATTCAGAGCACCACAGTCCTCAAGAAAAAGGGCAATTGGGCATCCTTCAGAGGTAGCAGAGCAGAGAAACAAAAATCTTCTGGCATCAGGTCTTGCCAGACCTTTGTTCTTTACCACCTGAAGTAAAAAGTGACGCATGAGAAATTCCATCCCTTAACAAGATACAAAGGAAAGTAAAGCATGACCATGTCATATTTTTTTCATACACTTCCTTCCCCCCCCCCCAATAATTCTGGATTGAATGAAAATTAACAGTTGCTCACCACAAGACGAGATTCAACTTGCCTTCCTCATTACCCTCTGTCAAGTAGCTTTACACATCAGAGGCTGCTAGCTGGTAAGAAAGACACTGCACAGGGACTTAAGATGGAACACAAACTGAAGTGGGACTGTAGTTTTACACCTGACACAAAAACAAGAGTTTTACCCTCATACTGAAACAACACATCAAGTCTTTCTATGTAGTTAATTGAATAGAAGTAATTCTCAAATTAGATCTACTGGTACATTAGCAAAAAAAAATCAGCTATAAAGTTATTCATTTCTCAGTAGAAACCTATCTTGCTCTTACCATGGGTAAATATTACAATAAAGATATTTGGCAGCAGTCCTAAACCTCTAGAACCTCTCGGTATTTGGCATATTTTGAAGTGGGGTAAAATAAATTTCATGGTCTTTTGATTATCCACACACTCCATTAGGTTCCAGAGATTTAGTAAATACCACAAAAATGATGATATATCAACATTTGGCTCTTTTTCCTTTCCCCACCATGAACTAGGCCACAAAATTAAGAGGCCTTTTTGAAGAATACTCATACAGCAAATGACCTCCTATAGTGAACACTTCTTTTGTGTTCGCTCTTGGAATTCTCTCAAACAGCTTGCCTGCAGTGTTTCCTAGGAAAATAGCATATCTGAAGTAAAGCAAAGCAAAGAATGCAAATGACATAGTGATCGCTGGGGCTTTAACCTCCTGCATACACCAAATTCCCAGAAGAAAGTTTACTGGTAAGGCTGACCACCCATGGAAATTCCCACAGCGTGGCACTCCGACTGGGAAAGAAAAACCTGAAAAAGGATCCTGAGATTCCCAATTTCCCCACAGATTTTGTAGTAGCATAGCTTATTCTGGTTAAGGTTAAAAACCTGTTTATTTTAGTATGGTTGCATCCAAATGAACCTTCTCCTGAGCACTATTTACTATTATTGAAGTGTCTCATAGCATTCACCCAACCTTCCATCTACAGCGGAATAAATCACACTGGTATAACAGAAGAGGGACTTTTATGGCTTGCGTAAATCCCAGGTCTATTTTCCCAAGGTTTATATGGACTGGATGTTCTCTTCTAACACTGCTGTCCAAGACTTGTGTTATTTTAAATCAGCTCTTCAAGAACCTGAAAAATACTCAATTAACCCATGGTGAACTCTGAGCTACAGATGCTAAATTGCTACCACCATCCACGTCAGACAGCCCAAAACCAGGTCACATGTGTCAACACGGCAGCGTGCTGTAACACAGGACATCCAGTTCCACTGGGCTATTTCCAGCCTCTGGCTGCAACAAGAAGATACTCTCCCAAAGGCAGCCGGTCCCTGTCATTTGACTGCTTGGGTGAGGAACCTGGACACGGCTCAGTCTGCAGGCAGAACTTCCTCACATGCCCGCTGCCAGCCGCATTAAGGAAGCCTCTCTGATTAGATAGATGGAAATACACCTTGGCCAGCCTCCCTGCTGCCCGGGAGGAGGGAGCTGCTCGCAGCCCGGCCTCTGGTGCCCTCTGCCGGCTCTGCGGGGCTCCGGGGGCTGCCGTGGCAGGCAGCATCCAGCAGCAGGCGGTGACTGCCTCCTCTTTCCTTCTCAGAGGTGCCTGGGGAGAGGGTCAGGCCAAAAGGTAGACACTACGCTCACCTCAGAGGGTGGAAGAGAGACCAGAGAAATAGGTAGTTGTCTGACCCACCACATTACAGGAAATCTGGACATCAGCTCTCTAAAGGCATCAGCATTTAGACAGAGGATATAAAGAATCCAGATCAAGTTTCTGGTAAGAAATCTATCCACTTCATCACCTTTGTGTGCACATTGAAATACAATAATTCCATTTAAATGTAACAAGAAACTTAAATACTCAGAGTGACTGAACACTAGAACAGGTTGCCCAGAGCAGTTGTAGAGCCTCCATCTTTGGAGATGCTTGCAACCCAGCCAGACAACCCTGAGCAACCTGCTCTATCAGGCCCAGCTCTGAGCAGAGGGGTTGAACTGGATGATCTCCAGAGGTGCCTTCCCACTTCAGCAATTCTGTGACTCAGTGACCACACTACCAATTTTTAGGCGTGGGACATTGTTGGTTCAGCAGTCAGAGAAAATACCTTGACATTCTTGTGAATGTCACTATACACTACAAAGCTATAGTAGAATCTTTTTTTAAAAAAACAAACAGTTTCTTACCTTATACAGCTCATCATTCTCCTCTTTGACAGGCGGAGAATTAAAATTTGTGCAGGAGTCTGAGTCCGATATCTCCAGTAAGCTGTCATCTTTTTCTGATCCATCAAATTTATCTGTAGAATCACTATCTTTCTCCCAGTCAATGAACTCTGGTTCATCTAAAGAAAACATGCACAAATATTTTTTCTTATTCATCCATGTATTATTCATAAATACCAAATTAAATAAAGTAAAATATTAATTATCCCTACATTGGGAAAAATGCAATGCTATTTTGCTGTATATGTTCAACCGGTCTTTATACTGAACTATTTTGTGATCCTGTGCCTCACACTAAAACCTGAACCCTACTAGCAGACAATAGAAGCTTCTGTGAAGAAAAAAAATCCCAACGTTTTCAAAGTACTGACCAATAAGGAGGCAATATTTTTAACTACTTAGGCAAGTAGTTAGTTTAGTTATGATTAATTTTCCTCAGTTTTAGTTATGTGGGTTTTTTTTTTGGTGGTAGTGGTGGTTTGTGTTTGTTGTTCAGTTGCATTAGATTTTCCAAGTTTACTTGTTTGGATTTAACTGTTTTAAGCAAACATGTCAGACCATGACTTTGAAGAGCTAAAAAGCCAATGTAAGTGAACATCTGCTATGAGTAGTAACCCCCAGAGCAGAACTGAAAAAACTAGTTGAAATGCAAACCAAACCTCTACGCACACCACACAGAAGATTGTTTAGGATAAATTAATAGAAACAAACGAAAGAAAAGCTTGGTGTCCCTGTCTGTATAATGTCTCAAAATAAAAATATGCATGACACATTTGTTGTTAGTAAACTGTACATTATAAGGGTGCAAGGGACAAGTGCAAGCCAATGCTATTAATGGCAGGTTTGAAAGATTCCTGGTGACCACTAGACTACAGTCTAGAAAGTCAACAGTCCATTCAAAAAGAAGGAAAAAAATATTAGGAATTAGAACAGACAACTATCAGATATATCAATGACAATATAAAATCTATGATAGAAACAAGGGTGAAAGAAGTAGGGAGACTGAGTATTTTAAACCAAAAGAAAGCGCACAGCCAGAGCTACACACACGAAAGTGAGTCAGTCTATTCCTTTGCTCATCTCAGTGCTCTGTGAACACTTTGCCAGATAACGAGGATCTGAAGTTGTAATGCTGAAGATCTAGCTGAAGTAGTCACAATGAAAATACTTCTTAACAAGTTCTAATGCAAATGAAATATCTTAATTTATATAATAGATCACACGAGTAAAGATTTTTCTGTCTTCAGCTGCACTTTTAATCAATTTCTCCTCATCAACCCCTGCTCTATGAAACTGAAAGTAGGCCCCAGGAACAAAAGTCATGGTTGCTTGCACAATACAGCTAACAGGGAATACAAGGAATACTGTGTACTGAAATGAAAACTCATGCCACAGAAAATGATGCTATCTGCAGCTGCAAAGCCTACCACAGCTATTCAGTAAACGCAGACAGCAATATCACTTGTAGAACAGAAAGGGCAGAGGAAGATATTTACAACCCGGATGGAAATAACAGCACAGAAAGGGAAATGGAACAAATAAACCACAATATATTGAAAAAAGCTAACACATTTTACTCTGGGTATAAACTGCTCAGGCATCTCCTTCACTCTAAAGTTTAATTTTTTTTTTTAATACATAAGTTATAGTAAGAGGTTATGCTATACTCAAATGCAATTGATGAAAAACCCTCCAAATGATCTAATCCCATTTTGTTTAAATCATGTCAGTTTGCCAGAATGACCTCAAGGTATTTTCATTACAGCACTTGAAGTTGTCAGAAGGTTCCTTGACAAATCTGCTTGTGTTTGAACTTACCTTCATCACTTCTGTCCTCTAACAATAAATCATGTCTGCTTTGTGACTTCTCTATATTCTCAGTGAGGCTTTTTTTGCCGTGTAACCTTGGAATCAATGTTTTATTTTCATTATCTGAAAAATCACTGCCACTAGAGGTCCATATTATGTCTTCGGCCTCCTTAGAGCTTTCAGCAGCAGATCCTATTAAAGAGAATTACAAAGTTTTAGATTGCTATAGAAATATAATATTGTTAAATTTAAAATCCTTAAAAATTAAGCTATATTCTTTTTGAACTGGAAAGAAGTCATCAGTTCTGTCACCAGGCATCAGCAATTAACACTGGAACTTACATTTATTTCCTACACATACATGCATTAATCTCATTTTGATTCTCCAGGATATTTTTTTTTTTTTATACAGAGAGGCTATCAATCAGTCCTTCAGCAGAGTGAGGACAAATAATGATTGTCTGACATACAGTTCTCTACACATAGACCTAATCCTCCCACATATGCTCTTTTAAAACCATAAATGGTTTAAATAAGGTCTGTCCTCAGATTCTGGGTATGGATTTCTCTCACTTTATACAACGAATAACAATTGAATAAAAGTACACCATCAGTAGAGATGACTTCCCAGTTGTGTCCTGAGAGAAAAGAAGTTTCAGGAGTAACAAAGAATAGCTATTAAATTTAAATTTCTCAGTTCAAAAAAAAAAAACACAATACCTTTCTCCACAGTTTTTAAATAATGAAAGCAAAGAGAAAAGGTTTAATGCTTAGTAGCTGAGCATTCAGAATCAGTAATCATAACAAAGCAGCGATTTCTACTTCTACTACCACAGCTTTTTAGGCAGATGGAAATTTAGACAATTAGTGGGGATTTGAAATAAGGCAGGGGGTGCAAAAGAGAAACACCTGCATCTCCTCCTGCCTCCAACATGAACACACACAGGTTATTTTCAGAAGTCTGGAAAAGCATAATTTTAAACCCCAAAAGGTCAACAAAATGTTCTCAGTATTTTAACCCTAAGAGGCAGCTCTAGTGCTGCTGGAGCAAGTAGAAACAAAGACTGAAGAAAACACTGCCCTCTCTTTCTTTTCCTCTGGACTCAAAGAGTGAAAGAATTGCAGACAGTATTGTCCTTCCTCCTCTTTATTATGCCTAGAGTTCTTTTTTCAATCACAGTATTAAACAGATTCAGGTACATATAGAAGACTGTGAAAGTAGGTTGACAACATCCTGTTTTACCATCTATTGCTTATACTTGGAAAACACATATTTTTTTCATGCCTGTCTGTCTCCAAGGAGAAGAGAACCATTTCACCCTCTATCTAGACAGTTATGGGTTGTTTTTCATTCCATTCTCTGAAAAATGTGAAGAATTTAAATATCCTGTTCCTGCTAGAACCCACACTATATACAGCACTAGTGATACTCCCCAATCTGTTCAAGTGCAACAGCTAAAGTTCCTGTAGTTTTGCAGAACTGGCACTCTAGGTAAAGAGAAGAGTCTAATCACAACAGCACCAAGACTGTGTCTCTTAACCAAAATTAGGTTCTAATTACAATAATAGAAGAAAACAAACAGTATTTTAAGCCAACTTCCAAAGGGCAAAACAAAGTGAAAGTCTTTCACAATGCTAAACATGAAATAACTATAACATACCTGCTGCATCTTCAGCAGTTGCTAACAGTGGTCCAAGTTGCTTCTTGGTCTTTGATTTATAATCAGTAGGTCTTACTGACTAGAGAGAGAGAAAAAGAGATTTAATCACCAAGAAATATATTATGGATAATTTTAACACATAATATACTCAGAATTGTTATTATACACCCTCAACTTCACAAAACTTCAGACTTTTTTTGTGTCCTACTACAGTGCAATACCATGGGAACAGTAAAACAAAAGCTCAATTTTCATTGTTTTGGAAAATATAAACTTACTGTGAGTACAACAGGAATTACATCTAACCTTGTGAAGAAGAAAAGCCACTGTTTTCAGAATTAAAATGTCAAAAGTGGGCAGGAAGCATAATAAAGCATGTGCCCTACTCAAGGGTTACAGAAAGAAGCATTCAGTGGTCCTGCCTCTGATTTTATTAAATCCCACAAGCTACACAACACTGACTGCTCAGTACCAGAAAAAAATCAGTTGAAGATTACTTTCAGTACACAGCACTTTCTCACTCACAGCTGGATTAACATCTCAATTTATGACCAAGAAGACCAATGCAGAAAAAAATAAACTTAGTTTGATGTGTCATTCAAAGCAGAATCTGTGAGGTCATCAAAAAGCAGAATTTTCTACAGTTAATTCATTGTTGCAAATATACTCCTTAGATCTAACAAAAATTCTCCCAATGCAAACTATTGTCATTTTATTTATTTTTTTTTTTTAAGGAAGATGCAGTTCCCGATCCCAAGTGGGAAGGATACAAAAGTAATTTAAGTGTAATATTGAACTTATCCAATTCCTAAGTACTATCTAGAACATAACATGTCAACATATGCTCTGAGAATTACACTAATAAGTGCAGACAATGCTCTTCAGTAGCCTCGCTTTCCATTATTGTCTACCTTGGCAGTTGTAACAATATGTTATTAACTGGGAAACAATACAAAGAAAGGTGACATCTATCTTATAAGTCAGTCAAGTATAGAAACTGCTTTAACTGTCAGTTTGTATCTCTTTTTTGCACTGTTAAATACAGCAGCATTTTACCTCCAGCACAGACGTGCTCTGAAAGCCATCCCCACACCTAAGCCATGCATTGGAAATCGAAGTAGAAGCCACTGATGTCCTGACAGTGGATTTTTTCAGCTGTAAGGGTGTCTTGTCGGGGAAGGACGTATATTCTGCATTCCAAAATCGCTTCCGCTGTGAGGAGGAACAAACCCATTAAAAGCTTGGCACATGTAATGCTTTTTAAGTGAAGTTTACTTAATATAAACATCCCCTTTTTCTGAATACTTGCAAACAAATTCCACTTTTAAATAAGATGGAAAAAGTCTTGAACATCTGCAGCCATTTTTTATGCGACAATGTGTAATAATGATAACCCTAACATCATGGGTAAAATTACTCTCTGAAAAGCGAAATACTCTCTTCTGGTGATCTACGTTACATTTCCAGTATCTGTTAGCTGCCCAATGAAGCTGACAATTTCATCCTAAACAGGAGCAGCTCAGTAAAATACATTTTAACTAATTAATTCCTTCACATTCACATTTAGTCTGATTGAATTCTATGCTATACAGGGAATCAGAGTAGATAATCAATATCCAGCTCTCCATAAAAAAATTAACAAGCAAAGACGACACCAAGAGCCCCTCACAGAACTCATTCAGCTTTACTAATTATGCTTCTTCTCGTAACAGTTTCTCAGAAGTGGTAGATTAAGCATCACATTTTCCTTACGTGCAATGCTGGAAGGAATTTGGACTACCAGGCAAGTTATGAAAACAAGGTCCTGATTAGCGTCCAGAGCTAATTTGATGCACTACATTTTGATATTTGAGAACAGCTTAAGCTGTTATCTGTAAGATGCTATACCAGTTCACACGTATAAATCAAACTTGAGCACGATAAAGATCTCAGCACACTCTGCTACGTAAGTTTTAGAGTTAGAAAACTTCAGAAAACTTTCACTCTATCTTCCAGAAAGGGTCTTTCTCCTACTGATAGTTTCTCTCAAGCCACTGAAGTTCCTACCCATATTTAAAAGCTACTTAAAGTTTTGTTAATCAGCACATACATTTTCAGCCAGGCTCAATGGTCAATCGGGACTGTAACATACACTTAGAACAAGCAGGTGGAAAAAAGTCTTGGGCAGCGTTCATCTGCTTTGTGACCGATTATGTGAATTCGCTTCCTCTGGATCTTTTGAGTGCTGACAAGAAGGGAACGGGCACATTCCCAAAGCATACAGCGAGCAGCATCTTGGTTCACCCCTCCGTGCAGTTAACACGCTGGAGGGAAGGGATGCCATCCGGAGGGACCAGGACAGGCTGGAGAGGTGGGCCTGTGCAAACCTCATGAGGTTCAACAAGGCCAACTGCGAAGTCCTGCACCTGGTTTGGGGCAAATCCTAAGCACATATACAGGCTGGGTGAGGAATGGATTAAAACAGTCCTGAGGAGAAGGACCTGGGGGTGGTGGTGGATGAGAAACTTGATATGAGCCAACAACGTGTGCCTGCAGCCCAGAAAGCCAGCTGTGTCCTGCGCTGCATCCAAAGAGGCATGACCAGCAGGTCGAGGGAGGTGATTCTGCCCCTTTACTCTGCTTTCTTGAAAGCCCACCTGCAGTACAGCCTTCAGCTCCGGGGCCCCCAGCACAAGGACATGGACCTATTAGAGCAAGACTGGAGGAGGGCCATGAGGATGATCAGAGGGCTGGAGCACCTCTCCTATGGAGAAAAGCTGAGAGAGCTTGGGGTCATTCAGCCTGGAAAAGAGAAGGCTCCAGGGAGACCTTGTAGCAGCCTGCCAGTACCTAAAAGGGGCCTACAGGAAAGCTGGGGAGGGAGTCTGTGTCAGGGGGTGTAGGGATAGGACAAGGGGGAATGGATTAAAACTAAAAGAGGGAGATTTGAACTAGATTCTAGAAGGAAATCCTTCTGAGGGCAGTGATGCCCTGGCACAGGCTGCCTGGAGCAGCTGTGGATGCCCCATCCCTGGAGGTGTTCAAGGCCAGGCTGGATGGGGCTTTGGGCAACCTGGTCCCGTGGGAGGTGTCCTGGCCCATGGCTGGGGGCTGGAACTGGGGGATCTTCAGGGTCCATTCTGACCCAAACCATTCTGTGATTTTTTTTTTTTTTTTTTTTAACAGCAAGTAGTACAACCTTGAACGTGATCCACTACTAAATGAGAAACCAAGAGCACAATTATAAGGCCATGATGACAAATAAGGAGGCTACGGCAGTTTAAACAGGAATGGTTAACAGTATTACACAAAGTATTGAAACCTTATCTTCCTCCCAGTGACCATATTGCCTGACCCTCCATTTCCAGAGCACTTAGACTTGAACATCCTACTATCCTCTGGGAAGTACTTCTGCCTCTGCCCAGAACAACACGTGGATAAGGGAAATATTAAGAATTGAAGCATGGCAAGGCCCATTTTTCGGTTCTTTGTCAAATCATAGCATGGTCTCGGTCCAGCCAGCCACACTTGCTTCATCTCCACATCCCCCAGATGGATGACTTCTGCCAGGCTAAGACCTAACAGCACAGCAATGGTGCATCAGTGCTCAAACTCACGCCATGGCTATGCTGGTTTAGTAGTAAGAGAGATCACCAAAGGGCCTGACTCTTCAAGCTTCATTTGAGATTCCTTACAAAAATATCAGTAATGGTATCGGGCACATACACAGTGCTGTGCTACTTATAATCCCACTACAGATTACCCAGGGATACCTAGCCATTAATTTGGGTGCAGATTAAAACCCTTTATCACCTGGTAAAAAAGCAGGATTTTTTTTTTTTTTTTTTAAGAGTAATTACACTGAAGTGATTTGTATTCTTTGAAAAGGGGGATTGCAGCCAGCTTCTTTGTTAATTTTTGCTTTGTTCGTTCAGTTTCTTTTTTTCCATCCTGGCAAACACTGGAAGACTTGCTTATGTATACACTTCCCTAGCTTCTAAAAGACTTTGCACGATACATTTCGCAGACCAGAACTTGCAGTACATGGGAGACTAAAATGTGGTTCATCTAAGCATGCTTCTTAACCAGGACACTCCGGTTATGAAGAATGTGCATCTGTGCCAGTAAGACCACTATGAGCTGCTCACGGGTTTACAATACGCTACTTCTGATGGTCAATTAAAAGCAGAAGCACTTACAAACAAATGGAAAAAGCCACACAAATGCATGCACAAAGTTACATAAAACAGGCTTCGTAATGAATTTCTATTGTTGGGAAGCCTTATAAACACAGAACTAGAGAATGACTTTCTGGTAAGTTTCTCATCCATGTTGTCCTTTAAAAATAAATCATTAAATCCCTTTTCACAGAAAATTCCTCTATACTATGAATATCAAAGGAAGGAAAAAAAAAGAGCATGGTCTAAGAGGCATGGCAGCTCATGTAGGGCCAGCATTACATCAGTTGACCACTGCCAAGGTTCAGAAAGGCAATGCCATATAAAACCAGGAAGGATAAAAGCTTCGTGTTATCTCCCTCTCCCTAGGGAAGAGAAGTTCGGGTGCATATGGAAAGGGCACGCTTCCAGTTGACTCTTACTAGAGTTATTTAATCCTCCCCTTCTCTAGCCTGGATTTAGATGGGCTGGGCAGATTTTCAGGGCAGCGCTGCAGGGACATCTCAGTGCAGAAGGCCTCATGACAAACCAGAAACAGCTGGAGTCCTGCCCCGTGCTGCTTGCCCCTCTCCCCGTCCATTTCACTCGCACTTGGCCCTCAGGTTCTGTGCAGATGTAGCAACAAGGGACTAAAGGAAAAGAAAGTTCATTTGGGAAGAAGCACCAGTTATCTGCAGCTGGCTCAGCAGCCGAAGAAAGCATACAGGGACCAGTGGGACCACTCCAGCAGCTACTCGGCACCGTCAGCTCAACTGTGATCTGAAGGGATGTCAGCGCTGCCGACAGCTCTGGGTAATTACCCCTCATCTCACCACATCATGCTCCAAAGGCACAGGAAAATGGTAAGAGTTGCTCCTGTCACCGCCCAGAAGTTGATAGCTGTTAGAGTCAACAAGAAAAGTGAAAACTGGTCCTAAAGTCCCAGAACAGAAAGCAAAGAAACACAGCCTGTAAGTAAGATGTTCAACTCTAATAAACTTCTGGCAAACACCATTTGGAGGGAAGAGAAAGATAAGGCAATTTTTCATACAGGCAGCAGTGACTTACAGGTCTGTGCCTCTAAGGCAGATATATTTCCATCATTTAACAGATTCTTTAAAAAAATAAATTAAAACCCAATAACCTAAAGACAACTCCCCTCATTCCAAGCTCTTTGACAATGAACTCTCTCCATGCAAGCGTTTGACGTTAACCCTGGAAATTGGACCTCCAGTTTCAACCCACAGATACTGAGGAGAGAGCCTGTCACAGCACTGGGTGCAAACATATATAAACATATGTAAATATGGATGTCCGTGTGCACACACAGGTAAGTACGTGCATAAATACATATATAAATCGTTTTTAGAACAAAAATGTTATGTAAGAAGCATATTTCAACATGCATAAAGTAACATTTACATGCATGTGTGAACATAAAGCATAGAAGCATTTGTCATTAAAAGGCTGTCACATGAACACTACCCAGCAGCAAAAGGTTAGATGTGCATAGATGCAAAACTACGGGACAAGAGCGAGCTGGGAACAGGCCCACATGGCCTCCGCTTGGCCCTCAGCATTTGGGAATTGTGCCGGGAAGGCACTGTCCCCCTTGGCTCTGCCAGTTGTCCCTGCGGAGCTGCAGTGCCCTCACACCCTGGTGCAGGGAGCTGCTGTCCCAGGGTCTCTGCCACAGGAATGCATTAACCAACACACCCCAGAAATGGACAGTTTTAAAGGGTTTTTGCTTCCGCCCCAGCCTGCTTCAAGGCAGCTAAGTAATTAGTGTTGCAAGAAACTTGCTTCTCTCATTAATAAATATTTCTAACAAAGCTGATCCGAAGGACATGCTGTTCCTCAAGAAACGCAGCACCAACAGTGAGTTCTCTTAATCTCAAGTAGCAAGGTTAATCACAATCTTTTTCCTCTGGCATTAAAATGGGACACAAAGCATATCTTGTGCAATTTATTAAAGTTATGCATGAAATGTCTAAACCCAAGATATTGGTACAAAAAGATAAAGCACTGAATGGGGCTTGGAAGAGCTAGATCACCTAGATCTGGTGCATCTCAGATATCAGGATGCATTACAAAACAAAGTCATGCAGATTCTTGTGGATTGCATAGAGTGTCTGGAGACAAAATATGTACTCTTTAATTTTAACTTTAAAAAAAAGGTGAGGCTAGGACAGCTACTTTGTGCAGATGTTGTCTGCTGGTCTCTGCTCATGAAAGCGTTATATTTTGTCTCTGGAACAATTTCTTCCATCTCTGGAGCAATTCCTTCCAACTACTGAAAAACATAAATTACTGTTGCTGGTGTCAGTGGAATTAGGATCAAACCCTCTGTGCCAAAGGCACCAAAAGTAATCCTTCATTATTCCTGCATTACTCCTGTAGTTATTCCCAGTTAGATAAAGGGTCAGATAGCCTACGTATACAGTGAGGAAAAGGGAAACAACAAAAATTCAATAAATTGATAATGAGTATACAAGAGACTATTAGAAGTATAGGGTTGGAAGGCTGGTGCTGATTTTTGGAGAGATGGTGCTATCCAGCACATCTCCACTCAAACTCTATATTGTTATTTTTGCCAAATATTTGTTAAACAGAAGCACCTTAGAAGCTGTCTCTGGGAGCATATGTTGAAAGATTTCTCACTGCACAGCCTTTACACACCAGACAATCCCACTTACATGGGGCTGTGATACAGAAGGAACCGCCAGGAAAGCACTGCCCAACACATTACCTACCTCACATGCAAGTGGTGTTTCTTTGACACTTCACCTTCCTAACACATAAAAAGCAACATAAGCTGGAGGACAACAACTAAGTATATAAGTGTTTTGCTATGGGAACTCCTCCTGCTGCTGAGATGCAAATCCAGGAATTGGTCATATCACTTAAACATCACTAAAAGCATTCAAACACAATTATCACATTATTCCCTAATACAGAACAGAACAAGTAAAGTGCTAAAAAATTTAGTTTTATTTTCATGAGAATTTTTGTGTTTAGTTAGTTATTTAAAAACTAACACTTCTGAAGGGAATAATCACAGCAAAGCACACAGCAATACCAAACACTGACCAACAGCCATCCTATCCTCTTCTTTCACCTTGGTCCTAACAGTCTTCACAAAGAAGTGCTCACAAATTAAGAGGAGTCCCTTTAAAAGCCCAGTTTTAAGACAGCATGAAGCTGAATTTGACAACATGCATCTCATTTTCAGAAAAACTCAGCATTCATGTCACCGAACTCACAGAATCACAGAACCATCTAGGCTGGAAGAGACCTCCAAGATCACCAAGTCCAACCTCTG
Organism: Aythya marila; assembly: GCF_965140915.1. Classification (NCBI taxonomy): domain Eukaryota; kingdom Metazoa; phylum Chordata; class Aves; order Anseriformes; family Anatidae; genus Aythya; species Aythya marila. Next base: position 111,205,968 of record NC_139043.1, read on the forward strand.
ACCTAACACTAGCCAGTCCTCCACTAAACCATATCCCTAAGCTCTACATCTAAACGTCTTTTAAAGACCTCCAGGGATGGTGACTCCACCACTTCCCTGGGCAGCCTGTTCCAATGCCTCACAACCCTTTCAGTAAAGAAGTTTCTCCTTATATCCAACCTAAACCTCCCCTGGCTCAACTTCAGCCCATTCCCCCTCGTCCTGTCACCAGGCATGCGGGAGAGAGAATAGACCCAACCTGCACAGACCAACTCCTGACAGCATAGCTACTGTTTCCAGCACCTGGCTGGAAAATGAAGTTTTCATTAGTTTGAAATATTGAAACATCTTGGCACTTTAAGCCTCCAAGTAAAGATTTAAATAAAGGCTGCATTTTTTCATGTTAAGATTTTTTTATTCCTATGAAAAACAGCATTTTTTATTTCCTAAAGTCAACTTGCAAGAATACAAATGACCGCAACTGAGAAGGGATCTCATCAAGTCATCACAATTCATTAAAAAAAATGCTGAGCTGGAAGACCATGGTCACAGTGACCTGGCATACCTCCTTCTACATTGTCAGCACGCACTTCAAAACAAAAGAAAGATTTTTTTTTTCCAATATACTTTTCTTGATGCATGGAATCAATATTTTTAGAAGTTTTAAACCCCTTATGTTTATGATCTTTTACTTCTGCTAACTAAAGGGTAATACTATTGACTGGTACGTATGTATACGTGCACGTACACCCCTAGGCAATTGTACTATTTGAACATCAGTTGTTTGTTTTAAATCTATACACTGTTACATAAGCAACAGTATGAATTATGTGCTTATACTGAAGAAAAAAGCCCTTGTGGTATTGAAATGCACTTTTTATTCATGAAATGCACTTTTTATTCATAACTTGGTGCCGAGCTGTTGTTCAGACAGAAATCCACACTCTATAAAAGCGATCAGAGCTGAAGTATTTTAGAAAAGCTTTCACAAAATTACCCAACGCATAACTAAAACATATTATGACTGTGACTTGTATAGCTCAGGTCAGTTTCATTTTTAAAATGGTTTAATTAATGGAGTTAATTAAGCAAATGGAGAGGACCCCTGCCTTCACATTAACTCGGTGTGACTTTCGCTGAAGCAGGAGGGCTGTGCACAAGCTAAATTATTGTTACCCAAGGCTGCCACCACGCTGCACCACGCTCCCGCTGCGCCCTGCCTGCTCCGTGCCGTTTTCACAGAATCACAGAATTTCTAGGTTGGAAGAGACCTCAAGATCATCGAGTCCAACCTCTGACCTAACGCTAACAGTCCCCACAGTAACTTTTAACAAGCTCCGCACCGCCGGGTGACCCGCACCACGAGTTTATTGTAAACTTTGTGACATTTCTCCTCTAAAAACGGAGCCGAAGCAGCGCCAGGCAGCGCCTCAGGCCCCGCAGCCGCCGCCCCGAGCTCCCCGCTACAGCACCCGGCGGCCGGCAGCCCCGGCGGTTGCAGCCGTTACTGACCGTTAGGACCGTTAGCCCCTCGCTCTCCCCCCCCCGCCGCCGCCGCGCGCAGGTACCTTCCTACTGGGCATCGCCCCCGCCCGCGCGGCCACGTCCGCGGTCACGTGGCGGGGGAGCCCGAGGGGAGGGGCGCCGAGGAAACCCCCTCGGCACGGCCCGGCCCGGCCCTTTCTAGCTTTGGCGCCGCGGGAGCCGCCGCCTCTGATTGGACGGACGCGGCGGAGCGCGGGTGACGTCACGGGGGGTGCGGAAGGAGGGGGAGGAGGGTGGGTGCGCGCATGCGCTGTGCAGCGGGTGAAGCAGGGGAAGGGAAGGGAAGGGAAGGGAAGGGGAGGGAAGGGGAGGGGAGGGGAGGGAAGATCTACACAAGAAGATATATTTATGTTCAAAAAATGGGGATATATCAGTGCCAAGTTGTACGGAATTTCATCTGAAATTGTATTTTCTGCATGGTCCTGAGCAGTTCAATTAGTCTAATAGTGTTGCTGTTAAGAAAGCATAATAAGGAATAATAAGACAGTAATAAACAGTCTTTGTTAAAATACATTTATATCTCACAGCATAACTGCTTAGAGTTTGTAAAGCATGTGTGTTTTGATAGCAGACGCTGCATGACTGTAATTTTTATTATTAAGCCCTAATTACATATATACATGTCTATAGTTTACGGTTTGTGTTTTTTCCAAGGCACCCTGTGGCCAATATCCATCTCCCATTCCATTTATGAAACTAACGCTAATTAAAGTGGATTTCTCAAGAGGAGGAGAGCCAGGAACATCATCATCCACAATTCATGATGCCTTTGATTGTTATGTTCAAAACAGAGTTAAAAGCCGTATGGTCTCATCCTTCCAAAACTTCGCAGTATTTCTTCTCCAGTTACCAGATTGACAAATGAATTCTATTATACACCATCAAAGTGGTTTTCTTTGATATTTGTAGAGGTATGTTACTGCACTGTTCAGTTGAATGCTCTATGTTAGAGCTAAATCACAGAAATACTTGGACCACTGAAGTCTACTCAGCTCATTGAGTCTGTTATTTTTTTCTATACATAGTCGTCTTCTGAGGATTACAAGATACTCACATCAGTGAGGAACGTATTTCTTTTGAATCCTAAGAAGGTGATCTAATCAATAGATTTCCTTAATTTGTTTTAATGTTCTTCACAATCTACTAGAATGACATGGAAATAGAGGAAATGGGCCAAAAAAAAAAAAAAAAAAAAAAAAAAAAACACAAACCAAAACAAAAAGCTATATACTATGAATTAAAATAGAAATGATTGTTTTTAAAATAATGTTTCTGTGGAGAGAGAGAAATGGATGCTTAGCTTCCTCACAAAAGTTTTAAGAAGCTTCATAATACTCATACATTATTTTTCAAGTCCATTACATTTTTTTGTGAGTTATTGACTGATTGACTGTTTATGTGCTCAAGATCAAAGTTGCTGCTGCTCAGAGAACATTAAGATATATACCTTTTTATTTTGGTGCATTAAAATTCTATAAAAATATAAAATTCTGTTATTAATAACATTTTATTTCTTTAGTAAAATCTGGAAACTCATTTATTTTTCTGTGGTGCTCTTGATTGCATGGATGTTTTTAAATCCATGTATAGAAAGAACTCTCTCAAAGAAACAAATATATTTTATACAAATTAATCAAAAGATAAGGAGGCTTAAATTACTGAGGCTGGAAGAACGTGTTTATATTGATTGAATGTGGCTGTTCTTCATTCTATCGGGGGTTTATGGATTTATTTCCTCTTATGAAGCATAAAGTTACAACTCTAAAAGCTTTCCAGCATATAAAACCTGCAAGGACAATGTGAAATTCAAACACAGAGGAAGATGTTTGGTTTGAGTCATTTCCTTTGTGAAGTTTTAAAAGTCACAAATATCCCAGCTGCTTCATTGGGATGAGATTGAGGAGAAAAAAAAAATCATTAAGTATTTTATAACCTGTGTTTTAGGGTCAGATGGATTTTTATGACTGTAACAGGCAATAGAGGATCCCAAGGTCAAGCCTAGATCAAAGATAGGTCTCCAGACTAGATCAAAAATAACATTTTCTTCTGCAGACTGTTGCAGTTTGGTGATTTCCAGCTTTCTAAGGTTTCCTAGGAAACGATATGCAAAACTTCAGATTTTTTAATCCCAAAGCTGTGGCATCTGTTCTGCTGTAAATTAAATTGTGTCACTGCCCAGTACGATGCATGGCTATGCCAAGACAAGGTGTAGACTTGTGAAAAAAACCTCGGGGGCTGCCAGATTTTAGCAAACCACATGGAGTCAAGTTCATACATTCATGCAAATTAAAAATTAATAGCTGCTCATTTGAAAACCCGAAGCAAAAATAGACTAAATGAATCAACATATCCCTGAAGAAATGAAGAACAGGGCGGACACTGGGCTCCACAGAGCTGCCATACCACCCACCTGGTGTGTGCTGTGTGGAGATGGCTGGCCGTTCTGTCTTTTCCACATGTTTCTTTGCATTCTGTGCTGTAAAAGAAATATGAGTAAATAAGTTGTATATGGGTCAGCTGTGTGCCTTGGCAGCCAAAAGGGCCAACCTTCTCCTGGAGTGCATCAAGCACAGCACTTCTAGCTGGTCAAAGGAAGGGATTGTCCTCCCACTGTGTGCAGTTTTGTGCATCACAATATAAGTCATAAAACTATTAGACAGTGTCCAAAGAAGCGCTACAAAGATGGTGAAGGGTCTAGAGGGGAAAATGTGTGAGGAGTGGCTGAGGTCCCTGGGTTTGTCCAGCCCAGAGCAGAGCAGGCTGAGAGGAGGCCTCATGGCGGCCTGCAGCTCCCTCACCAGGGGAGCAGAGGAGCAGGCGCTGAGCTCTGCTCTCTGGGGACGGTGACAGGACCTGAGGGAACGGCATAGAGCTGGGACAGGGGAGGATCAGGTTTTAGGGGTTTAGGGAAAGGGTCTGCACCCAGAGGGTGGTCGGGCACTGGGACAGGCTCCCAGGGCAGTGGTCATGGCACGGAGCCTGCCAGTTCAAGAAACATTTGGGCAACATTCTCAGACACATGTTCTGATTTTTGGGTGGTCCTGTGTGGAGCCAGGAGTTGGACTCAATGATCTTTGTGGGTCCCTCCCAACTCGGGGTAGTCTAGGGTTCTGTAATTCTTCTACAAAGTCTCTGACAGTACTTGTCTGCATTATGCAAGATATCTCTGTCGTTTAACAAAATAAACACAAATAAAATACGACTCTCAAAACTGAAACCGAGCATCTATTATCAAATCTACTTTGGTTTGGCTTGAATGCAAAAAAAAAAAAAAAAAAAAAAAAATCACAGGCTTATGTTCTGAGATTGAAAAAAATGGCACTTTTTAAAGGTCAGTCATTAGACTGGTTTACTCCCACCAAAGTCTAAAGCTCTTCCTGCTAATTTAATTCAACAATATTTTAAAATTATTGAAGTATGATAAAACTGTTCTTTATGTTTTCTAGTAACTTTAGAAATTTCTCTTTCATGTCCAGCATTACTACTGCTTCAGCATGACTGGTTTTATCACATTTAGGCATGTCCTCGTGTTGAACACTTTGCATAGACCTGCTGAAAAACATTTAAGAAAAGCCGTGCACAAGGAAGAGTATATTGGAAAGAGGATGGGGACTCCTAACTGTCTGCAGTCAAGAAGATCTTGCCAGTTTGAAAAAGGTTTTTTTAAGCACCATTTAAGCCCAGCATTTTTTTGGTGGTGAGTGGCAAGTATTCAAGGAGGTTAGCTGCTCCCCAGGAGACTAAAAAGAGCTGGAGCAATCCAAGTGGAGCGGGGAACAAGGTAAGCAGGTCAGCACTGTGGGCAGCTGGGTCCAGGCTTTTCCACCAGCATACTGAAGGGAGCCAGACCACAGACGGGCTCATGCCCTGCCCTGTGACTGTCCTTGCTGCTTGATTGTCAGCAGGCTTCCTGGCCTGGTTCGTGCCCCTGCCAGCTGGCGTCTTCCCAAACAGTGCCCCTGGCACTGTTCAGGAGGTAGCACAAGCCAGGATTTGTTTTCGGTAGGCAGCACGGATGAGGCTGACCTGTCATGGAAGAAGAGAGTTTAGTTGTACTGCACAAGATGTACCATGTCATTTGCCCCCAGAGCATGAGAACGGGTTCAAGCCTGTTCTGTTTATTAGGACAGTATGTTGACCAGAGACACTTCATGTGGTATTTTGTTTAGGACTTTTTCTTTCTTCACCATGGCAATGTGGAGAAAACATCTGAGGACCTGCAGGAATGGAGGTAGAGGAAACAAGGATTAGGCTGTCTGTTTAAGGAGTCCACCGTGGTGCTCCCCAGACATGGGCTCCCCTCAGGAGTAGATTCAAGTTCCAAAATTTGCCATAATTGAGCTAAGAACCAAAACGTACAGCCCTGCCACTACCTACATTTTCCTAAACCAAGATGCTACATTTTTCCTGTTATTTGTCCTATCTTCTTTAACCATCTATCTTCACCACATGCTTACTTATAAGCCTGCTTTGCTCCAAGTGTAAGATTTTCTTAGTGCTACGAACAGTCTGGAACTGTTTTGCTGTAGAGCAAGTGACCGTCATCTATGCAGAAAAGATTAAGGTCCCCTAAGGGGCCTTTTTCCCAGTAGGGGTCTGCCTTCATGGAGCTTGTCTGCCCATGGGCAAGCTGAAACTGCAAATGGACAACTGGCATGGGAACTGATACATCACATATTGTGGGAAGATGTGATCTTATCACATTGTGGGGAGATGTGATCATTTTCTAGGATGCATTTCCAATGTTAGGCTAAATGGGATACAGACCAGGAGAAGGTTAAAGGGAGCCTGAAACTTAAATTGGGCCTCTAAACTGATTCTAGACACGCTGGAACAGCCGCCTTCTTTTGCAGCATAGATACCTTGAATATTAACATGCCATGATTTTGTGGTTTTTGTGTTTTTCAGTTTCTATCTGCTTCCATTATGGTATACTCGTTTGCTTACTTCTTTGCTTTTTGCTAGAACATGCAGTAATGGGGGGAGTAGGAGGTCCCGTATGTTACACGTTTTGGGGAACTCTGAGGTGTCCCACACTGCTCCCACCTCATCTGTTCCTCCCAGTACATTAGTTCCTTCCTTGCCTGCTTTGGCTGCTGATTGTTTTGGGGTTGCTTTCTGCCTGATTTCTCTTTACTTTTCCTTAAAGTACCAGAAATGTATCATTAGATGTCTTTTAGATAAAGGCTATTGCATAGTAGGCAGCTTTAAGCTGGGGAATAAACAAAACAGTGTCATAAATTACTAAATCTGAAGTTGCCATACTAGCTGTTCTCCCTATACAAGAAACCCCATTATAACTTGTAATAAAATGAAAACTGAAAGCCAGATATTCATTCTAAGCCATCCTGAGCCCTCATCTCTTTTCCTGGCATTTTAAATGTAACTTGTCTTGATTTGTTTCCTTCTTTCCTTTTTTTTTCTTTTTTTCTTTTTTTTTTCTTCTTTCCTATTTTCTTTTTTTTTCTTTTTCTTTCTCTTTCTCTTTCTCTTGTTCATTTATTTTTTCATTTTTTCTTTCATTCGTTCTTTCATTCTTTCATAACATTTGTATCTGTAGAACAGTTATCCTTTTAAACATTTTTTTTGCATCTACTAGTGGTACAATATGTCTGCTCTTTCAAAATAATAAATCATTGTTTTTCTCTCAGTACTACACATCATTAGTAAACAGCACTGAAGACCTGGGAATTTCCCTACTAATTTCCCCAGACTCAGATCTGACTTTGAATTATTTCTCACTGAGCTGCAGAAAGCCCTGTTGGGGTCATTTCCTCAGTGAAGTCTGAACTGTCACAAACATTGCAGCCAAAGTTTTTATAAAACTCAGGCTTTTTCTACAATGAAAGTTAACTGTGCTCTGATTTGGGCATTTGTCTTAATGCTTGTCTCACCCATACTTAAGCTCATTTCCTTTTGGTTGTGATACCCACCTGCTGGTGCCACTTAGAGTTCCCTTTTCCTCAGGCCCCAGCTCATTAATTTTCCAGAAATGTGACCAGGGAATGTGCTAAAGCACTAAGGCTGCTTTCTTTGTTTTTCCCACAATCATGCATGTTGGACAGCCAGCTTGGACTACAGCTGTCTGGAAAAGCACTCTAAAACATCTCAATTTGAAAAAGATATCACAGAATCATATAATAGCTGAGGTGGGAGGGAACCTCTGGAGGTCATCTGGTTCAACGCATCTGCTCAAACAGGGACACCTAGAGCAAGTTGCCCAGGACAAATGTCCAGGCAGCTTTTGAAGACCTTCAAGGAGAGAGAGCCCACAATCTCTTTGGGCAACCTGCGCCAGCGCTCTGTCACCTGCACAGGAAAGAAGTGCTTCATGATGTTCAGACTCCTGTCTATGCTCATCACCTCCTGTCCTGGCACTGGGCATCACTGAAAAGAGCTTGGCTCCATCTTCTTTGCACCTCCCTTCAGGTATTTATAGACACTGATAAAATCCCTCTTGAGCCTCCTCTTCTCCAGGTTAAACAGCCCCAGCTCTCTCAGCCTCTCCACATAGGAAAAGTGCTCCAGTTCCTTCATCATCTTGGTGGCTTTACCTTGGAACCTTTCCAGCATGTCCAGGTCTCTCTTGTACTGAGGGGGTGCAGAACCAGACCCAGATCATGAATGAATATTCTAAACAAGGCTGGACCCAGTATTGACCCCTGGGGTACTCCACTCACTACTGGCCTCCAAAAAGACTTCGTGCTGCTGACCACTACCCTGTGAGTCTGGATGTTCAGCCAGTTTTCAATCCACCTCACTGTCTGTTCATCCAGCCCAAACTTGAACTGCTTCTCTGTGAGAAGCTCATAGGGGACGGCAGCAAAGAGTTTAATGAAGTCCAGGAAGACAATATCTATGCTGACTACTCCTGATGATTTTCTTTTCCTTCATGTGCCTGGAAGCGGTTTCCAGGATTAGCTGTTCCATCACCTTCCCAGGGATCAAGATAAGGTTGACTGGCCTGTAGTTCCCTCGGTCCTCCTTCTGGCCCTTCCTGAGGGTGGGAGTGATATTTACTTTCCTCCACTTTGGGCACTTCTCCCAATTGACACAATTGAACAAAGAGTACAAGGGTGGCTTCACAATCACACCTGCCAGTTCCTTTAGCACTCATGGATGCACCCCATCATGGCCCAAGGATTTATGTATGTCCTCAGTTTGCCCCAAATCAAGGAAGTTTCTTAAATCAATGACTAGCACATGTCAGTATAACTTCCACAGTTTTCTCAAATGTAGTATTACTTATGTCGTGGCTTGTTTTGTGATGTTTCATGTTCAGTCATTAGCCTGTTTCCCTCTGCTCAGTATAGCAGAGTAAAGCTGCCTGCTTTGATGTGGTGATTAGCAGACATAGAACATGCTGAGGTGTAAATTCCTGCAATTGCGTTGTTACACATAGGCAGTCTCTTGCATTCTCTGGTTAGTGGAGTATTTGCCCCTTTTTGTTATTATTATTATTATTTTTAAAGTGCTTATCAGCAAGATAGTTTTCAGGGAAGAACGGGAAATATAGCTTGTGCTCTGTAACTACTATATATATCTTCTATATCAGTATCTTCCTGATGGCAATTCTTCTTTTTAAGATGCACTTAGAGGTCTGCAGAGAGAAAAAATAGTTTGTGAACTCATAGCTTTCAAAAAGCATGTGCCTTTTCTACCACTGTCTATCGCACTCCTCACAGTTGTTCCATTACATTTCTGCTTTCATGTTTGAGGTTTATGTGAGTTTAACTTAGGAAATGAAAGTGATAACCAGAAAATGGTTGGGTCAGTTTTGGCAACCTACTTGCATAAAAAAAAAATCTCTGTTGACTATGGCAGGGTCTCTTCTCAAACACCCATGTAAATTAATTCAATAACATAATACGACTTAAAAACATGATAGTAACACTGAGAGGTGAAAGGAATCCCAAATCAAAATCCAGTGTATGAGTGCACATTAATTTCAGGAGTTGGTTCCTGGAAGTTATCAGATCCAAATACTTTAGCTTTCCTAACTGGAGTCAAGCAGTAACTCAGTAATCTGAAGCTCAGTACTTAAGTTTTGGTTGTTTCCAAGAGCTGAAGTTGGAAGAAGACACTGCTATTGGAAGCAGTATGTGGATGTAAGAATGTCTCAAATGATTAATGTGTAATTAATAATAGAGAACAATTGTATACTGTTTGCACTTAGCTATTTTAACTTGTATATAATTCCTATCAAACCTGCAGAGCTTGTAAAATAACACTGGCTCTCACAATACATTAGGTGCCTGGAAGCACTCACAGGCCCTGAGTAATGGATGTTAATTGATTTTGTTTCTGGATAGATTCCCTGTGGTTAATGGGATCTCAGCCGTGATGTACATGATTTCAACTCTCCATTGAATAGCGTGCAGCAAAGGTAACGCAAGGTGTCAAGCCATATGCTCACAGGCATTCGCAGCTGAAAGGTGGCTCCACGTTTTTCCACAGCCCCTTGCCCACAGCAGTGCCTCCCTTCTCTGGGAACCAGCAGGAATCACAGAATTGTTTAGGCTGGAAGAGACCTCCAAGATCACCTAGTCCAACCTCTGACCTAACACTAGCCAGTCCTCTACTAAACCATATCCCTAAGCTCTACATCTAAACGTCTTTTAAAGACCTCCAGGGATGGTGACTCCACCACTTCCCTGGGCAGCCCATTCCCATGCCTAGCAATGCTTTCGGTAAAGAAATTCTTCCTAATATCCAACCTAAATCTCCCCTGGTGCAACTTTAGCCCATTCCTCCTCGTCCTGTCACCAGGCACATGGGAGAACGAGCAGCACAGCAGGCTGGTGCGGATCTCTGGTGCAGGTGCTTACACAGAGTTTAAGAGGGTTGGACCGGATGATCTCGGAGGTCTTTTCCAACCTCAGTCATTCTGCAAGAGACGCAGTACGCGGGCTGTTGCTTGCAAAATCTCCACTCCTCAGTATCGCTGGTTTCTCAAGCACGCCAGTTTAAACGGTGTGGCACATCCTACAACCGTGGCGCATCCTACAACCACCGCACCTGCAACGTGGAGCCCAGAAAGAACCAGTTAGCCAGAAAACCCCTTTCAGGGCCCACCAGCCGACCAGTTTCAGTGCCCACCACCACAATGCCCCCTGAACCACAGCCACAGGGGGAGACGAAGGGCTGTGCGAGACCCACCAGCGGGGGGGCAGGCGCCAGGAGCCGCCCCCGGTGCCCGCCCCTGGCGGCCCGGCCCTTCCCTTCCCTTCCCTTCCCTTCCCCTCCCCTCCCCTCCCTTCCCCTCCCCGCCCGCTGCGTTGCGATGTGGCGGCGGCGGTATGTCAGCGCCCGGCAGCTGGACGGCTTCCGACACTACAAGGTACCGGGGGCATGCAGGCAGCCGCCGGGATGCAGCCCCCAACCCCACCCCGCTCCGTGCAAAGGGACGGGGGCGAGCAGCGGGTTTGCAGCCTGGAGGGGGTGCCCGCCGGGCGCCGTGCGCGGCCGCGGGGCGGGAGCGTGAGTGGGAAAAGCAGGGAGGGGGGAAAGCTGGGGGTAAGGAGGCTGAAATAAACCTCCTGGCTGCAAACAGCAGGCCTGCGGGGTTCAAGCCACCAGGTGTCTCGTGAAGTGTTTCGATTTACCTGTTAGATTTACCCTGCTGGGTTTGCTTGCAGGTGTGTGCGGTGATACCCGGGTTTCGTTCCCAGGACACAGCCCCTGCCTTGCAGGGTGTGTTAGTGGGGCTGCAGGTGGCCGGGATGTGCAGTGCCACCCTGCTGCCATACCTTCACCCCGTGCCCTGGCACAACCACGGGGGACGCGGACCATCCACCAGCCAACCTCGTATTTTAGGCTCCGTTTCCCAAAGCTCCTCCACCTTGCGCTCCCCACGCTTCTTGCTTCCAGCACGCGCCCTGCCAGCCTTCCCTCCAGCTCCTCCTGCTCCCCTGCTCGCTGCAGAGGGCCTTATCTGGGAGCAGCCGTGCTTGCGAGAGCCTCCGCAAGGTCGCTTACCAGCAGCAGCAACTGGTTGTGCCAGCAGCTTGTTAAAATGCACTAACCTGTCTGGGCGTCTGCCGTGCCAGGGGGATAAAACGCGCTGCAGGCTGCATCTGGCTGCTGGCTCCGAGTTGCGCAGGCCCCTGCTTGAACGGCGGAGCCACGCTCTTGACTGAGGTTGCCAGAGGAAAAATAACAGGCTATTTTTAGCCTAAACAGACATAATAGTTTGGGGATTAACTCGCCTAAAACGTTTTGAGTGTGTAGTGCAAATGCAAGGAATTTGTGTTACGTTCTTCCTTATCACTTGAGTAAAAGTAGCTGCAAACACATGCAGTTGGGAAAGAAGTGTAATACCATCTTCTTTTAAACTCATAATCTCTGTATACTACTTAAGAATTACAGGGCGAATCATTACCTGAACACAGAATCTCACATTGCAACATTTTAGTTGAGTATATTCAGATTACTTTGGTTTCTTAGGAGCGCTGGAAAATCTGTTGGCAGTTTTCTTAACCAAAGGAATCAGCCAACACACTTGAGAAATGTCTGTTGAACTGTGCTCTGAAACACCAGGGTAAGTACAGGATTTAGAAAAGCGAGATCAGACAGTGACTTCTCTTTTATCTCAGGTGGCTCAGGACTGGGACATCGAGAAATCCATAAACCCAAATGATGCAGGCTACACCCCGAGAAACACAGCTGCGTGAGGTCAGCGCCACTGAGCTGGTGGGGTGCCTGCACCACCTTCCTGGCGCTCCAGGTTGCAGGAGGAGGTGGCAAAGCGGGTGATGGCAGCTCTGCCCCTGAGCTGCCCTGCCTGTTCCTGGAGTGCAGCTCACAGTGGGTTAAAGCCCTTGGAAAATGCAAGGGGAATGCAGCCAGGAGAGGCAAGGAGAGCTAATCACTGTCACCATCTCCTCTCCACCTCCTCTCCTCTCCCTCCCATGCCCAGGGCTGCTGCCACAACCACTGCTTTGTTCTCACCCCTCCCAGGCCTGAGACAACCTCTTATTGCCCTCTGGCTGCCATCTCCCCCGTTCTCCCCCACATCCAGGGCCTCATCCTGCTCCTCCACCTTCCCAGTGCTGCTGCCTTTGCTGCTGAGTCAACAGGACTGGCACTAAACTCTGCCCAGCACACACATTTCCTCTTTTTGCACCCACCTGGGTATCTCTGTAGCACATTTTCTGGTGGACCCAGACCTACAGTACAGTGGAGGTGTTCACAGGTTGGCCCTGTGAAGAGCTAGATAATCCCTGGAAGGATTTATTAGCACATGCTCAATATCGAGCTGAAACACTCTTGCTTCAGACCTGAAGCATGCCTAGCAAACTAGATGGAGGCATCCATCTCTCCATTGTGCACTATGTTGCAGCATTATATTTGCACTAACGTCAGTGGCTCAATATGATCTGCGCTTTGCACAATTTCTCCACCAACATCTGGGAGCTGATCACAACCCAGCTTAAAAGACTGATGTGTAATCAGTTCCATTTCACAAAGGTAAACCTTGCACAAATAAATTACTTGGTGATTTTCAAAATCTTCGCACAGCTGAACTCGTTTCTTTGCCATGAATGCCTCAATTGTACGCCTTAGCCACTTGCTGTCTCCTGCTCGCGGTTGGAGGAGGGTCTTGGCAACAAACCCAGTACAGCTCTTTGCAAAGGGAATGGCAGACCTAATGAATGCAAAGACTTCAGCACCCTTTAGCAGCATCAGGTGCGAGTGTATTTTAGCGAGCATTTTAGTTTAGATCAGCAGTATGCGTTTAAGCAAGTTTTTCCTCATTGACGAGCTCTGGTTCACATCACAGAGCCATCCTGGAGCACACGAAATGAATTCTTTGAATGACCCTAAAGCAGATGTATTGGGAACACACTGGTACAGTTACGAGCGTTCAGCCCGTACTGAAACCATTTTAATGTAAAACTTTCTGAAATCCTTATGGCATGGACATCAGATCCTCAGTGCCAGCTATTTTACTTTATGAATCTACTCCTGTTGGTCTACTCTGTGTCTGAGTGAGGACATAGCCATTCAGAGAGTGTTCTGGTTGGAAGTGTGCAGTGAACAGGCGGGGGTGTGATGATAAGGACACCTGCAATCCTGGGTATTGCTGCTGCAATAACCCTGCCTTGTACCTGCCCTGGGGCAGATGGGCACGTACTGATTTCAGGGCAGCTGCAAGCACAGGAGATTTGCTGCAACTGTAGAGCAGAATGATCCGATACCCGGACTTCATGCCACTGCCTAGCATCTGGTGTGACATGGCTGAAATGCTGCAGCCAGCTGTAGCTATACATGTAGGACTTGGATCGTGTGATTTCTACAGTTAGGTTTGTTACCAACATTTGGCAGTTCTAGAGAAGCACCCATGGAATTTATGAAAATTGCATTTTCTGTTTGGATTTCTGTTGTAAAGATGCAGTTCTGAGACAGTCATGTAATGAGTACAAATAAAAGCAGAATTTTGGTTCTTTATTTTTGTAGAATTGAGGAATTCTCCTCAGTAGAATTGAATAATGTCAATGATGAGCTCTTGTTGCCATTGCCTGTTCCTTTCGCTGTGATCTTAGGGTTTCCCCTGCAAGTCTGCCTTGAACTGGCTTTTCTACAGGACCTATGGGCTGAGGTTTTCCAAGACAAAAAACTTGTACTCCTCATCATATTTCATGAGTCATGAGATCCAAGAAAAAGGTACATGAGCTTGACTCAAAGAATAGGCTTTGCAAAACATCATACAAAAATCAGATATGATATTACAAACTCAATGGCTCTGTGTCCAGGTGGGGGCTGGTGACAAATGGTGTCTCTCAGGGATCTGTCTCAGGACTGGTGCTGTTTAATATCTTTATCAGTGACATAGTGTGATCGAGTGCACACTCAGAAAGTTTGCAGATGACACCGAGCTGAGTGGTGCAATCAATACGGCAGAATGAATCGATACCACCCAAAGGGATCTGGACAAGCTAGAAAAGTGAGCCCATGTGAACTTAATGAGGTTCAACAAGTCCAAGTGCAAGGTGCTGTACCTGGGTTGGGGCAATCCTAGACATGAGCACAGACTGGGAGAACTCACTGAGAGCAGCTCTGCGGAGTGGGACTTGGGGATTCTGGTGGATGAAAAGCTCAACACGAGCCTGCAGTGTGTGCCTGCAGCCTAGAAGGCCAACTGGGTCCTGGGCTGCACCAACAGAGGAGAGGCCAGCAGGGTGAGGGAGGTGATTGTGCCCCTCTGCTCTGCCCTTGTGAGGCCCCACCTGGAGTGCTGCATCCAGGGCTGGGGCCCCCAGCACAAGAAGGATGTGGGGCTGTTAGAGCAGGTCCAGAGGAGGGCCATGATCAGAGGGCTGGAGCACCTCTCCTATGGAGAAAGGCTGAGAGAGCTGGGGCTGTTCATCCTAGAGAAGAGAAGGCTCTGGGGTGACCTCATTGCAGCTTTTCAGTACTTAAAGGAGCTTATAAAAAAGATTGAGAGTGACTTTTTGCTTGGTCAGATAATGATAGTACTAAGGAGGATGGTTTTAAACTAGAAAAGGGTATATTCAGATTAGGTGTTAGGAGGGATTTCTTTACTCTGAGGGTGCTGAGGCACTGGCAGAGGTTTTCCAGAGAAGCTGTGGATGCCCCATCCCTGGAGGTGTTCAAGGCCAGGCTGGATGGGGCTTTGGGCAACCTGGTCTGGTGGGAGGTGTCCCTGCCCACAGCAGGGGATTGGAACTATGGGATCTTTAAGGTCCCTTCCAACCCAAGCTGTTCTATGATTCTATGAAATTAAGGTTGAAGATGCCACATTTTCACCTGGTATGTCTACAGTATTCCTGTTATTTAAGATGTTTTTTTTTTTTTGAAGGTCTTATCTCCCTGTGCAGAGAAGGGGACACTAAATGAGGTATATGTGATTTCATTTCAGTGAGACTTCTGATACTGTCCCACGTTCTTGTAAGTAAACTAGATAGAGGTAACTAAGAAGAAATCAGCATAAAATGGAAATGTATTGCTCTAAAGAGTAATTTTAAGTTCTGTGTCAAAGTAGGAGGATAAGAGTCCTACCTACAGAGCTGTCTCTTTGTCCCAGCTCCATTACTGTTCAATACTTTCATTAATTGCCAGAACAGAGAATACTCTTGTAAAATTTTCATGTGACACCAAGGAACTTTGAAGAAAAGCCTTATGATTTAAACTGTTCTTGAGAGAGGGATACATAATGGCCAGAAATCAATATGACAAAATCCAGTAAGTAAGTTACAATGCTTAAGGGAAAGAAAATCAGCATTTCAAACATAAAATAAGAGACGACAGACTGCAAAACTGATACCTGGGGATCACTCTGTCAGCAGCATTGTAGCTGTTCTAAATAAGAGAAAAAAAGTTCTTATGTGTGAAGTGTGTCATAGATATGTCAAAGGGGTTACGTATGCTGCTGGTCTTGAGGTACCACTCAGATAGCAGCTGGAGCAGTGTGCCCTGCTTGCTTTGGCACACAGTTTACAGTCCACAGAATGGCTTTAAAAATATTAAGAGACCTAGAAAACGCAAACTATGAGAAATTGTCTTAACACAGTAGGAACAGGAGAATAACAGCCAGTTGATCTTCATGCATGCCCTTTAAAAGAAAGATAATATGCAAGCTTTGGCTGCACAAACAGAAATTTAAGTTAGGTGCTGTGTCAGCCTTGCATTGATAAGGGCTGCGAAGCACTGGAATAGCAGGTACTGGGAGGGGCTGTGTAATCCTTTCACCAGTCCTAAGAAATGGTTTGATTTCCCTCAGGAGGATGTAAAACCTAGAGCTTAGTGTTAAAAACCAGTTGCTTACCACTTTTTTAGCAAAGTGTTGGATGACGTGTTTTATTTTAATTTGCCAATGCAGTTATTTATCACTAGCAATTGGAAGGCTCATTACCTCCAGGTAACTCGATCTACTTCCTGAACATCTCATAAAGGTGATCCTGCATTGGATGAAAGTGCTGGGCTACAAGACCTCTCAGGTTACACCCCAGCCCTGCTTTTGGTGAGTTAGGGAAACAGTATCAGGGCTGGTGATAGTGTTTCAAGGTTTGATGGTTCCTTCTCATGCCCACATGCAACAAAAGAGCAAAGTGTGTTCAGTATAGTACAGTGGAGATCACTTTGTGTAAATCCAGGACTGGACCACTGTCAAAAAAATACAAGACTGGATTTCTGTTAAGTCCTTGTACATTTCCGAGGCTACCAGTATACCTAGAAGATTTTGAAATGTAATAGATTCTGCTCACATTGTTGGAATAGGCATTTTGTTTTCAACTCCAGTAGCACAAGAGTCTTACATGGTTATAAAAATTTAGGGCAGGAGACTTGCATTTGTATATTTATCTGGAACTTCCTAGGAGACACTTAACGCTCTTCATGGTTGGGCATGGATGGCTTTGTGTATGATGAGTACAGTGTTTATTATACAGTGTTTCTGCAGATGATAGTTTCATTTTCCTAAATTTTAATTATGAATATTATTCTAAAACAGCTATCACCAGTTTTATCAGCTGTAGTTAGTTTTTCAAACCTCCTCAGTATAATAAGGCATTTGACTGTCTGAGGCACTGAAAAAGATTCCCTCAGAATAATGTTTTCCACCTTCCATAAAATTGGTGAGTCATTGCAAGTCATTGTCTCACCAAGAAACTCTTGCAGTCATCTTCATACTAACTACCTTAATGAATGACCTCAACAGCCTGGAGCTCTGGGCTGCCAAGAACCTCATGCGGTTCAGGAAGGAGAGGTGCAAAGTCCTGTGCCTGGGGAGGAAGAACCCCAGGCTCCAGCACGTGCTGAGGGCACCCAGCTGGAAAGTTGCTCTGCATAAAAGGACCTTACTATCCTGGTGGACACCAAACTGAACGTGAGCCAGCATTGTGCCCATGCTGCTAAGAAGACCAACTGTTTTCTTGGCTACATCAGGCAAAGTATTGCCAGCAGGTCAAGGGAGGTGATCCTTACCCTCTACTCAGCACTGGTGAGGTCACACCTGGAGTGCTGGGTCCAGTTCTGGGCCCCCCAGTACAAGAGGGACGTGGACATGCTGGAGAAGATCCAAGGTAGGGATAGCAAGATGATGAAGGAACTGGAGCACCTCTCCTATGAGGAGAGGCTGAGAGAGATGGGAGGTTGGGAGCTGGGAGCTCAGCCCGGAGAACAGGAGGGTCAGGGGGATCTTATTAGTGTCGATAAACACTGGAAGGGAGGATGCAGAGAGGATAGATTCAGGCTCTGTTCAGTGGTGCCCAGTGCCAGGGCAAGAGGCCATGGGCACAAACTGGGATACAGGAGTCTGTCTGAACATCAGGAAGCACTTTCCCATGTGGGTAATGGAGCACTGGCACAGGTTGCCCAAAGAGGTTGTGGGGCCTTCTCCTTGGAGATCCTCAAAAGCTGCTTGGACATGGGCCTGGGCATCCTGCTCTGGGTGGCCCTGCCTGAGCAGGGGGTTGGGGCAGGTGACCTTCAGGGGTCCCTTCCAGCCTCAGCCATTCTGTGAGTCTGTGAGTTGGAAGACTGGGAGTGTAATTAAATTTGCTGAATAATATGTAAAATAAAACAAATCATTCATTACTTTTATGTTTTCTCTCACTGTATGCATGTGTAGAAGAGTCATGGCCTAACTGAACTACATAATTCTGAAAGACTGTCTTCATAAACCATGGTTTCATATTCCTCATCCTGCTGTAATGGTAGCTGAGATCATAATGTGGTGTACCAAGAGCTCTGTAAACATTATTTTCCTCATACATATCAAATGCTAATGCTAATAAGTCAGCAACATAATGAAACCATATCGTAAAGATGTTGCATTTGATATTACCTGCTGCTGGACTTTTTCCCAACGATGGTGTAATTGTATATATTTTTGAGTGCTACATTACACCCATGAATTTACAAAGGTTTTCTGTTCCTGACATCAGTTCTGGGGCAAATACTCTGTATATGAAGTGTTGTATGCCTTGTTGAGTCTCTCAAAAGTGCAAACGACAACCACATACTTTAATTTTATTGCTTTATCAAGAGATTTTAGTGTTCTGAAATGCTTAGTGTTTTTATGTGGGATATGTGAGGCTATGCTTACATATACATTTATGTATTCATATGTACTTTTGTTCATCTGTTTTTTAATAGAAGATTAATTGTGAAGATGAATCTGTGAATTAGATATGGATTATTTGTTTTAAAACTAGGGGATCTATTCTTTTATAAGGGTTGTTTTGTAGAGGGAGGAATTGAGTTTTTTCATCCTTATCTGAAATACCGCCGCTCTTTTATGCGTCAGGATACTAGATCACACAACCGCTTAGCACATGTGGTACAGAAACTCTCGTTATCATCCCTCCTGAAAACTGCAACCCACTGTTATCTGCCAGCCCTTTTGGGCCTAGAGCACTTTCTTTGGGTTCCCCAGAGGTTTGGGCACAAACCCTGGCAGAGCTCCAGCTGGGTGGGAATTCTGGCTACTGTTAATGCAACGCAGGAGTTTGTACACATACACAAAGAGATATAGCACAGAATCCTAATGTCATTTCCTTTTGCTGTCTGTCAAAGACAAGTCTACACAAAAAAATGCATAGAAATCAACTTCCTTGCCATGTTAGGGTTTATTTGAATAGGGGTAGTTAAAGATCTTTTTGTGCAGTTCCTTGAGGGTGGGCAAACTTGCTTTTTAGCATGGTTTGTGCTTTTGCCAGTCTAGGCTAGCCTCTAGCTTTACAACAACAAATTTGCACCTGTCTTCTGTTATCTCTTGCTCAATATTTGTTCATATTTCTGAGTTCTTTCCTATAATTTTGACTTCTTTGTTAAGTGTTTGGACATGTTCCATTACACAAACCCTCCACCTGAAGATAAGTTAGGCAGCACCCTTAACTACTGTTGATTGAAAAATGGTTGCTGACTTTCAGCATTACATCTCCACCTCTCCCTGCTTTGGGTAATGAATTGGATTTGAATGTATTTGGATAATGAATGTCAGTAATGGATTAGATCTATCTTGTCTCACACACTGAGCAAGAACTTAACTCTTGGGGCCAGCATGTTATGACTTCTTCTTGCCCTTATATGTGCCTTTCTCTCAGTAGTAGTGTGGTTCTGGTGTCTCTCAGAGATCCCACATTTCAAGCATAGTTAGCAGACCAGGCCGTCAGCCTCTTACTCCTGGCAAACGGGACTGTGGGAGGCAGGAAGCTGAACGTGAGCCCTGGCAGCAAAGAAGGCAGCAAAAACCTGGGTCATATTAACAGTAGCATATCCTGAGGAGAGTAATTATCCCCCTTCATGTGGCACTTGCTAGGCCTTATCCAGAATTCTGCATCCAGTTTTGGTCCCCCAGTACAAGAAAGACCTTGACAAACTGGAGCAAGCTCAGTGTAGGACCAGCACGATGGTTGGGTCCGGAGCATTTCCCCTGTGAGAAGAGGCTGAGACTGGTGCTTGGTTGGGTTTGGGATGAGTCAGCTCCAGGCACATCTAACACCAGCACCCCAGTGCTGGCCTTCTGAGGTCCCTTCTAACCTGAATTAACCTCTGATCCTCACCCGTGATTCTGTGAAGGAATGACAAAGGATGAAGGAGGCAACGGCACTGCTCTGCAGGCAAGAGGACGGGCTGCTAGCAGGCATGATCCCCTGAGAGCAGCCCATCCTGACCTACAGCTCCACGTGCCCCATGGCGTCATAGATATGGGTTCATACAGATTTCCATTAAATGACAGGATGTGGCATGTGGCCTAATGCATGTGTCAGGATTCCTGAAAATGGGGAGGGAAGTCTGAACGATGACTATACATCCACAAAGTATCCATAACACAGCAGTTTATGTAAGAACAGCTTCCTAACATCTTAGTGATATCAACCAGAGTTGTTGAGTTGTCCAAATCATCACATTGGGATTTGAGCATTTTACAGGAATAGTTTAAGATGGAAGGGTAACTTAATCATATTTCCTAAGTGTGAGTATGCGCAGGCTAATGGAATCAGAGGGGAGAAGGTCAGGGGACAGAGGACCTCCCAGGAGCACAGCTTGGGCAGCCTCCCTTCCCTCACCATGCAGCTACGTCCAGCACCACCATCAGATAACAGATCCCACGGTCTCAGACCCTCCAAAGAGACAATCATCTGCATCTGAGGATGCGATTGCAAGCCCCGCACTCCATACCCTTCTCCAGGATAAATTACAAACCCTTTTCTTCAGCTTCTACTCGTGTGTTGTAGGCTTCAGCCCTAGATGTCTTAGAGGCTTATACTTCCTGGTCCTAGGTATCAATGACCTAATCAAAGTACAGATATATGGACAGAGGGGAAAGGCAGGGTAGTCCAAACTAAGCAACAGGACTTATAAAATCTGAGTCATTTATTTATGAATAATTAACTAAGTGATGGTATAACATAATTTCATTATTAGAAGTACTGGGCTTGTGTTTTGGAATATATCAGCACTTTTGAACTGCTGAACATTTGGAATTTATTTGGCATCCACAATGTTGTATATCTGTCTTGTTGTTGTATAGTTTACTTCTTCTTTCCCATTGTGAAGCTTTTATTAAAACCCAAGACTGTCCCATAACATATACAAACCTGTAAAAATACATATAAAGTACAATTAAAAACCTTGTGTTTAATGCATTGTAGGTATCTGGAAGGTGGATGGAAAATTATTACCAGATGTTTTAGTGATTTCTTTATTTTTTTTGTGTGGTTCCAGAAGTGCAAAACACCAAAGAAGGAAAGTTCGTGTTGCATAATTATGAAATAACTTGCCCAGAAGGGAGAATTCTTACAGAGCTCTCTGAAATAACACCTGATTGATCCCTAAATTGGGAGGGTCATTTTTGTAGCTTAGGAAAACACAAAAAATTCATCTAATGCAAAAGAGAATATACCTCACCTAATCCATTGCCATTCCTCTTGTTGTCTGTTAGTTACCAATCTGGGTATGGTGACATTTTGTATGGAGAGAAGAGATGTGATAAATAATGCCGTAGGAGGGTATGTGTAGCAGTTGGGCCACTGAAGTGGCTGGGGACCTACCTTGGGGGCTGGGGACATCAGGAGCCACCCAGGGTGAGCAGAATAGGGTCTGGCAGCCAGGATCCATCCCACCACCCTGGCCAGGAGCAGGGCAGGCCTGGGGACACCAGGGCAGTCCCGGCCCTGGGCATCAGGCACCTTCCTGGAGATAGGGGTGGCCAGGATGTTGGCACATGGGTAAGGATAAGTCCCGTATCAGTGGGTCCATGGCCAGGTATAGGGTTCCTACTGAGAGATGCACCCTGGACCCTTGCAAGGGTAAACACAGTCAAGACTATGTGTAATGCCTTCTTCTTTATCCAAAATTTTTTAAACAAAGCTGATAGAATTTTGGACTGATATAAATAGTATTGGAGGGATAGTTGGGTGTTTAGTAAGACATTATCACTTGTTAATTTTTTTTTTTTTTAATTTCAAATATATACCATTGAACACTGGGTTTTCAAGCATTTCCATCAGCAGACCTCCCCAAATTTTCCATCCAAGATATAGAGTCCTTCATATAACTACAGGCCAAATGATAACAAGCTTGTGTTTATGCTTTACTGGGAAACGATCAGGAGATGTTCAGGTTCCACCGTTGAAATGTGCCACTGTACAAATATTGTAGGAAACCACTCTGTGAAGTTATTATTTTCAATAGATAACTTATTGAAAGACCATAATATTGCCTAAGTTAATTTTGAAAAGTTAATTTAAGAGGAGGATAAAATGATTTGGTCCATTCCTCTCTTCTCCATTCATTTTGAACAGATGTAAATGACTATAGGTTCAACGTTCAATTAAACCTTTGATAACACTTTAAAAGTCTGATAACATTCTGAGCTAGTTTTAGAGTGGAGGAATAAGATAATTTATGTTGAGTAACATGCGTGGGGAGCTTACTGCATTTCAGCTTCTCTCATTTTGATTGGCTTCCCCAATAAGAAATATGAAGTACTTTATCCGTGTACCATAGGCATAGGTTATCTCAATTCATCAAATCCTCATCTAGAGGTAATGACACGCACATGTAGATCTGCTCTAGTGCTTCTCAAGGCAAATACTGTTACCTTGTAGTAACTTCTTTGCACGTTCTCACCCTTCTTCATCATTCATTCTTTTGCCAGGCATTGCTAACTAATATATACAGATTTTTTTTTTTTTTTTTTTTTTTGCATGGATAACACAAATATGATGAACACTTGACTTAAGAGGTGCTGTGGAGCTTACCCATGCCTGCAGGACCATATGCAGCACATGTATGCAGCTGTGGCTCTTTGATACTTGTGCCTGAGCTTGCTGAGTTTGCTTGCAGGAAAACGGCAGGCTTCACAATATTTATGTCCTTCATGTTCATCCTTGCATTGTTGTTAGATGGTTCTCATCTTTTCTGCATGGGAACAACTAGTGTGTTCTTCCACAGCAGGCATCTAATTTCACATTAAATGTTAGAGGGATCACAGAACCTTCAATATTGCAACCAAAACTGTGATTGCTATCTGATAAATAGCTGTTTTAAACATTAGTTTGTCTGGAAAAGAAGCTTTCCAGCCTTTGCATTCTGGATAGACTTATTTCCCTTCGCAAAAGTGAACTCGAGCATAAAGCTGAGCTAATTTGGGTGACTTTATTTGAATACACTGGTACTGTTATTGCTTATACTTAAATTATTTATACAAACATGACACGTCTAACAACATTGTGGCTGTATCCTTTGCTAGATACTCCTAGGGTGAATCACAGTCCATCTGTGCCTCAGTCTTGCAACATATACAATGGGGACAATGAAGCCTGTGCTGATTCATGAAGTTCTTGTGAATTTTAATGAACAGGTTGAATCGGCTGATTTCTGGGCAGGAATGTAAAGCATTGAAAATCTGTTGCTGCTAAGATGAAATCAACACCTACAGAGTCATTATGATGCTAGCAATTCAGATGTAAGGAATTCACAACAGTTCTGCTCTGTATCTCTGAATGGATGTGGCTGCATTGCACAGTACGGTGCTACCTGGAGTAAGATAAGTAACAGAAAAGCAATAGTCTGTTAGCATAATGACCAGCTTGGCTAAAGTAAATATCTCCCAGCAAGTAATGCAGCTACATTTCTTGCAACTTGCTTTCTTTCCTGACTCTGAAGTTAATGTGGATATATGTTTTATATTATTCTTTTGGTAGTGGTCATTCCACATTTTTATTCTTGGGATAACTCCATAATGCAGTGCTGGAGAGGGCCAGGGACCTTAGTGAGGATCCAGATGCCTGCTTTGGTTAATGGTTGGCTCACTCGCTCATTCTTTTTTCTTTTCCAGAAACTGTCTCCAAGACAATAGCTTTGTTTTGTAAATAGTCCATTCTGGAGGCATTATGCACCATTATGTGGCTTTCACCATCCTTCAGCACTCTCCCCACACATGGGCGTTTGGGCCTTTGAAAATGCACAACATTCACTCTCCTGCTATGAAAATACCATATTACCAGGTTACGATGTGGTCTCCAGGTTGTTTCAGATACTTTGAATTGAAATGTACTTGTACTCAATGCTAACAGTGCATTAGCTGCACAGGACCAGGTAACACAGCCCCAAGCCCCTCCACCAAGAGCAGTGAGGTGTGGATGTGACCAGTCTGCGGTAACAGGAGGTGTTGCTAAGCTGTGTGGATGTGAGCCAGAAAGTAACATTTGTCATGCATTGAGCAGTGAAGACCTTGGTCATGGAGACTGCTTTGGACCCACTGACAGGCTGTCGCTGCTCGCCCCCTCTGGACCAGTTGCCTCTTGTATTTGCCCATTTCTTCTCTCTGCTGTGTAGCCAAACCTTTGCTTTGGCTCATTCTCTTTCCTCTCATTTCCCTTGCTCACTTCTGTTTCCTTAGTGTGCATTTTCTTACTCTTCAAACCTTCATCCTCACCCCAGCCCTTTGCCTTAATCCCCTTGCCTTTCCTCTGAACAGCTCCGGCTCGATGTGCTGGAGTGGCTGGGTGGAGGTCAGCACAGGGAGAGCGTGTCTGACACGTGCTGCACACGTGTGTGTGTGTCTGTGTGCATTGCTGTCTGTGTGTCCTGCCTGCCCTCTGTATCGTCCTCTGGCAGCAGCCATTGCTAACATGGAGAGGGAAAGCAGATGGCTTTCAAGGAGATAACAGCTATTTAAAAAAACCACCACCACCAGAAGTAATTTTCAAGCCTGGCAGTAAGAAGGAGCTGATTAATGCCATTTTTCCTACCGTTCCCTCCCAAATATTTTTGTAATAACTAATAGAAACTTTCTGATTAATGCAATCCATTCTTCATGTAAATAAAAGAACAACCAAAACCCCTTTTCTAGCACAAAAAGGGTTTGCTGGAGAGTGCTTAGCATTTGTATCACTTAAACACCTCCAACAGTCTTACCCTCCACTGCTGTCTTTTAACATAAGCACCCTGAAAATGTCAGAGTTATGCAGTGGCAAATGGCAGCATTTTTTTCACGTCATGTTTCGGTATGTTCTCATATTCACGTTCATTGATCATTATGTGGGCATATTACCAAGTAATTTACTTTTATGGGAAGCTATGACAATTAAACTCCTGAGGGTTTAATGACCTTGAGGTTAGTAGATTCTTAGGAGCGGAGCAAAGCAGAGTGTTAAACTGCATAGCAGCTTTTGTTTGTTAAATATTATTTTTGCCATGACAGAAAACTGGCAGAATGTTTTTTTTCCATGTATGTTTCCTTTGGTCTGACTAAAAAAAATTTACTGAATAGGGAAGAACAAATTTCCATTCTTCTTCATGCCTACTGAATCTGAATGTTCCGTCCCCACCCAGAGGACCGCAGCTCATCCACAGGCATAGAAATGAACGGGGAGCAGCGTGAGGATTCTTGAAATGTCTCCAGGTGACACAACCTGACCATCATCCTCTTTTTTTTTTTTTTTTTTTTTTTTTTAGTAACAAATAAAGACTGTTTTGATCCTTGACTTTGGAAACCGTCAAGGAGACAGAAGCAGACTGTGTCTTCAGTTTTCCAAAATATCTCTGTGAAAAGAGAATCGTTTTGAATAATAAATAATTTTTTTCCTTTTTCTTCTGGGAACAAGTAGTTGTTCTGGAAAGCCAGTGAGTACTTCAGGTAGAAAGCCTTATTTTGCTGCTGTTATTTAACAAGGACTGTATGATTTTATTCATGACTCTGAAGGGCTGGGGTGAGGAGGAGAAGGAGAAAGCCAAAGAAAAAAGAGCAGGAGCCAAGGTGATGTATTGTGCCTTCTTATTTAGGTATGGCTCAATCTGCTGAGCTTGCTGGTCAGCAAGTTGTCACATACCTCATGTAGTCTTTGAGTAAGAGCTGAGGTGAGAAAACAAGCAGTAGTTACAGAGAAACTTTGGTCTGATTCCTGGACACCTGCAACCTCAATAGCACTAATGAATACTTTGAATTTTCCCCCATTTTCAGTGGATTCCCTTAGTTCTTGGGTGAATTAAGTACTAGCTGACTATTCTATTTGCATAGGGATCTTATGGCTTGGTATTATTGTTATTCTGGCATTAATATAAGCAAATCCTACATCCCAAATCAGTCTGGGTTATTCATATGGAAGCTGTGCCATCAAAAGATCAGTTGTAACAAGCAGTGTTTGCAAGATACGGTATAACATACAGTATGTGGAGTTGCAAATACACACGTAAAGTGAAAAATTTTACCTGCAAATTGATTTTGCTAATGTAATGTATTTCAGAATTTTAACATATATTCTGTCAGAAAGGTTGTTGATGATGTAATTATGTCATGGTTTAAGTATGGGTGGCAGCAGCAGCGAAAAATGATACACATAAGTGAAACTTCACATATCTTTAGAAAAAATAAGTGATGTACGCTTCACTAAACTGTATGTTTTATTCCAAGTGGAAGGTTAATCTGCCCTGTCTGACCAGTAGTTTATAGGTGATTTCTTAGATATTTGTCAATATCTAATATCTAATATAATGTGCCCCCAACACATGTTCATCCTGGAGAAGTTCATCCTGGAGAAGAGAAGACTCCAGGGAGACCTCATTGCAGCCTTTCAGTACTTAAAGAGAACTTATAAAAAAGATGGAGAGCATTTTCCTACTTGGGCAGATTATGATAGGACAAGGAGGGATGGTATTAAACTAGAGGAGGATAGATTTAGATTAGAGATTAGGAGGAAATTCTTCACTCAGAGGGCGGTGATGCCCTGGCACAGGCTGCCCAGAGAAGCTGTGGATGCCCCATCCCTGGAGGTGTTCAAGGCCAGGCTGAATGGCCTTGGACAGCGTGGTGTGGTGGGAGGTGTCCCTGCCCATGGCAGGGGTTGGGCTGGATGGTCTGTAAGGTCCCTTCTGACCCAAGCTGTTCTATGATTCTATTAATATGTACATGTTCACAACATATAGCTATGTTCTAAGTTTTACAAATATACTACATTTATTATCTTGATCAAAACAACCACAAATTTAAAAATAACTAAGCAAGTGTATTTTTTTTTTTTTTTTTTTTCCGGAAAGTAATTTAAAAACATCCTTTATATGCAGATAGGAAAAGGAAATGTGGTGAAGCCCTCTGTAGGCTGATATCCTCAGGAGCTCAGAAAGATTGAATGAAGAGTCATGGACTGTGAACTCAAAAATGGAGGCATGCTGCATTAATTTTTTGTCCTGATGGCACTTGTGCACTGAAAGCTCTTTAACAACTCAAGTGTGCAGGTGAAGTGTGTGTGTTAAAACTTGGAGAATGGGCATACAGAGATCAAGATTAATGTTGCTAGACCTCAGTCACCTGAAAGGTGCCCAAGTTTAAGATAAGTGTCTAAGCTCCTTTGATAATTAATGCGTTGAAACAGGTATTTCAAGAGTGTAGGCTCATCCCATGTGCAGTTGGCTGAGATAGGTAGATAAATGAACTATAGAGAGAACAAACAAAGAGTTATTCGTTAAAGCTAGGTGAAATGAAAGCCATCACCAGCTCTTCCATGTGTGAACACCTTCAACAGATTGTGGTCTAATGAGTCACTATCTTACTCTAATTGCCCACACACAATGTTTGGACAAAGCTGTGTACAGATACACGTGATTCTTTTTGGGAGTCTCATGCATCATGGTAACACATATGCCACGTATGTTCTTTCAAAGTCCCCAAATTTCTGAAAGAATTGCATGTCCACCCCAATAAATATAAATTCTTATGCTTCAGACTTGCCAGTGTTCAAGAACTTGGCTGTGAATGACATTATCAATGAAAATCATTCTTGTGCATACAGTTCTGGGTGTGTGCTCTTAAGTGTGAAGGCAGGCTACATCTTGATACTGTCCTCTGTGAGAAGGTAGACGACAGCAATTCAAGGCAGGCTCAGATTTCTGAAATTCTTTGCAGGAGTTGCAGATGTGCAATTACTGGAATTTACAAAAGAATATGTAATATTTTTATAACTCCGTCCAATAGGAAAATTTTGTTTTGGTAACGAACTATGATATTGTAGAACATATTTTTATGGTAACATTGTCTTACATTAATTAGCATAGTGGAGATATGACTGTGTCCAAAGCTGTGTATCTCTGTGAGACAATATTCCACTTATGACCATATTCCATATGCACTATATTTTTTACACACCAACAATGAACTGCTGCTGAGGCTATGCATTACTGATGGTGCAATAAAGATATTAATTAAAAAATAATTCAGAAATGCAGGGTCTCATAGGATAGCTTATAAAATGATTGAGAATTTAAAAGTAAAGTGTGATTGCACAACTGTTTGCCATTATATCAGCCCAGACCTTTGTTGTTGTACGTAAAGATACTGTCAAGATTAACATAAATGAGGTTGGCGCTATTCAATTAAATTAGAGCTGTAAGAATGTTCATCAGAATAAAATAAATTTGCACCAGGCACACCCAGAATTACTGTTCTTAGATGCTGATGAGCATACAGGGATAAAGTATGCATTGTTCACTGCTTTGTTTAACACCTGTGCTTTTTTTCCTTCCAGTACAATGCTGTGGATACAAATCCTTTATCTGTGTATGTTATGCAGCCCATCTGGAACAAAATTATTAAGGTAGGAGTCTTATTTAACAGAATATCACATGATAATCTAAGAATTTATTTTAAATACAAGAAGTATTTTCATTTAAAGGTACATATTGATTAATAAAGCTGAAATTAAGACATCCATATGAAAGATAACATATTACTGACCACATAGCTATATAAGATGAATATGTATGGATTTAGAGGTGTTTTTTTTTTTGGGGGGGGAAACAAGGTTTATTTTTTTTATTTTTAATTTTTTTTTTTTCTTTTTCTGATCATTATGCAGCAGGCATCAGTTTCTGTTGCATCTTTCGTTAAACAGCTTTGCAGACATTAAAGGGTTTACTTAGTACACATTATTGTTGTACAGCATATGCCACCTAACAACAGCATGGCTTTATCTCTGTGCTGTGCAAGTGATTTTATGCAAGTGCTGTCTCATTTTCTCCCAAGGGTACTTGCTTGAGGGAGCTCGGCATTTCTCTAAGAAGCTGAAAATGAGAGCGGTTACCATGATCACCGTAACGATTGGGAGATGGCATCCCTTGAATGCATTATGATCTGCTGTTTTTAAAAATAAAACTGCTCACAATTAGCTTTGCTTTTGTTGGCAAAAGAAGAGGCTTTATCTCAAATAAATACAAACTTTATTGATCTTCAAGGAAGCAATAACTTCTGCATGTCTCTGAAATGAAAATCTTTAGAGTGAAGCAGACTTAAAGGAAAAGTATATGCAAGAAAAATGGATGCAGGTGGCCTGCCATGTTTGGGTTTTATAATTCAGCTGTTGCTTATGCTTGGCACAGCAAGAAAATTGTAATATCTTGTTCATTACCTCAATGTAATTTCTTAAAACTGTTTATATGTCCTAACTTCCGAATTAAAAAATAACCAGAGCCTGGTATAAAAGAAAAGCAATTCCAAGATGTGAAACTAAATTCAATAATTCAGTTAAGAGAAAATTGTTTCCATTCCCATCTTAATATAGAGGAAGACACTGAGGCAGAAAAGCACCCCTAGCACTCAGGAGTCCCGTGCAGATGAGCCTTTACTGTGCAGTCATGCTCTGGTTTGGGAGATTCAAAAATATTTGACTGCTATCAAAATGAAGAGAAAGTATCACCAGAGAAAAACTTCCTTTGGGGTTGAGTTCTTCTAACAGTTGCAGGGTTTTCCTGGCAGGAAAGCATCAATCTGCTTGACAGTCCCCATGGAGCACAGAGTGATAGGCCCTATGAAAAATGTTTATATATGTTATATAAGCTTATATATGAGGTTTACATATCTTAAACCTCCTTAAATTCTAGCTGAGCATGATTTTGTTCACTTTGGGGAGAACCCAAAGCAGAGCACAGTGCTGGAAGTGGACGATCTGAGTGCAGAACCAAGGGCTGGAGTGGATGCTGTTCTGTCTTTGGCTTTCCTATGGCAGCTTTGCCACTGTGCATGAAACTATAGGGTAACAATTAACTTTCTCTATGTATTATTTAAAATTATTCTGATTATGCAACTATAAGTATGTATTCTTAATGAATTAATTCCATGCACAGTCCTTTTGCCTTTAATTAAGATTTGTGTTTTATAATAAAGCACCATGGCTTGCTATCTGATGGATAATGGATAGCATTACTTAGCTCCTATACTCACTGAATCTTCTTCCTGTATTTGTATTCATGAGAAATCACACTTGTGCAGGACAATAAGAGGAAAAGGAGGAAGTCCCCCTAGGATACACAGGTGTATGCCAGCTCCATTGAAGTCAATTAACCGACCCCCCAGTTGCCTTATGAACTTTGATTTTATCATTAGAATCATGCGTGAGTAGAATTTTAGTGGTCTCAAGTGACTTACTTAAAGAATATTTCAAGTTTCTACAGAGCCTTATATAAATACATGTACTTTACAGATTATTATCCACATAGGCAGTTGATTATGCTAAAGCATTTGTTGTTTGGATTAAGGCTTTAAGCATGAATGGCTGTGGACCCATTAAAACAGAAATCAGTATTTTGTGGAACTATAAAGAACATTTTGCAATAGAGCAGATGTTATGCTTCCCAGCGGAGCCTCTGGTTGTATTAATCATGTAGTGCATCAATGCATTAGACTTCTCCTGTCTGTTAATTAGATAATAAAGTTTGGAACGTGTTCTTATATAGGATACTAGGATACTGGTAAAGTCAGGCTGTGTTTTTCCAATATGTTTGAGAAGTTAATTTTCACCACCCTGTGATTTCTGAATTGTGAAACGGGGTGATGGTAGCGTAATGCTAACCAAAAGAATAATGGGCATTGACTATAACAAAAGGGATTTTGCAACTGGAATATTTTCTAAATACCTAGACAGATTAGGTCAGTTAAGGATCAAAACAATGCCTAACTGGAGGAGAGGCTGTTTTCCTGAGGACTGATCTCCTGTAACTGTTTTTCATTGCACCAAAGGGATTGCACTTATAACAACATGCTTTGATGGTTTCCTTCCTAAAATACAGGTTAGCAAGAAAGTGGGTTAAAATAAAGTCTTCATGTTTGTACTGTATACGTAGAAATTATTTCCCATAATAACTTGCTAATGATATTGAGGCTATTTAGAATGGCGAACCTCATTAGGAAGCAGACATTTATGGCACGTCACTTTGGTCAACAATTATTATGAATCATACAGTAGAAATCAGTCATTTAAAACAATACATTGGATATCATCTGTTCATACAGGAGTTGTCTTAAGGCACTATTTTTATCCCATTTTACAGTAAAAGAGACCAGTCTAGAATTTCTTCATCAGTATCTGTCCTTGGTTCATGTAAGATCACAGACAATAGACAAATCCCATAACAGGAGATTTGCACCAAACCTCCATCTTACTAAGTTTCTGCATCCTCAGGTATCAAAAAGAGATGTGATGCTATCACTGCATCCAGAGTGTGCAGTTGCTTTAGTAAGATGTGCAGAGAAGAGAGTTTTTTCTTATGTGAACCCTTAAAGGAATTTCTGGAAACATGTGCTATCACTTGATCTTAGGGATTTAGAATTGGGGTTTTGAAAACTCAGATTTATATATATATGTATACATAGATGTATAGTAGCTGTGCGCATTCCATTCCTTACTTTAATTACTGTAAGCACTGATGTTTTAAAATTACCGACAAATTCCTAGTCATAAGGAATGCAGCTACCAGATTTTATTTTTTTTCCAATACACTTAAGGAAAACATCTAAGAAATATAACAGAAAAACATTCAGGAATTTTCATCTAATTTTTGAAACCTTACAGTGTATATTATCAGTTGTACCGATTCTTTTGAATACTATTGTTTGTAATATACTAGAAGAAAGAAGATCTCATTGTGATAGGTAATCTGTCTAACATTTCGTACATTTTTTTTTACATAGAAGTAGGAGAGAGGAAATGTAAAATGTATATAAATTATTATCTATTCATCCATCTGTCCATGTATCTAGTCCAAAGATATTAACAAAATTTTGATTTCAAAACTAATATTAGTATATGAAATTGTTCTGCTTCTTATTCTACAGTATTTAAAGAGTTTTGTAATATTTTATAGTGTTAAAGTACATCTTTATGTACATTTATAGTCCATAGATGCTGCAAAGAATCTGATTTTAAGTCTCCAATATTTTTATGTTGTATATATTGGTTGATATGGTTTCTGAGTTACAGGAGTAGCTGCTGCTTATATAATATTTTTGCAAGTATATTCTGTCTAAAAATCATGTAGATAGTTGTGTATATTATTTCAGAAAATATTCTGGAAAAAAAATGGGCTATTCAGGAAGAGCATTACCATAAAGGACCCCTGCTGCAATGTAAGGAATACCTGAAAGCCACAGGGAATGAATAGCTGAGAAGGGTTAATGGGACAAGAAATTAGAGGTTTAGGAGGAGACACAGAGTCCTTTTCAGCACTCTACAAAGTCAAACGAATTAATGTAGTGTTCATAGTTTATGGCTGAAGATGGTGACTCTGCAGAAAGTTACTATCTGGAGATGTCAGGAGCTATTTGTAACGAGTTCTGCTTAATCTATAAGTCTCTGTTTTTGTTGATGTCTGGAATTGGAAATTATTAGCATGTTTTAGAAGAGCAAGTTTCCTTGTTGCATTGTGGGAATAGAAAACTTAGCAAAACCCTGCCACCTAGATGCTGAATTGCCACACTGGGGTGCTGTAGGCTTCTGTCAGTTGTGCTACACAAAGTGGTGAGAAGCTTTCCTTGGTGTTTGGGAAAACAAGGATAGCGTATAACAGAGGAAATGCAACATTTTTATGTCATGTTTTTACTGCAGTCACAATGATCAAACGCAAAAGGGTGGCATTTGAAAATAAATAGCTCCAGAAATTTGAAAATGGAAAAACATGCTGTAATATGAATATTGCTTATGTCTTATACAGGCTTCTCCTTTCCTGATAAAAAATATAAAATATTTATTCAAAATAGGACTTCTAATTTGAAAGAGGATATTTCTTAGCTTTTTTTTCTTTTTAACAGATAGTGCCTTTGTGGATTGCTCCCAACCTGCTAACATTCTCTGGATTTGTCATGATTTTAGTTAATTATTTTCTAATATCTTTTTATGACTGGGACTACACTGCCTCAGGTAAATATCCTTATATTGTAATTTTTCAGAATTACAGAGCTGCTTCTGTCATACTTCTGAGTAATACAGGGGGGACACACCTGAAACTTACACTCATTCCCTTAACAGGGCTTCATTTGCATATAGGAGGGTCTGACCTCACACATGGCATTATAAATTTAGGTCATTTTTTTGGAAAAAAATAATTTCATTCCTAAATATGGGTTTCAGCATGTACTATTTGAACTCTGTGATAATATCCCATTTTATTTAAAGTGTGTGCCAGGATTTTAATGCACAAAGAACACCCTAATAGTCTTCATAAAACTTTCGTCGGTTTCACATTTCCTAATACCTGAATCTATGCCTGAATGAGTTAATTTCCCTCTCCATAAAAAAATCACACACCCCCCTCCATTCAAGACTGCTTCTAGACAAAAAAGAAATTTTTAGACAAATGTCTCTTGAAATTCTCTAAGTCCAAACCTGTACTTTCTCCTTATGGTAGACCAAGCCAAGAGCTTTTTGGAGCTGATTGCTCCTGAGCATAGCCAGTGTTTAATTCTGGACTTCTTAGACCAGTTGTTGATAAAACAAAAGAGTGATAAGCATATCACAGGTGATTAACATATAAAGATCTTTGCTTTTCTTCAAATTAGACATCTTGGGCAAAGCTTAGCACTTTATTTCCTGAAACAGTAACATTTGATTTTTTTGTTACTTTTAATTTCTTGTGCATATGGTTGGATTTGGGAGGTACTCTGTGGTGAGCTGTTTGTACATTTATTGCAACAATTCTAGAGATATTTGCTAGCAGATTTGGTTTAAAAATGATCCTGTATGAACATCACATTTTCAGAGGCTATGAATCTCTAGTTACATGTTGTGTAACTACCTACCCTCACGCTTAAACACTTGCATTTTGTTCCATACGGCTGATAATTGCCAAGTTCTGTAATAGTACAGCAGACAGCACAGGTCTCTTGATGCATAATTTCATCTTGACACATTCCCAGTAGATACATATTGAAGTCGAAGATATTTGAGATTGTGACTAAAGTATGTTCTTTTGTGTGCAATGTGCAAGGCGGCTCTTGGTTTCACGGGAGCACAGTGTCCATCATTTCTGTAGTGACTGAAAGCAGTCATGCAATTTAACGAGTCTTTTGAATATCAGATATCAATTCCATGCAAAGGATCAGGAATAAAAGACTTAATTTCCTGGACAGCTGTTTTTCATTCCGCAGTTTGAAAACGTGCAGCTAGGAGTCAGGAAGTGCCATCTTCTCTTTCACGCGGGCAGCGCGAGGTGTTGAGATGAGAGGAGTGCGCCTTCAGGTGCTGGGTCCGGGCGCACCCCTGGGTGCAAGCCTTCCCTCATGCAGGAACCCCCGGGGGCTTCGCAGAGCTTACTGCTGGCTTACTTCAAGCCCTCAGTGGAGAATGTTTAATTTGAACAGAACGCTCTTTGGAAAACAAGGTTGAATTCTTGAAAAATAACCTCGGGCTATTGCTGTCAGAAGAACAGTGACAGAACCTCATGTTCCGTCTAATTCAGCTTCCTTTCCCAGATTCATTAAAAATGTTAGGCACCTTTACAAAAGGAAAAAAAAAAAAAAGGTACTAATATCTGTCCTAGTCTAAGGGCAAAATTTTCCTGTTCAGATCTGTATGTTAAAACTGCCATACAAAACCCATATTGGTGCTAATAAAAATGATCAGGCTTAAAGGTTATTATTATTATTTTAATATTGCATAGGCATAAACTATTTTTGATGGGTATTCTTCCCATGACCTGTGAAAATTGTTGCTTAGCTTCTATTATTATTTTGTGCAATACTAAATTCATTTCAGGACCAAAAACCTGTAGTTTATCTTCTTTTCTTTACAGCACAAATATATTCAAGCCTGGTCATTGTTTGCTTGAAATGGCAGAGCTGGCTGATGACCTAAGTTGATTGAAGGTCAAAAGCAAATATTTAATTCTGTTTGCCATTGTAGGCTAATCAGTGGCAGCTTGTGTATATGTATATGCATATCTTGGTGGATTGCTTTGATATTAACCACTGCTGTGCTGACTCACTACCCAATTTATTTCAGGTACCAGTCCTGGACTTGTTCCAACCTGGGTGTGGCTGTTCAGCGCTTTTACCACCTTTTGTGCTTATGCTTTAGGTAAGGTACAATGCAATGATTCACACATCTGACGTCTTCATGTAGTTTTATCTACTAGTTGCTAGGGCTGATTCCAAGATGAAGAGTTACAGTAAATAAATTATTGCTCCCCAAAACTGTTCTCTGAGATGAAAACAAAAACAAAAACAAACAAAACGACAACAACAACAAAAATAAGATAAAAACCCACCAATTTTTAATGATATATTAAAGCTTCTATGACTATAGCTCTTATCTGTAAAGTTCAATTTTTTTAGAGGAACAATAGAAATCATTACATAGCAGCAGTCATTGCTGTTGGGTTTCATAAAAATTCTTGGCACGCAGCAGTGACATTCTGAGGAGGTACCTGACACTTGTATTAACAGAAAGTGCTTTCAAAGACAGGGAAAATAAAGGACAAAGCAGAGAAAAAGGAAAATGAATGTAGCATTTTAACCTGGTGTTTAAGGCGCTTTGGTACTTATGGTGTGTGTCAGGAGAGATGGTATGAGTGGGATGACCAGCTTGAGCTTCTCATGGGGATATCTTTTTTTTTTTTTTTCTTCCCCTGTGGCTATTTTTCTTCAATAACACCTTTAAACCATTTTCTGTTTTATATTCCATATTTTACAGCATACTGATATTTCTAGGTCCATTACACTTTGCTGTGCAGTTTTGTGAAGCTACACCTCAGTGAGTTCAGTTGTAGATATGGACTGATGCACATCTTGGAGCGACATGGACATCAGATGGATGTCTTGCTCTCTCTGCAAAGCTAACCCATGCCAATCTAGAGCATGGTGCTGCAGAGCTCCTTCTGGGAGGACTCAAGCTGGTATGTTTACATGGACTACACTGCGCTGTGCAGGTGCGTTAGCTCTTTTGGAGCTGGTTCCTGTAAGGACCTTCACTGCACAGTGTAGCCATATATTTGAGTGCTGTAGTTAAGATATCTGGGCTAGATACAAACGTGTTCTGTATGTACACTGCAGTGCAGGGCAAAGATACTGACTGCTTTTGATACTAGACCTGTGCATGTAGAGACATCTTCATTAACCTGGGTGTATCCCATTGTGCATACATCTATACTCTCTATATTGTGAGTATCTTGGCTTTTTACATTCAAGTGGGAGTTTGGGCCAAAATTATTTTGTCCAGAATTTCTTCGTATTTGTACCTTAAAAATCACTGGGACAACCATCACTTGAAGTTGATTACCAGCCAGATTTCCCTAACAGCTCTCTCTAATCATTAGCAGAAGCCGTAGTTTCTTTTGTGAAAACCATTTGTTTTGTAACTGTAGAAAATGTCATGAAGTGGCTATTGTTTCATAAATAGGAATTCCATATTGGAGCTGTTATTATACGACACCCCAGAAAGCTCTTTGGAAATTTGGCTTCTGAGGTTCTTAATGTAGATGCTATTTGCCAGTGAGGCCTGTAGTTCCGAATGCTTGGAAGGCCAGGAGTATAATGTTGACAGTCAAAGTTATAATGAACTGATGTATATGCAGATTTTTGTGTCTGCTGTCCAAGCCACTTTATGAAATATTTAGTCTCAGATTTAATTCTTCATGGCCAAAGTTTTCCCATTGGAAGATTGCAAAGAGCCATAATAACTAACCAGATATGCAACTTAAGTCTCTCTCAGCTTCTTTTTAATGACACAGTTACTCTCTCCAAATTTTCTAGCATGCTGCTCTTTCTTTCCCCCTTGTTAAGGTGGTTTGGTATACTTTCCCTAAAATTGAATGCTTTTATCTCTTATTTTGAATTCTAATAGTTTGAAGTTATGTAAACTTTAATAAAATGGAATATTTATAAACTTTCCTGAGACAAAATATAAGAATTCTAGAGCAATGGAAACACGGGGAAGTGTATGTCCACTACTGAACATGCACTGTTATTGGCATGAATGATTGCAAAATGACACCTAAAACAGAAAATACTGTTGATATGGATATATCATTTCATGAATGTATTAAAATGAGTCCAGAGGAGGGCCACAAATATGTTCAAAAGGCTTGAGCACCTCTCCTATGAAGACAGGCTAAGGGCAATGGGGTTGTTAAGCCTGGAGAAGAAAAGGCCCTGGGGAGACCTTATAGCAGCCTTCCAGCACCTAAGGGGGCCTACAGGAAAGCTGGTTAGGGACTGTGTCAGGGAGTGGAGTGATAGGACAAGGGGGAATAGCTTTAAACTAAAAGAGGGAGATTTAGATTAGATGTTAGGAGGAAATCCTTCACTCAGGTGGTAAGGCCCTGAGAAGCTGTGGATGCCCCATCCCTGGAGGTGTTCAAGGCCAGGCTGGATGGGGCTTTGGACAACCTGGTCTGGTGGGAGGTGTCCCTGCCCATGGCAGGGGGGTTGGAACTAGGTGATCTTTAAGGTCATTTCCAACCCAAACCATTCTGTGACTCTATGTTTCTATGATACCTTGAAGAGCTAGTGAAACCACAGGGAAAAGGTGGATAAAGATTTTATGAAAACATTTTTATGCATGTATTATAAAGTTCCCATGTTTCTCCCCATGTCTGTTATAAGTTCTGTATTTCTTGATACTATTATGAGTCTAAGAGTTTTTAATAAAATATCCCTACAAAACAAAAAACAGTGTTTCACCATGATGTGCATATTTTAGTATCTAATGTGAGTATTTTTGGTGACACCCTAAAATAATTTATGAATATATGAACCTTTTTTTCATTCTCATTTTAAAAAAGAATTACCCATATGACTGAATTCTCTTGAAATACAAAAGACCATATAATACTTAGGAATGCTTAGGTACCTATTTGCTAACCTAAGTTTCAGAAGCAACCTTTAGTAAAGAATTTTTACATTTATACTACACTATTCAAGTAACCACAAGCTTATACACAATCTTCTCTCTGCACATATCAGTAAGATGCTGTTAATTCAATGGCAATGTTAACGGAGAAAGAATATGGCTCAAGACGGGGGCAAGACATGTTTGAAATCCCCTATGAGATCTTTAATTTTTAGAGTTATAAGAACTGTCTCAAGAGCTTTGTATTGGACTTGAGGATATCTCACAGCTGTTCAGGTATTACAATTGGGAGATATTCTAAAATCTGTGACAAAATGAAATTTCATGTTTTCCTGGTTTAGATCCCTGAAGTATATTTACATTGAACAAAACCCAGAGTGCTGCCAAAAAATCCAGAGAAGTAAGTAGCATGTGATCTGTAGCAGCTGTGGATTCTTTGGTCTCACTTTGCTGAATTGTCCCTTCAGTCAGCTATGGGTTAATAATGCTATCGGTAGCTAATAATTGCTAGCTATAGTACCTTCCAAACAACATAAAAAAATCTTTTTCTGTGTTATTACAGTGAGCAATTTGTGTAAGATTTGTTCTGTTTACTTTTTCCAAAGAGGTTCAACCTGTGTTTTTACACTTAACTCAAACAAGAAAATACTTCTCAAATGCTCACCAGCACAGCCTCAGAGCAGAGGCTAAGGGCGTGGTTTGACAATGCAGCCAAGAAAAGTTACAGCTGCTAGACCTTCCTCCTCCTCCCTGCCATCCCTGTCCCTCCTTTGTGGCACCTCCACTGCTTTTTGTACACTCACAGAGCCAGCTCTGTTCAGTGACCCAGAACCAGAAGACAACTTCACGTTTGGGTGTCTTTCCACTAGCTGAGCAAGCTGCGGGTCCTTCCCTGCTCAGTGGCAATGAACTCAGATCGACTCAAGCAGTGCTGTCAAACCGTATTGCAAAGTGAGATCCATTGCAGTGTGGGCATCTTTCAAACACTTAAGCGATCAACATGTAACTCAGCTTAACAGTAAGGTATTCTTGTATCCTCAGACTTCAGCCAAAAGTCTCTTTAAAATATCTTATGTAGGCACACGCACAAATAAGTTTTGTGAAATTGGCTCCATTTAGTCACTGGGGCCCTTAGCATCAGGTAGCATAACTGCCTCGGTGAATCGACCCCACAAGCACACTTTGTGAGCCTGAAGTCTCAGATAGTCCACAACACCAATGGATGGCTGTGGAGCCAAATGGACACTTCTCTGTGATTTTATTGAGAAGGTGGTTGCATGGACTGATGTGAAAGTGTGTTAAGGCCACTGGGGACAAGTAATAATGAATGTCCTTTTAAAGCATGTAAGGATGGTGGCATTCAGTAGAAGAACTGAGGTAAGGACAAAGTTACATGAGAACTGAGGCAAATATTTTATGAGCAATCCTAATGTGTTGGTATTGAAAAGACTGTTGTGCTTCCCTTTGCAGTGTATTTTTCCCATGTTATATACAGCAGTGAACTGTATGTAAATATATACATACATATGCATATATATATGGTTAAGTCTATGTGAAGAAAGTTACTTCTCCTGTTGTGCTATAATTCTTTCTTTCTTTTCCTTTTCCAACCCTTCCAGACTCCATAGATGGGAAACATGCTCGAAGGACTCAGTCCAGCAGTCCTCTGGGAGAACTATTTGACCATGGGCTGGATAGCTGGGCTACCTCCATTTTTGTGCTCTCTTTTTTTTCCGTCTGTTCCCGTGACAATGGGAAGACCGGAGTTTCTGTATATACAATGTATATATATTTAAGCATTGTCTTGTTTAACTTTATGTGTTCACACTGGGAGAAATATAACACGGGAGTTCTTTTTCTTCCTTGGGGATACGATCTAAGCCAAGTGGTAAGTATTTATCATTCTTGTTTTATTTTTATTTTTTTAACTATGTTAGTGTTTTCATAATATTACAGAAATAGAAAAATATAGCTCAAGGCAAATATATTTGGCTGAGAGTTTGAATGTGAAATAGCATAACCCTAGAAGTAATTCAAAAAAATTTCCTGCGTTTGCAAAGAAGGGAAATTCTCAAGCAAATTGTAAGCATCAGGGATTCATTGCCTTGCAGGAGAAAGAAAAAACTTGCTGCAAGCCTAGCAGCCAGATGGCATGCGTGAGAATGTCATTTAACTGCATTTGATTTGTGATATTAACAAAAATTATTATGCTCTCTAAAGCCATAAGCAATTTTCCCACAAACACTAGGTTACGAGGCACTATGCAGATCAGTCCAAACAGTGTTTATTAACAGTAGTTGTACAGTTATACATCGCTAGGCCTGGCCAATTCTACCACCTCTGACGTGGCATGTGGTACTGTCAATAGTGTTGGACTGTACGGTGAGCGCTAACTGCTGTCAAGTGACTTCTACACTTGTGAAAAAGTCGTCCTGTTAGAGGCCTCTTCTTTGGGCATGGTGTAACACGGATAACCTGTCAGTCCACAGCCAGCTCACAGGTGACTCCTTGCATGGCTTACAGCCCTGCCATGAGGTGGGCCTCCTCAGAAACATGACCAAAGGCATGAGTGAGTAGTAGCAGCAGTAGTAGCAGCAGCTTCGTTGCATTGCCAAGGGGCCAGTGCTTGGATTTGGGGGCTAACCAGCTTCTGAGATAGCCAGGCTCTTGCAGCCTGAGGAGCACACTCCCAGTCTTCTCGGCTTCCTGTCACAGGCATGAGATGAAAGGTACAGCCAACTCTACATAATTGAAAAGAAGTTTGACAGACGTTCAAATACGTGTTTTAATGGAAATGGAGTATTTGAATTAATGGCTGCAGATGTACTGCTGTAAACATAATCAGAATCCAGTGGTTTGAGAACAGCTCGGAGACGGTGGTCCAGCTGTGGTGCATCTGTTTCATCCCCCAGAAAACAGGCTCTGGGAGAAGGAGCTGGCTCAGGACGAAGACATTAGGCAGCCAGCTGGTCTGCAAGTTTCAGCCCTGTCTGTGTGAGGCTTCCTAGTGAAGTTCCTTCAGCCGGAGAGCAGTGGCTGTGTTCGTCCTGATTTCACTTGTTGCTCAAATGACCACTGTAGATATAAATGTGCGTATGTAGAAAGCTCTTTTTGATTGCTGCAGCATCAGAACTGCGTTAGTGGATAAACATGAGTGGCTATCAACTAATGGAGCAGTACTGTGCATGCTGCCGGGGCTTTTAGTGACCTAGGCCTCCGTGACAGCTTTCCCATCTGGAAAATAATGCTAATAACACTTCCCTGCCTCACAGATCTGCGGCGAGGCTTAATTTTGGTTAAGTTTGTAAACTGTTTTGGTTAAGTCACATGCAAGGTGCTAACAAGTATTATTTCCTGTTCCCCTTTGATGCTGGATTGCTGTCCAGGATGCTTTCTTTCTAGTACTTCTGTGATGATTTTTTTTTTCATAGTCAAAATGATAAACATGCAACTATAGAAATTTTTAATGCTTTTTAGTACAATCATCAACAGTGGTGCTCTGTAAATCAGTTTTCTCATCTGTAAAAATTAACTTTTGTAGTTGTGGTTGTCTGTGAACAAAAAAGCATTATATAACTTGTAGATCAAGGTAGTATTTTTTTTTTCATTAGTACAAACTAAATACTATGCACACCAGAAAGCCCATACATTTTTTTTTTTTTTCCAGCTGTACTAATCAGTCTGGTAAAAGATCTTAATTCTCCAATTCTCCACCAGACATTGCCTTGCTCTCTCTTTTTTTTTTTTTTTCGTAAACCAGTTCAGCAATGTCATATGATGTGTGCACTAATAAATGTAGCTCTTCTTCTCCAGCTACTTGGAGGAGAGGATATGGAGGACTGTAGCAAATGGCTAACGATAAACAGTAAAGAAAAAATTACCCTTGCATTTTTTTGTTTGTTTGGCTGGTTTGTTTTCCCCTCTACTCATCCGCCAGACATTGCCACAGTTGCTTGCAGAGGAAGAGGGTGAGGAAGCACTTGCAGGCTGCTTTCAGGCTGATTCCAGGCAGCTAGCTCTGGGTTTCCTCCATGGCATTCCTATCAAGCTGCCTCTGTGCTCTGTCTTAAATAATTTCACTGGCAATA
Source organism: Aythya marila (assembly GCF_965140915.1). NCBI lineage: Eukaryota > Metazoa > Chordata > Aves > Anseriformes > Anatidae > Aythya > Aythya marila. Next base: position 111,248,161 of record NC_139043.1, read on the forward strand.
TGATGCTATCGCATCGGCATGCCAGACATTCAGGTGGTCTTGTCCCCTACTTCTGCTTTTAAAAATGTACGGCACCCAGGGGCTTTGTACTTCATTATTGTCACAAAGCTCAGGAATACTGTAATTAAGGTAAGCAGTGCAGTTAAGTAACTGTTGACCCTAATGAAAACTTAACTGGCAGGTAGCTTCCCAGGACACTGCTGCCGAGTCAGCTCCACTGTATATAAAGACAGGCAGCCCTCTTTGACCGGCTCTGTGTTAGCTGTGGTATTAAAAGAGCTGTTGTTCATCAGGAAAAAAGTGCCTCATTATGAACAGACAAATTGGTGGGATTTATGCAGATCACATTTTTCTGTGCTTTGATGACTCATCAGAACTGGTAACCTAATTATGGGAGCTGGGCTGTAGCTGGCACTCCAATTAGCTTTGATTACAGCAGACAGCCATTTAGAGGAAGCCGTGTCGTGTAAACCTGAAAAATGGCTGTGATCGGTCTGAGAGAGTCGGACAGAGGACTGCTGTGTTTGTGGGCCCAGCATCTGGGAGCTCTTCCCCACTCTGCTCCCCCTGGCACAAAGCTGTCCCGTGCTTGTCCTCTGCAGGCAGGGAGAGATGCAGGAAGAGCGGCCTCCTGATACCACATCGTCCAGACAGTTTTTGGTATGTTTTCAAGTGAACACATCTATTAGAAACCCCCAAAGTCACGGGCTGCAGGTGAGGCTTAAAAAGAAACCCCGGGTACTTTCTGTGGGAACTCATCTCAGATACATCTAGTGAAAATGATGACTTTTTTTTTGGTCACAAGCCCAACCAAAGAAAGCGAATATAATACCTGCAAGTTAAGTTTCTTGGAGACGAAAGGACAAAGCTTTCCTGAGAAATGACAATTTTGGGCTTCCTGCCATGTGTTAATTTTTACAGACATTCCCTTGGTTATTTAAAAATCTGTTTTCTGCTGAAAAATGTAGTATTACCTAATTCTGCTGTGGCTTTTTATAAGCCACTGCAGTTGAGTTCATAGGAGGGGAGCAGAGTATTCATCTTTCTTTACTGTGATGCTGTGATACCTCTGCTGCCATCAGTGCTGTAAGCTTTACACCTGCCTTAAGTGTAACAGGGATGTGCCCTTGGTTTTCTTAAATACCAGCTTAAAAGTGAAAATAAGAACCCTGTGAGAGCTGCAGTGACCCAGGTGGCTTGCACATTCCCTCCTCTCATTATTCCCAGCCAAGAGGGCAAGCTGGGAAAAAAAGAAAAAAAAAAAAAAAAAGCAGGAAAGCACAAACATCAGACGTGAAAGGAAGCAGGCAGCTCTTTGCTCGCTCCAGCACTGCCCTGCCACTGCCCGGAGTGGATGGCCAGAAGCTCTGTGTATGGTAGAATCTGATGGCATGGAGATGCAGACCACAAGCCCCCAGTTTTCAGTCTAAGGTGCTTCCCTTGTTGGTTCCCATGTCTGCTTGCCTGCCTGGGACAGTCCCACATACAGTCCCAGTATGTTTTCCCAGTGAGAAAACTCTGCTTGCCCTGAAACTCCAAATAAATGAAGTGTATGACACGGGTGGCAATGTCAACATTGTAGAAGTTACTTTTGTCCTTCCTTTCAGTATCTATCAAAACATGGGAAGGAGATTTTTGGATGCTATGTATCAGGCTTTCATTTGACAAGCAGTTTGCAAAACTTATGCTGGCATATTTCTCATATCCCCTTTTCCTGGGAAGTGCTGTGGCAGCCAGCATCTCAGCAATCAACAAAGAAATCCAGAGCAATGCACATCACAGCTTTTAAAAATGTCTGTCTCCTCTGAGGGACAAAAAAAAAAGTATATTAAAAAGATAAATAAAGATGTGCATCTGTCGTTCTTTGGTCACATTATAGGAATTGAGCGTCCTTTTATTTCAGGCTAAAATAACATTTACCTTCAGTGTTTTCCTAAGAAAAAAAATAAGCGACTCTGTTTCTGGTGAAGAAGTAATATTTATCATTATTTAGTTTAAAGGTAGGAGTGCACTGGAGTAGTTCAAGTTTACTCTTAAGAAAATGTCATATTTTAGGAGGAAACATAAACTTGTATTTTAAATGAATTTGCTCTCTAGATGTTCAGTTTTAGTACCGTGTTAATGGAAAGCATTTCAAGACATGATCAATTAATATTATTGTAATATGCTAGTGAAACTGAATATTGCAGTAAAATTAATACCGTTTTGGTGTAATCCTAAAAATTTAAAAGCATAGTGTATTTTAAAAAGTGATGAGGAAATGTTTGATTTTTCTTGTGTAGTACAACATGCAGCATACTTGATGAGCATGTGTGCAGAACACTTTAACCTACAAATTAACACCATCTATTTTCAGGTTTTTTGTCTGCACTAAGTGCTATTAACTCACAGATGAGGCCTTGACAAAGCAAAAATTGGCCTGGTCAGATGCTGCAGAATCCAGTACTGTATAAGTCTGATGCTCACTTGCAATACAATCCTTACTTATGTTATTTAAATTGGACTTCTCATTTTGCAAAGTGTTGTAATTAAAAGTACTTGCTAAATACTAGCTTTACATATGAAAAGTACTAAATCTAATCAATGTCAGAGATGGGAACAAAAAGCCTGGCCATCTTTTCTCAAGCTGAATTGTACAGTTGCACTTCAGAACACAACTTTACATTACCTTTATGTATGTATGTATTTATTTTTTTATTTTTACCAGCAGTGCCTTTTAAAACACACTTGTGTTTATACAGCTTATCAACATACTTAGGTTTTGTCTGACAATCTTCAATTTTTGCTAATACAGCTTAGATCAAGGGACACAGCCAGTTTCTCATCTTCCCAGCTTTCTAAAGGAGATCTGCGAGAGTGCCGCAGCTAAGTCAAAGTGGTTGTTGTTATGAATTTCAGTGATGCTGGGGCCTCAGTTAAAATTCTCTAAAAAATGCAATACCACAGAGCTGAAGCCAAAGAGTGTTTCTCATACAAAACATCTGCTCAATGTGAGACAATCGTAGCCATGAGTGCTGAATCACCGAGTCCCAAGGCACAGGGATTCCCTAGAGAGCCTGTTGCATCAGCGCTCCTGTTCCTAGAGGTGTGCTGGCATCTGACAGCGATGCTCATGAATGTACTGCCAAAAATACTGACTGTAATAGTGGATAATACTGACGTTCCCCTTTCATCACTTGCCAAAAATATCTGTTCAGAATTCAACGTGTGAGGGTAAATTCAGGCTCTGTCAAAGCCAATTGGAGTTGTGCCCTCAGCTCTTTTGGGGCCAGGAGTCCAACCGTCATGTCTTATAGATAACATAATGCAATTTCTTTAGGAAGCCAAATGTTAGCTCTGTTGTACTCGGTTGTAAAACCCATTGTACACATCCTTCATTTAGGCCATTTTTTTTTCAATGGCCTATGATAGCATTTTCGTCCTAGTGCCTGCTTTTCTCCATTGCAGTTCTCTTGCTTGTCCTTGCACAGGCAGTTCATTCATGCAGTCTTGCAGTGCCCCATTCAAGCAAATTCTTTGCAAATTATGTAATGGCAAGGCAAGAATCTCGCATTTAGATACAGAGAAGTAAGTGAAGTCAAGTATAGCAGTATCTAAGTGTAATAGGAAGTTTAATCAACAGCAGCGTTTTGCTGCTAATGTATGATTTTAGCCTGTTATCTAGAAAAAAAAAAAAGAGTTTTGTGTACCTTTACATTAAAGCATTTGTTTGATTTAGAAGGCTGGAAATGTGTTTGTCAAAGTTATAAATGAAGAAACACAGAATGTAGTAAAAACTACCAGCAGCCCAAACCCAAAGAAGCAAGAGCAGGAGTGGGGCATGAAGCCGTGCCAGCTGGTCCCTCACCAGCAGGAGCTGGTAGTGAGGGATGAGGAGGGCACAGAAGGGGGTGGCATAAGGACAAAACGGCCTGGGAACTGCTGCATCATGTTCGGTGCTGTAGTTGCAGGTTGCAAGCCTAAAATGGTGGAAATTGGTCAAATTTGTGCTGTAAGCCTTTGGTGGGCAGCACTGCTACAAGTCTGTGGGTGTGAAAGCTTTGTTATAGGAGCTATAGGGTTTTGACTGCATTAAGGTTTCTGACCTCACCTGGGTCTCAAAATTAGCTCTCAACAGAGAGCAGAAACTACATTTACATCATTACTGAAGCTGGTAGTACTCAAGCATGTTAGGCTTGGGGCTTGTGTATGGGTCCTTTCAGTCTTAATGAAATTCGACTACTTATTTCTTTTTCTATCCTGTAACAATGTTTTCTGTCAAACAAATCAAAAATTGGGCAAGACATCAGCTCCCTGCTCATCCTTTGATTTCGTCACATTCAATGGAATTTTGTGATGATTTTGGGTGAACTTAGATTTTTTTCCCCCCTCATAGTTATTTTGGTATGATCAGTTCAGGGTGCTGAGCTGCAGAAATAATCATATCAATTATCAGCAAGTTGCTTGCTGACTTCTCAACCATTTTGTCTGAACGTTACTCTGAGCATTGCTTCACTACTTACAAGGAGTTGTTTTGTGATGGCAGCGTGAGGCCCTGTAATGCGGAGACTTGCATTTGTACTGAGATGATAAGTGAAATTGTGTGCCTTTAGAAGTAAAGGATTAAAAGTACTTTATTTTTTATTTATTTATTTATTTATTTTTCTATAGGTCTTAATAACAGCATATCTGCTCACTGGTCTTGTTGGTGTGGAAGTTTGGCAGAAGCCTTTGCTGTTTGGTTATTACATTACAGATGTATTAGTAATCTTGCTTATAGGTAAGTATCCGGATCCATGGAAAACTTTACTGTTTTTTTAATTATTTTGATTAGATGATTCTTGTATTTCCTTTGTAATTTCTTTTTCCTTTTGTAAGTGCTGGCTAGGCCAAAAGCTACGAGAATAGATGTGATTAATAGGGTTAATACTGGAAAACTTTAAGCTGGCAGATGATTATGGAAATACTTTTTCCTCACTGAATTTGTATCCGCAGTACTCAAATAATACAAAAACCGTTCCCTAGTTACATGTGGAGATGAATGCTCTGTACTGGTTGTTTTTCAGATTCTCAGGAACTTTGAATGTCACTCAGGTAAAATGTTGTTCACATTTACATGCGCTGTAAAATTAATGTTTTGGCCTGCAGCACGTGATGATCCAAAACATTATGGATAAAAGGAAGCAAGGTATTATTTAAATAATGTTAGGCAGCATAGGTGTAAATCTTAAGAAGGTCTTAGATGGTTTCTAGGCTATTTTTAGAATTACTTTCAGAGCAGAAGTGATGCATTTTTCATACACAGCAATGGCCTATTTGTTCACTACTTGGCACTGTCAGTGTAGTTTGAAATAAGCACTGAGCATCTTTCAACTGCTATAGCTAGACTCAGAACAAAGGATTTACATTTTAATGAACTAAAACCACGGTAGTCTTAGCTAAAGAGGTATGCACGTGAAATGGCTTCGCTGTGTTGCTTGGAAGGTGAAGGTGATGAAATTAGGATACATAGAGATATATTAGAGATTTTTATATGAACATACAAATTATGACAAGAGGGCCCCAAAAGAAGTGTTTGGCACAGGCAGGGGAAATAGAAATGCCTTCAGGCCTCGAGCCAAATAAAGGACTTGGATAAAGCTGTTTGTGCCTCCTGCTAGGAGCTACCTGAGCTTTTCCTGGGGGTGCTCCTGAAGCCACTGCGTTGACACAGGTTCTCTTCACCTTGCCCACAGAGATACAGCAGATGCTGTCCCCAGCCTCAGAGGTGCTTACCAGCATTCACAGATTTGCAAGGGCTTTTTGCAAGCACCCCGGGCTCAGGCTCTGCTCTCTGTCAGCAGCATGTGCAAGGACGTGTTTTCGACAGCCCTTTGTGCTCTAGCCCGGCTGTAAAATTGACCGTGTGCGGCCAAGGTTGAGCAGTCTTTTTATTTGTCGGGCTTGCTTTGTGTGCTCTATGGAAAGGAAAGAAAGGAAAGGGAAATCTCAGCAGCTGCCCTTTCAGTTGGCAATGAATGATTCAGCCGGTCAGAGGCGTAGCTAGGAAATGCCCTCTGGTGGCTGCAGGGCAGGGAGGGAGGGCAGAGGGCTCTGGAGGGCCTGCTGCAGGTCCAGCAGAGATGATGGGTGCTGGCCTGCGAGGGAGACGTGTGCTGGTGGTGTCTGCCCACAGGGACCAGCCCCTGAGCACCCTCCTTCCACCCTACACACATGGCTCTGGCTGCTCCTGCTGTCAAGGCACATGACAGCCAGCTCAGGGAGTGAAGAGATGGCTCCCTTTGTGCTTGGGAAGCCACGGGCAAAGGTTTAACTCCAGCTAGTCAACATATTAGGAAGATTTGTGCTAGGAAAGCACGTTGGTATGACAGTCTGCAGAAGCAAGCATCCTTTTTTCATACTCTGCTACAAAGCAGAGTTTGATGGAGTAGTCCCTCGGAGTCAGAGAGAAGCACTGCTTGTGCCTGATGTGCTCGTGTGAATGGATCCATAAGCAGAGAACTGGGGACTTCTTCCATCATTGTCCCAGGCAGAGCAGATGTAACTAAGAGCCAAAAACTTCTTAAAAAACACCGTCCATCACACACTAACTATAATGCCATTTAATAAGGTGACAGTAGCAGCTTAATTAAAGCAAGTTATGGGTTGGAAGTGTGCAAGAAATGTTCTTGGTTGACTGCATATTACCTCGTTTACATAGTGCTTAGTAATTCTTTTAAAAACAGAGACTATGTTTAAATATTAAAATATTAGTAGCATCCTTTTACTTAAGATCATGCTGATCCAGAAAGGACTTCAACTTCATCACTGGTTTGAATCTCAGTTCAGCAATAGTGGTTAAAGGGTTTATCGCTGGATAACCTGCGTGCAGCAAGTATGGATACATAAAGTTTTTAGAAGCTTCCAGTAAATCTCAGGACCCCACTGTGCTGAAAAGTGTCGGTCTAGCCTACGCCAAGGGCTGAACAAGCAGGAAGATTAAATTATTTTCTCCCTTGCAGAGGCTGCAGCACGTGTGCCTTGCTCACTCAGGGAACCCCCTCTCCAGCATGCTCAGAGCAATGCCTTTGTGGCCACTCAAAAACCAGAGCGATGCAGTAGGGCCTCAGATGCTTTTTATGAGTTTGTTTCCCAGGACCCCGAGAGGAGCCATTAAACTGTAACTGGCTATCCTTAACCCTCTGGTGGCGTTTAAGAGGCACTAGTGTTCGTGCTAACAATGGGGCTACATGCCTGCCTCATCAGTCCTTGGCGAAGCATGTGCCTGCAGCTCCGTGCTTGTACTGTTCTGTACACAACAGGAGCTCCACTGCTGAGCTGCCTCTTTCCCAAGAACAGCTGGGCTTTAGTGAGTACCTTTTACAGCGGGAAGGAATCCAAACGAGAAGCACAAGAGTGGAGTTTTTCAGATGTCTTTCCTGGAGTTTCTGGGAAAAAAAAAAGAAAAAAGAAAAAAGAAAAATCCACATATAACCTGAGGATGAACTCCGCTCCGAGCACATCCTCGGTGGAAGCTGCGGTATCACCAGGTGACACTCAGCCACTAAAAATGGAATTTTTATCAGGTGCCAGAACACACAAAGATATACATAAAAACCGCAGCAATACCGGTGTTTAGATTAGATGTTTTAGGGAAACCTCCCATGAGAGGGAGTTTTACATGTGTCCCTGGGAACTGTCTAGCACACTGTGAACACCTGTACCAAGGTCAAGTCTCGGGCTGCTGAAGAGTGCCCTTGGAGGACTCCCACATGAAGCTGAAAAACTTCTGCATAGTATTTTATGGGAGATCTGCGATCTAGCAGATAGGCAGTTATCATTTTTGCAGGCAGTGAATGCAATTCTATCCTGAAGCTTTAGTCCTTAAGCCCCCTAACACACACCTAGCTAAACATCAAAGTAAGCAAGGCTGTTCTTCTGTTTCCAGTGTGTGTTATCCTGGATTCTGGACAGAAATTTTTTTTGTTGTTTGTTTGTTTGTTTGTTTTCCTGTTAGCATGAACTTAGCCAGACCTTTCTAAAGGTATGTGCCTGTGTGCTCAGCTGCAACTAATTACTTCTTCTCTCAGCAAGGCTTTTGTGGATGGCACTCCAAAAGTGCTGGGATTTAACCACCACTGTCCCATAGCATTATCTGGCTAGCTAGGGTCTCTTCAAAGGGCACCACTGAGGTGAGAGCAGTAGTATCACGAAGAGAAGGCTCCGGGCAGACCTTACAGCAGCCTTCCAGTGCCTAAAGGGGCCTACAGAAAAGCTGGGGAGGGACTCTGTGTCAGGGGGTGTAGTGATAGGACAAGGGGGAATGGCTTTAAACTAAAAAAGGGTAGATTTAGGTTGGATATAAGGAAGTAATTCTTCACTCAGAGGGGGGTGAGGCACTGGCACAGGCTGCCCAGAGAAGCTATGGGTGCCCCATCCCCGGAGGTGTTCAAGGGCAGTAGTGCCCAGATCCAACTAGTGAAGCTCATGCCAAAGCTGACACAATTTTTCAAAGTACAGGTTAGGACATGAAATGTTAATGGTGTACTAAGAGCTGTCAGGGATCAGAAACTTGAACTTTCTTTTAGAGATGAGGCCAAGGTGTGCTCATTTTATGAGCTACTTAAGTATATGAAATGGGGAACAAGTATGTAAATGAAAACATAATAGCAGCAAAACACTAATGATCAGGCTAAGCCACACCATTTGGAACATGCCAAGTATTTGAATTTTGTAATACTGAGAAAACACAGTTATCCATCTAAAACGGTGCCTTGTACTTAGTATCCTCTATCATATGTATCAAAGGAGGACATGGAATTCCATGCAGCTGGCAGTTACACAATAGTCTGCTCTTTCTTCAATGTCATGAAATGTTTGGAAGGCCATAGTTAAACAATATTTTCTCCATAAATCAATTCAGCATATCTGCATCAGAGCAGGCAGGCAGATTTCTTCTGACTGGAGCAATCTGGACGTGGTCCTCTACCTCAGCTCTAGGGAGCAGCTGCAGTGAGGCACCTTGCTCTCCCATAGCACACTGGTGAACCCACAAGCCTTCATAGCAGTGCAAAGTACTGACCACAAAGTCAACTTAAATGCACTTCTGATGGTGGAAGGAATTTTTCTTTTTCACGTTTACATATATTACTTATACATGCTTTCTGCTTTGTGCCAATAAGTCATTCTCTATTGTTTTCCTTCAGTTCCCATTGTGAATTAGCTGATCGTTCCACCTCACTGGTGGACAGTTCAGTGAGTAAATGTTAAGTGATGTGTATTCCAAACGTTATCACTCCTACAGGCCCTGACTAGCCTTGTTTTCAAAGTCTAGTTAACATGAGTTGGCTTCTACTTGTCTGTCACCAACTTAACATTTATTAAAGCATTGTTGTGACAGATTGTACAAGGCTTCTTTGAAGTAAAGGGTGTGAAATACTCACCTGTCACTAGAGATAAATATAAAAAGCGATGTTGGAGTAACCTATCTGAAGCAGTCAGAACAAAAACCCAGAAAACAAGAGTACTGGGGGCTGGTGGCAGAGTGGTTTCAGAGGATGCTGATCACAGGTGGAGTTGATCCCACGATGGTGATTTTAATGATGGTGAGGAGTCATTTCACAGGCAGTGAGAGCCCCATAAGAAGGTCAAATAAGGGGGGGCACCCATCTGAGCCCTTCTGGAAGCCAGCCTTGGATTTTCAACTAAGGGCACCACATCTCAGGTGTTTGATTCTTGCTGTACTCAGAAAAAGAGAGTTAAGCTTACATGGTTTGTAAATAGGACTACGTCAAAGCAGCAGCTACATCCATAAACTAATTTCTCAGTCGCTACTAAATCCCTCAAAATGCTAGTTGTTAGCTTGCAGCTCACTTCAAAGAGATAAATGCAGTGTGGTCTTTCCTAGACTCTGAAAATAAGCAATGAAATCAGCAAGCATGATAAATGCATCCCTTTACAGTCCTTATATTCAAGCAGTCTGAGATGCTAAGCATCTAAAACATACATCAACTTTGTGCATGAACACAGTGCTCATGTCTACACACTGCTCTTAATCCATGTAAAATGCTTTCGTAGCATGTAGATGTGTTCAGGGGTACTTCTCATCTGTCCTTAAATTGCGTAATGCATGCAGACTTGTCAGGATCAATTCAGTCTGGAAATTGTATATACATTTTCTAGGAGTTTTTTTTTTTCCCCTCAATTACTAAATGGTCCTAAGATTGCCATTTTATATAATAATAAAACATAATTTTATAGCTACTGGACAGCTCAATATGCAATTATCTGTTTGGACAACCAATTAAGTGGTTGTCTTCTCAAGAAATGCCTGGGAAAATCACACAGTTCCGCAAAAAGCTGCTGCTCCAGTTATAAATGCCTCTGAATATTCACCTTCTAATGAAGCTGACTTTCAGGCACTGATCAGTGAGTGCGCTAAACAGTCAGTTGTTAAGATTTTTTCTTGGGTCTCGCTGCTCTAAATGTGGAAGACATTCAGAAAAAAATGTGGAAAAAATATTTAAAGATCTTTACAAGCTAATATTGATGCCTAAATACATACATGTATATTTTTGTGTGTGTGTGGAGTGGAAAAGGAAGATAAATGGCATATTTGACATCCCATTTTGTTAAAGCAAGCATTGACTATGATGAATTATTAACCTAGAGAGTTATGGGATATTGAAGAATAAGAGAGGAGGGTGATGGTATTTAATTTCTAGGTTGAATGCACCTACAGCTGTTCAAGTGTTTTTACTGAGTTAAATTTCTGCAATATGTGAAGTCAAACATCTGTGCAGACCTCTTCACTGCCTCCAAAATGGGAGGAAGATACACTGCTCTGGGACTTGTGTTTTTGGGGAAGGGCAAGGGGAGTGCAAGGTACCCATTGGAAAGAATTTAGGATCAGAAAGGTGTGGTGAAGATAAATATAAGAAGATAAGCACTGCTCTTCATTTAAAGCAGCATAATTCAGTAAAAATAGTGTTTTCGTTGTCCTGGCTACCTACTTAGAATTGGTTTTTATTTAGCGTTGTTCAAAATCGTTGTAGTTTGGTGTGTTTAGGAACACATTCACCTGGGCTAGGTTCCTGGCTTTGCACAGGCCTCTTTTGTTGGCAAATGAAAGAGCATTTTCCAGGACTGGCAGCAGTGCTGGCAGTTCATTTCTTTGCAGGTTCAGCAGCCACACCAAGTAACTGCATCGGGCCATGGCATGATAGCCTTGCAGTCTGCTGGCCCTCAGTGGGTTTTAGGGCATGCTTTAGGATGCCCTCGTGTAACTTAATGTAATTACATTACTGCCAGTCTAGACTAACATCTCAGACAAATGTAGTACACTATCTATACATTACTACTATACATTAGCTTTTTTCCCTTTTTTTGTTAATTTGCTCAGAAATATAACACAACTAACATCTTACAGTTTTGGAATTGAGTTTGAAAGCACCAAATGAAATCTAAAGTTGTTACTAGAATTGGTGGGAATTACCTTTTTGGTACTTTTTATACACATATATACACATGTGCTCATATATCTATGTTCATAGATATATAAATCTACATACATATATATATACAAATTTGGAAAACAAGACATGTCTTTATTTCTGACATATCTGTAATCCTGAATTCCTTATTACATTGTTGTTATTGTTTTTTTTTTGTTGTTGTTTGTTTTGTTATGTTTTTTTTAATACAGACAAAATAATTCCTGATAAAGAGCTTTGTAAATGCTTATTTTTCTGAAAAGAGAGGCAAGATAGCTCAGGACTGAGCATAGGATTGTACCTAAATCCTAGGATTTGGGCTTGATGCCTTCAGCCTAGCGTGACCAAGAATTCCCTGTGTGTATCTGTGCCACCCATCTGTGCTTTAGTGTTTCTGCCCCGAGAGCAGAGCTGTTTTGTTACTGTTGGGCTTCAGGATTTAAATAAGCGAGGGAAAACATTAAATGTGAAATTAAACAGTACTGCAACAGCAGTGGTACTTCTGCTAAATACTTGTGGAGTTCTACTTTATATAGTGTGATTAAAAACTTCTAATGCACTAAGCTTGATTTTTTTAAATGAATTTAAAATTAAATAGGCCATAAAAAAAAAAAAAGAAAAAAAAAGAAAGAAAGAAAGAAAGAAGAAAAAACAAAACAAAACAAAAAAGCACCAACAGCATCCCTTGGGCAGTGCTAAGGTGGCTGAGTGCCAGAGGGACAGCCTGGTGGCTTTCCAGGCTGCACCTTTTGTTCCCTGGACCAGCAGGGAATGGCAGTGATGTGGAAGCAGCAGTTTAGCTCCCGGGCACAAAGAACTCCTTAATGCCAATTAAAAAGCGGACTTAATGAGTACCAAAAGCAGCCCCCGAGCCAGGCCTCCTTAGCTAAAAAAAAAAAAGATGGGGAAAGCAACATGTCGTAGGAAATGATGGAATTTTGAAAATCCCATAAGAAACAGGGGGAACACCCTTTGCCTTCCCTACCGCATCCTCAGCTCTCACTCTGTTAAAGGGAAGCTGCCTAAAAATACAGAGGAGTAACTGGTGTAACTGTCCCGTTCAGAAAGCGACTTTTAGCTAGCTTGTGGATTGTTTGTGGTCAGCGTGTTATTTCTAACTAAAATGGCACTTCATAAAAATAACAAATCGTTGGCAACCATTGGTCTTTGAATTCTATTTCTAGTTCCAGTCTCTATTTCTGTTCCTCTTGGTTGCTTTTCTCCTAACAAATCAAACTTCAGGATTGCAGCAGGAAATTTAGATTTAACCTCAAGAGTCAATGTTTTGTCTCATGTCTGCTCTAATGTGATGCAGATGTTGGAACTGCTGTACGTAACTCAAGATTTTATTGAACTAGCCCTCCCTGCCTAATCGAAAACATAGCTAACTGTAGTGCACATACAACACAAATAATTCTGAAGGCACTAAGCTTGTGAATTTTATAAATATATTTACAAAATACTTGGGCTGTTACTGCAGTTGTACAGCCTTCAGCTCCTTGATAGAGTTTCTGCAATGGTAAAGAAGCAGAGTTCTTTGTCTCATCTGGTTTAAGAAGCAACAACAAGTAAACACATGAAAAAGCAATACCTGAAATTATTTACAGGCTGGACATTGTTTTTTCCAATTCTTTGTTTCTTCCTCTTTAAACGATAATCAGAAAGGCTGGGGAAAGAGAATATTTATTGCATCCCTTTTACGTCTTTTGTTTTCCAGCACTCCTGATCTCCACTGTTCCTGCTCTTTTAGTCTGCCTTCTCTTGAGTTGCCACTCTGGCCATGCTGAAGGCTTAGATGTGTCTTTGCTGGGACTGAACATTAAACACTGACATTGCTTGAGACCCTATTAATCCATGTTGGCCCCAGTGCAAAGTAATGGGAAATAGTTCTTACCTGGGTCCATTCTTACTGCCTTTTAACTTGCCTTATTTCTAATAACCAGATAAAAGTTTGCTGCCCTGACTCTACACTGCATTTCTGAAATTTTTTAAAGGTAAAACCAGAAAGTTTACAATATTGGAGTGCTGTTCTCCCCCATAACAAAATATGAATTATGAATGTATTTAGTGCTCCCTCAGTAATCCGTATGCCTTATATTATAAAAGCCAGGCAGAAGTATACTACACAGAGCAATCGCCAAGCAGCAAACAGACCAGGTAAAGGCCCTTGATACACAGAAAGTGGGAAAACCCAAACCCAAACTGAAGAGCTCTGTAGGGAAACATGGGTGTCACAGAGTAAGGAGGGGTTGCATACATTCTGACCCACTTAGGCTGACTAATATTGTTGCTTTTTCTTAAACCTTGAATGCCCACTTTTAGCTGGAGTATTTCTTTGTCCCTCGGATGGACCAACACAGCGTGTGTGGGTGTTGCACAGCATATCCGTGGGTCTTCAGCCAGCTCCAGGGCTCTCGGCAGCAGCAATGCAGAGACACAGCGTTAACAAAGGGAAATCCCTCGTCCTTTGTCAGTTAAAGCTGAGCTCCAGAAAGGTCACAGCTGTATTAAAAAAAAAAAGACAAAAAAATCTCATCCAAACGATATCATGAAAATTAATTCATTTACAGCATTGTCTCAGCAAAGCAGCTCATTATTTTAATCTCAGTATATTGAACTGTAAACCTATTATTTCCCCACTAATGTGGGCAGCACTGTTGGAGGTTAATTGTCCTTATATATTCCACTGGAAAGCTTTTGGTGTCAGACTCGTCTCTTTCTACATGAACAGAGAGCAGCTCATGCAAAATGGGGCCGTGATCTTTCTTAGGTCCAGCAGAGGAACCTGTATTACAAATAACTGATCCTACCGACTCATTACATCGTCATTTTTAAAAATCTTCCAGCTATTGTCACTCACTACACAAGAAAATCTGCATCAGCAGCTACTTCTAGCAGCTAACTCTTGGAAAAATAAGGAAGGCTGTATTATTGAGTAAAGCCTCCAAATGGAGTTTGCATCCTGTGAGAAGTACTGGGATACTGAGTCAGTTCTAAAATGGCTCACTAGCTCTGCTATCATACGAGAGACTGTGAGGTTGTCAATGTAGAATGACTGTAAATCATAGCATATGAATCCTCTTCTTTTTTTTTTTTTTTTTCTTTTCCTTCCAGGCTTCAGTTTACTTCTTTCATTTCCACAAACACTATACAACATTCACAGGTAAGTGAATTAATATTATATAAGTACTACCCCTCCCATTTAATTCTCTGCATGCAATTGTTTTCTTACATGAGAAATAAATGTAATCTTTCAGCCAGATGCTGTCCTGAATATGTGCTGTATTGGTTTTTTTTTTCTTTCTTTCTTTCTTTTTTTCTTCTGGTCAGCTTTCAGCAGCTGACTGGTTTCTATTCCATGTCTGTAACTCCTCTGATTTTTCTTTCCCTTGCCATTCTCCGGACAGTCTCCCACTTTTCCTGGATGCTAAACTGATGAAAGCCCTCCAGTTATAAACACTGTGTTTTATTTGCAGCCAAATGTGATTTGTAACTTTTACCTGCTCTAGGTAACATTCTGTAGCCGATCATTCCCACTCCATAAAGGAGTTTATTGTCTTTCAGATCCTCCTGTAAAACTCCTCTCTGTCTGAAGGCTGCAGATAATTGCCATCAGATATGGGCTAGGCACGTGGCAAGCTGTGATTACATCCAAGAGTTGGCTTGCTGCACCTAGAAATTTTATACACAGCTCAGTTATACTCTGATGGCCTATTTTTATTAACGCTCTCTGCCTTCCTCTAGTATTTGGTAGCTCGTTTCCCTCATCTGTCACATCAGGTCTCTCAGATACTATGTTTCTTGGAGGAGGGACTGTCACTCCCTGTCTTCAGGAATTAGCAGGAATGAATATTAGCATTTAAATTTTGGAGAGACTCTAAGATGATAATGCATAGTTCCTACGGAGCCCTTTTCATGTCGCCCTATAGCCCTAGGGAAGGCGATGGGGGGCAGGAAGGGTTGAGGACCTGCAGAAGGGCTGGGCTCTGGGGCAGGTTGCTTGGGGCAGCTCTGGAATGGGGCTAGGGGCAGTGGAGCAGGGGACTTTGCTTCAGGGAGGACTGGGAGAAGGCAGACAGCATGTCAAGCCCTGGCAGCAGCAGCAGCATTTACCCTGATGAACATCGAGTTTTTGTTCTCTTTCCTCTCATTTCGAGACTTTTGTTTAGCATTTGCCATCTCATGTCATTATCTGACATAGGTCTTCTGGTGGGATTTATTGTTCCCCTGAACAGCAGAGCACAGTAATTCTAAACATCCAGTCAGGGTTGCTTGAAGAATCCATACACGAGCTATGTGATGATGAGGGATTTGAGTTTTCCAATAATCTTCTTTCTTTCTTCATCCTGCTGCCTGTGCTCAGTTGTTATTTTATCAGAAGAATGCTCTTTTTCGGAATGAGAAAAATATTTACTGGATTTTTGTCTAGCTGCTTTTATAAACACAAATATTCAGAGATTTTAAACAGGATATTTTGCAGTACACTTCAAACACAGAATCATTCGTCTGAAATGTATAGATGAAGAAATGGTTTAATGTTAGTGAACTTTTAGTACATCAAACCTCCTACTGCTTTTATAACTTCTGAGTTTTGCTCGAATGAGTAAGCAAGAAAGATGCAAAAGTTATTGATGTTACACTTATCTTTTTTCTATCTGACAGAAAATACACTCCTTTACTACCGATAATACTGTTATCTCTAAGAGGAAACTTAAAATGTCCAAGAGAACACAATTCATAATTAATTTTCCATTTCTTTAATTAGTAAAAAAAAAAAAAAAAAGTGTCTCCCTGTCTCTCTACCTTTAGGTTGCACTTTGCCAATGATGCAGGATTGTCTAGCAGCACCTTAGCTTGACCAAGACAACAGCAATTCCTGCCAGCCATGTTCATGGCTGTGTTGCCACTTAAAACGTGGGGCATATCAGCTGAAGTCATTACATGTCTCACATTAGAAGGTTCATCATCTAAAAATGTATGTTTTGACTTCACAACACATCTGCATGCTGTGCATGTGGACGACAGCTATGGTACTAGAGCTAGTGGTCTGCTGCCAGACAGTGATTAGGGAGGGGAGCTGAACAGAAGCTGTGCATACAAAGCAGTATAATTTTAGCCCAGAAATCAGTGTTTGTTGGGTATCCTACAATTTTTCTTAAAAAGCCCTGGTACCTAACACATTTGCACAGGTAGTTGTGCTGCAAGATGAATTCCTGGGCTGAGTTCAGGCTAGAGTTTGAAGTTACTGTGTGGAAATAGAATGGATAAATTTTCTCACTCCATAAAATCATTGTATTTATTTACAGAGCACATCTAAAGAAAACACTGAAGAATGGTTCTTTGTATGAAGGACTCCTACCTCTTGTGTCACCTCTGTTGCTATTCGTTCTTCTTACAGTCTGGGTGGTTTTATCTCCAGGCAACATATTAGCAAAGCAACCAAGATTGTTTTTATGGATGGTTGGGGTTACTTTCTCAAATGTTATTGTAAGTATGTTTGTGGTGGTGGTATTATTTAGAGACAGCTTTGTGTCAGCGAGACTTCTATTTTTACATAAATAAACAGAAGGGAACAGAAACTGTAGTTAAAATTCAGCAGGATCGCCTACACCACTCCTTTACCTCTGTGTTACGCTCTCTCTTACAAAAATACATCACAGCAGTTGTCTGGGCTGGGGACGCTTACAGTGCTGCAGTACTTATTCTACTACAGCAGAACATTTTAATGATTTTTTTTTTTTTTTTTTTTTTTTTTGCCCCAAGGCTTTATGAATAACCCTGGGAAGGCTTCCCTTCCAGAAATCTAACAGATATGCACTGCATATAGGCAGAAATGTAAAATGAAGCTCAATGCAGGCACAGACTTACCAGCTAGAGCCGGGGGTGGCTGTAGCCTTCGCCTCCTGCTTTTCCCATTAACATGGCACACGCAGTCCTGTATCCTGCACGTCAGCTGATCCCACATCTCCCCCTCACCGTTCAGAATAAGGCCATGCCACCCACATCCTTTTTTAAGGGAAGATGTGAAGTGATGCAGGAGCACAGTGATGGCTCTCTGCCCAAGGGTTGCCTTCTCCTACACCACATGAACACCGTTTCCAGTTTTGCCCCTTGTAATGCCAATGGGGTGACATCAACCTTGGTGAACAGCATGGGCAGCCAGGCAGTAATGCTGACCATTGCAGGAAATACAGGGCTTTCTTCTTTGCAGGAGGCCTTGTGCTTCTTTTCTTGCCAGGAGAGTAGCAAGTGAGCAGCAGCTAAGTAGAAAGGTGTTCCTCTGGTTGATGCTAAGGGACCCTAAAGGACAGTGACTGCTGGCATTTTAGGAAGGCAGTCTCCATCACCATCCAAAATCATTATCATTGAGCAACACTGCATCCAATGTAAAAGGTGGAAGTCTTGAAATGTCTTGCATTGTGAGAGAGAGCTTGGAAAATGCAGGAATTATTAAAAGAGAAAGCAGAACCCCTCCAGAAACATATTAAGGAATGAAAAAAATAATTGTGATACTTGCTACATGTATTCTATAAATACATGTTTCTGAGGGTCGCAAATCGAACAATTCCATCTTAAGGACTTAATATGACAGAAGCTCATAGAAACATAGAAGAAAAATAGTAAGGCAAACCAGAAGTTTCTCAGTAGACTGCATTTTCTAAGGCATTGAGTGTAGCGCACGTACTTAAAGGCCTTGGTTTTAGTTTTCCAAAAAACATCCACTGCAGTACGAGAGGCTTACATGAATTAAAAATGCCTGCATGTTAGCTGAAATGTAAGCACTTTAAAAGCGAGCATTAAAAATATATGTGTGTTAGCTGTAGTTTATCACGTTTTAAAAGTGACAAACAAGCCCGCCTTTCCTGTCGCCCCCTCTGGTACCTCCAGCAGCAGAGGGACGGCTGTCAGAGCCATGCTCCCAGCTCTGTCACAGCCTGACGTTCTGGGTTTTCATTATCTGGCCTGCAGACCACGGACTGCAGCCCCTGTCTCTCTACTCGATGTTATCCCAAACTCCTTGTGCCTTTGGCAACGTGCTCCGTTGCCCCGCTGACCTTTTGGATAAAGGCCTGGCCATGGACCCGGCCTTGCAGCTGCATGAAGTCAGGACGTGTGGGGACGGTGGTGGCCTCCCATTTGTGGGCAGAAGGAAGGGCCTCCAGCCTGTCCTGAGAGATGGGACATTTCCAACATTTTTGGTTAAACTGAGGAAAAAAGGCCTAAAAAGGGAAGACACTTGTCCTTGTCTTTCCTGCAAAGCCCTCAGAGGCGAGTGTCCTCACTTGAGTGAAGGATTCAGGCCCCACAGAGGGGACCTTTAGCTGTGACCACAGTGTCAGTGCAGCAGCTGAGGTGGTGGTCCCCTGATGGCTGCCTCAGGAGATGCTTTGTGAGGAACCTCCTGGGGAGATCATAAAAGATGCTCAGGACCCACCTAGGGGTATACACCACAGAGATTTAAATCCAGCAGGGCCAGGGTAGTGCAGCAAGGTGGAGGCAAGGGGGATTGGAAAGCAATCTCTGATACCCTCTGGAACAATTTGCAAGGACTTACAGAATTGGTGCTATTCAAAAAATTCATTGTCAATATCCAATAATTCAAAGTAAGCAAATAAATTTACATATGTAGGAAAGCCAGTATTTTCATTAGATTTCAGTCAGACTGCTATTCCTGCTGTTACAGGATTTCAAGCACTGTACAGGGAATGATTTTTTTTTCATTTTTTTTCCCCACTGTTTTCAGGATGCATAAAATTTGTGACCACATTCAAATATTGAATGAAACTTAAATAGATAAAAATTTCCTAAATTCCTCCCCCTCTTTTTTTTTTTTTTTTTTTCCTGAAGAGAATGTGTATGAGAAAAATGGCTTAAGGAGTCTAAAACAGGTAAAAGCCTTGAATGCCTTACTGTATAAATCTGAACTTAGCTGAGTTCATCTCATGACTTTTCAAGATCTCAGTAAAATTAAGCTAATTGTTTTCCGTTGAGTCATGCATCGTATATTCATTTTTTTTTCTGCCATTCTGAGTGGGATCCCTTTCCTGGGGCCCCAGCTCCATCTCCAGAGAGCTCATCTCCATAATCGAGCCAGGGAAATGGTGCTGCCCAGGTGGGTGTTTTAGTATACAGAGTAGTGCTAGGAAAGAAAAACAGGATTTGAAAGAGACATACATTGCTTTCTCTCCCTTACATACCACAAACCAGAATATATTCCTGCCATGCCATGTGATTAGAATACCACTGTGCTCTCCTAGTGACTAAGTGGTGGCAATTTGATTTGGGATTACAACTTTACGAGGCTGTGTGAAAGCACAGTGTCAAACAAACTGCCCTTTCGCAAAGCCGGGCTTCAGCTCATAAAGTGCAGCATGTCAAAACACTGTCTCCCTAAAAGAAGTGTGTATTTTAAATTACTTGCAATAAAGTCCTTTAAGAGTCACGGACAATGAGGCACAAAGTTTGTCATCGATAGTAGTAGAAACAGGCTCCATTTTGAAGTCTAGCCTGTTTTTTTCCCCCGTCAAAAGCAACCCACAGAGAAAATGGATGCAGGCTGTCTAGGAACACACTGACCGTCCTCTGCTTCTCACCTGGCCACCTCTGTTCCCACAGTGCAAAGTCATCGTCTGCCAGATGAGCAGCACCCGGCCCGAGCTGCTCCACTGGTTCCTGTTCCCCTTGGCGCTGGTGGTCTACGCAGCCATCTCGGGGCTGCTGGGCTGGGCAGAAGAAGTGG
The DNA here is from genome assembly GCF_965140915.1 of Aythya marila. Classification (NCBI taxonomy): domain Eukaryota; kingdom Metazoa; phylum Chordata; class Aves; order Anseriformes; family Anatidae; genus Aythya; species Aythya marila. The sequence continues at coordinate 111,268,351 of NC_139043.1, forward strand.
TGCTGGCCATGTTCACCGCGCTGGTCACGGCGGCTCATGTGCACTACGGCATCTGCGTGGTAAGAGGGCAGCTCCGAAACGGCTGGGCAAGAGCTGCATGGGGCATGGCGCTGATATAGGGCCTGGGGATGGTGTCTGTGCTCTCAGGCTGGTGCCCTGTCCAGGAGTCTGAATCTTAAGTTACAGGTTTCTCGTGTTTTATTTAGTCTAAGGTTAAAAAAAATAAAAATAACATCAGTTTGCTGCTGGCAGTGCCTTTTTGTGCATGCAGCGGCCTCAGTGATGAATAATTCCTATGAAATGACTGGTATTGGCTTTAAAACTATCACAGTCATAATATTTATGGACAGGTTTACCTAACAGCTGATCCGTCTGGCACGAATGCCCTCACCCCTTTGCCCTTTCTTCTCCTGAGGTTACTTGAGTGAAAAAAACAGGAAGGTAAAATGCAAAGTAAAATGCATAAAATTCCTACAGTAAGGTGGCTAACTCTGCTTTCAATCTGCAGGCAAAACAACTGTCCACACTTCTCATCTTTTCATGGCCTTCTATTTAGCATCTCTCAAGCTGGAGACACAAACGGTTTTCCAGTTCATTCAGTCTTACTCACACATTTTTATGTCTGTTAGATATCAGTTTTGTCATTTATTATCCTCTGAATTACTGCTTAAATTCATTTTTCCCCAGCTAATGCCTTTTTTTTTTTTTCCAAAAAGCATTGTCAAATAATCCTTAGGAAAGTGTCTTAATGGGGGCTTACGTTCAAATAAAACATCTTGCATGGCAAAGACCTCATTTCACAGGGATTTGCTCAGCATTCCTTTATTTAAGATAGCTGTTGGGATGCGAGGATTTTTCCTCCTGCCTTTGCAGGAGGCCTTTTGTCAGCAGACGTTGCCAGTGTAGTGGACTTCACCCAAGCACCACCAGGGGCCAGTCAGTGGAGATCATAATGGGATCACCTGGTCAAAATCCACTATTGAATGAGTGGGCCCAGCTCCATCATGATTTATGAGGGTTGTGGATCTGGCCTGTAGTAATTTAACTTCCCATCGGTGTGCTGCAAGAGGAGTGCCACGATCACAGCTCTCATGCTTGGATACTTGTAGGTCCCCACATGCTCCTAGGGCCCCAAGTACACCAGGGCGGCGGCTGGGTCCTCACCAGTGTGACTGGGAGAAGAGAGATGGGGAGCTGTGAAGCTTGTACAGGGCTGTTTGCTAATCTCTGTGATTTATCTTTAGGGGAGGCAGCTGAGCGAACACTTCAACATTTACATCTTTTCCCTGAAGAAACGCGTCCAAGAATGAACACCTGCACTACGGTCAGACTGTAACACTTGACATGGAGATTTCCAGCTCTTTTGATGTGATAAATAGTGGAATTAATCTGATTAAAATAACCAAAGAATAGAATAGTCCAGATACTCGAACAACTGCGAAAACGAGCTATGCAGCAAGATGCTTCATCTCAGAGGAAAATTCCTGTCCAGCAGAGACGTGTTTACCAAGTTGTGCTGCTGCTAATATTTATTCTCTTTCCTAATGCCATGTCACTTTCTCTGAAGCTTTCGTCTTCCTCCTCCTTGCCACTGTGCCCAAAGCCCTTGATAAAGCTGTGCTGGGTTATGTGGGATCCTTGGTGTTTTATAACCAGAACTGGCTTTGCCCAGACTCTTCACCACTGAGACCCCGGCAATGCAAACCCACCCACCACATCCTTCCCACTCAGACATCTGTGCCTGCTGCAGTTTCCATATTCATTTTCTCACAACTCATTTCTTCCATGCAGTCTCCTGAAGGGCTTATGCACATTCAGTCTTTTCTTCACCTCAGACAAATGTGTGAAGAGAATGAGATCAGAAAGCTATGGGCACACTGAAGTATTTTTGAAATGCAGGATCCCTACCCCCCAGCATTAAGATGAAACTCAGCTGACCTGTATCCGTCCAAAATGCAGGCTCCATACCAGAGGCGCTTGCTTTTATACTTATTTTCTCTTTTTTCTATTTCTTTTATACTTATTTTCTATTATTTTATATTCAAGCACATTGTTGATATTTAAGTAGCAACAAGCAATATGCCCTACAAAGGTAACCAGCTGAGAATAAATTTGGCCAACAAATGCTTGAATATGCTCATATTTCACTGCAAAGCACACAGCTTTCTAAACCATGAAACGAGCAGTGAAAAATGAGCCAGCCATGCACATTCTAAATATTTTTGAACCTTGTCTATCAGTGCAAAATGCTAAGCAAACAATTATTTGCCTGTGTTCTTGAAACAAATTTTTGTGGTTTCAGATAATGACAAAAAAACAACAAACAAAAAAACCCAACCAAATCAAACAAGAGCTTTTTTTTTGACATTACACATTTGCATGCAGATGTAAACTGCTCTCTCCATCTATAATATATGTGGGCTTTCTGTGTGCCTTGGAGGAAGAACGAGGAATTTGAGTTTCATCCCTTTTCATATGCTGCCCTAGCCAAAGGGACTTTGTGGCCTTGAAGCACTAATGAAACAATCTGTCCGCTTTCCCCAAGGTAAGCATTTTATTGCATTTCTTGCACAGGGGGGTGAGATTGACTGACTGGCATGTTTATTAAACTGTTAAGTATCTCACTTGCCAGAAGCAGGGCAGAAACATAGGTGTTGAGCCACTAAACTTCAGGTTCACCATTTTCAATTTGTAGACCTTTTTTTTTTTTTTTTTTTTTTTTTTTTTTTTGCTTTATCACTGGCCTGATGACGTTTTCCCCAGTTAACATCCTTGTACATCAGTAAGAGCACTACAGTTTTTGGATGACCACCGACTAGTCGTATCTTCCACCTGTATATTATGTGAACAGCCTCAGATTAAGGTAGCCTGTCACAGTAGTTGGCCTACCACGATGTTGGTAGGGCAGACTTCCCCCAGCAGCGGCTCCGAGTCTGAGGCAGGCCTGCACCAAGCAATCTCACCGCTTGCTGAAGTATTAATTCAGATAGAAGATACACTGGTATAAAACTCTGACCTACTTCAATATTTTTAACCTGTCCATCAAAAGCATCTGGAGGAAGTCCTGACAAGAAAAGAATAAGAAAACAACAAACAAGAATACCTCTGGCTTGCAAGTGGTTGTACTGGAGGAACTCCGCGGACAGGCTTTCCTTTTCCTTCTATTTTGCACTTACTTATAAAAGCAGTTGGAAATAAGGGGCACAAAAGCTGCACAATTTGATACACTGTAATGGAGTATTTTGAAATACTGCATTAAATGAAATTATAAAACTTGAACTGCCATAAGCTGCCTGCACTCGTACCTTTCTACAGTGTCTATAGCATCACTTCAAAAGGAAATTAAGCTCCGGACAGCTTTTTTGTATTCCACGTGAAGACATGGCAAACTTTTTTTTCCTTTTGAAAGTAACTTGTCACTACAATCTCTATAAAGACAAGTATAAACAGATAATGTAATGCACTGTGTACATATCGAATTGTTAGCCACCTCAGATGGTAACTGGTTCAATGAAAGGGAATAAAAACACTTTGTTCATATGGCAGTATGGTCAGATTTATTTTGCAGTCAGATAACGGTATGAAGATGACCAGAGCTTGGTTTAAGAACAATTTTTTATGGCCAAAAAATTAAGTCAGCGAGTTTTCTTTTGAACTATTTGAACTGGAAAACGCATTACTTCCTTTTTGCGCTGTGGAGTATTCACATGAGCCCAAAGACACACCTCCCCCACGTCTTATGAAAAGCAATACAACTAGCTCTGCTCACACAGGTTTGGGTGCCCAGGTTGGAAATTGGCTCCTCAGGTCCCTGCTTCACCTACCCCCATATCAGAAACGTTCCCAAAGTGGGGCCCTGGGGTACCTGGAGGTATTGGGAGGAGCTGGTCTGACCTCACAGTGGTGGCACGCAACCAGGTGGCTTCAACCTGTGGCAGAAAGATCTAAAACAGGTGGCTTTTAGGCACTGCAAGAAAGATTCATCCCTGAATCCCTTACAAAAGTCCACTGGGTGCTTCAGTGCCTTTGCTGTTGTGCTCTTTTCACCTCCCAGCTCCCTTCAGCTTTGCTTTTGATGTACCCAAACTAAGTGATGCTACAGGAGATTTAGTACTCTGAAATTGGAAAGCATTTGCCATAAAAAAAAGAATGTTCTGTTTCCATGTACATATATACATACATGCACCTTTTTTTTTTTTTTTTTGTAGAAAGTGATACAGTTTCTGGGCTCTTGGGGAAAGAAGTAGACACTACCTGCACACACTGGGATAAGTGAACTTATTTTTTTAAAGCAGCTGTCTTTTTCTTCCTGCTCCCATATGCACTCAATAACAAAGCAATTAAATATATGTATTTTAAACAGAAAGGTATTGTTTTAGAATGTTTTGAAGTCTCTAGAGCTAGACAGATTTTAACATATATTTTTTTATTAAATATGTAAAAAGATAAACGCAAGTCAAGTTATTCACATATTCAGACAAAAATCTACTCTACCATGCGACAATTTGTGGATAATGTAAAATGACTGATACATCTGGATAAGACTTTTTGTATCTATTATGTCATTACTTATCTATTTATAATTAACAATACATATGTTTACATTCCTTTCAGTTTACATTTAATATATAACCAAAGCTTTATGGTGTGCTATTTAGTAAAGGTAATTACAAATGCATATCAAAACCATAACGGAATAATGGGTTACTCGCAGGGGGTGGGAGGAGGACAACTCTTTCCCCTTTCAGAGCATCGCTGTCCCCTCAGCACAGCCACATTTCTAGTGCCCAAGAGGTAATTTACTGCCCTGGCTCCCTGCATCAGTCACTTCCTCCTTGACACAAGCAGCGAGACCACTACACTCCTCAGATCAAAAAAAGGATATAGAGAACATAAGGAAACGAAGTTCAGCTTTTGTTGTTGTTGTTCCTTAAATGTGCTTCAAAGAGAAATGTTCAGAGGCGCCACAGCCTGACTATGAACCCCTGGGAGCTCAACAACCCAACTGTTTGCACCTTCAGAGAAGCATTTTCTCTTGAAGTGCTCTCCCTGCACCTGCTCGAATATTAGCAGAAGGACAAACTGCAGTCATCAGAGACTGCTGATGATGATTAGGTTTGTAGCCTGATCCCAAACTCCTTGCCCCATCAGAAATCCCCTATAAAGGACGTTCTGGAGACTGGAAAAAAAATTAGTGACTGCTCTTCAGTTCAACAGCATTATGAAGAACTACCGTTTATTACAATGACAATTGTAATAAGTACACAGGTTCTAATAAACACAAATACAATGAAAATGACAATTCCCCCATCTGTGGTGATTCTTGGAAATACTTAGTTTGGAAAATACACATTTTTATAAACCAGATCTTATTTGTAACCAATCAAAATCAGAAAGGAAAGTGCTGGCCTGCAGGTTGCAGTACTTTTGCTATTATCAGGTAAGCTGTGAGGTCAATGCTGGAGGCAGGGCCAGAAGATCTTCAACCCAGAGGGTCTAGAAACTCTACGGGCGCAGGGAGCAATCAAGGAGATAGAAATACCTGTTCTAATGTTTTAACAGTATTTTATATATCGCCTGCGGTGCAACACAACAGCAGCGTTCTCACATTTAACTAAGAGCCACTTAGCTGCAAAAGATTTCTTAGGAACAGAAAACTGCATGTGTGCGCGCGTGTTGGTGGGCTGATTAATTAAAAACCTCTCTATGGAAGCATCAGCTGGGAGCTCATGCTCTAGGAGTGCATGAAGACCTAAGAAGGTTTAGCTGTTCAATGGGTTTTTGATTTTTTTTCAGTGACTGCAGACTGGGTTGGGACTTCCATGTACCTGCTTGATCAGAGGAACAATCCAGAATTACGGAAAGTCAAGTGAGAGACCAAGAATACCAAGCATAAAATATTCAGAGAGACTAGGATGCACAGTTTCACGATAAAAACAAGGAATGCTTTATACACTTCAAGATACCTGTTTATAAAATACCATCATTTAGAACAGGGCGGTGGGGACCGTTCTGGAAAGGAGCACTCTCACTGCGGGCGCCTCCAGGGTGGATGTGCTGCTGCACCACGCCAGCCTCGCTGCGGGAAGGTCAGCCAAGCGCAGAGCTGGCTCTCTTCCCCTTGGTCAGCGGGTCTGATGCATGCACTGTCTCCAAGGAGGACGTCTCGCTGCCTCTCCACACTTCAGAAGCGGCCTCAACACCCACGAGGTGTCCCCCACCCACTTACAGGGAGTTCTGGGGTTTTCAGGGCTAGTTCTGTGGCTGGGTTTCCCCCATAGCTTGCACTAGTGAGGAAGCTTTGCGTCTTCCAGACTTGCAGCAGAGGGGGGAGGATAGCAAAAAGAAATGTCTGGCCTACTTTGTCCTCTTCTGAGGGGTGGGAAGCCAAGCATGACAGCAGAGATCGTGTCCTGCAGCTACACTTGTGTCAAGGAGATTCCTCTCCTGCATCAGCACTGAGCCCTCTGCAGGCAGAGCTGAAGCTGGAGGCTGGGACAGGACTCCTCGGGAAGGAAGAAAAGCTGGGAAATGTCTATTGACTAGTCAGGAAACTGGGAGGGTTTTCAAAAAACGGAAGTGGATGTCTGTCCTCCAGAAATAAGTCAAAAAACATACCATGCAGCTTTCTAACAAGCTTTCTAAACACAAGGTTTTAAATCTCTCCTAGTGAAACAGATGCTATGCCTTCCATTTCGTGAAGGCGGGAAAGGAATAAACGTGAGCAACACGAGCATTTTCCTCCACAACACACCTCATCGTTATGGCTTGAGCACGACTTCCACTGTATCCCTTTATTCCAATTGACCGAATTTACGCCCCGAGGCAGATGTACTAGGAAACGCCAAAGCACCACAAAGTGAGAGACACAGCTAGTGGTACGGTACTTCTTGCCACACAAAATGCCAATATAAATATGTTAGAACAAGTTACAAGTGTATCATACTTAAGACAAAAAGAAAAAAAAATAAATATATATATTTTCTTAAAAGAGCAGAACAAATCTCAAGCAGCCAAGTGGTGAAGTTGCAGTGATGTACAGTAGGTGATGTAGCCCTACAACCTCTTGGGAAGATACACTGAAAGAAGACTTCTGCAAATGCATCTTGGCAAAGTATGGGTACAGAATGCAGTGGTTGGCTGGCACTCACTATGGTACATAAATGTTAATGGCAGACTGGGAGTGAACTGATTTCAAGTTTGAGGCCACACATGTTCCATTCTCCAGAAGAAAGTTCTCACACAAAATGAAAATTGTCAGAGACGCTGGGTGAGTCAGTACTCCTCCTGCTGCTGGGGCTGGTCATGGACTTGCTCTTCACCTTCATGCTCTTCTGTGTGGCCCTCCTGCAGGCAGAAAAAGACCCCACAACATCCTTCAGCAGACAGCATTCCTCACGTAACATCACCCCACCATGCTCCCTCTGGCCTCAAGTTCAACTTTTAACTTTCATTCAAATGAGAAGACATCAACACAGAACAGTGAATAACTCAAGTTTGCCACTGATTTGACACCCTCATATTCTGTCTCCATTTCCCTGTCTGCATCCAATGTCTGTTTGGCCTTTCACAAGGCTATATGAGTTAGATTGCTTAATATTAAGCTATGTGCTTCAAATATTAAGACAAAGTTGAGATTCAGAGTTTGTTTTGCTTTTTAAATCTCTCTGCTGCAATGAAAACTGGCATAAAATAAATGCTAACTCTCAGGTAACATAAATCAGAGCTGTTGTACGAATGAATCTCTCAGTAGCTCTTTTGCATAATTTTTTATTTAACGAGTTTTAAGGCTATGAGAAGTCTGTTTACTGCAATTTGTTGCTGCAGCCTATGGGGTGTGGGCACAGTTAAATTCAAAATGGAGTAAAAACACTTCCATGGAGTAATTAGGCATATTCATGTTGATTTGCTTATGATATTGTGAACTGTGCAAGTCCAAAAGTAGTACAGAAACAAACAAAGCGAGCTGTTTCCTGAGCAGAATTTTGTGACTTACAATAAAATGCATTTATTTTGCTTTTAATCGATGTATACGCAGTACTGATACTTCCCCCAAAAAAGTGTCAGTTTTCATCCTCACAGCGTTAGCTGTTCTAGCAAGTGAGCAGTTCAAATAACCAGGTAGTGAGATATTCCAGTCAGATGCTATATCATAGCATCCCGATGTCCTCCCATTTTCAGCCTGTCCACCGATTTCTGAACCTGTCTGCTACAGTTTTCCCACAATCTTCACTCCATGTTTGTATCACAAAATGGACAAGACGCTTTTGCCATCACATACTTTAAAAATTAAACTCACTTTTTTTTTTTTTTTTAGGTCAGCTACACTACTTTCCCCAAATGATATATACATGCTAGTACAGCCCAGAGTTCAAAGGCTATCAAAACCACGATTTTCAATGTTACCCAGAAAACATAGCCAAAGATTTGCTAAGCATGAACACATTTTCTTTGGAAGAAGTCCAGTATTCACTGATTTACAGAGCTACTGGTAGAAGGCAGGCGATCACTAATGAACACCTTCTTGCAAATGATTATTACACAGTATTTTCTAGAACGGTGCCTCTGCATATACATTCCTGTTGTGAGAGGAAACCCTGACTGAGAAGAATGCTGGATCCTCATTGCACGTGATACAAGTTTTTAAACAGTTTCCAATTTAGAGACAACAGACCTGGTATCTTGAGTTGGCCTAGATCTATCAGAGCTCAGAAAGGCTGGCTGTTTCTTACAGCACTCTGTATTCCCATCAGGTGTAGCTACATGTACAGATTCTCTCTTAAGTGCATTTCCATCCTTCCACAGCACACTTCGCTGAAAAGATCCTACACATCTACTCCCTGCCCTGCATTAGTAGTGCTCAGCTGTAGGCAACTCTCAAGGAAAACCCTTTTCCAAGACACCGAGCTGCCACTGGAAATGCACCCTCGCTGATGAGGTGCTTCTGCAGAACTTGCCTGGCTCCCAGCAACTTCCATCAGAAGCGAGCGGCCTGGACAACAGACTTTAAGACACTGATAATGCCAAGCTTTCAAACTGGAGGCAAAAATTGAAAGAAAAAGGAGGCCATAATTTGAATCTTCCCGGAACAGTTCAGAGCAGCTTATACAATAAGAAAATGCTCCCCTTCTGGCAGCAAAATATTCATATTTCTAAAAGGCAGGAACAAGTAAATAAGGTCCCTAACATTTGCTGATATGACAAATACTTAGCTGTTTACCACATTGAGAAACAGCCAAATTTCATTTGGAAGTAAGCTTTCCATCACTCAGGTGCTATTTTCAGGTAGATGCCACATATATCAGTTGGGACAATTGCAGCTGTGTCTCATGGCCCTCTTGGGGGAACGATGCCTTTATTACATATGGTACACCAAGTCAAATTCTTTTTGCATGATATCTAAAAATCCCATCTTCTGTAATAGGCTGCAAGAGTGCAAGAATTCAAGGGTGCACCAGTTTCCAGGCAGAAGCTGCCAGCTGTAAGAACATGATCCTGTGCTACAGGGTACGAAAACTGAGGCTCGTCTCAACCTAATGAGCTGTGTGACCTGCTCTGCTATGTACCTGTTCAATAGGCTCCACATGTGCAGATTTTATGATACGCCAAGTAGAAAGCGCATTCATGCAGATTTTATAGGTCATGTACATGCTATCCTTTCATGCATAATAGGGAAAGCCTCTAACCACAGGGAGTGGCTTGGGAACCTACCCCGCAGCTCTGAAGAGGAGCAGTGGCTCCTCTCCTGCCAGGCTTACCTTTGATGGAAATGGTAAGTCTTACGTGGCTACCACAGAAGTTGTTCCGGGACTTGGGCACGTGCTTTCCAGTATGCACAGCTTGTATAAATACATGAAATGGGAAAGACAAGAATCACTCTGCACAATTACCTTGGGACTGTGGAATCTCCTTGAATAGCATCCCCTAATAAGGCAAGTAGTGGAAGGTCTATTTAGAGCATTTATTTCTGACTCAGATCACACGACCATGGCCATCCCTGCCTGCCACTGAGAGGGATGCTCGCTTCTGACCCTCAGTCCATCCGCCTCAAACCGTTCAGGTGTGCCTGCAGACTGCAAAGCTATTCTTTATCAAAACCAGCTGCTGTGTGGGGGTGGGTGCCTTTCCCAAAAGCAGCAACAGATGTGGCGGCTGCTAGAGCAGAAAGATACAAAACCAACTGAATTTCAAGCAATTTGTTTGGAAATGTGAGCTGAGCAACCCAGAGATCAAAGAGCAGCAATCCATCCAACTTCCGCATGAACTGAACCAGAACAGCCTATCTAGGAAAGCAAAAGCAGCAGCAATTTTGCTTTATGCCAAGGCCTATATGGCTCCAGCTTCCATAACCAGACACGTAGCCTCTTCTGGCTCTTCTGTCGGAAGCTCTCCTGCTATAAAACCAGACTACCAAATGCTTTGCATACTATCCAAGGTCTCAGTGCTGTCTGTAGCAGTCACAGCATGAGTGCTAGAGGCCACGCTTCCCTGCAACACCCTAATGCATCCTTTTTCAATAGCATTCGCTGACTACTTTGATTTTTTTTTTTTTAACTAAGAAGCAGAAAGATTACAAATAAGCAATTTGTAATCAAAAATTACGAAGGATTACAGACTGATCAGCTAAACTTTAAATGCAGCTAGCAGATACAACACCCCTCTTGCATAAGCAAAGACGGGTAATGAGGAGGTTTAGAACAGAACTGTACCAGGGAGAATAAGCCTTAAAACCACGAAACCCAAATAGATACTTGTGCTGAAAGACTCAAAACACCAGTAAAATAAAGGAAAAAAGTCTTAAAAACTTAGCCTTTACTGAATTAAATGAAACAAGCTCATGAGGTTACTTGGTTGAAACTGTGCTGTGACTTGGAATTCTGAAAAAATATTTATAAAAAAATACAAACAAAACCAAACCATTAATGTGAATTTGACAAAAATCCCTCCAATGCAATACTAAAATGATCAAATGTCTGGAAAGCATACCTTTTAAGTTCTAAACTTTTTATTTGTATTCTGAGTCATTCTACAATAGAATTCACCTGACAGCCTACAATTCTCATGGGGGACCTATGAGCTACTAGGAGACTTGAGCACTTGAAGTGCTGTCCAGACTTTTCTTCTTTTACGAGGATTAAATTAAGCATAATGCAAAATTAGGATATACAGAGAGACTTGTCCCTTCTGAATAAGTTGGCATGAAAAATAGGACATGATCACCACGAGGAGTACAATAGACTCCTGTCACATTACAGCTATGAAGGAAGAGTTTGAGATCACTATGGAATGGTTATTGGAGGAATGAACTGAAAATGAATTTAACTTGGCTGTGATATTTAAGTACAAAGGCTTTGGTCAGGTATGACTTGTGCAGTATATGTGAGCTGCATTACCTCACATCTCCCTCCTTGGAGAAAAACCTCATGGCCACAGTATCTTTTATAACTGCCATGAATCCTGAAAATTAATGCAAACTTTTTTTCTCCCTCTAGGCCCTCAATATTTAAGACACTCTGAAACAGAGATTACAACAATCTAAGCTGGATTTACCATGAACTTATTAGCAAGAAACCAGGAATGCTGAAGTAGCTTGTGCTTTGGGGCTATTTCCCATCTGGGGCTTGGGAAATCTAAACTGCTGTTACCAAGGGATTAACCCACAAAGTATGGAGAGATAAGAGAATTTAACTTGGAACAACTTCATTACACAGAGAGAAAAAACAGAAGTTATAGTCAAAGCAGGCCGATGAGACAGCAAAGTATGAAAGCAAGAAGTAGGCATCAGCAAGGTAACCATGATGTTTGGTTCTCAGTCTCTGCACACTTGGGTTTTGTTTCAGCAAACCATAGTCTGTCTACTAAGCTGAAGAGGGGATGTGCACCCCAGAAGGTAAGGAGATGAATTCTGTCACTGAAAGGCAGGAAAAAAAATGAGTGGGGAATGACCTCTGTTCTTCCCTGAGAGGTCAGGGCTCTGCTGCTGCTGAAGTGACATCCACGGCCTCCAGCTGGAAGCCCATTCTAGATAAAGGCACAGCTCGTGTATCTAGCTCATGTGCAGGCACTGACGATGCTTTCAACAGGAAAAGTATTGGAGGAAGTAAGCAGATAACACAGCAAGATGTGGACTAAAGTAGGACATTTTGTAATGTGTGCTGCCAGCAAGGAAAACTGCAGGAAGAAACGCAACTAATGCATTCCTTGGCTGGGAATCGCTTCCCATTTAAGCCAACAGAGACAGATGTGGTAGGGGTATAGGGAGAAGAGGGATTTTTCTGGCTTTGCTTTATAAATAAATCACTGTTCTTGAATCCAGAAGACATTTTCTCTGACCACTATACGTATGTAATTCTTTTAGCCTGTTATCACGTGTCTAGCAGATTTGTCTGATTGTTTACTCCTGCAAAAATAATGGTTTTCTCCTCCTTTTCCTCTCTAACACTCACCCCACACCACTGAACAAATCCTCTTTCCCCTGTCACTTCTAATCTGAGCAGTGGCCTCTGTCAGTGACAAGCTTGTGCTCCTCTTGCACCCAACATTCGTTTGTGCTCTACTAGTTTATTTTAGACAAGCATACAATTCAGCAGCTGCTTCAGCACAACTTTTGATATAAATTTTAAGTCAGCTGACTACTGCTGCAGCAGCTTTGTGGGAACAGATGTAAGAAAGGCTACAGTGCCACAGGGCTACTGAGAGATTAGGCTGATGCTTATACGCTCTGGAGCCAAAGCTATCGTCCAGTGGAGACTGAGGGGTCAATTATCAGAACAGCGCATACAGGGATTTAGTTAACATGAATAGCAGTAGTTCAGCTAAATCTCTACTGAATCATTATCCCTGAGTGTATCTGAGGAATTTAACCAGGATCCTTTACAGCTCCTTGCTTTGTTCAGTGTCTACAGTGCCGTGTCTAAGATGCAATGAGATTCTCGTTTAATCTTGCAGACAATACATTTCTGCAATTTTGGTAATAGAGGATTATTGGGTTTGCACACTGAAGAATTTTGCCTATAGCAACAGGATAAAAAATGCTAAAGAGCATTACTTCTGCAGACATAATTATGCATTTGGCAACCTGCACTGTACGCACTATGACACTGCCACATGGGAAAGAGAAGGTTCACAGCTGTAGACATTAAACAGCACCTCTGTGAGAAATTCTCTTTTTTTAGTTCTCAACACCTCACAGAACACGAGAAACACTTCATGCAGAAACATAGGAGCAAAACAAAACTAAGTCTCAGGACCACATGAAACCAATTTAATACTGTGACACACACCCTCCCATTTCAGAGTAACTTTAGCAAAAGTAGAAAACAAAACCTACACTGAAGCAGCAAAAGGCAGCCGGCCTCCCGAGTCTATTCCCCAAGCTGCAAAGTCTGTTTGTGAAAGCAAGCTTCCATTTGGGGGGAGGATTCATGGAAATCCTAGCTGCTACTGCTCTGCTGACCTAGATATAGGACATGACCCAATACTGTGTCAATAATTTCTTTTATAGAATTAAGCTGTTCTGTCTCAATAAAATGTACATTAAACTTGAACTTACGTGTTCTTCTGAAGCATAAAGGACTTCCATTAGCCGATGGACAAGGTCATTATTCTCTCCCCCATGTTCCTGGCAGAGAAGTTCAATCTCCCTTAGTTTGCCAAAGTAGAAATCTCTTTCCTTCTCCACGCCTTCAAGTGCAAGTTTTAATGAATGTACCTGCATACAAACCAGCACATGGTGCATCAGTTGTGAAGAGCACTACAGACAAAACAGCTCAGTCTAAAATCATGTGTGCCAACCACCACCCTAAATACATATTCATTTTTATAGCTTATATTCACAAAAAGTAAATTCCACTTTTTTTTTTTTGAAGTGCTAGACTCATTATTACACAACAAACAACAGTAAATCAGCCTTCCCCCACTATGCCTCGTGGATGCTTCTTAACCTTGATCCTTAGAGGTCAATTTTTTCAGTGTTCTTTTATATTGAAACCTAAAGCAGCAGTTCAAGAGTCAGAGCTATTTAAGATCTGGCTTCTAATAAAGCTGCCAGAAATGTAATGTAATGGTAATTAATAAAACATTCAGCACAAGAATTGCATTACTCTGCCTGGATTAATGTGCAGTTGTTTGGAAGCCTACTGCATCTCCTCGCCTGAAAATATGCAGAGCTAGTAGAAAAGCTCATAAAGGGAAATGGTCCAGTTAGGAAATTAAAAGGGCTAGCTGCAAGTGCTGCTGTGTTGTTTTTTCACCTCTTTGCTGCCTCCCCACTTGCTGAACCATCACAGACCTGTGTCTCAGCACCCTGAGGCTGCTGCAGCATGCAGTACCCAGGAGGTACTGTAGACTTTCTCGTCTGATTAATGTGCTGTCTCAAAAAGTCACAAATTTCAAGTATCATTTGTTACTGCAGCCTTCCACACGAGAGACTTTATGTTATACAGTTGGTCTTGATTTCTCTGCTGGGACTGCTGCAGAATGTGACCTTGAGGAATATGGGGCTGACAAAGAGCAAAGTCAGGACCCTTAACTTCAAAAGGGCAAACTTCCAGCTATTTAAAGAGTTATTGGATGAGATTGCCTGGGAAGCTGTCTTTAGGGACAGATGAACTGGTCAGAGCTGGTAACTCTTTAAGAACACTTGGTGTTATAGCGCAAGAGCTCTCCACCCTCATGTGTAACATATCCAGCAGGCAAGGCAGGAAACCGACATGGCTGAGCAAGGCCCTGCTGGTCAGACTGAGGAGCAAGAAGGAAATGCACAGGCAGTGGAAGCAGGGACACATGGCCTGGGAAGAGCACAGGGATGCTGTGTGGATGTACAGGGATGGGATCAGGAAAGCCAAGGCACAGATGGAACTGAGCTTGGCAAGGGATGCAAAGAATAACAGGGAGGGATTCTATAGGAACATTGCTCAGAAAAGAAGGGCCAAGGAGAGTGTGCCCCCCTCTGATGCATGTAAAGGGTGAACTGGTAATGACAGATACGGAGAAGGCTGAGGTACTCAACAACTTCTTTGTCTCAGTCTTCACTGACAGTCAGGCTTCCCACGTCTCTCATTGCCCTGAACCTGTAGGTGAGGGCTGGGGGAGCAAAGTCCCACGCACTGTAAGCAAAGAGCAGGTTCGAGGCCACCTGATGCAACTGAACAGCTACAAGTCTATGGGGCCTGATAACATGCATCCCAGTGTCCTGAAAGAATTGGCTGATACAGTTGCCAAGCCTCTCTCCATTGTATTTGAAAAGTCCTGGCAGTCAGGTGAGGTTCCCGTGACTAGAAAAAGAGAAACATCACTCCCCTTTCTAAAAAGTGTAGGAAGGAGGGCCTAGGGAACTACAGCCCAGTGAGCCCCACCTCTGTGCCTGGGAAAATCATGGAATAGATCCTTCTGGAAGCAGTGTCAAGGCACATGCAAGACAAGGAGGTGATCCAAGACAGCATGGCTTCACCACGGGTAAATTGTGCCTGAGCATTCTGGTGACTTTCTGTGATGGACTGACTGCATCAGTTGACAAGGGAAGACTGACCAATGTCATCTACCTGGATTTCTGTAAGGCCTTTGACACGGTCTCACATGATGTCTTGACCTCCAAATTGGATAAACAGATTTAAATGGTAGACTATTTGGTGGATAAGGAGTTGGCTTGAAGGCCACTCCCAGAGAGTGGTGGTCAATAGGTCTATATCCAGGTAGAGGCCGGTGATGAGTGGTTGTACCTCATGGATTTTTCTCAGGACCACTGCTCTTTAATATGTTTATCAACAACAGACAGTGGAATCGAGTGCATCCTCAGCAAGTTTGCAGATGACAACAAGCTGAGTGGTGCAGTTGATACATGAGAAGCAAGGGATGCCATCCAAAGGGATGAAAAAGCTAGAAAAGGGGATCTGGACAAGCTAGAAAAGTGGGCCCATGTGAACCTCATGAGGTTCAACAAGTCCAAGTGCAAGGTGCTGCACCAGGGGCAGGGCAATCCCAGACGTGAGCACAGACTGGGAGAAGAACTCACTGAGAGCAGCCCTGCAGAGAGAGACTTGGGGGTTCAGGTGGATGAAAAGCTCAACACGAGCCAGCAGCATGTGCTTGCAGCCTAGAAGGCCAACTGGGTCCTGGGCTGCACCAACAGAGGCCAGCAGGGTGAGGGAGGTGATTGTGCCCCTCTGCTCTGCCCTTGTGAGGCCCCACCTGGAGTGCTGTGTCCAGGGCTGGGGCCCCCAGCACAAGAAGGATGTGGGGCTGTTAGAGTGGGTCCAGAGGAGGGCCATGAAGATGAGAGGGTGGAGCACCTCTCCTATTGAGAAAGGCTGAGAGAGTTGGTGGTGTTCAGCCTGGAGAAGAGAAGGCTCTGAGGTGACCTTATTGCAGCCTTTCAGTACCTAAAGGTGGATTATAATAAAGATGGAGAGCAACCTTTTGTTCCGTCTGATAATGACGGGACAAGGGGCAACAGTTTTAAACAACACAAAAAAAAGGTAGATTTAGATTAGGTGTTAGGAGGAAATGCTCCACTTGGACGATGACAAGGCACTGGCACAGGCTGCCCAGAGCAGCTGTGGATGCCCCATCCCTGGAGGTGTTCAAGACCAGTTTGGACAAGGCCCTGGGCAACCTGGTCTGGTGGGAGGTGTCCCTGCCCGTGGCAGGGGGGTTGGAACCAGGTGATCTTTAAGGTCCCTTCCAACCCAAGCTGTTCTGTGATTCTATGCTGCTGCAAATCATTTGTGGGCAACCCAGTTATTAAAGATTAAGCTTCATATAAACCATGACACATATTGCAATACATTTTTATACGTACATATACATTTACACACATATAAGCTTAAAGGAGAAGAATTTTGTGGGCACCAAGCATAAATTACTGTACAACAGGGTATACATGATCAGTGTAGCCTAAGTGGCTCTCAAGTTCAGAAGACTGAAGCGTATCAACCAACAGAAATAATCAGGGATGAAGCTGCCTACAGTAAACATGCTGACCTCAACCATGTCCAAATTACTGCTGAATTAGCATCCACATTTTAAGGCCTGCAATTATACAAAATGTTTTCTAAGGAAAATATGCTAAATAAAATTAACTTGCATCAGATGAGACTTGAGTGAACTGACACAGTTTAATACAAAGTTTGTGTTGCCAGTTCTACTGCAAGCTAATTTGTTCCCTTCACCAGTTAAAACATCAGCAAAGTTCAAGTAATGCTTTGACAGCCTACTAAACCCTATCAGTTCATTTTTCCGTAAGTGCTGAGCTAGCGGTGCCTTTTTCTGACCTTTGATTGCACTCTCAGAGGTGTCAGACAGCAGACCTGACCTGTTGCCAGGGCAGGATCTCAGAGCATCTCATTCACGCACTAACCTGTTCCTTAGCAGCTGCCTGGGTTTGACACCCCAGATTCAAACTGTCAAAGGAAGACTATGTTTGACACAGTGACCAGTCACCTTAAGATTAACTATTTAGTCACAGGAAGTATGAATAGCAAAATGGAACAAAAGTTTACAATAATTTGGTCTATTTGTGTATCCTACTTAAATGTGAGGTCTTCCTCACGTTTAAGACGTGTCCTCTGGATCTGCAGCAACATATTCCTTGGGAGCAGCTCCTGCATCCAGACAGAACAAGAACTGAACTCCTTCCAGATCTCCTGCTCTGTGCAAGCTAGAGCTTGGAAAAACAACGAACTTCAGTTGAAACATTTGCAGTTACGAGTGCAGGCAGTCTTACCTTCTGACCCATTTACTATGAAGGCACTCTTGTTTTCATTGTATCACACTCACTCCATTTTTAAGGAACAGAATCATTAATCTATGCATATATGCACACAGTTAATTAAATACAATGTTCTGAACATTCAGACTGAAAATTAAGTACCTATTGTAAACATGCTGCTAATATGATACTGTTTTCAGCAATTAAGTCTAAACTAGTATCCAGTTAACTGTTCCTGGGACTACTCTCCATACTGAAAGGTCCTTTCTCCACATGTAATGGTTCCTGGTCTGTGTTCTTGCCTCAGCTGCACTGAGAAACCCTTTGGGAGAGTGTTAGTTGGCACAGACCAAAAGCACAGCAGGGACCACTTTACCATTTTAATGTTATGGATAATCAAGTTCCAGTGCACAGCGACATGCCTTGGAAGCGTTTAATTTACTAGCACAGTCCAGGGCAATAGCTATGACCATTTTAAGAGAAACTTTAAGATTGTTGGGGGCCATTAAACCAGCAAATGTTACGGATGGCTTACAATTATTGCAAATAGCTCATTAAGCAACCCTATGGTAAAATCTAGTACATGGCCATCCCCACTACTTAAAACTTTCCACTACAAGTTGCTCATAAGTTTGGATGTCTGAATCTCCCTTAGCTGCCATTCATGAAAGGGCTGAAAAAAAGCCTGTTACAACCACATAAGAATATGATATCAACAGATACCATTTAACAACTTTTACTAATAATCAAGACAGCAAAGGAGTATAAATGGCTCCTGCCCATAATTCCCATGGTTGCTGGAGAGTGGGGAAAAATGGGCAATTTGGCTCTTCCAGCATATTCAGATAGAAGATCAAAAACACCTGGCTCAAAGCTGCTTGCACCATAACAAAAGGCAAAAAAAGCTACGTGCCTGGGGTGCACAATTAATCATTAATAGAAAATGAGATACCAAATGCTGCCAGCATTCAAAAAAAAAAAAAAAAAAAAGCTTCCTAGACCATTCTAGCTAGAAAAGGTCTCTTAAAAACTAGCTTTTAAAATGCCAACTTTCCAAATCTTCAAAATTTCTCCTTGGTGATGGGGAAAATCATCAGTTTTCCTCAGGGTGATTTGTATATAAAGCTCAAGGTTTTCACATGTGAAGTTGCTAGGAATACATTAGCAGTGGATGTGATAGTGACTGCCTGTTTGTATTTTAGTAAAGATCAAATATTTTTATCTTGCTAAGACCCCAACTGACTTCTTGCTGAAGTGAACACATTCTGACTTCTAAGTGCAAATGTCATGGATTTAAACCACATTTAAGTGATATTTGAGCTCCACTTACAATGATAAAAAAAATCCATCAAATATATATACCCATTCCTTGTACAACATATCAAACATCTCTGTTACAGCAAGCAACAACTGAACACCCAGTTGGAAGCTTGCTGTTGCTCAGAATTACACACTGAAGGCAGTACATCATGTTTGGGATGTGGCTATCCGTCACCACTTCAAGTACATAACAGTAACCAAGAACTTGCAGTTAGTGCCCAAACAAACTGAAATCTGTGCTGTTCAGGTCAATGAGAGCCTGAAACTGAAATGCCCTTAATTGTGGAAAATTATACTTGATCTTCTCAAGTATAATTCTCTTCTCTTGACTTCTTCCTGTATGCAGCTGCTGGGCAGCTCTTGCTCTAAAATATGAATCTTTTCCTTTCTATTTTCCTCCATCTAGGGCAAATACAGGAATGAGGTCTCATTTATACTAGTGGCCTTGACACCATCCTTGACAGCACAGATTTAAGCCAGATTCAGGTATTTCTTTATGTCCAGTGCAGACACTCTTGAATGTCCAAGAATGACAGAGTGATGTCAGACCACAAATAGCATAAATGAAAATTAAGGCTTTACCTTCACAACACTGAAGAAATTCTGAAATTGTCTTAATTATATTGCAGATTATTATTCGTAACTAGGTATTTTCACAAAGGTAGTTTCCATTTTTAAATTAAAAATGGCATATTACCTTCTGAAATCTTTCATTCCAGAAAGCAGAGTGCAATGAGCTAGTCTCAGTTCAGCTGCAATTCTCTAACACCTTGATATTACAAACAGGCTTGTCTTCTCCACAACACATTAAAGTGATTTATTTCAAATTTGTAGCACACAACAAAGACAGTATCGAGATTTTTCCTATACAAGTGAAAAAAAGCTATATCCCAAAACCTAATTAATACAATTATCTGTAATGAAGCTCTCATACTTCAGTAAGACTTACCTGCCACTGCTAAGATCTCCTTTTAGAATTACTGGCACAACACCAGTCATCTCTATTAAATGACATTTTAAACAATAAATCTTTTTTCTTCCCAGCTGAGCTATTTCAATCTTTTGTCCCTTCATAATTCTGGAGGATATCATTCAGCAGAGGGCAATATTAGATTTCATGCCTGTCTGTGGCAATAAATGCATCTAATTTCACGCCTAAAACAAATTTACCTGTTCGCTGAGCTGTATGACTTGAGTTTCCAAATCTTTATCTGATTTGGATGCTGAGCTGCTCGGTGCAGCTTTTTTTGCTGAAGATGGGCGAGAAGGTGTTGATCCTGGTTTAGAAGCTGGACTGGATTTAGCAGCACCTAAAAGGTACAATAAATAACAATGATCAAGACTTATCCCTGGGATAAATACGCTCTTATTAACCTGATACTGAACTAAGCGTATTTACAGACGGCCATTCACACAATTACTTCAAGAATACAGTGGAAAAAGTTCCAGTGTTCTACCTTAGGAAAGGAAAAACTAGATTTCCCAGCAGTTTTACTTTGACCTTACTACTCAGAGTGAAGCGACTCCGAAAGTAAAATAAATAAAAATCAGATTAGGGGTATAAAGGTCCCTTAGCTGTCGGCAGCTTTCAGTTCTTTAAAAAAAAAAAAAAAAAGATCCCATTAAGAGACAATTCCCCCAGCCCAATATTTACTGTACGTATCTATCCGCAATCCCCCTGGAGAAAGACAGACTTGAAATAAAGTCAGCTACACCACCTGCGTGCTTCCCTCATTTTCACAGCATCCCGTCACAGAGACGAGGCATTGAGATTCAGACAGCGCGGGCAGAGCTCAATCCACCGGTGAACTCGCTGTTGCCATAGGGACCAAGCGATCTGTGCTGATCTGCTTAGGTTTCGCTATTTGTCTCCAATTACTTGCACTGCAGACCTGACTGAGCACAGGGAAATGCCTTCACCAGCAAGACCAGCAGCTACTAAGTACATACAGGCACACCTCGCGGCACCAGTGGTGCACAAATGCCCCGTCAGAGAAATGTTGGTGAGACAGGCTTTGGAGAGCCTCATCATGGGAGCCTCAGCTGGCTCCCCACCCCACCAATGGGTCTTCTAAAGAAGAAAAAACACTTGTACAGATGTGCTCTGGGCTCCATAGCCTTCCTCCACTGTCAGCTTTTCTTGGCTCTGAAGCCAAGAGATAGACCAAATCCAGTAAGTGCCCAAATGCCAGCTGAGCTCTGAGCTTGCAGTTCATCACAGAATGCTTTGGGCTGGAAGGGACCTTACAGACCATCCAGCCCAACTCCCTGCCATGGGCAGGGACACCTCCCCCCAGACCATGTTGCCCAAAGCCCCATCCAGCCTGGCCTTGAACACCTCCAGGGATGGGGCATCCACAGCTTCTCTGGGCAGCCTGTGCCAGGGCATCACCACCCTCACAGTAAGGAATTTATTCCTAATATTTAACCTAAATCTGATGGCCAGCTGCTCCCCCGAACCGAAGGAGGAGGACACACTTCAGATTGCTCCGCTTTGTCATTTTCACAACACATCTCCCATTTCAGACAACATTTTAATGGAGCAATGTGTTGGTAATGATGTTCTACAAATGCACCACCGGCATGAAAGCACAAGGAAAGGGAAAGAGAGGAAGGCGGTGGGGAAGAAGACTTGGAGACTGCCCATACGACCAAGGCATACAGGTCCTGCTGTCTTACTGACCTAGGCTTGAGTACAATGATCCCTTGGAGGAGCTGAAAAATGACGGGAAAGAACAGCAGTAATAGTTGTTTAAACTCACCTCCAGAAGACTTCAGATACCAGTACACAGACTCACTAAAGTTGGGAAAATTCAACATAGTCTATATGCCTGAAGATTTTTTTTTTTTAAACCATCACACAGACCAGCAAAGAATAAATCACTAATGGGAGACAACTGAAAACGTCAAGATCTTTTGCTGCTATTTATTTCTGTGGGCAATCTAAGAAAAAAATTAGTCTGTTTTCATTATGCTTTTTCCAGGTTGGGTTGATATTTTGACTAACTAAAAGTCAGCTACTTCAGAATGGAATTGTTAAGGTGCTTTCAAAGCCAGGAAGATTACATTTATTTGGGTTAGCAGATAACTAGAAGAAAATAGGTGTTGAAATATGCAAGAGAAACACATGCATGAATGAAAATATGCATGAAATTATCACTTGGACTGTAGCACTCTAGCAGCATTGTTAAAAGACTTCACTCCCTGCTATCACGTTCAACTCAATTTCCCCATTTCTTATTGCTTCCTACAGCTGTAGAATGCAGTCTGGGACACGAGCTGAAACTTAAATGCTATAAAACAAGCTATGGACTTTCAGATGTGAGACCTTGGCCTACTCCTCTACCAACTATCCTTCTTTTTCAATGGCAGAACCAGACTTCCTCTTCAAGTACCCTCACAGAAGTGGAGGACATGCTGCCTAGCTTTTTCCAAGGGCAGCACCCCCAGACCTAGCAGCTTCTCACAGTTTCCCCTCAGGGTTATAGTGCATGCCCTGAGCAAGGCAGGCTGTGCAGCTGCTGCACAGCGCTCCCTCTCCTGCTCAACCACCCCACAAGCAAGCTCAGTCTTTGTAGGCTATGGCACTGATCACAACAAGCCAAATCATTAGGCACACATCACTTTTTTGAACTGGAGAGAGAGTTAAGGACAGCACAAGCACAGACATTGACTCCTCAGGTATTGTGATTTGCAGCTGAGGCACCCTCCCAGAGCACACTGAACAATCTCACACCACCACCATCTGTGGACAGAGAGGACTGGAAAGTACCAAATACAAGGCACTGTGTTCTGCCTTCCTTTGGAAGCCACAAAGCCTTCTGAATTTCTACAGTGAAATGCTACTAAGCTTTATAAAGTCCCAACAAATGAAAAGAAATTGACTTTTGCTGTGCTGCTCAGGATTAGCTGTTAAATCAACACGTATTCTAACTTCAGGAACACACTTATAAACCAGCTATATGATCTGAGCATTTCAGACAGTATCAGCAACAGCTGGACAGAACTTAATTGCAACAGAATGCCTTGGGTTTTCTAATTTAAAAAAAAAAAAAGCTTTAATGCACATTTATTCTAAAACATTGTTTTTGCATTCAGCTCAGAGACAACCCTCCCATTTGTAACAGAAGCTTGATTTCATAAAGAAATTAAAGGATGCTGGTTTGTAGAGTACTGCGAAGTGCTTGAGACAGCCAGATATCTAAATGGAGATGAAAGATCATAATAGACCTTAATAACTTTGCTATTAAGCACCACAATGACTTTGCAGTCAATTAGTGCAGGCATAGAAGAACTCCTAATTTGTTGTTCATAGGTGCTACATAATACAAACAGTTCAAATTCTCTTCAATATTACATCTTCCATGAAAATATTTATTGTTCATCTCCAAAAAAATCATTTATACTGGTAGTTGTTTAGTAAGACTTTTCAGGCATCCCACATGACCTGCATCATAAAAAGTAGGTTTATTTGTTTTGCTTGGACAGCAGTCCATGAAGTCCTATTTCCATATTCTGAGAAAGCACAGTGTTTTATGCTAAAATCTTATATACAACATACACTCTTATCAGCTCTTTTCACTGAACTCAGAGAACTGCATCTTAATCAGTGCTGTAAATGTTACCTATTACAGATTTGTTTCCACATGTACTGTAGATGTTTAAAGAGAAGTGCAGAGTCCTGCACTGAGAGGAGAGACGCCAGTCCCCAGAACACAGAAGATGCAGTGATTAACACTGCATCTTAATCAGTGCTGTAAATGTTACCTATTACAGATTTGTTTCCACATGTACTGTAGATGTTTAAAGAGAAGTGCAGAGTCCTGCACTGAGAGGAGAGACGCCAGTCCCCAGAACACAGAAGGGGGTCAGCTGCCCAGAAAGCAGCACAGCAGAAAAGGACTTGGGGGTGGACACCAAGTTGGACATGAAGTTGGGCACTTTTCAGCGGTGCCCAGTCAGAGGAAAAGAGGCAGGAGTTGCAACTTGAAACGAGGTAAATTGTATTTAAACTTCAGAAAAGAATCCTTTCCTATGTGGGTGATGGAGCACTGGCACAAGTCGCCCAGAGAGGTTGTGAGGTTTTCTCCTTGGTGATCTTCAAAAGCTGCCTGGATGTGGGCACCCTGCTCTGGGTGGCCCTGCCTGAGCAGGGGGTTGGAGCAGGAGACCTCCAGAGGTCCCTTCCAGCCTCCATCCTTCCATGAAAACAACTATTCCAGAATGTTCTGCTTTTAGGTCAATACAGGGTTCAATTTGATATTTTTAAAATGTATTGCAGCTGCATCAATTAGCACCTGGATAACTTTTTGTACCTGCCCATGTAACACTAGCAGAGACGAGAAAAGTTCACTTTAGCACTGACTGCTTCTAAATACAAATTACTAAAGAGAAGATATTTTGTTCTTGTACTGAAATAAGCAAGATGAACTGATTTTGAAATACATTAGAGTTTTCTATCTGTGGGGCTCCAGAAACAATTACAAGTCAGCTTAATCTTAATTAAATATATCCCCACAGCTCCAGCTTTATTATTCTTTTCACTAAACACAAGCTTTACAGGCAGATGTGCACTTCCAAAATATGAAGCAGTACGTGTTGGCACTGTGTATGTTTTGGGTACAACAGAGCCAGGCTTCGGATGCCAGGTCGCTTTACATCCCGAGAGCGGTCTTGCAGACGAGACCTATTTAATGTTTAAAGACAGATTTTCCTTAAAGCTCTATGAGCAATTAGTGCTCTGTTAAATGTTTAGGTAAAATTGCAGGAAAACACAGGAATGACTGCAGTGTGGAAGTGTGAGGACAATGTGGAGTGCAATAGTAGCCCTGAGCAAGCAAGGCCTGGCTGAGCCCTCACAGCTATTGCTTCAGGGGAATTTGGGAACCACTTGCAGTGCATCATTCCAATTAAAAATTTTGAAATTTTATTAATTTCAAGTTGAAAAACTTCAGAAAGCGAATATTCCTGACTCATGCCGCAAAAGAATAAACAAACCCACCACGAGGCCACAGAGCTAGCAATTTATTCACCAACCCAAGTCTCAAATCACTTAAAACAAATGAGTGAGAACAGTAAGCAAATTAATACTCCCGCATGCTTATTGTTACAGCTACGTTGGGATGCAAGAAGCTGTTCAATTTAGGGATGCTTGGTGGCACTAGTGATGACAACTGATGCTTAATGGGAATGAAACGACCTCGGACAAAATCTGACAACTTGCAGCATCCCAACAAGCAGCAGCCCGGCTGTTCTGTGGTACTGTCTTCCCTCGGGGCTGGCAGGACCCCTCTCTCCTCAGCTCCTCACACGTCCATCACTGCTGGCTCCAGCAGTCAGATGAGCTCTGCTCAGCAGTGCTGCCAGAGAGCTGGCAAAGAGACGTTTGTAATAATACCTGAACATGAAACACTAACCAAAAAATTTCAACCGAGCCACCCAAACGAGAACATACAATGGAGTCTACTTGTCAGATGAAAAAGTTTTGTTTGTGGCATGACGGCCTCAGTTCATCTTTAACAGGAGATGACTTGATAGACAGGAACTAACCACAGCCTTCTCCCCATCATAAAATGATGACTTCTCTTTAGATTTAAAATAATCAAAATTTAAATGGCCAACATTAATTCCTGTTAACTGAAACCCCTATTTTCTCTAGAAAAATCTTCAAGCATGCAAGCCTTCATCTTCAGTGAATGAAACCACTCCACATAGGCCTAACAGAAGAAAACGTTTTAAAATTTGAAGTGATCCAATAAAAACAACAAACAAAACACCACAACCCTAAGAATTACGAAATTCTGCAACTATCTACTTAGCCATCCCAAAAGGAAAACAAAAATCTGAAAAAATATTCAAAGTACATTGAAATACGAAAGATCGAGCAAAAAATTAAGCAAGATTTAAGTAAGGTGCCCATAATACGCTTAGTTGTAAGATGGCAATTTTCACCACTGTTTTTCAAACACTGTTGTCTCATTAAAAAAAAAAAAAAGTCCCTTTGCTCCTGCACTACAAGCAGGGTTGCTATGTGGTCTGAACTCTGTCTCAGTGAGTTTTAAAATTAAATTCTCCTGATGTGCATAGAGGGAGTGCATCTGTATGAAGGCTGAGCCATTTCCCCCCCCACCTCGCACATGCCGTTCCTGCGGGGCTGCACACTTCTTTGGCCTCACATGAACTAGACATAAAAGCATTTAAAATTTGTCACCTCGCAGCTCTTCCTATCTTCAAGCTCTTCCACATAGCTCTGGAGCAACACACCATAACCAACAGGGGTTACCAACTGCCTGCAATTTGGGGAAAAAGCAGCAGGTTTTGGTGGAAAGCAAAAAAAAATGCATTGGAATGAGCTCTCTGGTCCCCCGGGATGCTTAATTATATCACCAACTGCTACAATAAAGACTGGTTTTGTTGAATATTTTTACCCCTCAAAATTAATTCGCAGCACTTCTGCCGCTACAGGGTGTACCATTTCCCTAAAGGACATGGGCATTTTTCTTGCGTAACTGGCTCTTCGATGGCGTACACACACACACACGTATATATATATAGCATCCGTGTACAAACAGTTCATTCTGCCCTGGTTATTTTCCCTGTCATAGCACGATTATTTTTAGCTCTCATGTGATCCGCCAGTATTTTCCAGCTCTGCTTTAGTCATCCTGCTCTCACAGAATATTTCAGAATAAGAAGACGAGCAGCCTTCAGATCTAAGAACCTCTCACATTTTTAGCTGGTACGTAAATAATTTTATTGAGCTGTCTTTTACCCACATATTTTTGACACTCCATACCCTGCAAAAAGCAGTGCCGTGTGGAGATTGGCTCCGATACAGAGGAAGGCTTACATAAGCCATTAGCTAAAATCCTGACCACCGGATCAAAATTTTCAATTTGATCAGATGAAGCTTTTCTGCCTCCTCTTTCCCCCCCCCCCCCCCTTACAGGAAGGATTAGAACCGGCACAAACAACCGGGCATGAACATTTTAATCCCTCACAATAATTGTGACTCTACATCTGTAGGCTGTTTACCACTGTGCTAGGGAAAAGCAGGAGCTGTAGGAGACCTAAAGGCTCAGGGCTGGTAGATGGCATCATATCCAAAAGCAGCTGTGGTACTGCTGGCAGAGAGCCTGCACGGGTGGGCTGTGCTGCTGGTTCCCCTCCGTAAAGGATGAAAACTTTGGTGTGAGAGCCTTTGGAAGGGGTAGGGAAACGGCTGTAGGTGTGCTCTGCGATTAGCACAAGAATGGGTGTGTTTTCAGACTTCTCCAGTTCTGGTTTGTTTTTAAAAGCATCTTGAAAAATGAAGTCTGGACCACACTTGGCTCTTGCAGAGACTGCAGGTAAATACCCACCTACAGGTGCAGAAAGCAGCAACCAGATACAGCGGGTCTGCCAAGCTTTAGTGTCAGGTTAAAACACCCCAAATAATACTAACTCATTACAGCTACCGTATTAGGGTAAGCTTTCAGAGTGCTCTCTAGGGATTTGACCACTTTTTTGGAAACTGAATCATATATCTTAGTCCACCCCCGAAAGGACAGTGCTAGAACCCCAGTTATGAATAATGAAAGAGATTAGCACCTCCTAAATCACTCAGAAACAAAGCTCTGGCAAAGAGCGCTGGAACAGCTATTCTGTGGAACAGTATGAATCATCTGAAACACACGTGAAATAACTAGGAGCTAAATATATTACTCCCTTAAATATGTACATACATCAATTTGGAATAGGCGGATTTAAAGGTCAGTGACAAAAACAAAAATACAATGTGAATGACTACCCGTAAGCCTACTTGCTCCTGAGACTGAACAGAAGATGCATACACATGGGTGCGTCTGCTGCATGCTGTTTAAATACTTTTGGATTATGTTAAAAGACCTGCTGGTTTCTTTATTTTATAGCACTACCGCATCTTTTTGTTTTGTTAATTATTTGAAATTCATTACAATTTCAAAGCCTCAGCGGTAAAGTAAAGCAAATCACATGTTAAAAATAGCATAAAGAAAACACACAAAAATAGAGGCAAGCTACTGTGGCAAACTGCAATTGATGCTGGCAAACGTTTGCAGCATTGGTGTAAGAGGTTGCTGCATCAAGCAGCCCACAATGTTTATTGCTCCCACAACAAAGTCGGTGGAAGTAGAGCTGTGCCCTAAACCTCAGCTATTTCACCAAAGACCCAGGGTTGTGGAGTAACAAAACAAATCGGCATTAAAGTTATAGATAGCTATTTAAACTATGCCATCTGATGTTGCACTTACTCGTGGGCATACATTCCCTCTTTGTGATTGTATTATTGTGGAAGATGTAACTCCAGATGGGGCAGAGAATTCTTTGGTTGCTGTAGATCTCAGATTTTTTTTTTTTCCCTTTTTAGTATAAATGGCTAAGCTTATTTTACTCATATGGGCAGTGTCATTAAGGTTCCTATAACCACTGCAGTGCACACATGCATGTACAGGCACACACCCAAAACAGAGGTACAGAAGCACCTCTTTGATGAGCATTTCTCAGCTACCACATCCTACCAGCTTAACCCCAAACAGCAGAAGCTTAGGCACACACAAGCCTGCGGATGTGAACAGCCCTCCTCCCTGAGTGTCCTACACCAACAGGCACCCTGTAAGGGCTCCCATTCTTTTAAGCAATCAGGCAACATGACGTTGTGAGGTGAGGCACAAAGACATCAGTGAAATTAAAACATGCTCAACTGGAAATTGGATAAACCTATGACTGACACATAACCAACACAGTCCTGTTCAACACAAGCAGCAATAAAAGATAGAACTCTTGCTTCACCTAGCCTCAGGCAACTCTATACCCTTCTTCCCTGGTTCAAAAAAAAAAACCCACTACACTAGTGTCCTTCCCACCATAATTCCATACAATAATTAAATAATTTAATCAATACTTAAACAAGGCAGCTTTCCATGAAACAACTAACTTCCACAACCATAAAATCTTAACAGAAATCATCTCAGTTGTCCTACTCCATACAGAAGGCATGTGACATGCACTTATACAACCAGCAATAGGACATGAGATCATTGTGTCAACATCCAAATGAACTGGCTGCTTCCACTCCAACAGCAATTCTATTTCTCACCTCCACAGCTTTAATTTGGATGACATATTTGTGACTTAGGTAAAAACAGACCATTGGCAAAACGACTTAAACATGGTTTTTAATACCTTGTTTAATGGTATTCTAAATTCCAGTTTCTCAAATGGACCACACCATGGTATTAGCACTTGTTTCAAGACACCACACAGAAAATTATACCATACCAAGTCCTGAAATTCAAAAGCTTAGATGCAAGATGGTGCAAAACAAAGATGTGAAAAAACAAAACAAAACAGAACTTCAGAAGCTCAGAGCATCACTGGCCTGCTATTTGGTGCTAAACTTACTGGGAGCACTAAGGAGATGAAGGCAGCTGGCCAAATATGCTCACCTTTGACGTCAGAAATGATCAGAGCAGAATGTGGAAATCAGTGTATGATTCCAAAGCTTAAGCCAGTCTAAAACTGAGGTTGCCTGCCCCTGTTGCCAGCACCAGTATATATCTGAGCCCATGAGAGAATACAGGTCACAGAATTATGCCAACTGAAAATCAATCATTATTGCCTGGGTTAGCACGAATAAGGTAAACCCAGGACACATCAATAAAGGAATTAAGTGTGCATACATGTGTGCTTATGTGTGTACAAACCTACATATCTCCAGGCAACCGACCCCAGCACCACATGTTTAGTGGTTAATTTAAAAAAAAAAAAAGTTCTGTTCTCTTGTTCACTTAACTCAGTTATCAAGAAAAACAGCATCTGTTTAGTGACCAGTAGTGCCTCTATTACATAAATACTGAAGATCAGGCTTAGTTGTTTAGATCCTAGTTGCTTAGTTGCAGAAACACAAGGCAAAATGTGAAAGGACAGGTGTATCTTCAAGAATAAGCAACAGCTCCATGTTGCTTACATAGGGGACTAGCGTACCTGAGCAATAACCATGTGCAAAAGCACAAATCAATTTTTTTTTTCTTTCTAAACTGCACTTAGGATTTGACAACATAAGAAAAATAATTTAAGAAAATCAGCTCGGTTCCAATTTCCTGTATGGGTGGAGGTGTGTGAAAAAGCACACCCCCCATTTCCTTCTGTTGAATATACATGCACACACCACAGGCAGCAATCAGATGCTTAAAAGCCTTTTTCTTCACCATCAGATACCACTAGAGTCCACAAAATTTATATCAGAGCTTCAGTGGGGGAGGCCCTACCGCTGACAGAACTGGGCCTGACCAGACAGCACCATGAAAAGTTAACTTCTGCCATCTCAGATGCTAAGCCTATGACAACACAAGAAGATTGGCCTGCGCACATAAGGAAATAATTTCTAACTATTATTTAGATAAAATGGGTCACAGTTTATACTCATCTTCAGAGACAGAAATGGAATTCGTTATGATGCAAAATACCTGCAGTAGGAGAATTTGCATGGTGAGACTTTTTGGGCAGGTTAAAGATCTGTTCACCAGGATCTGGTGGGGGAAGAGCGTCTTGGCCTTGTCGAGCTTCCACGGGATCATATTCCTTTCCATCATAGTTAGCATCAAAGAACTTCTTAAACCATTGAATGAAATCTAAGTTGTCTTGGAAGCGCCCTTTGACCAGTTTTTCCACTGGAATGACCTGAAAGTTAGAATAGAGGTTCCAGTAAAAACATCATTGCCATTTTTAAATTAATACACACACAATTATTTTTGTTTTAAAAAAGCAAAACCCCAAACTTCTAACTCTTTCAGCATATATTCCTCTGACATAATTTTCTTCCTAAATGGGAACAAATTACGTTGGAATTGCAAGGGTCTTAAGAAATAAAAATGAAATAAAATGAAGACCCAGCCTTTAAACTAGCTCCATGGTATATGCGAGCTATATGCCAGCCTTTAAAACTGCTCTTCCAGAGTTACCCCTTTCTTCCTGCAGTGACAGCCGTGGTGAACGAAGCTATCCTTGGAATAGCACTACTCAGCTAACTGGGGATTTCTGTTTTTTAATGAATACGCTGCAGTTGGGCATACTAACGGTGACCTATTCTTCAAAAAAAAAAAAAAAAAAAGTCCAAAAGTTCCTTGCTCTGTTGTACTCTTTACTACAAAAGCCCAGTAGCTTTTCCAAGACATGCTGAAATTCAAACCAACCTACATTTTGGCAGTACATGTTCATCATATGAATTAACCCTGAGGTTTTAACCTTGTAATTTTTTTCCATTCCATATATAGCTATACATAGCATAACTTGTTGACCTGAAAAGGTTGACTAAAATGCCTATAAACTTTCAGCAGAAAAAAAGAGGCTATGGGGATGTCTCCATATCAATGCCCTACAAATTTTTTCACATAAATGAAACATCCAAGAGGTGACCCGTGGCAGTGTTAGAGTGTAAGGAGGTACTTCTATAATGCTCTGCAGGAGGCGCAAGCTTCCCAAATGTTGTGGGCAGGGAGTACCAGAGGCAATGCTGAAGGATGACTGACTACCTTGCTTTGCTTGATCCGTACAGCTGATTAAAGAACCTGGTTAAATATTAATGCTTCTTGAATGCATTCAATTTTCAGCTGGAAAAAGGGTATCTAAAACTGTTTTAATTTTCATTTTTTCTTTTAGGCTAAGCCAACAGCAAAGCATTTTGTAAGTCTACGATACTCCAACAAGGACTCACATAGCATTTTGCATGTCTTTTCTCATTGTTCCAATTGTGATATTTAATGCTCCATTGACAGAATAGAGCAAGTTTTCTGCCTATAGAAAAATTGACAGCGTTCAACTTTATTGGACCTTCTGATACTTCACTATCAAATCACTCAGTAAATAGAAGCACCCACAACTTTTCAGGAAATAATGAGGGTTTTCCTCTGCTTCATGAAAGTCTTGAGGGACTCCCTAATAAGGCTGTTCACTTTTCAGAATAAGGCAACACTGAAAGTCAGCGCAGAATCCTAAAATGATACACAGGCACCTCATTAAAACTTTAAGTATGAGAACATGATTTTTCATTATTCATTTTTATCAACGTAGTAATTTATATTTGTGAGTTCAAACTCTCAAACTCAAGCACAAATCCAACTCCTTATGGTTGTACAACAAGCCATTTCTAAGAGATCTCCATTCTTAACTTTAGAGAATCATATGCACGGGCCAACCTACCAAATCACTGGGTAAATCATTCCAGCTCTTGAATACTTGAAATTCCTTAAACCCAGTTTTGGACAAGAAACATGGAATACTTATAAGATCAGCATATTTCTAAGTAATTTTGTTAGAAATTCAGGTCATCAGTAATTTTACGGTATCTCAAATTAAGATTCTGGTGTTCAATGATGGCAAAGAATTTCCAACAGATGGTATTTTCTCAGAAGGGTCTCTGATATTAAGAAATAATGAGTTAGGCTCTACAATTTCTCAGCAGACACATGGACTCAATTTTCACTTTGTATCTTAACGAAGCATGCCAAATTTCTTCCCTCGTGCCCAAATACCCTTTTCAGATGATGAAAGATCAGGAACATCTTCACATACAACTTGTAACTCCAGTTCCAGTCAAAACTGGAAGTGGACTTAAGTGCTTTGAAGTTAGTTTCCCCTATTTATTGACTTTACTCAGCTTATACAGCTTGTGAAGCTTGAAGCGATTGAAATACAAATACAGAATTCCTACCTTATCCACATTCATTCTTTTAAACGATGCTTGCAGAAGCTTGAAGTTGTGAATGTATTCATGCTCCAGCTTTGCTTGAAACTTTACTTTCTTCAAGCTAATGCACCCTGGGAACAACATGTCCATGAACTGGCAGTAAGCTGCTCCTATAACAAGAGAATGCATTGACATTACATTGACATTAATCCAGATGCACCCAGCAAAGACCAAATGGCATTTATTGTCATGAGCAGAAAGCAACCGTGCTGAGTAAGTCTCTCTGTGGTTGTCCAACTCGATGCACCCAAGATTACTTGGCTAATGTACGATGAACAGTGTGACATACTCTGTGGAGTTTTTCCCATTCATTCCGGATGCACACAGCACTGTTGTACAACAACTGAAGAACCACCATGACTAATGCAAAGTGAATCTTTCTTCTATTTAAAACTGATGTTCTTGGAGTCCCTGTACACAGTAGGACTGTCCATACAGTCAGGAGATCACAGGCAGAATGGAAGTCTCCTAATAAGCTCCTTCAAACTTCACAGCCCCCTGAATTCAGCCAAGCCATGATCTTATTTTTTCTGGCAACTGAAGTTGGAAGCAATCCTATAGACTAGTGCCAATCAAGTCCAAGGCAATCATTCAAGATTACATCAAACCACGATTTAAAATAAAATTGCAAAGTTCCAGCTTGTTAAAACACACTAGTCATTTTCATCCCCTCTAAAAACAAGCTTCGTTACTGATCTTTATCGCCTGTGAAAAGCATTTAAATAAGCAGACTTTAGCACAGTCCACCCACTGCCCCTAATTTGAGAAGCTGGGCTGCAAGCTTTAGTTCTCACTCAAAACAACAAGGTTGCTAAGTTCAACTTTGCTAAGTTCAATTTTGAGGGCTATCTGAACTTACATATTAGAAGGTATGGGCGTGGATCTATAACCAATCCAGCACAGAGAGGGAAGTACATTGAAAAACTCCTAACCAGCGTACTGACTACAGCTAATACCTTGTATGTAGAGATCTTCCCCCTACAACATTATCATGTCATTATCATTTGCAAAATAAGTCTGTATTGTCGACTAACTTAAGTGTTTGAACGTTTTGAGCCTTAATTTCCAAGGAAATCTGAGGAAAACCAATCTCAGTTCTTCAGAAGTGTTTTCTAACCCACAAATGCTTTATAATCAGCGAAGATTCACTGAAGCACATTTCTGAAGCATAGGGTTGTTGAGCGTGTTAGGTCTCCACTTGAATACACGAGCCAGATAAATCATCACCTAAATACTCAAAAGTTAAATTTCACTTCCCCACAAAAAAAAGACTTCTGTGCTCTTAGTGCAAATCCATTTCAATAAACTTAAGCAGCCAAAGCTCACCTATGAGAGCTATTTTATCAAAAAAATCTGCTTATTGCTCATGCAGAAGCTCAATTAACAAATTGGGCACCTGGCTTGTCCAGTTTTACAGGAGTGGCAACAATAATTGAAACTTTAACACATTTTTCTCCATGGGTATACATGTGTTTCAATAGCACCAACTTTATGCATCCAGTAGCTCTCATTCTGTGTCTATTTAAGCATGGTATAAAGGGTTACAGAGCTTGTAACTTCCCCTAAAGAGATGTATAGAGTAAGAGTGGAGTCCAAAACCATTCCCTAAAATAGTGATATGAAATTTGATCAGGGACTTAACAAGATCAAGCCATAGTGCTGAAAAACACTTTTTTTTTTTTTTTAAATATCTCTTAATCTTGCCTAGCTTTGTGGAGGAAAACTGTCAAAAAAAATACACCTGATTTTCCAAGGACACCTTGTACTTAGCTGTTTGCAATGGTTTTGATATGATTAGGAATCTAAGATATTCCCTAAAGAAAAATAACCCTTCTGGCAGACTGCAAACATCAGATGACAAAATTTGCATCTTCTTATATAAAACTATATAAACAGAATTAGTTATTCAAACCTCATCCTCAGCAAGAGAACTAGCAAATGTGGAGCAACAGAAAACTGACATTACAATTAAAACTATGGTTAAGCAGATAGCGCATGGCTTGACTACATTTATTACTGTTTAATTCCATGCAAAAAGATTATTATGCAATCATTTCATGTTATAAATTGAATTTGTTCCTAACTCTGCCCTTTCATCCCCCCCCCATATCCCAATTATAAGCTTTACTCTGATATCTAAATAATTGCCTGGAGGTCTTGAAAATGCACTGTGCAACCTTTCATCTCCATCCTTTTAGAGAACTAGAAACCTAAAATGTTCACATGAGATTTCCTCGTCCTGCTCGTAATGCAAATTCCATTTGCTTGCCTTTAGACAGAGTCTTCCTTACTAGGTTTAAGACTCTACTTAAGACATTTCCTTGTGTTTCTTCTCCTCATTCAGACAGTTGTTTCTGTAGTTTGTGAGCCAGGAGGTAGCCCCAGGTTTGCACAGCGCTCGAGGGTAGCAAACACTGGCATACATCCACGTGACTGTACACACCCGGTCTCTCACACAATAACGAAGCCTGATGCCAGACTCTTTCCCCAACAGGAGGATTTTATCACATCGACAAAAGCAATTTATTAAAATGCTCCTTCCTGAAGTGCAGAGGCAACATACAAATACAGACTGAACTAAACGCTACCAACTACAGAAAGAAGAAACTCCGTGACCCACAAATAGCAGAAGTGAAAGTTAAAAGTATCATTAAAGCTAACTGGGGCTACCTGATTTTAGACATCAAAGATGTCTATATACATGTACACAAATACACTTAATATATAGGCAATATTTATTTTGGATTTTGCCCCCTAAAGCCTGTAGCTGTCACACTGCATTAGGATGCCAGCGCAGCAGAACCAGGACACTGCCTTCTACGCTGCCAACTGTTGAGATTTCACGGAGGCAGCCGGAAAAGCGGGATGGTGGAAGTTATGCAAGACTGCAGTGCCTGCACTTCACAGCCACAGCACATAGGCACGCGGTCCTCTGCACGCTGGGCAGCACTTTAGGTCTATTCAACATACCGTGCAACTGATGCTTCACTGCAGCTGCCTGGGAAAGGAGCATCCTTAACATAACGTAAAGAACCGCAGTGGAGATAACGATGTCATGGCTTCTGACAGATAGCTCTTGCATAATTTACATGGACAAATGGGTTTTTATGCCATTATGTTTTATTCAAGATTTAAAAACCTGCATGTGTTCTCTGGGAAATAAAGCATACCCCCCCCCAAAAAAAAATAAAATAAAATGACCAAAAAATCCTCACCCCAAACCTAACAAATCTCTACACCACAGTACTACCTGCCCCAAACTGCCCTCAGAGTACATCTCTCTGTGACCAAGAAATTTTTGTATACATAAAAAAAACTTTTGTATACATAAAGCATAAACACTAAAAAAGAAATAGTATGAAATCTCTTCAAACAACAGATGGAAACTAAAGGTGGTGGCACTGCAGAAGAGACTATTGGATGTGGGAGACACGTCGATGTTAAAACCCTCCTACTCCATATTAGCAAACAAGCAATTTTGAATCCCTGTGCAAAACCCCTTTCATTTTTCCATCCAGAATATTGACACAGCCACCAATTATGAGAGAGATTCGCGGGCCAGATGCCAAAACCAACCCGCAAACACAATTAGTGAGCAGGAACTCCACGCTCGCTTTCACGGTGAAGGGCACGGCAGCAGCCCATGAGGCTCCATCCAGCTGGCACACCCGGCAAAAACCGTTCTACTTGACTTGCTTCTAATATTTATAGGAAAATAACGGGGCAAAGTCACCACGGTTAGTCTTGGTAGCATTGAATCTGGCGGGCACACTGGATGCTGCTGCTTCAGGCCGAGGGGAGGCCTATGACTCATTTTCTTCCCCTCCTCTCCAGAAGGAATTTCGCTGCGGCCGAGATGGAAAAGCCCAGCAGCACCGCTGGCTTCAGGCACGGCCGCGTGTGGCCGGCCGCACTGCCAGCCTGCTGCTTGTGCTGCTGGGTTTTAGTGCATTTCGGTGGGTTTGCTGGGCAGGCGGAGGGCAGAGGAGGGGAAGGGCTGCATTCAGATACAGCAAAGCCAAGTGAGAAGTGAAGAGGTTGTTGTTAAAGCTAGATTTTCTACTCTCTCTCTCCCATCTTAAGGCTGAACCATCCAAAAGTGTAAACTAGTGTTTTCTTGATAATAGAGATACTTCTGCTTCTGACTACTCCAGTCACAAGGAAATTGAAGGAGACAAATGAAATCAAGAGAACACCATTCACTGCAAGCTTTTACTGCTCAGAAAACCTCCTAAACTGCAGCTGAAGAGCAAGACTAGATCCTTGCTTTTTTGAACATGTATATTTATAACGTTTATAAATTAAAATCACAGTATTTGCACACTATGAAATACTACAATATGAACACAAGCACGCCCAAGTTAATATATGCCCTCTATAGGAGTTGTCAGGTCACTCCTTCACATCCTGTCCCTCCTCGTTCATCCCTCCAACCCTGCACCACATGGAGGAAAGACCTCAGCAAGTCACAAAAAACCACAGCAGACAACGTGGGAACACAAAGGGCCTGTGAAAAAGCAGGGCCTGTCTCAGTGTGTGGGTGCGTTAGTTTAGTCCTGAGGTCAAAACCACAGCAGAAGAAACTAAGCTCCAAACTAGAATTTTGCTGGAAACGTTTAATAGAAATTTTGCTCTAAAACCAGCATGCAATTCAAGCTTAAGCATTTTAACTGGGCCTCAGTTTGATTGCCAGACACTTATTTTTGAAAAAAAAAAAAAATAAATAAATAAAAAAATAAAAAAATACATTTGTGAAAAAGACTGACTGCACCTTTTTTTGTAATTATATTTTTTGTTTGCTTTAAGCTTTTTTTTTTTTTTTTAAAGATAACCTAAAAAAAAAAATCCCATCCCATTAGACAGAAATTCCTTCAAATTATTCATTCACTCCAAAGTTGCAACAACCTAACCACGCGTTTGGAAAATACAGCATTATTTGTACGCACATTAGTCATAAGTGCCTCGGTTCACTACAGCCATGGTTGCTAACACTGATGGGAAAATGCACACACCCTGTGTTTCTGTTGCTGAGGGAACAAAAAAAAAGGGCAGTAACTTGCAAGGAGCATGCATGACATAATATTTTTGATAAGAAATGGGGAAAAAAAGCAAAGGCCAGCAACCACTGCGTGTAGTACGGTGAAACTGTGAGCTTAGGTTTTGCTTCCAGCTTCCTAGAATCGCTTCCTTGGAAGTGACACAAGGGTAGGGACACAGCAGGTTTCTGATGTAGGTATCAGGGTATGGGCTTTTATTTAGATTTCAAATGTGTTCTTCCATTATGTCACTCTTACTGTTTTCTTAAAAAGCTGGGCATGTCTATGAGCATCATGTTGAGTTACCTACAGCCTGGGGTTTAAGCAATGCTATAGCTTGTGTAGAGCGCTCCATCAGAGGCCACCGCTTTCCCACTTGTATTTGCGCTTCTAGCAACACCTGCATGGCTGAGGACATGGGTCAACAAACTTCTGTTTCTCCAATAAACCAAAAACCACTGATTTAAGAGATTTCAGCCCATTTCCTGAATGGGCTTTTTTTTTTTTTTTTTTTTTTTGAATTTTCCGAACGCTTGAGCCCACTACAACTTACTGCCTTAATGGTAGAGAAGCCAGATGTGCATCAGTGAAGCAATGCTGGCTTGAGCTTTGCCCTTCCCACTAACAGTCTTGGGAGGGCACTTAAAAAAAATTAAATCCAGATTAGGATGCAGCCCTGCACTCTTGCAAACAGCTGCAGAAGCAGAGCTCCTGTAAGGGCAGAGAGATTGCCTGCACGCAGTCAGGAGCTCTGCAGAGCAGCACTGCCACAGAAAACAGCATCCAGAACTACCTGCCTCCTACAGACATTACCCACTGGGACTGAGGTGCATGAAACTGAATGATGTTTGCTTTGGAAACTCTGCTCACTGCAGGTGGGGCTGTTGCGGGAGGTAATCCAGGATATCCACTGATCGTTTTAAATAACGGACAGTGGAGGGAGGTTTCCCCTGTGCTAGCTTGTATTCTCTTAAATGCCTACCTCATTAAGCTCCTCATTAAAAACTCCGCTGTGCAAGATTTATACTTAATTTTTAGTAATAATTTTGGAATTCGTTAATTTTGAAATGGGCAGACCAGAAAACAAAAAACAAAACAAAAAACATGCACCAAGCAAAATCTAACAAGCTCTTTAAAAAGGGGGAAGATTAAGCAAGCAATGGCAAGTGACAACTTTATGAGTAATTAAACAGAAAGAGGTGAAAACCTCATTAAATTTCTATTCCTCCCAAATTCTGAATAACGTTAAATATATATATATATATATATATATATATATATGCATGTATGTATGTTGGCTGAATGTCTCAAGATACTGCTTTGCAAGCTTCCCCAGAAAGTTTTGGAAACGATCTTAAATGCGATCATCAACATCCATTATATCCCTCTAATCCTAAACATCATATGGAAGACATTAAAGAGTCATTTACACTGAGCATCCTCTGTGCTGCAGGACCCCAGAGCAACATGCCAGTTCCTTGAAACATGGCTTGGTTTCACAGTGCATCGAGCCTTGTTTTAATCACGTTTCCAAGCTGCTCTAGCGACCCAGACATTGCAAGGCTGGAAACTGGAAAAAACAACGTTGAAAGATGCTTCAGCTCAGCCTGCACTAACACACCAGGCTGTGCAGAAACCGTGTTGGCACCGAATGCCCCAGCAGGGTGCTATAATGCAGATTTTAGTAATACATATAGGTTTATATAGACACTGGGCAAAATACACATTCTGAGGCAGGAAAAAATGAAACAAATCCTGTGCATGTAAGTCCCTCAGAAGAAGGGAGCAGCTCTCCTCACTGTGACTCACCAGCCATCGCAAGAGACAGTGGCCCATAGAGACTGTGGTGAAGCTCTCCCCAAAATCCCAAGCCCTGAAGGCAGCACAAACCCACATGCAGAACATCTGCTGTGCCAGCACACTGCTCTCCTTGCTTCAAGGTGGCAGGTGAGATACCAAAAAACACATTCATACGGTGCTACATATGCTCACAGAAGGTACACCAACTGATATGTGGTACCAACTTCAATAGTAGCCACATGAAAAACACCCAATTGCAAAAACCGGGAGAGCATCAGAGTCTAAAATTTCAAAATGCTGAACCATATGCTCTTTCGACGGAATGGTCATTTATTAAAAGCCAGGGAGATAATAAAACATGGTTAATCCTTGTTCCTTGCACACAAATCCTGAAAGACAGAAGGTCTGCCTGCACTGGAGAGCAAACAGTTTGCAAGTTTGTAATTCTACTGGGAATGTTCAAATGGGTAGGGGGGGAAGACTCTGCATCTCCTTCACCTCAAAGGCTTGCATGAGCAGAGCTGAGACAGAAGTTATACTTCGCCTTAGGCTGCATTTTCTTTTCTATATCCATTCACCATTTCTAGTTTCCTTGCTCATAATTTGTATAGCTTGTGTACTTTGTTTATAATTGTATTGTTTTGTTTATAATTGTATAATGTATTATTTTGTATTACTTTGTTTATAATTGTATATGATTATTCCTTTATATGTGATGTGTAAGCCCTCTATAGTCTCCTGCAGCATTCCCCTGCCTGACTCTTATTTTGAATATACTCTCGTGCAGCAGCCAAACACTCCTGAAAAGCCTTGTAACAAGTTCACTCTGTATTCCCTACAGATGAAAAATGGCCTTAGTAAAGAAAATTCAGTTATAAGCTATTTAGTCAGAATTGTTTTTAAGAAGCCACTGTGCATTCATTACAAAAATAGCATGACTCCCAAGAAACAACTAGTGACATAATTCATTTGAAACTCTTATTCCCCATGCTTATGGGTGTTGCACATGGGGCCCTAATACATTAAGTCTTTTCAGTTTTTCCTCTATTAT
Organism: Aythya marila; assembly: GCF_965140915.1. Taxonomy (NCBI): domain Eukaryota; kingdom Metazoa; phylum Chordata; class Aves; order Anseriformes; family Anatidae; genus Aythya; species Aythya marila. The sequence goes on from NC_139043.1 coordinate 111,309,027, forward strand.
TCTTCACTCAGCAATACCAAATTAAATGCTCCCAAAGCCTACTGCCCACCTAAAGGCAAGGCTCGCTATGCCTTGAATTATAAATATGGATCATATCCTTCATTTCCATGCTAACAGTCTCCCATGAAGCCAAACCTAGAGACCAAAACTGACAAAATGACACTCACCTAAAGCTTAGGGAAATGCTTTGCTGCGAGATGCTTGGGGAGATTGTCTCGTGTTGTCAAAACTAAATTACCAGAGGAGCTGCACACTAAATGTGGGCTCTCTGGTGCTGCATCCATCCATAACCTGGCCTTTTTGGCACATCACAACTACAGCAGGCATTCAGAAAGCTCAGGGGAGCATTGCTCGGCCTATTTAGCAAGGACAAACACAAGACTCATGAAGTATACAAACACTTTATGACTAATCCAGACTCTTCCTTTGCCACCTCTCATCCTAGCTCTGCTCCTGTAACTGGCAATGGGGGAACAGGCTGGTACTTCCCCTGCACGTGTACTACCCAAGCTACTTCACAGCGGGGCAATGAGGAAAAAAAAGAAGGGCTGACTGTCTTTTCGTTATTACAAACTGTCAGGTTAAGCTCTAGGTATGCCTTTCAGCTCTGAATAAAGCCCTCAAAGGCAGAACATCACATTATTCCTTACTGCTTAAGCTTGGATTGACCAAAATTATCGCTAGGCTGGCTGCAAAATGTAGGCACATGCGAGGTCTCACAGGTGCTGGAGATGGCTGTACAGCACATACAGTTGGCTCAAGCCTCCTGAAAGTAAAGCCTCTGAGCTTTACATCCAGACTTAGCACCCTCAACCCCTCCTGCCTCACTTTGTGTGGTCTTGCATTTATCTTTTTCTGGCCTTTCGATTGCTCCTTGTTAGCAAAAATGAACAAAAACTGAATAGGCATATCACAGCATGACCAATTTTAATGCTTTTTTTCTTAAAAGCTGGTTATAAAAATTCAGTTGCAGTGGCTCTGAAGTTCACCATTAATGCTGTGAAATGCTTCACAGTGTTACAGAGGTTCCCACATGCTCCTTCTCTTTGAAGTCTCTGAGAAATTCTCATGTTTTACGGAAACTAATGTTAAGCTGGATGAAGGCTGCCAACGCTTTAAGGAGCATCAGCCAGAGGAATGCCAGGAAGAATGAATTAGTTCGGCTGCTCTCAGGCTCTGGTCCATGCTGCGCCTGCTGGTGCTTTGCCTGCTAGCTGGCCAGTCGCTTCTGCTACTGCCCCTCTTCCTTCTGTCTTGCAAACTGCACTAGAAGTACACTAAATAAACTATCTGTGCATGAAAAACTACTCATTGTTCATGTGCTGTACTAAATTAAGTAGAGACAGATTCCCAAATTCCATCTCTTTACTCCCTGCAAAGATGTCCTGCATCAGCATGTGACAAACTGCAGTCTCAGATGGAAAGGACAACCACCAGTAGGACTGCTGGAGCACTGCAGACACCAAAGCACAACAGAGTTTAGCAGAGTTCATCAGTGCAGAGATGGAAGTGCTCTGGAGAACAGAAGGGACTGCGCTAGCAGGGGAGAACGCTTCTTCAGATAAGCAGACATTAAAACCCATTTGTGGACTTATCAAACATCAACCTAAAAGTAACAATGCATGCATATCTGGACTATCAAACCAAATGGTGAAATTCAAGTTTACAGGTTTGACCCATTAGGATACAAACATCACAAAAGCATCAAGTAACAACAGCAATTAATGCAAACCAGGAAGTTCTAAAGGAAGAAAAAAATAATTTTACGCAGGATGGAGTAAGAGCTCTTAATGAAACAACCTTTTTTCAGTCCTTCCCTTGTGGTATGCCCTAAAATTCTCACTAGAGGTCACAGAAACAGTTGTGTAAGAAGCTGTGCAATGAAATGGGACAGTGCTTTTGTGACAGTTCCCATACTTTTCTCCTGTCTGCCTAGCTGAAATCTCTCTCAATCCGGCTCTTAAGCATCTTTAACTTGTATTCACCATAATCTGACTTCTTTTAGATCACCTCTTCCTTTTTTTTTTTTTTTTTTTTTTTAAGCCCACACACATTTAACTTGGAGAATTCACTTCAAAAGCTTCCTTCCAACTACTTAAGAGCACATAAATAGCTATGGAGGAACAAGTCAATAACATGGCTAGTGTACTTCCTGTTTCAAACAATGGCAAATGTAGGGTATTTTAAGAAGAAAAGGGACATTTTCATCCATCTTTCCATCTCCTCATATATATATATATATACACACATACCCCTATATAAACACACACGTGTGCACATCCCAATGCGTATATTTCCTCTGTGTGTAATTCACAGAAAAATAGATTGACTAACTTCCGGACCTGTAAATATAGGTCCGGAAAAAAAAAATATATAAACAACTAAGTGCAACATTTCAGTTCCAAGCTTAGTAATTGTCAGAAAGGTTATTTCCCATGTTCTGTGTCTTTAATTACTCATTTTTATCAGTTACTTGCACGCACTTTACCCTGTACTTCTTCCACCTTGGTTTTATAGGCATTGTGAATTTAAATATACAAGACTGATTCTGCAGATGAGATTAAAAAATAAACAATATGCTACAAGGACGTCATCATCTAATGATTTTCTGAACCTTTCAGAGAATATCTACGAGACTGAAATTTTACCCAGAATGGTAGGTAAATTCACATATTTGAATATAAGACCCCATTTATGCATTTCAAATGGACCACTAAATAGTTGAACTGTGGTAATGTGGTTTCAGTTCTATGTACTTAGAGCATTGTCTTCATAAGTCAGATATTCCCAGCATGTCATTTGTCTGGAAGTAGCAATCTTGCTAGATCTCCTCCAACACAAACATCTTCAAATTTAAAAATCACAGCAGGAAATCAGAAAGAATCGCTCCCTGGGGGCATCTGTACTCTCAGTAAAACATCAGCCTTTCTCTGTGTCATTTCTAGTCATCAGCTAGTTACAGACCCCGTTGTTTAATATGTATCTTGTAATTTCCACTCTGATTAACCAGACTGGCCAAAGTATTCAAACCATTACTTTTTCTTAGTGTTCATTACCAAATTTATTTACAAGAATTCAGTTACATTTAAAGGGAAACGGGCAGATTTTCTTGGCAAACTTCTAAAGCACCTTACAGCAGTTAAGTGTTGATTCCCTCAAACCTATGTTTTTCTTCACAGCCATACACATGATCATCTGCAAACACCAGCAGGGTTTCAGGACCCTTCCCCGGAAGAAACAGGTGCTGGAGAACTTTGCTCACTTGGGTTTTCAGTAATCTATATCACTTTTTAGCTATGTCCACTCAACATTTGAAAAGTTACCACCCTAGTAGCTTTAAAACACATGAAAAAAATCTTATCACTATTCTTTTCTTACTCAGTCAACCTTTTTATTACTTCTATGCAACTCCTGCTACATTCGTCCTGTTCACCTCTGCATTTGCTATGCTTTCTCATGGCACCTTATCTTTCCATGATTAACATGCACACAAAAACTTTTCCTTTGTACACACATTAGTCTCTTTTCACAGAGTAACTGCTTTATGTCAAAGCTAGAAGTGATCTATTTTCAACAAATCGGGCTTTTAAAGTGGTTTTTAAATAAACATTTGTAGGGCATGCAATACTTTCTTACCTGAACACAGTTGTTCGACTTTTGTGTAGTTTAAAGCTAGTATATCATTAACCCATGCAATGATGTCATGTCTGCTCATAGTCTCTTGGGTTATAGAGGTAGAGTACACGTTGACCGCCATTCCCCAGCTAAGAGAAAAAAAAGAACAGAAAAATATTTTTGACATTGTTTTCTGGTTACAGTGAATTCAGACTTGTTCAAAGAAAGAAGGAAAAGTTCCATCACTGCAGAACCTTTTCTCCTTTACTGAGAAAAGTTTAGTTTTGATGCCTTGACAACGTATAACCCTCTCAACGTCCTCTTGTACTCTGTGAATGCATGTCTCTTGATGTCATTGTGAACTTAAATAACCCACAAATGTACAGTATTCTCTGTAAAGCCAACAAAGGAGGAACAGAAAGAGTCAAACATAGCTTAAAGATATTAAGACAGAATCAGAAGCCTGGGATTCCTCTGTGCAGTGCTGTACAAGTACAGTGATTTGACACCTGTGCCTTAGTTTTTGCTACTGCACTGTGATCCAATTTCCCAAATCTGCATTTAATTTTCAGATAACTTATAGAAAATGTTCTACTTACTCAAATACCTATTTCTTACTGGGATAGGACCTTTTGGATAAGTAATTCAGTACCTAACAGTCACAGAGTTAACACCATAGAGCGAATCTGTTTTAAAATCTTACCAACCTTTATCCTGGAAGTAACTCAGATTCGCAACCCCAACTGTATGTTTGGAAAGCTGTTTCAGAGCCTGATTTCTCTAAATCATTTCCTGTCAGCTTAAACCCATTTGTTCTTCTGCCAGCATTATCCTCCAGCTCTAATGGCTTTTTCGTCCCCAGAGCTGATTTCATAACACGTTACAGACAGCAATCAGAGCCTGTCCCGATGCCCAGGTAGGTTAGATTAAACAAATCCATTTTTCCAGTCTCTTGCATAGTCAGATCTTCATTTGCTGGTCATGCCAGCAGTACTTCTCCAATGCAGCCGAGCAGAATTGCACTGTGTTCAAACAACATTTCAAGACCTTGGAAAAGGGCCCTTTACTTAGTATCTGCACAGTCACATCATTTCAAACATCTTCGTCTTAAATACACCTCTGTAGTTACTTAAGGTCTTTTTCTGCAAGTAGTTCTAATTCATTGTAGCATTTATCATCAGTCCCCAAGCGCATCTTACTGATTCTTATTTCCTATCATTCTACACTAGCCATATCTTTCCGTTGCAAGACATTGCTCAGAGAAAAGATGTGCGTATTCATGTTTATCTTACTGATACTTTCAAAGAGCTGAGCCAAGAACATTCATAAATAGAGTAAATAACATTCCCAAGACTAATCCAGGAAGTTCACTAATAACAAGCCATGTATGACACGTCTCAAAAATGATCATATAGTCAACAAACTTGCAATGTTATTCTTGAAAAGAAATGGTTTGCTGGGGACTCTACACCTTTGCCTCTAGCAACACATCCCATAGCTCACACCTGGCTGGCTCTGGTGTTAGCCGTGCCTCCCCCGCTGTAGACCTCAACTTTCTTTCTCAGTGAAAGAGAGCAGGACCTCCTCTGTGGGATTGGAGGCTTGCATGGATTATTTCCACTGAGATTTTGCAAAGATAACTGCTTGGAGCTTGATAAACAATTTTGCAGAAAACACCAAGACTGAAGGTTAACTCCATCTATTTTTAAGTATGCTGGAGCCACCTTAAAAAGCATACAAAAACAAAACAAAAACAAGAAAACAGCAGACTCAGTAGCATTTAAGTGTATAATTACATACAGCATTAAAGAATGAGATGATGAAATTACTAATATAGTTTAACTTTTTATGAAACAAATTTTTAGAGGCACAGAAGGTTGTTCAAATTGTTCGTATCTACTGTCAAAGAGATCCAAATCCCCTATAATTTGCCTTGGCAAGGGGGTGGGGAACAGGCCAGTAAGAGACAGCAGGCTCCAAAAATTCATGCTCTGATAGTCAGGGTGTGACAGAGCCAGCAGTGCCAGGAATTCACTCAGAACCAGGCTGCCCCTCGACCCACTTCTGTTCTGAAGTATGGAAGAAACCAGACTGCCCTCAGCCTTCCTGCGGGCTCCTGGACACGACGACTGATTGTACCAGCACAGCACTGAACTCACTGTGACAGTCAGCAAAGGCTGTTTTCTTGGCACACGTAAGTGCTTGGACTGAACTGAGAGCTGGGAACAAAGTTTAGAAACAGGGAGTGCCCTTTTATTCCTCAAACTACCTCATCATGGCTCATCCTGAAAGCTTAGCTTCAACATCGGGATGGAAGAGGGACTGAACAGGCAAACAGCATCTGAAGGTTAAAACATCATCTTTAGTGTTTTTACTTTATTATTTTCAGCCTCTTCATGTAGATAGGAAACTAACAAAGACACTGTCACTACTAAACTGACACATTAGATGCTGTTTATAAAGTCAGTTCAAGTAACAACTTAATAGTGAATTTAACATTGGCTTAAGATTCAGAATAGTGAGTTTGATATTAAACCAACAGTTTAATAGGGAACAATCCACCAACTCTAAAGAAGCCAAAGATACTTAGATGATAGCATTGAAATAGTGCTGCACCGGATTTGTAGTTGTCTTTAAGTCATCCAAATTTTAATTGGCCTCTTTTGGCCAGGCAGAAGTCAGAACGAGCACGGGCTGCCGGCAGTGAAAGCACCAAGGCTATCCTGCGAAAAAGATCAAGAAATCCCCATGCAGGAAGGAAGCAGAAATTCCCTCATTGCACTCTTCCAAAAGCAACTGCGGAGAGGAATGCCTGTCTTGCTGCAAGTGACGGGAAGGCAAACAAGCTCCCTGCCACACAGGATGGAGGGCTCCACTTCAGGAAACACGTAAATGAACAAACACAAGTTTTAAAATGTTACTCTGAAGGGTATCTGTAATATTACTTACGCTGTGCTCATAATAATTCCTTTCAGTTGTGATCTGTGGGTCAAGTAAAAGTTTATGCTAGTTGGTGGAGACAACAGCTTTACATCTGTATACGTAGGTATGCATGACTGGCTATCAATATGATTTTAAACAAAGTTAAGCAAAGTGAACCAGAATTTCTATTTAAGAAGTCAATAACATGCTGTCAATAACATTTATTCACATCAACCTGTTAACACAGGTCTGAATGCCCCACGGCTGCATCTGCTGGATGAGGCCACCACGTCCCTGGCGGTTTTGTCCCCCATCCTCCTCCAGCCACGACTTAAACCCCGCTAGGAAAGGTTTCCTTCATGGAACACACGCTCTAATTCAGTGCTCAGAGACACACACATCCTGTTTGCCACACAGACAGACCTTGGGGAAAAAAAAACACAAAAGGAAAATCCTAGGCAGAAGAGCTGCCATACACAGCGATGGGCAAAAATCCCGGTGCTTGAAATCCGCAGCTGGGGCCAGGCTTTCCTCGGTGACTCAGTGCCCGCGTGCTGAGCTATGTTGAAAACTCTGCTCGAGCCTGGAGCAGGGACAAACATCTGTAACGTGACGCACGAGGACAGCTGGGCAGGTGCAGACACAGCCCTTGCAGAGGGCCAAGTAGCGAACAAGTTGTTTGTACGTCCTAAAACGCCGCTTCTTCCGAACACAGTATTTATGTTTTCAGCTGTTAGGCTTTCCCTTGTTTAGGCTGGAGGCTCTCAAGCATAAGGCTGTGATGAGGCTTACACAAGCCTTAAAACAGCGTCCACCTCATGGAGACCTTTAAGCTTCCTTCAAGCAGATGCCTGGCAACCCTACAGTAACCAACAGCAGGCTGGGGCTAGCTCATCGCATCCCCTGCTCCACAGCACGCAGGTAGAGGTTAAAAACCTCTGTTACAGTGCTGCATAACCACAGAGGATTCTCCTTTTTTCCCTTATAAGAAACGGAAATTAAAATCCACAGCAAATATGGACAAGCCGTAAGAGTCTTTGCATACTCCAGGCCATTTCAGAAAAACGCTTTTACACTTGCACGCCTGACCACCATAAACTTGAGCTCATAGGATTAGTTAGGTGCTGAAAATCTTGTATATGCTTAAGTAGATCCTGAATCAGAAGGGCACAGGCTCAGCTGGTGCAATGGTACCCATTACACCCTAAGGAGGGTTCATTTTTTAAGGCATTACGTGCAGCACGCGGCGTCCAGCTACAGATAACTGCAGCTGTTACAAGGTGTTACCCAGCTGTGCTTACAGACAGCTTTGCAAAAGGCACATTTACTTGGCTTGTCAGAGGCGAGGAACTACCAGTTGTTGACAGCAGGAGCTGTCTTATGCCAAACCAGTAAAAATGGCAAGACTGGAAGGACTGCAGCAGGGACCTTATCTCCAGAGTAAATATTGATCACCTCCAGCCCCACCTGGCTTTCCTGTTGTGCGTGATTCGGCAAGGTACCGTGAGAGGTTTTTGAAGACAATAGCAAGACAGTATGACAGCTCAAAGAGGAGCCCTGCGGAAGCTGGTACCTGATAGCATGGGGATGGATAGATAACTCTGAGCAGAACAAAAGCTCTCCCAACAAAACCTGCTGAAGCGGCAGATACAACAGAAAGGCGAGGATGAGACAGATAAAAAAGACTGCCCAAGCTTCTCTAGGAAAGGTGAGGTGAAAGCTGCTGCAAAACGAGGATCCCTGAAGGAAGAAACCTGCAAGCCTCAGTAGCCACATCCCTACAGAAGGAAAACATCCTTTAATACAATATAATCCTGAAATGGCAGCTGATTTGCAGCTGGGCCTTGTACACACCTTTAATATTCACTGCCTACAGCCTTGGCTGTAATCATCAGCGGGCAATTATGCTCAAGGTTGTCTTTACTGTAAGGAGTCTCGAGGACAGAGAAATAACACAAAAGGCACAGCGCAATTTTACCAACACCAATTTACCAATTCTTACTCCCCCTTTTGACTTATGCTGTACTCCTGCAGCAAATTCAATGGCCATGACCGGCTCCCTCAAATCAGAGCAGTAACTGAGCTGCTGGATCAATACAAAGGCTCTGTCTAGTCGGAAACTCAAACAGTGAAAGATTAATCACAATGAAGTACTGCCACAGAAGAAGAGGAAAATAATCCTCTAGGTGTAAGATCAGGGGAAATTCACAGACTGCAAAAATACTGAATGTCAAATCCCCTGTGCTCCGTTCCCATGTTACTAGATAGACCTGACATGCTAAATGTATTTTATAATCCATGGATTTCATTCACTTCTGAATGTGATTTTAGCTTCACAACATGGATCATATTTGAAGACCTGAAATGATTTGTGACGCAAGGTACAGAGTCTAGACAAGACTGAAGCAATCCATGCACGTTTAAACTGCTTGAACCCTGCAGTATTACCATTTGACACAGTAAACAGAGCATATTTCGCATTGTTCCCATTGCAGTCCCCTGTTTTAAGTGCAAGAGAGGTTAGAGTACAAAGAGATTTACTCTGACTGCATTAGTGCACCATTAGTAATATTATTTTTAAAGTTTTGTTCTTTTAAGTTAGAGGCTGTCCGCAAATGCTGGGATCTTCTGACCTACACAAATGTTATGATGGGTCTCAAGAACTGGTTTAGACCCAAATCTGAAAAACTTTTAAGACCAATGGTAGTTGTGTTTTGTGGTACATATGGCCTTAGAAAATGTAAAAAGAAAACCCAAACCCGTATTATCTGGGAGGCAGAAAAACATTGGTTCTTTTCCAGACATTCAGTTGCCCCAAATCTGAAAAACACAATCAAAACTATTCAAACAATATACATGGCTTGAGCCAAAACCTCCGAGATGGCCCAATAACTGGCAATGCAGTACACTGCCTACTGCTTACTTTTTGCAAAATAGCTTTAAGTTTATTCACTAAACAGTTAGGAAAGTAGGATAGTCAAAAAAAAAAAAAAAAGCACAGTTATGACTTTGAAGAAAATAACTTCAGTGCTTGGAATATTTCAGGGCACCTGAGGAAGAAAAGCAACATTCACAGACCCACTTGAAATATTTTTATTATTGTTTTTGATCTGCAAGTCATATTTTCATAGCATAAACAATGTTCCCCCCCCCCCCTCAGACTACCTTCATTCCCTCACTCCTCCTGCTGCCACTGGAGCTATATGGCAGTGCAATGCATAATGTTGTATCTCTAAATACTAAAGCTTTTTCCTCACCCCCCTCAGGATTTGCCTTTGTATCCAGAAGTACAGTGCAATATTAACAATTAATTACAAGATCTCTCAACTTTGGCTGGAACTATTTGCACATCCTGGTAGGCTCCCTATCAATTTCGATGTGTAAATGAACCCTAACCAAAATAAACATTGTCTTGCCAAAGGAAAGGTAGAGAGCAGCAGCTCACACTGCATAGAAGTGACTCGCCCTCCCGTAAAGGTGGCTCCCCCTGGTTATGAGCAAAGCTCAGCGCTGCACCTGAGCAGGCACTTGTTATCATGGGGACAAGAGGATGCACGAATTCCAGTATGAAATCATGCTACTACAATTTAAGAAGACATCTTATTAATGACGAACCACGAAAACCTTTGAAGTGGGCTGAATGGGAGGAACATAAGCGTGGCAAGGCGGTGATGTTAAAAAAAAAAAAAAACAAACACGACTGCTTTTTCTTACAGTTATTACCCTCCCCCGCAAGGCTTTCAACTCGGAGATCTTAAGCTTGAATTGCTCCTCTGCTGCCCCGAAGGCAGACATTCAACCTGTACAATTTTCACAATAGGCACTGGTAGGCTAGTCTGCCTTTCACAATAGGCGTTGGGATTGTGGGGAAGGGAAACTGATTCAGAGAAGAATTATTCTCAGACTTGTGTTCTATAATAAGCCCAAGCCAATTAGAAACACCTACATTATAGTATAGAGAAGCAGATATATGATAATTTTGTTACTAGAAAACCTTGGAAAAGCTGATGAAGAAACAAACATTTAATCTTCTCTGAAACAAAGTCTCAATTCACCAAGACAAATGTGGGAGTTTTAATTCTCCTTGTATTTTTATCTCCTACTGAAATTAACAGATTACTAAGCATACACTGCCGATCACAATATAGCTAAAGGATTTCTAAGAGGTTGCACATGGCATAAAGGTAGCAGCAGCACTCACTATGGAGGAGAAAGGGTTTGCAGATGCCTCTGAAGGCATAACAGATGAACCTTCCACCTTTCTGCTCCCACTGGATGGTGGGTGGGTAGTTATCGTTTCAGATGGTAAACCCCAATGCTTGAGCAAATGCAGATTTACTGGAAAACAGAGACAGCAGCTGAGAAGAGCTTGCCCTTAAACCCACTGCCCACCTGCACACAGCGCCTGACCTGTGGGGCACAATGGGGACAGCCCAAGCAGTCACACCAGTGAAACACATGCCCCTGACAAGGAAGGGACAGGAATCATCACAAACCCCGATTAAGGAAAAACAATACTCCTGGAAACATCTCACAGGCACCCAGCTTGCCAGGCACCTGAGGCATGATTTTGGAGAAGCCTGGTAGCAGCAGCCCTGCTGCAGCACCCGCTGCTGCCTCGTGACGTTTCCGCCTTGCAAGTCCCAAAAACAGCGTGGGCAGGCCTGGGAGCTTCAGCAGGGACGGGATCCAGCTAGCTAGTGAGATGAAGTCACCAAATTAATTTAGCGTTGACCTATCCGGAGCTTTGCTGCCCCCCCCCGATGCGGATACATTGGGAGGCGAAGGGCTGGAGCAACACGCCGATGTGCTGCAGGGTTTTGTAACACCCCACAGCCCTCCTCGCAGGGGGACAGCAGCCCCTAGGGCCCCGTGCATGGCTGTGATGCAGCAGCACGGGGCTGGGAAGAAGGGAGATGGGATTAAACAGGGGGAATGCAGTCGCTCGATGCTAGCAGGCAGCTGCAGCTTGCTAGGAGGCTTAACACAGCTTGCTTGCAAGGCGCGGGGAAGATTGGGTGATGTCTCATGGGATGGGTGCTGTGGTGGCTCAGGAGATGGACTATGATGTGCTTTCTCTGCTCTCCCCCTCTGCAACACAGTGCAGAGGACGAGGATCTTGCCACACACCAACTTTTCTCTCCTGCACGAAAACAAAATGCAGATGCACACTGTTTTTACGCCCCATTTCTTCTAACCCCGACACACACACATTACACACAGGAACAGTGCCCTTTGCACAGAGCCTCCTGAGCAGGCACCCTGAAGGTGCACAGCATTGCACCTGGGGAAGGAGCAGTGCCACAGCTGCTGCCCGTGCAAGCATCCCAGGGCACACGGAGAACCGTGCCTGGCTCTGTCCCTGGCAGGGCAGAGCCCACGGGACAGAGCCAGGCAGGCAGCCAGCTCCAGCTCCTGCCGGAGAGACCATGGCAGAAAGGTGACGACACCGAGCTGGGCTACGGGACAGCGTTTATTTTAAGCTACCTTCACCCCACGGTTGTAAACAAGCATGTGACAACAGATGAAGCAACACGCAGCCATGCTGGCTGCTTTCGCCCATGCATCACTCTCTAAAACGCGGCTCTGTATTTTTGTAACATAAAACACGAAGCTCTAGCATGGTCGCCCAGGGTGGCCACTGCCATTTGGGGCTCAGGGGACAAGCAGCAGGACTTCTGCTGCCTGTGCAGGGCACCCCACAGGCAGGCTTCTGGGACCAAGCTCTGCAGCATACAGCCACAACCTAACCCTTGCCAGCACCATGCTGCAGACCACTGAGCACTGCTTTTTACTGAGTCATGTCCAGAAATCAAGAAGAAAAACAACAAAAAAAAAATCTGAGTTTTGACATCTGAGTCTGTTGAATTAGGCCCAAATAAAGACCCCCATCTTTGTCTCACACAAACTCCCCACAGAGCATTATTAATATTAGAGAGATTTCCAGTGTTAGCATTTCAGCCACAGAACTTAATTTTTGTTTTGGACACCAACTTAACTTGACCTCTTCCCTTGTTTTCATGACTTCATACTATAGCAGCCAAGGAGATGCTCTGAAATTACTCTGGTACTAGAAATATTACTAGCAAATGACTTGTACTTAAGAATTAATCCTACTAAGGACTACCTAAGATAGGACTGAACTTCTAGCTGCAATTGCTTCACTGCTAAATTAATTTTAGAGCAACTGGAACTAGAATTCGCTAATCCCTCGTGGAGTAAATTGCCCTTTATGAACACGTTAGCTCAACCATCTGTGATTTATGTAATTTTAATGTATTATTCTTGCTGTGAGCCAGTAACCACAAACTTATTTTACCTTTGTTGCACTACCCATGCAAGCGCTGAAGTTTCCAGTACAAAGTAAAGCTACCCCCAAACACATTTTTTCAGCCATGCTGTTCTTTGAAGGTCTGTAAAGACAGTGTTTTCTTCTGGTTTTCAATCTTAAAAATCTCCTGCTGATCTGAAGTGGGAAATACCCAAAGTTTTGTTTTCCCCAGTCTTCTTTAGATGGTGCTTGCTGCTTTGGTGCAGCTGCAATGGTAAGACCAGAATTACTGGCAGTTACAGCAGTCGTTATCTGTGAGCCCCAGCAAAGCCTTGTACCTTAAGCTAAGAGAAGCATAGATGTCCTGTTTAATAGGATTTGGCCTCCGTTCATGGAATATCTTGAGGTCAACTCCTAAAGTATATTGCTTCCAGCTGGCAAACGGTGACATTAGCAAGTTCAACTCCCACAGTAAACAAGACAAAAAGCATTTATTGCTTGAATTACCTTCAACTACACGTAACTGCAGTTAAGTTAATAACCTGTGCTGCAATGTGAATATTTAGATTCTTCAGCCCTGTCAGTGTTGGCGTAGGTCACAGGACAGGACAGGTCTGCACCCCTCCCTGTAAACCTAAGTCAAACTTGGCACACATCTGACATAGCTCGGGAGCTGTGCCTACAGCCAAACATTCCCCACAGATTGAACTTATCAATAATGTTAGCATTTTCTGCATGAAAAAATATACAAGTCATTAAAAACAGAAGGAGCGATTTATCAGCTTTTAACTTCAAAACATAATCCTTAATTGCAATGTGCATAATTAGTTTTATGACACAGCAGAACTACCCTTCTGCTCCACAGTGTGTCAATGAACTTGTGGTCATCCCCGGGTACTAAATTGCAGAAGTAGCTCCCAGTGACTTACAGAAGGCAGCATAAAATAATTAATGCACTGCAGCAGCAGCAGAAATACAGCTTTGGCAAGAATTAAGCTAAAAAGCAGTTGAACTGAGACTGCATGCATACATTTTTCTTTCCCATTTAAAACGTTTGGTCATAGGATGGTTTCACCTTGGTGACAGCACTAAATTTGTTGCCATATGATTTTTTTCCACTGTCAGAGCCCCTGATTTCATCACTTCCTTTTGTGTGCTGCATTTTGAACTCAAGGGCTGTTTATGCCTTTGAGAATTACAGAATAGGATCATGAAGTGATTTAGGCAGGCAGGGAGCTACAGAGATCATCCACTCCAGCCTCCTGGTCGCAGCAGAGCCAACAAGAGAAGGTTGACGATGGCTCAATTTAGCCAAGTGCTGAGCCTCTCCAAGGACAGGCACCCCACAGCCTCTCTGGGCACCCTCTTCCAGTGTTAGACTATCCACACTATGAAAACTCATCTCCTGCTATCTTAAGAAATCTACTGTTGCAGCTGCTGACTGTCCATGCCTTCCATCCTCTTCCTGTGCACCTCAGGATCTGTATCTTGTATAGCTTTGAAATATTAATGCGGGCAAGGAGTGATAAAGACCCCAAACAGTAATTCAGCAAAATATAATTAACCCCATTCTGCATAAACAGGTTTTCAACAGGGCAGCTATTTACATGTGAATGCTGTCCTTTTAGGAAAATTTATCTCCTTTATTCAACCAATTACCATTTCAGTGCCTCCATGTTCTCAGCACTCTCGCACGCGACAGTCTTTCTGTGTATGTAAGCTCCCAAGGGACTTTCATATCACTGCGTTATGTACCCCACTTCCATACAATTACTCCCAGATTCTCTAGTTATTTCCATAAGCTATGATTTGCAAAACACTGAATCCATAAGTAAAGCAAACGCATATTCTACTTCAAATATTTCAGTGCTTCCTGTTCATGCTATTACTGGACCAGCTCTACAGAGATTAACCTTAAGAAGTGAAGCACAACAACCATGTAAAATTTGCCTAAAATGAATTTTCACCCCCCCCCAAATTGTTTAACACATATTGCCAGCGAGCCCTTCCGAGAATCAACACCGCATTCCAGAGTGACAAGCAAGAATTTGCATTCAAGTGCATCTCTGAATAATTGCAGCTGTTTGGGTAGAAAATTTGTGCGGTACCACGGAACCCTGTTGTAGAGAAAATATTCACCTAAGTTATCCCTAAAAGGTAAAACTGAAGTCTCCAGATCTCTCTGGCTACCTCATGGTAGCAAGAAACATATTGGAAACTAAACCTCTGAAACAATACACACAACCACGTGGAAAACCAGGAACACACACCATCAACTTCACATATGACTACAGCAAAATAAGCCATTCCTTTGTCATCTGCCATGCTGGAGGATAAGGGTCCATTTCACACACAAGAAATCCCAAACAAATCCCACACTGAGCATTCCTTGGTTTGCGTAGCTTGTTTAAATATTGCTTCAGACCACTCTTAGGTTTCAGTTTCGATTCACAGGAGCTCACTCCAGTGTTGCTGGCCATGCCCCTCCACCCATACGCTCCATCTTCCATCACCTCACCCAAATTTCAGTCCCCTCCATCCCTCGGTCAACACAAATGACACAAGACAGCCATACACAAGGCCAGAACATCAAGACCACGATCTGCATGGCATATTCCTCTCCAAGCAGAGCTATTGGCACAGTGGTAGGATTTCCTACGGAAGCTACATCCTTAAGTCTCTACTTACTGTTTAATGTTTACATTTCCTGTTTGGATAGCACAGAAAACACACTGGATTTAATACAAAAGCATATTCAATAAGCATAGAGCTCTATGCAAAACAAGAAATCATTTCAACGCAGATAAGCCAAGCCATTTAACGGGAGTGCTTTCAGTGCAGAGCATTCTCTATCAAATATTTAATAACTCAGTGTACCATCAGAAATTTAGAGAAATTTTTGTCCAAAAAAGACAGGTAGATTTTCATTTTGTCTTCATGCCTAATGCATGTAAATCAACAGAATTGTGATAAAAATAAGAACACCATTGCTTTAAAAAACCTGAAGAGTTAAAAGCACTTCCAGTAAACTTTTATAGCTGATATTCCCCTTCCCCTCCCACCTAATTATAATGAAACAATATGATGGAGATGCTTTATTGGTGAGTCAGGCAGCGGGGATGCGAGCATGGCAAGACTCGAGCAGCTATTCAGCGTGACATGAACACCATCCCTGGAAGAAACACACGGATGTTTTCCACTTACTTTCCGTGGTACCGATACTAGAAGCAAGCGAGCAGCACCGCTAACCAGAAGCTGGGAATCAGCGAGGGGACAGGACCCAAAAGCTCTCACACGCTGTCCCAGCACGGCGTGACTGACTGCTGTCACCGCCGCTACTCCAAGCCTTCGTGCCATCCCGTGCAGTGGTTTGCGTGATTGAGAGCAGATGTGGTGAGGCCACTCGTTTTCAATTATCAAACAAAGGCTGAAAGTTGCATCTCCAAATGAAAAGCTGGCACTTGGCTTGATCTTCTTCCTTACCCAGCCTTTGCTATAATTATCTTGGGAACGAGGAAGAAGAAAATTCTGCCAAACTGACTGACCTTCCCCCACCCCAAGCCCCAGAACTGAAACCTCTGAAGATATTTTTAAAAAGTCACTCATTCAAGTGCCAGGGCTTGAAATGTAGGCCTACTGCACTTGCTTTTTTTTCTTCTCACTGTCTCCCAAAACGAGTCCTTCTATCTCAGGTGGTTACTCCAGGTATCCCACACAGGAGACTATTCCTGTAGCCCAGCCTGCAGTGGGGTGGTTGCATCTCCCTTGCAGGATTCATTCACATAGCAAAAGAGAAACTCAAATAAATAGGTTTAATCAGGTTCTCCTGTTCCATAGCCCTGCTTCCAAATCACCTTTCCTTCACAAGGCAGCATTTTTAGTGCCTGTTTCCCCACGAGGCTCGACTGAGGCAACCAAGCAGAAGCCAAAATGTCTGCTTCTGAAAATGACAGCATCAAGCTCGGTTCTCTCCTATCTTAAATTCGCTCCTGTTTTCGTTAGCATGCTAGAAGCACATTGCTGTTGCTATGCAACTCAAAAAGGTAGTTTCAAAAAAAAAAAAAAAAAAACAAAACTCAAGCACACAAACAACATCCCCCACATGCAACAAAACCAGAGGCCAGCCTCCCACCTCCAGGATGTCTCAAACCCACAGCGCCTGGGTGCAGCTCAGCTGCTCTCAGACCTCCTTTGGTGAGAGGGCCTGGGCACAAGCCGAGAAGATGGCACTGCCTGAAAGCTAGTCTCATTTCCTGCCACAGACCGGGCTGTCTGTGAAGTGCTGGCTGGTTGCTTTCCTTCCCCACCCCCTCCATAAAGCTGCCTCTCAGCCCCCATTTTAACAGACAATAACCTCATCCACCAGATACCGTGAAAATATTCCCTTTAAGGAAAGCCTAAATCCAGGTCAAAAGAGGTAGCCCAATAATGCAGGCACAAAACATCTAGGCTTCAAACCACTGATGGATGCAGTACTGAGCAGAGCCATCCTCGTAGCCTCTCCTACATCTCCATGCACTCACAGGTGAACCCCAGCTACCCTGAAGCAGTTTCACCCTGTGCTTTCTGAGGGCTGGACCTGTCCAGCTGCAGGCACTCACCAAAACCGTTCTGCCTGGACAGAGCCCTCCCAAATCACAAAACAAGATTAAAGAAGAGCAGCTGCAGCAGGGACAGGAAGCCAGCTTTATGAAAGTGAAAGAAGAGAAACCAGGAGGTACCTCAGCTGGCAAGTAACCAGAGCGCTTTCTGCATGGTCCCTCTTACCCTGGCTGCTCATCACCAGGGTGGTCTTCTCCCAGGCAGCTAGCAACCATCCTGCTGCTTTCCAGGTGCTCCAAGGACAAGGGGTTATCACAAACACCACTTTTAGAAAAGCTCAGGCCAAATTCACAGGGTGTGACTTCTTACAGGCATTTACGATTGCCTTTCTCCTGCTTCCACTGCAATTTAAGGTAAAGCTCTCATGACCTGCAATAGCAGCAGTTAGTCCAAGAGCAAACACCTCTAACGGTAACGTGTGAAGTTATTAATGTATTTACTAGCATTTGCTTTAGCAGCATTTACTTTTGCAGAGGATGAAAACAGTCCTGCTCGTTGGTATGACAAACAAGAAGACAACATGCTGCATTTACTCAGTACTTTTTTCACCATTGCCAGCAAGAAAATCTGGGGCCTTAAGCTACTGATGTTATCAACACAAACTGTCATTTTTAAATTCAGAGGAATCATCTGCTTACTGTATGCATGAGGACCTAGCTTTGGGGGCAGCCCCATGGGCAGAACAGGCTCACTAAGGTGGCACAGGAGCATGGACCAGTCCCACAACCACCTGCCTCCCGATATCCACCAGCAGCTGGGAAGGTGGAGACCAGACCAGATTTTGATGTGACACAAATCTTGACTTGCAGCAGGAGTTAGCGGCTCGTCCTGCACTGAAGGACAGCCAGACACACGCTGCAGCACGCCACAGCTTAGTTCAGTGCTGGGTGAGGAAATCACCGCTTCCACCCAACTTTCATTATCGTGCACGGCATGGTCACATGTCGGCTGCTTAAGAAACCGTTTCCAAGAAGACACGACACTCAGGAAAGCCAAACATTTAAGGGATACCATCAGAAACATACATAGTGACAGATAGAAACTTTGTTTTTTCTGTTTTAGTTTCTTTTAGCTTAGCAATTTAAGCAAAAATAACCAGTAAACTAGCCTCCTCCCTGCCTTTCTTGAAAGCTCCGGGTACAAAACTAAATATAGCTGGTGTATGAAGGACCAGATCAAACCAATTTTCTAGCAGCACATAGATAAAACAGCAGTTAGAGGGCACAACAGGTTGACCCTTTTTAAAGGGAGTGTTTTAGGCTAGGCATGCCCTTAAAAACCTGATATATTCCAAGTCTGTACAGCTAGCTTTGAAAACTACGGTGAGCTGATCAACCATACAAAACGCCTTGTCCCTGGCAAAAAAAAAACAAACACCACAATTTAAAACAAATTCTCCACCCAGATGTTGATTTGGTTTCTCGTTGAAACGTTTCAGTCTCCTTTGAGCATACAAATAAAACTATAATTAAATGCAATGCTGTTCTCAGAAATGAGCCCAAATCTATTTTGGCCAACAAAATGACACCTCGGTTCCAACCAAGTTGTAAAGTCAGTCTCCTGATCTGGAACACACACAACTGACACATGCAAATCCTTCCTCTGGAATAGAAACAGAGTTTTACTGGAGAAGTGCTGATTTGGTCCAGTTATTTACTGCAGAAGGTAACATCTCCCTGTGACTCAATTTTATGCCAAAGTGCCTGGTTTCCATTTACCAGCTCAGTGAGGCTGCAGGAGAAACTTAACACCTTGGGCCTGTATGTCCCAGTCTGCAAGATATAATATGTCCTTTGGAAGACTTGTGAAAACTATTTGTGGCTGTGCATACAGAGCACATGGCTGGAGCTCATGTGGTACAGGTTCAATTCCCCACTGCGTCCTCAACGTGGTGGATAACGGAGCAACTCCTTTCATGTCAGCCTCCTATGTTGTAAAATGGTATAAAATTTACCTTCTTTTAAAGTCTGCTTCAGGAGTGACATAGTGAGGCTCTGGTGGTAGCCTGCTAGGTGTTTGAAAACAATAAAGCTTCCCTTTTTGGTTTACCAGTTTAGATGTCCTCAGACCCATCTATTATGATCAACAAACACTAAAGTTGTTTTAAAGTACTTATGGACTAGAGTAGGTCAGAAGCAGTAAAAATGAGGATGCATTTCTGATATTACAGGAGAGAGGAGCAAATGCTCTCTGGTAACTCCTGAACCCCTACAAAGGGGGTAGGCGCAGCTCAGCTGAAGAGCAAAGCTGCAGTACGCTAGGGCCCATTGCAAGCAAAGTACTCATGGATCCGTGCAACTGCCGACCTGATGTCATGCTCCAGGCTGTGCTTAATGACATATTTATTCCATATTTCTAGATACAGATGGAACAAACCAGCCCAACAATCAGAGGCATAGCAACTTGATGTGTCATGGGGTGAAGTTGTACAGGCTGCTCCCTGTGCCTGCTCCCAAGCCAGCATGGCACCCAGCACAACAGTGGCCAAGTAACATGGGTCTGAACCTACTGATCTCAAATATAAGATATTTAAGATATTTAGTGATCTCCTGCTCCACCTTGAACTTAGCTAGGCTAGTTTGGGCCTTGCTGGTAGAGATTTTTATGGAAGTTAACAGTATTATTTTCCAGTTTCAAGGAGAAGTTTCACTGCAGTTTTCACATATTTTCTTGAAGGCTTCCTTTGTGTTATGATTAACACTTCACTTTTCACCTGTAGCCCTAAGTACCACATTAAGTAAACATTCTCACTGCAGGAAGGGGGGATGGACAGATTTGGGTGCCACGAGTCTGTAGGTAAGGGTAGGATTCCACACGGAAATGAGAACCTAAACAGGAATCCCCTGTGGAGTTTTTTGTTGTTGTTGTTGTTGTTGTTTGTTTTTGTTTTTTAAACTTTGTGCATTAAAAGGTTTACTTCCTTAATGCTTTTAATTAAATTATTTACTTCCCCAAAATAGCACACAACATCAGCATTAGCGGCTCTGCATTCCTTTATATTCCTGCAGATGGACAAAAGGATGCAAAGCCCTACAAGTCTCAAAGAACAGCCTTTCCCTTAGAAGAACCAGCCTTTCATTCAGATGCAGAGCAATTCCACGGTTTCTAGAAAATTGGGCAATTGATATAATTATTCCTGTCATCATGTGCTTAACACAGCAGCCTCACAAAATGCCTTTTCTAGACATGGCTCAGCATATAAGACAGACAGAAGGACAAGAAACCTGACCCGTTGATGGCTGCAGAAAACTACATGTTGCAAAAGGATAATGGAGAACCCTATTCAGAGGTTTTCCAGGGAACCCTTCTGAAAGAAAGCAGCAAAGATAGCAATCGGTAGCACCTATGATTCATGCATTCATCTTTAGTGGCTGTAGCACGTTAATTCATCTCAAATCAATTGCATATTTCTGCTTCGCTACATGGTGGAAATGCAGCTTCCCACCAAACCGGAGCCTTTCAGCGCTCAGCAGCGATTCAGATCAGGGAAGCGAGGGCTCCATTTTTCCTGCAAGGAGACGCAGGTCCTTACAAAAGGAAAAAAAAAAAAAAGCCACGACAGTAACGTGCCATCGCTCCTTTGTGCTGAATGCGTGCGCCGGGGCTTTGCCGACAGAGGTAGGAGCAGCTCCGAGGAGAGGGATGGATGGATAGATGGATGGATAGATGGATAGATGGGATCCTGCGGCAGCGCCCAACACACGCCCGCTGTGCTTTTGGGCACGCTGCACGACCCCACCTGGGTGCACGACCCACGGCACCGCTCAGTGCCGGAGATTTTCTCCGGGGCTGAGCCACCCGCTCTTGTTTTGATCCAGCGGCCGGCCAGATATGTGGAAGCAGCATCACTTCCATTTCCTGCTGCTCCCAGGCCAGGCTCCCAGGGGCGTGCAGCGCTGCGCTGCTCCGCGGGGGCACCGCTCGCTGTCAGCCGGGCGGCATTTAAACAGCCGGGCACGGCGAGATGAGACGGGGCTGCCGCTTTTTTCCTGCCTTTTGCTTTTTTTTCCCCCCTTTATTTTTCATTTTTTTTTTTTCCCATTTTATTTTATTTTTTTTACTTTTTTAATTTTTCTTTTTTCATTTCATTTTTCCTTTTTTCTTTTTTCTTTATATATTTTTTCATTTTCATTTTTTCATTTTTTTCATTTTTCTTTTTTCCACTTGAAATTTTTTCCCCTTTCCCCCTTTTCCTTTTCATTTCCCCCTTCCTCCCTTTTCCCATTTCCGTTTTTCCTTTTCCATCTTTTCCCTCCATCCTTTTATTTTTCCCTTTTTTCGATTTTTTTCAATTTTTTTTTTTTTTCATTTTCTCCCTATTTTTCCCCCAACTCCCCCCTCTCCCCTGCACAAGGCCATCCATCCCCCGTCCCCCACCACCGTGGGGAAGGAGGGGGATGCCCGCAGCCCGGCCCCATTCCGCAACGCCCCCTCCCTTTCTCCTTCCTCCTCCTCCTCCTCCTGCCGCAGCCGCCGCCCGTCCTCTCCCCCCCCCCCCCCCGTTTCCCCACATCCCCTACCTGTAGGAGCGCTCCCCCCGCACCGTGTGCTTCCTGAAGGGGATGATGGTGCCGTTGTCCTGGATGATGTCGTTGTTGTTCTCGCCATTTGGGGACAGGGCTTGGGTCGGTCCGGGCATTGGCGCTCGCTCCCCCGCGGCTCCGCGCCTCCTCCCCGCCCCAGCGCTGCGGCTCTGCCTGCGGAAGGTGCTGGCGGCCCCCGCCTGCCGCCCGCCCGCCCGGACCCCGCCCCGCCGCCCCGCGTCACCGCGCCACGTGACCGCCCGCCGCCATGGCAACCGCCCGACTCCGCGCCCCCCCCCTTCCCCTTGTGTGTGTGTATATGGGGGGGGGCGCCGAGCAAGCTGCTCACGAACTGGTGTGCCTCAACACCCAAAAAAACACACAACCCAGAGCAACTACTCCATAAGCAGTCCTCTGTGACCTCCAGGCTGTTACATGTAAAAAGACCAACAAATACTTGAGCACATATCACATCCCCCCCCCACCTTCAAAAGAACCCCCAAACCCAACCCGCTTCAAAATAAATAGCTCTAAAGCTGCAGATCAAATGAAAGCAACACGATTTCTAGCATGTTCCCAGAAGCACACGCTGATGTTCCATCAAAGCTCAAAAATTTTCTCAAATGAGTTTGATCAGATACACACCAGATTATTTTTTTCCTGCATGCAAAAGGTGATTCTACAAGATTACTTAATCTTTATCTAGCTTTTCAGACTAAATAACACTGCTGAAAGCTGAGCTTTGGGGATTATTATCATGATACACACGATAAAGATTCTAGATTCACAAAGAAACTGTAAGGTGAGTGCCACCAGTACCTAGACACCGGCTGCCCAGCACTTGGGTTTAAATCAGGTGCCCACATTAACACACTTGCACAGAGTGATCCCTACCAGAAGTTAAATTAGCCTGCCGATTTGCCACAGCCGTCTGAACACTGAGACAAGAGGCTTTGTTTATTGTTTCTGCCAGATTTTCCAATATACTCAAAAAAATTGCTTTCAGTAACCAACCTATGGACATTTGCAGATGACATACCTAATTGAAAAATGCTCCATTCATCTGGCAACAGTAAACCCAGTGGAGAAAGTCTCCTTTGAACCTTTTTAAAAACAAGCAACAAAATATATTCTGCTAAAAAGGGCCAACAAGCCTCTTAGTAACACTCAGGAGCAAGGAGAAGCCAGCAATGCTACATCGTGACAGAATGTAAAAATAATCTATAGCAGGTCTCTCCCTGCCAGACATAACCCTACCTGCTCTGCTAGGCAGCGAGCTGTAAAACACTCTGCTACCCTAACTTGTAAAAATATTTTTATTTCTCCACCAGTGGCAAAGAACAGAAGCTTCTTTATTGAAGCTTCCAAAACTGTTTAAAACATCGACTGGCGAAGCTACGGCGGAGAAGTGCAGGTGAGGACAGTGCGGCAGCCTCCCTGCAGACCCCTTATTGCCTTTGCATTAGGATTAAGTGCAAAAGAACCTCACAGCACCTCAACATAATGCCTTACCTTTATCACGGCTGAGCCAGGCCCAGGCAGAAGCAGCTCGTTGCTGGTTTTCAGACAGCACATGCTGCTTCTGTTGATTTAGCACAGCCTGGGGGACACAGGGTGCAGTATGGATCTCATATGCATGGCACTCCCTCCGCTTACACCTCCATTTCTGAGGAACATGTGGCCCATGAGCACAGCCCTTATCTTTCCGTGCAGGAAGCCACCACTTCATCTTCCTGCTTTCAGCAGCCTGGGCAAAGTCTCTGAGATGTGGATCCAGCGGCACAGAGCGAGAAACAGGAACCTGCCGCTATTATCAGGTGACTGCAGCCCTGCTGACTGTACAGCTTTTGGATGCAGTGAGCATACAGACAAACGCAGCTCAAAGAGGTCAGATTGGTCATACAACACACATCTATGAACAGTTGAAAGCACTGAAACCTAGTACTCACGTGCTGTAAGTACCACAGCAATAGATGTAGGAAGGGACCTATGGAGGTCACTCAGCCCGTGTCGTGGTTTAACCCGGCTGAACTGAAACCAGGACAGCCCGCTCTCCTCCTCAGAGCAGGATCACCACTGCTACCACGAGCTCAGGTCATGTTTGACTTAGTCTAGCCAAATCTTGAAGATCTCTAAGGATGGAAATGTCCTGCCCTCCCATGACAGCATGCTCCAGTGCCATGTTACCTGCTGTTTCTCATCTCCTACCTGACTTTGGCTTCAAGGAGATCCCACACTTCCCCCAGCAAGCACAGAGTCTTGGCTGGGCTACAGATTGGAAGAGGCACACCCTACCCAAGTACATGCATTTCAATACTTCTGTTTCCACCATGGTGAACCAGGAGGAGTGAGTACCAGTGAGCATGGCAACAGCCCTGAATGTCATTCTCCAAAGCACTGGTTGCTCCTTCCTCTACAGAGCTTTTCTTTCCAGCCTCCTCTCATTACTTGTTCAAGGTCTCATGCACTGCAGTAAAACAGCCGTGCGGCATAATTTATAACACCAGAAAGTGAAATCCCCTAAAAGCCCAAACAGCAGTGTTAGAAAGGCCTCAGGCATGCTTGAGCCAAAGTTTTATACTAGCCAGCTGATGTGGAAATAAATTATGAGTATTTTAACGCTGATAAGAAGTGACCAATGCACAACCTCTGAAAACAGAGGTGATGGCCACACTAGAGACTTCTGCTAACATATTTGTCAGAAGATTAAAAAAACACCAAAGTCTTACTGAGCTTTGTGACACAGCCAAAGTATAAATAAAATTAATGATGGCAGAAATTCCCCACTGCTTGGATAACTTGTTTCTGTGGTGGCGGAGTGGGGGGAGATCAAGAAGAATGCATTTAACCCTAGAATGGCCAATGAGCATCCCTCATCTGACATTTATTCTTGTTCAAATTAGTAAATGAATCTGAATGTGATATTCCTTGCGCTGCCCTCTAAATATTCCTCAACCACAGCTTCAATCTGTAGCAAACACCACTTGGGTATAATTATTATGGCCAGCATGCTTCTCTTGTCAGAGGTGTTTCAAGAACACTTCTGTCACAAGTGAAGTGCAGTTTTTCTAGTGGGAAAGAATGAGAAAACCTAACTTAAGGCAAACAGTTGGAAGGTAGCAGCACCTTTTAGAAAGCAGCATTCCTGATCAATGCAGCCTGCTTTTCTAATTTAATGATCACTTCCTATACTCTTAAATGATCACAATGAAGATGAACAGAATGCTGCAAAAACAACAGATGTACCTCTGGTAAAACAATCAAAGCTATTTTTAACATTTAACTGTGTATATTTATCAGAAATTATATTTATCAGAAACTTGTGCAGAAACAGGCTCTCCCTGAAGGAGCTGGCCAACTGCATTTAGATTTGAAAAGCGGTGGATAGAGCAAAGCAGGAAAAAGTTGGGAAGAGGTGAAAAAGCTACAAAGCCTTGGAAACATCTTGCTTGTTCAAGGAAACCCCAGTTCACCAAGGTACATAGCCATGCTTTGTTCCCAGCACGAGTAGCTTCAGTAAAATGGATAAAGCCATAAGTGTACTGCAGCAGAATCAGCTTAATATCTGACTGCATGCACCCTGAATAAAAGTTTCATTTAGTAAACTAAAAACAGAAGCCTTAGGAAATCCAGATTTGCATGTTATCTACTGGAAGTACAAATGAGCCCTCTGCAACTGCACACCTGTTAGGGAGCACTGGCTTGCGCCAGCTTAAATTAGTGCGTGGTTCCAACCTGCAATGATAACATATTACACAAACCTCCGTAGGGGAATTAGCAACAGCAATGTAACTAACACAAGGAACACATATCAGATGCGATGTGGTGTATGATATGTTTCAAGCTAACCTGGGCTGTGCAGAAGAGCTCATGTTTCCTGTTTCACTGACATATCGTCTGTCAGCCTTGCTGATCAGCCCAAAAGAAAGCTCCCACTGTGACGTAAAATCACTTAAAACTAAAATTCAGAACCAGAACTTCACAGGCTTCCTTTGTTTACGCAGCACTAAGTCAATTCTCCCCCTCTCCCATCCCGTTACTTCATTCTGTGCTGTACATTTCGGGGCGCAGAGCATTTAAATTCACCATACCAAACAGCAAATGATAATGATTTGGCAGGACAAAGAAACACTGCATGAATTTTATTAAAACAGCTACTTATCACTCCAGACATCCTGTTGATAAAGAATGAGCTTCCCACCCTTGGGGATTATACTGTTGCCACTTTAAGCAAAGTCTTGATTATTTGCCTTCCCTGGAGAGAAACACAGAAAGAGAAAGACAGGGCTGTCCCAATTACACAATGTGCATGGACCACATCCCTATGAGGTAATTCAAGACTATTTTAAAATATATGGACATATTTATATTTCAGAGGTCACATTTCATATTTTAAAAAGAGAGTCCCGTGCCTGGGAGGAACAGAGAAAGGAAAGTTCAAGTCTTTGTCAGCTAAGCATTCCTGAAAATTTAGCCATAAGCTGCAAATCCAATCTGGTCATTAGTGTATGAATTCCTCGCTAAAGAGAGTGGTCTTGAAGAGTCACAGCCTGTGGGCATTTTTCTTTAAAAAGGCAGCAGCTACCGTTTGTAGTTACCGTAGAAATCAAATAGAAATCAGAGGTTTATTTCAAGATCCAGACACTGTCTACAATACCATTTTTTCCCCCCGTTCACAGAAAAGGGATTTCAGAAACCCTTGAACAGAACAATATTTTAAATCAAGTTATATACTTCAATATTCAAATTGTTAGATAAATAGATTTACAGGACATAAGTACATTTTATGGGCACTTGCAGATATCAGCGCTTTCAGGGTTTAGCTAGATCTCATTGCCTTAAAGGAAAACAACTATTTAGAAAAAAAAAAACACTCTCCAATATACAAAGGTCTCTGTACTTAAAACATAAGCAGTTCACATTGAATATGTGAAACTTTTTATCCAACGCTTCCTACGTAACAAAAAGCACCAGTGACAGCAGGAAACGCTCAGTGAAGGGAGGATGGCTCCAAAGAGGAGAAATTTCTACTTCCATTTACTCCAGACCAAACCAATATTTTGAATTCTTTAGTCAGTGTTACACGTGTACTGGGATATCACAAGGTTTCAAGCACATCCTGGGAAGCTGCTTTCACCTGAAAACCTATAAACAGCTGTGATCAATAAACGCTGGAAGTAACAACTCCTCTGTCTCACTTTGCCTTTAATACTGATTGAAAGCAATCGAGAGAGGAGGCTGACTCACGTCTCATGCATGCACATTTACATGGAAGTATTTGGCTGGAGCTGTTCTAGGTTTACAGTAGCCAGTCTCATTTACAGGGAGCTGTTAACTAGTTTTCTCAGCTTGTTTTGACAGAGTTCAGATGTTAAGACTATTAAGCATGGAGATCTAAACCAAGAAAGTTCAAACTGTTCAGGTAATCTGGATTTCTAGACTTTTTCAGAGAATGACAAACCCTTAATTAAACGAACATGAGATTAGTGTTCTGGTAGAGAGGGATTTTTTAAGTTTCCATGCTTATTAATAAATCATATGGCCAGGGCTTCAGACATTCGTATCCTAAACAAAACCAATGAATCAAATTATAAATGATTAAAGAGCAGGAGATTTTTGATATATGAGACAGTAGGAGAGAAACCTAGCATTTCTTTACATATTTTCAACTGTTGAGGAAGCTCTGGCTTTCTTGGAGCTAGAGAGGTTAGAAAAATGAAGGATGAAATTAAAAATGACATAAAAGAATGTATCATCTACCTCTCTGATGTTCCTTCTTACATTCTACACTGAAAACAACAGCAATGTGCTTTGATGGCACTTCAGTCTAATGATATATTTAAAAAAAGCAATATTGGGACATAGGGGAGGGCAAATGCTTTGCAACATCACCTGCCAACGGTGCAGGTTTCTAAAGTGAAAGCCTGATATGGCTGTAATCCCACACCACAGTGATACCTTATTAGTAGGTGATGATTTTTAATGCTTCTTGCTATATTACTCCACTGAAAACTTGACTTGGCTTTGATATTATATATCAGGAATTCAAGAATAGTTAATAACAACTCTTGGGATTGGTGATTCTCTGTTCATGTTGTACAACAGAGCATTTTGAAGCTGACAGCTATTTGATTTGTGCATGTTATCCAAGTCATTTAATGCCCCACATGACTATTTGGTACCTGTATGTAACATAAGGAGAAGTTTAAATACTTTGCAATGATTATTGGCCAAGACCTATCGTGCTTACAGCATTGCCTTTTCCAGCATCAGCATTACAGGTACTGAACATGTGAAGCTTGCACAGGGATTATAGCCCATTGCAAGGAACATTACCCTTGCCAACAATCATCAAGCTGTCCAAGACACTCACCACTGCTAAAGAGGAAAAGAGAAGGCTGGCACAAGAAAGCAATAACTCCAGCAGATGGTCGATTAAGTTTTTGGATACCTATTCCTGAAGCAAAAATGCTTCAACCAGCCAACAGAAAGGGCCTGACCATTACAAACCGAGATTTGGAGGGGTTACTTTGCCCCAGGAAATTGTTAATTAGGTGCCTGTCCTCCCACACCCAGCAAAAAGCCAACATAAACATTATTACATACTCTAGCTAATGGGAAAGAAATACAGAGCGTATTCACGCCTGACTCAAAATCAAAATCGTACTGCCAAGTCATTCAGTAGTATGCGAACATTCAGCAACTGCAGAACCCAAGAATTCAGTGCCTTGCTGCAAAAATACTCTACAAGAAGTTTCCTTGTGCTCCTACAGCATGCTACAAACTGTTCTCTTACAAAGCAAATGTGTATCAAGTACCATCAAATTAGTGAACGCCAAGAAATTACACAAAAGGGGCTGTGTTTTCTTGTTGTTTGTTTTTGCATTCTGCCCTTCCCTCCTCTCGGTAATTGCTTTTTATCTGGGACATTGACAAAAACCAGCTTTTGTACAATGCTGTCAGCTTTCCTCATTTTGCAAGTACAGAAACAGGCCCTGCTGTTAGAACAAGATTGCTGTCATTCATCTGCACAAACTTCCCCTGCCTCACCCTCATCACCAGGTGTTGGGTCCCAACCCCTCCTCTCAGGGTTTGCTTTTGGATCCATGTATCCTTTTAGCTCTGTTTGTGTTTTCTAACTAACTCTGGAGTTAACCAAACCCATCCCTTCTCTCCATTGCTACAGCTAGATGCATGGCTCCTCCTTTCATCTCGAGATTTCTTCCACATCTGGGGTTTGCCCATTGTTCCTTCCCCCATTCTTTTCTGCCCTTCCTTTGTTAAGCATCACCCTTTGTAGTGCTCCAGCAATTTCCACTTTCCTTCATCAACCACCTGCAGAGAACCTGGGTCACACTGGTTTCCTTCCCCCAGACAAAGTCCCCAGCATGCCTATTGTCCAGCTAACACATTGTCATTAGCTAATTATGCCTCCTCTCCTCCGCAGGCAGAGGAATGTGCTGCACCACTTGCCTGCTAAGGTACATGCACATTCACACGCAGCCACCACAAGAAGCAACACCTGTATTTATGGCTGCATCACCTCCAGAGCTCGCACACTGCAGGTGACACATGTCCTGTTAACACACCTCACAGCTGGAAACCCTGGGGGCACCGCGGCACCTCTCAAACACCAGGTTGCAAGGGTTTATTTGCAGTCACTAGCCCACAGAGAACTCGAGGAGTGCTGCTTTGTTGGGAGCAAGCAGCTCTTCTTCCAAGTACATTTTCACTACTACCTCACATGAGTCCATTGTGTAAGCTTAAACAAGTTGTAGCTTCCTCACTTATTGATGGAAAACAAACCTTTTCCAATCGTAACAGTCAATGTTCATTATCACCTTTGTGTTTACTCAGCATTTATCAAAGTCTTCAAATGAAGAGGGAAAAAAAATATATATTTTTACAGATACTTTTAAACACAAAGTTACACTGATGTTAGTGCCCCGAACGAAAACAAAACAAGAATATCCAGAGGTTTGAAAACTGTGTCAGGAAACTTATCTCACTGACAGACATTTCCTAAGAGGACTTTTGGAACTTGGCATATCAGAGCAAGTTTCCATGAATACTTAGAGCCCTTTATTAGCCTAACGCTGCAAGTGCTTTATTTAGCTACCAGCATACTACGAGCACTTTCTGGAATTCTGAAATTCAGAATTAGAAAAAATATGTCCTTGCCTGGTTAAGAGCCAAAGCTAGTTGGAGGAAAGCTGTATTGGAAGGTGCATCTGTTCACAGAAACACACACAAATACTGGGGCTTGGGGGGCAGAAATAGTGCTTGTGAGGTTATGTGCCTCAGTGAATTTTCTTTTATAGCATCAAATTAAAGATTTTTAAAAGGTACCTAGCAATTAAATTAACAATACAACAACCAGTGATATGTATTTGTGAATCAAATCTGATACCAGCTGAAGTACTGCTGAGACATTTTATTTGATTTGAATGTAGAGGGCAGATGAAATACAAAATAAAGTTCAGGTCCCTGCTCAAAAATAGAGGGTGTGCCATTAAAAATGTACACATCTCCATTCTGAGCGCACAAGAGCATACAGAAAGTGCATGATCTTACGGAAAAGATAAACAGCTGGATTTACTTGCTTCCATTAACCAGTGACCCACTTGTCAAACATAAGCTTTAGATTTAAGAGTGATTACATGAAGCCTCTTACATTAGACAAAAAGGATCCCGGTTATGAAATCAGATCAAGTCTGAAAATACTTGAATGCAGTCAATAGCATTCTTCCACAAAGACACAAGGTGAGAGCCAATTATTCTTTTTAAAGCATACGATGCAATGTAACAGTATTTTCTCCAGTACTATTCACAGCATGTTTATCCCACACAGCCTGCTCAGGTCATTAGCGATGAGCCAAATCCAGACCTCCTGTAAGAGGATGAAGCCCTGATGGAAGCCAGTTCATAAACCTCACTTTGGGGGCACCACCGGTTTCCTTCTACTATGAATATTGATTCACAAAAAAATCAGACCAGCACTCTCCATGCTGAAGGGGAACAGCGATATTTACCCAGCCTATCTAATCTCTCAGAGCAGATTTTTTTTAACAGAGGCTGTGACAGTGCATGCGTTGGTGGCAGATCTCCAGCTGAGGCTTCTCCAGCGGCATCGGCTTTGCCCTCTTGTAAGCTCCTGCCTCCACATGCCTCTCTTCTGTGCCTGCTCCACACTGGAGCACAAACAAAAGGCACGAGAAGATAGGGATGACCACAAAGTTTGGGCTTGCGTGCAAGTCCTGCGTTAATAGAAGAGGAAACGTAACAAGGACAACAAATCGCTAGGTCCTGAAAACCTCTAATTTTGCCACCTTGTGACACAGCAGCGGAGCACACAACAATGGCTTGCCCACACTGTGCCACACCTGTGGCTATCCAAGGCTCCAGGAAGACTGAAGAAGCCATAATTATAAGCAACATTTTTAACTTAAGGACAACTTCCAAAATTAAACGTGTGCTTCCACCTGACCTCATCAGCATGCTGTGCACTGTCAGCAGCTCACGTGACTCCGCATATAGGGTGATTTTCTGGAAGCCACAGATCATGGAACAACTTAATGATGGAAGAGTCACAGCAGCCAGCAAGCCTAGGTTTCCATCCCTGATGACTGCAAAGAAAGATTGGAAAATGCTGACACTTGGATTAAGAAAACAACAACAACAAAAAAAAAACAACACAAATGAAGACCCCTGAAAAAAAATCAAAAACAAAAAAGGAAAACCCACCACCAAAGAAGCAGAAAACAAAACAACCCAACCAAAAACCAAAAGCAAACAAAAAAACCCACTACCAAATACCATCCTCAAGATAAGTGGAATATCCAAATTAACCCTTTCTTCGGGCTCTTAGCAGGCATGGTGCTGTTCTGGGAGCCTGTCCAGAGGTGATTTGCTTTCCCCTGGATTTTCAGCACCTGATCATGCTTACAGCCAGTTTTGCAAACAGACACTAGCAAGACACCAAGACCACTGGAAGCAGATCCTCTGTTACCCTAACTGATCCAGTCTGTCAGCAGAGGCAACATGACTGCACAGAGCCAGCGTGGGTTCTGCTCACATTTGCAAGATTATATTTATAAAAACCTGTGAACTGCTCTGAAAAATGAAAGTTTTACAGCATCTTATATGCACTATGAATACTTTATATTTAACATATTTTTAAAAAAATGTCCTTGGGAAAAAAGGATTTTTTGCTTACAGAGAAAAACTTAAATAATTGATTGAATCAATGGTCTTCAGTAAATCTGAATGAACTGTCACAGGCAAAACACAGAAGGCAGCAACAACAAAAAAAAAGCCAAGAAATAGGGGTATTATTCATATTTTTCTTTAAATTGTATATTGTCATAGCTTCAACAGCCGTGGCACGAAGTAGCTACATTTTGTAACCTCTGAACAGTCATATTGTGTATAAATTAAAAATAGCTTCTGTAACATTTTGAGCACAAAAGGTACTAGTAGCATGTAAACAGGGTATTATCCTCCTTACAGTGGAAAATGAGTTTTTATTAAATAGAAAACTCCAGCCACAAGTCTCTGTGCTTTTGTAACTGTGGATTTATGTCAGCGCTGTTGACAGCTTCTGCATTTGAAAGGATCTCATTATTAACTATTAACAAAACCACGCATTATCTTTTTGAAAAGCTAAGTTATGTTCCCGATGAATCAGCCGCTTTGCTGAGCTCCTGTGGGATAATTTTTGGTACTGGATGCTGAAAAAATAAATATCACCCCAAAGTTCATAATATTTTCAGACAACACCATAAATGGCTATTCAAGCTCACCAATTCCTAAGTTAAGAAGGGAACAAGGACGGGTGCATAGGAAGCCGTACACAAACATTCCATTGAAGTTAACTTTGCTCCGTTAGGTTCAGAATTTAGGTCTCCACTTTTCTCGTCTTGGATCAAAACCAGACATAAAGCAGCTGTGTCCTATGCAGGACTGACTCCTGAACAGATGTCCTCCGCTACATTTTGGGGGACCTGACGTTGTTTCTAAAGGATGAAAAGGGCTTTCAAAGCAGGCTGCTCAGCCAGAAGTTCAAATATTTCATACTACTGTATTATTTTGGCTGAAGGTTCAAAGCAACCCTTAGGGAAGCCAGGTTGTCTTTGGTAGGAATTAAGGGGACCAATCTGGGGAAACTAGCAGGGTTCCCACCAAGTGAGAAACAGAGCTCACTTATCTAGAAGCAGCATTTTATCCTGCACCAGTGCTGGGAGGTACGGAGAATGAAGTGAGAGGAAATGCTTCTTTATTCTTCCCAGTTTGAGTAACTCCACGCAGCTTTTGCATGAATGACCAGAGAACGTTTGGTTCTGCTCAGGGAAGGAATGAGAAAAGGTCATACAAGCCTTTTTGTTCAGGTTTCCCCTAAAGAAGGCATGAATTAGTAGTTCAACATACAAGCATACATTCTGTGTGTATAGATGCATTTATAAAAATACATAGTATAATGTGTGTGTGTATATATATATATATATATATATAATTTGCTTTCTCTTCTATCTCAAAACACAAGTTTATTCCTGACCTAATGTTCCAGCATAAGCCAGCATTGTTTTCTAATATTAGAGTATTTTAAGTGTTTTAAGTCTTAATACATCAAGCAAGGAACAGTAACTGCCAAAAGCCCCCTTATTCACATCTTGCACATGAGAGATCCTAATGTGAGAACTGTAGGATCCTTGGATACTCCAGCATTCATTCTTTGTGCTGATTTCCATATAACTTAGCTCCAGGAATAAGTATGCTCATTTGCCAGGCTCAAATGCACTGAAACATGATCAGAAGGTTTCCCAAGTATGTTACGTGGATTTACTTTTTGCAATTGTAATAGCTCAGTTAGCTTTTTAGCAATATAATGAACCTCTGGTATTAAAAGGCTGATAGCTAGACCTTTATTTTGACATATAATAGGCCATAAGGACTAAGGGATTTGGAGAGGAAAGGCTATGCAGTACGTAGCAGCCCACAGGGAATACACTGGGAAGCTGCCTGTTGCTTCAAGGGTAGGGTTACCGATTCCAGGAAATCTGCATGCTTCAGATAAGTTCCTATTAGACAGGTAGGATGTTGTCTGCTCATGCAAGTGTCTATTTGATGGCCATGTACTATCTCAATGTCCACAGTTTTCTTCAGATTTCCTGTTGTTTCAAAGTACTTGTGAGAGTGCAGCATAACCAAGTAAAGAAGCTGTACTTTAAGCAGTGTCACCTACCCTGGGCAGGAGTAGAAGCAATGGGGATGAGCACAGGGCGTTGTCCCGCTGCACTTCCACCTGTGACACCTTCATGAAAAGGGTTGTGTCCATGATACATTTTCCTAGTTCTTGGTATTGGATTTGTCCTGTACTTTATCCTAAGATCCATCCATGATGCATACAAGCCTCATTCAGCTCCAGACTATATACTGTTCTACTGAGGATTTCCAGGTGCACTCGAGACCTGCATATCTTCTAATTGCTCTGGAAACAACTCTTTTCTTGCAACCTGATGAATCTGAACTGAGGCTCCTGTTTTAACTCTCCCTTTTCCAATGCCAGCCTCCTTAAGTGTATCTGTGCCAGTTAACACAGGCATTTCTTTTATTTCCCATAGAACTTACCCTGAATAATTTCTCATCTATCATGTATCCGGAGAAATTCTTCTGCAAACATTTAAGCTTCTTCAGGGCATTAAATAACTTGGAGCAAATCCCTAGTTTCACGGTGAAACAAGTCTTTAAAATAGCTCAGACACAAAGCTCTTACTTTTAACTACAAAACATGAACAAAAGAACCACCACAAACGGAAACCTATCCTAAATCCAAAGCTAGAATTTATATGCTCGTAACAGCTTTTCAAGCATTAGCAGAAACAAGGTGGCATATTTTAACATTAAAGTGCTTCATTACACAGCTGTAGGATCATTTCAGTGCTATGCATATTTCCAGCACTAGCTATGAATAAACCTCCCCACACTGTACTGCAAATCACTAATGCTGCCAAGGGAAAAGGCATGCACAGCACCCACCACAGCATGGTGAACAGTGCCAATGGCCAATCTATTCAAGTAAGAGTTTTATTACCAGGGCATCCTATGCTCCATTTTGGCAGCAGTTAGGATTTCTTGTGTAGTAAGTAGCACAGATGCAGCAGCAACGAGAGAAAGGGAGCAAGTGACAGCAACTGGAGGGAGCATAGATCTGTTCCAGGAGCATCCTCTCAGAAGGCTTTCTAAACATTGCCACCTTGTGGGCCTTGCATCTCCTTGTTTCGTTGATCCCTTCACAGGTGACTCACTGCAAGGATTTCATAGATGCCAGGTTGGAGGCTGGACAGTTGGGGTTAACACCCAGATTGGATGGGATACAATCAAATCTCACTTAGGAATTAGAAAAGGGACAGCACCTTACAAGTCGCATCTAATGTAAGTGACCAACCCCATGCAGCAGCACTTAGCATACTTTGCTCTTCTTCCACTTACCATTATGAAAGCAGCACTAATAGTGTACAGAAGTGCTAACACTTAAAAAAGAAAAAGTGAAAACGAGAGTATAATTTCCTTGAGCTTCCAGAAAATATGGAAGAGAAGTTAAATTCACCCAGTTTTCCCTTTTTCATTGCTTTCTGTCAGCAATTCTTTCTGACACTAGTTGAAACTATGTCCAAAATATTTGTGGCACCTAATTTAGTTTTCATCATTTCTGTTGTATGAATGAATAACTTTTAATGACTCGAATCTTTTAATTACATTGTCAAAGACATTGCAAAGGAATATCACTTACTATTGATATCAAACTTATTTAGCTATTGCCTTAAAGGCATCAAGCAAAAATTCTAGAGTAGATTTTATCAGTCGAAACCACTATAACAAACACATACAAAAGACAACACTTACTTTGAGCATCCAAACACTTTCCCTGGTTGCTGGCTTGAACTATTCCTTGCAGCAATTTGGTACTAGAAAGAAAACATGAAAACACTTAGTTCAACAAGCAAACTGGAAAGAAAAAAAGAGGAAAAAAAGAATCACTGAATGGTCTTTGCCCGTATTGGTTGGGCAGTGATGCAGTAGCTGTATGCTAAAAATGAAGCAAGAGGAGAGGTCCCTTATTACAATACCCTAATTCAGCTGTGCTCACAATAGTTCAGTGTCTAACACATCTGCACAACAATCAGATGTCCCTCTGATATAGTAGCAGATCTATGAGGTCCCTTGTGCTGGGCTACATTCAGAGTTTATTCATAATTGCTGGGCACATTGCTGTTTCTTCATCTGACATGTTTCTTCAGAGCACAGGCAATCAGTTATGACTGTTGTGTCATGCAACCGGGGCCTTGCTGCACTTGCCTGAACAGATTTTTCAGAGAAAAAAACTACCATTGAGAAACACAAACTGATACCCAGGAAAACCTGGGTTTTTGCTAATACAACTCTAAAACCCAGTGGCAATCCTTAAAATTTCCTTACTTGGCAGTGAAGCCATCATGTTGCCATGTGCAACAGCCACATTTAAGAACCATTCCTCTCTGTGTTCCTAGATATGTTTTCCTACAATCGCTGGATTTGTCCTCATATCCATTCTCGCAAGTGCTACATTACAGGCTACAGAAACATAAGCAGGAGCAACCATATGTGGTTTTCAATTTGTTATGAATTACATACTAAGGTTACATGGCGAGGTTTCTTAATTCACCTCCTCAGTCAGCAGGAAATCTTTTTCCTAGCAGGTAAATAATGGTTTACTCAGACCAAGGCCCTGAATATTGCTTGTTTTGCATTCATGGTCAACTAGTTGGGACAGCCCAGCAGGGAGGGGTGTTCTAAAGGCATCCATCCCTGCAGAGCAGCATGAAACTACATCAAATGGGATCCCAGTGGTGCTTAGATTGAATCAGGACTGAGGGATGCAAGAAGCCCCGGCAGGTGAATTTACATTCATCATAAATCCTATTCTGAGATGAGAAAAACACAAAGCAAGTCTCTCTCTAATACATTATCTCCTGGAAAAGGTAAACAGACCTTTAAATACAGCTTGTCTAGAAAACTGGATCCCAGCTCCAGGAGCTGTGACTCATCCTGGCAGAGGACTTAGGAATCCTGTTAGCAGACTGGAAGGCTGAAGCTACCTTTAAGCCAAACCAGAAGGGGAATTAGCTATTAAACATGTTATTGTTTCATTTCTTTGAATCTCTCCAAGACTCTTAAGCTTTGCTTTTCAATATACTCTTTTTTCCTCCATTTGTTTAATGTGGAAAGTGATTCCAGCACAGCTGACAAACCTCAGGCATCCTATTGGCATAGGAACTGCAAATCCAATGTGGTATGTTGGCTTTTAGTCAACTAGACCCCCTGAACTGAAGCTGTGATCTAACAGCAGAGCTCCAATAACTTTCAGGGATAGGACACTCCAAGACAACATTTAGAAGTGCTCTCACATGAGGTGTTGGCCAGAACTTCTAACAGGTGAAAGTAGTGAAGAAACATGGTGATTCCCTTAGAAACGCAAGGGAAAATGTTCATGGCACATCTTCTATGTTATATTTTCTGAGCAGAGTGGTCAGAAAATTATTTATTGAAGACAGGTAACGATTTCATTGCCTTCAGCAAGTAGACCTCAGTTTGAGTGTTTTGAGTAATGACACCTTGCTGAACTTCTCTCATAAATAATGTAGTAAAAAAAAAAAAAAAGGGGGGGGGGGAAAAGTCCTCATAGTAGAGGCCCCTGAAGCCCGATGAGTATATGCAGAGGTTAAACCAAAGAGGTACAACTCAGCAACGTCTCCTGACTTCTGCCTGCATGCAGTTGCTTACTTGAGCTACAGGAGTCGTGCGACAGCTATGGCCAGAAGAGGTAATTGTCACTCATCTGCTGCCAAGTGCGGTAGCACTCCTAGGTCTCCACCTGCTCTGCAAGCCACGCCAACACCTCGACCTGTACTTCTGGCTTCAGATGCCAGAGCAGCATCCAGGCAAGGGAGTGGTAGGAAACATTGGCTCATTAGGGTGGAATTTAATTTAGGTGGACACAGGAATGCAGTAGAGGTCCTAGTTATTGGGTGTGTGGAAGGTAACGATGGGGAGACAGAGTCCTCTTTGGAAAGGTGGAGGGATAAAGGCATGCAATGAAAACAAGGGGGGAAGGAAGGATGCCAGAGGTTTCCCCCAGTACATGCCAATCCACACACAGCTCACATCTGCAGACACCGGCATCATATCGCCACTATACATGAACCTGTTAACATGACTCAACCCCTCAAAACTCCCCAAAACACATAGGTCATGCTGACTTTAAAATACACTTCCATCTCTTCCTAAGTCACCTACCAAGGCATCTAAAGAATGTATTCCTTCCATACTGGTAAGAATAGGAAAAAGTCCAAGAGGTAAGAAGGGAGAAGATAAATATCTAAAGGATCTCAAAAAGTCATGAGGACAAACCCAGACAAAGGTGTCAAACTGTCAGGCCACTTGCTTCCAGGTAGGTGTTCAGAAAGTCCCTCATGGAGTCCCTCATTTTGCCAGCTGTATGTGTAGCCCTGTAGCCCATGTTTGCCTCTTTTTCAGATGCAGTTAAGTTCCACAACATGCTATTGATGATAGGGGCCTTGGACAGATTCAGCAGACTCTTGCTGTTGAAAGTGATTGGATCTCAGGACATTCAGTGGATTCAACAGGATCACTGCTCCCCAGGGCTCCTCTGCTCTCAGGAGGCTTTCATGTACTCACTTTCAGTGCATCTGTTCCTCTCTGTGAACTTATGTTCTGGTAGATATTTCTACATCCACAATCTTAGTCACATATTGAACCTGTTCATACAAACTGAAGGTGTTTCTACGACAAAATCTTTTGAAACTCTATAAAACATTTAGTTCTCAATGAGTACTGATCAAAACACAAAACCAACCAACCCAACAATGAATGAGCAAGAAGGATTTGAGAAAGAAGACTAAAAGCCAAGCTGCTAAGCCAAAAAATAAGCCAGTGAAGCAAAGGTAAGCTGTAGAAAACAACGTACAACAGCTTCTAGATGCACACCACAGACTCGTACTACAAGTAGCAGCCATAGCTGTTAGTTGAAAGGACCGGTGAGGAAGAGTTAGGACAGAATGTTTGAGGTGATTTAAGAAAAATGCCTTCTATGACATTTGACTATGTATGTTCAAAACTTTGTGTCAGGGAGCTGTATTTCCCTTTTGGTGGTAGAGCCTTCTGTCTCAGTGGACTGGATGCTTTCTACCATCCTGCACAGATTTTTTTTTCCTCCCCCTGCTGAGGGCTGGGAAAATGATGTTACATGAAAACAACTTGCAATATAGGCTGACAGTCACCTATTATTGCCTCAGATATCCTCGGCATTTATAGAACAACTTCAAAACCAACTTATTTTTAGCAACTGAAAGAATTCAAGCAAACCCATTGTGGCTGCTGTCCAGGCATTCACTGAGCAGAAAATAGCTTGACAAATTACAGAAATTGACAAACTCAGACTGTAAACCAGGAAACAGCGTATAACACTGTTTACATATATTTTCCCCTTCAAAAGTTGAACTGAAAGATTAATTTTGATGCTTTCAGTGTTGAAGGAAAGAATTGCTGTGTTTTGTTTTTTGTTTTTTTTTTTTGACTTGTGCACAAATCACCAAAAAATCCACAAAACAATCAAAAGACAGCAAAGCAAGAGAAGACCCGCACACCTAGCAGCTGGGCAGATGTCTCAACTTACTGCTAGCTAACAGCCCAACCTTACATTGTCTCACTCTTCCTGGGTAAGTCCTGAACTTACCCATAGGTTCCCCATTCAGGACTGTAC
Source organism: Aythya marila (assembly GCF_965140915.1). Classification (NCBI taxonomy): domain Eukaryota; kingdom Metazoa; phylum Chordata; class Aves; order Anseriformes; family Anatidae; genus Aythya; species Aythya marila. The sequence goes on from NC_139043.1 coordinate 111,348,778, forward strand.
AACCCAGTTCGTATATGGAAGGCACAGACACAGATTCAAAACAAATACAGCAACAGAGCCGAGTTTAATGCCATTCACAACCCAAACCCATGAGAAATGCCCTGCTTTGACTCGGAGCGCTTCACAAGGAAGGCAGTCATGGAAGACGCGAGATGCCGCTACCAAGCGCCCGACACAGCCTCCCACCTCTTTTGCCCTTGCCATTTCAAACAGGGCTTTGTTCCAGCGGTTCTGCTTCTCTGCCAGTGCTCTGATTTCAAGTCGCATATTGGCACGAAAAAGGTCTGGAGTCTTCTTATAGAACTCTGTTCCCTCCCTCTCATTTACAAAGCAACCAATCTCTTTTGCTCGTTAACATACAAAGTAAACCTGAGCACATCCTGCTTAACAACTTAGTAGCAAGGAACATGCATCATTTCTCCAGAAGACTTTTTCCATCCTGCTTGGTAAGCCACTAAATTTGCTCCCCACAGGGCAGTTAACCAGCTTCTCTCATTTCTGTTTTCTTCTCCCCTTCATCCCGGAAACTGCAGTTTCCAAGATGCAAGTGCCTCGGAGACAGGGCTGGCTCAAAGCTGCAGCCAGTTACAGCATGACACCCACCACTCTGCAGGGCCTACCTGCCCTCCTCCCATCGATGAACACCTTCCCCGCCTTCCTGCCCAGTCACCTGGAGATGCAGCAATTATATTCCAACTAAAAAAGGATGTAACTGAGCTCACTTCATGTGATATCAGCTAAAGTTAGCCTGACACTTTCAGCAAACTATTTTTTTGGGGTGTAACAAGCAATGCCAAACAAGTGCATCAAGCAGTAGGTGGCAGACTTAACGGGAAGAACTGATGAGGATGTGTATCTATCATTCTCTGTATGTAGCAGCAGGCTGCAGTGTCATACTTAGCTCCATTTCAACCAAAAAAATAAGGTTTTTCCTCTTTGCACTTTGAGAAAACAATCTTAGTTCAATTACTTGAGACACTCTTCTGTTTAAACTTTGGTTCAGAGTCACTGATGTCTGCATTCCAACTTCCACCACACTAATTAAAAGTCTGTTTTTCTTGCATCGTCAGTGTCTACATCTGTTGGCTTCCACATCCAACACAGTCACCAGTTTTAGTAGGCACCTGATTTACAGTTGACTGCAGTTTACTATTGACACATTTCTGCATCTATTAACTCGTTATGCATTTGGATTTGTTATTTTGGTAGACATTACACAATGTTGTACAGTGTACTTGGTCTAAGAATGACTAGAATCAATCAGTTCTGCATTATTTCATACACCAGAATAACTTAACATTTCTTTTGAATACTTCCCTCTTCATACACAAAGTTATGCTGTGGTGACGCATATGTTTTGCAGTGAGGCAAGAAAAGCCAGCACTGACTAAGGTTTCAGGTTACAAAGAATTTGGCAATAGTATTGGCCTAAGGTATTTCAGCCCTAGGTGTTCTCTCCTCGTATCTCTGGGCTCTTCTGCAGTTCTGCTAGAACAGCTCTGAATCCAGTCACAGCTTACATGAATCACAACTCTATGAAACAGACCAAGAAAGGGATCCCATTTCATAGTTACCTTTCTGCAGATTAAAGTAAAAAAAACAAAAAAAAACAAAAAAAAAACACAACCAACAAACTGAGGCAATCTTTTATTTCAGTACGCAGCAGGGCCCCACCAACAGTAGGTCAGCACAACTGGGAGGGCAGGAACATGCTAACTGGTACTGAAAGGGATACAGGGAACAACTCCACTGAATGGACTCCAATATTAAGCTTTAAAATATCTGCAGTATGAACTCCTCCTCAGGTATGGCCTGGAGACTAGTGGGTACAGAGAGCTTTTCCCTGTTCAGTCTGGAAGAAATGAGACATTGAGGGCAGCTTGCAGCATCTTGCAGCTTAGATCCAGGATATTAAGTTTCCAGTACATTTATCACTTCCTATGTTCAGCTTCAGGCTGCATTTTGTGGCTGAAATTTTATAGGCTAGTCAACCTTATAATTAAAAAGAAGGTCCAAGGAAAAAGCATTAATACATTCAAAGGTAATAAATAAAATAGAGAATCTGTGTTCTGATCCAAAACACATTTTCTGAAGTTCTTAGGACAGCAAAAACTGAGGGTTAACATGAGCCCTGATAGCATAGTATGCTGAAATACCCAGGCTGGCATTCTTTGAAAACCAGCATGCTGAACAAGCATGGTAGGAAGTGTCTGATGACTTTCATGGTGTACAGGCACCCACAACAAACTGAGGGACTTGCAGAACTTTGTGAGGCTTCTAAAACATACCATCTTCAGGACCAGCAAAATATTTAGAAAAAGATTATTTAAGAGCTTTAAAAGGCATTTAAACCATTTACATTTAGGTGTTACCCCTCAATGTAATGCTGACACTTGTAGACATGCCTGAGAAAAATGCATGTAGTTCAGTTAGGATTATGGGCTGAATTCGGTACCTAAGATTAGATGGGCTGAATCCCTCTGTATCGTGACATTCATTTTTCAGATCTTTCTACAATGAGTGAAGAAAAATAAGCATATCAGAGGTTATTCAGCACAAACCAGCTAGGTGTCTGCATAGAGAGGGATAAAGGCTCCTACCAATCCTCTGCTCCAAAGCACCACCCTGCTGCTTGGTATATCCAGCTGACAGCCCAGTGACCTCTGTTAAGGTGAGGAATTCAGTGTCTTTCAAGTCTCCAAGACTGCAGAGCATTCACTACCTGTGCCTATTTCAGCTCAGGAAAGAACCAAATGTAGCCTGGAAAACACCTGGCCCTGGAAGGGAAGCAGTCCTGATGGACAGCACAGGCTGGGTACCAGCCAGCTGGAAAGCCACTTCAGAGGAAAAACAGAACAAAACTGGGGGTCTTGGAGGACAGCAAGTTGAAAGAGACTCAACAGTATGCCCTTCACAGTAAAGAAGGCCAACCCCACTTGGGTCTGTGTTTGCAGATCCGGTGATTGTTCCCCTGTAATCAGCACTTGTGAAAGTGGCCTACTGGTGTCCTGGGGAGCCACAAACCACACCAGATAGGCACAGACATACTGGAGCCCAGCCCAGCATACCCAGTTGTTTAAGGGGCTGGAACATGTGAGGCAGGAGAGGCTGGGGGATCTGGGGTTGTCCAGCCTGATGAAGAGAAGGCTCAGGGTGTGGGGCAATGTCCCATTGCAGCCCACAGCCACCTAAGGGGAGGGAACAGAAAAGATAGGGCCAGGCCCCTCTCAAAAGGAACACATTGGCAGCGCAAGAGGCCACAGGCAAGTTTCAGCAGGGCAAGTCCTGATTACATGTTAGGAGAATTGTTTTTAATCACAAAATCATAGAACAGCTTGGGTTGGAAGAGACCTTTAAGATTACCTAGTTTCCAACCCCCTGCCACAGGCAGGGACACCACCCACTAGACCAGGTTACCCAGGGCACCATCCAACCTGGCCTTGAACACCTCCAGGGACCAGGCATTATCATGACAGTGGTCCAGTGAATCTGTGAATTGTGCTCTTTGAGACAGAGCTCAACAAGTCCCTGAACAACCAAACCTATTAGGATTAGGTCCAACAAGGGCTGGACCAGGCAACCTCCAGAAGCTTTTTTAAACCTGTATCATCCAGTCTGTGTGAAAATGTCATAACTTCAGGCTGTTTGTTGCCTGCCCTAGCTGGGGTACTTTTTAAAAAAATAAATAAATTCAGTATGTCTTTCTCTGCCTCAAGTTCCTAAAAAATAATAATAAAAAGGACCAACTCAAAGATGAAGGATGTAAAAACAGATTCCAGTATCCATGGAGCTGATTAAAACAAGACAAAATCTTGTATCTTGATTTTAATTTCACCTCTTCAAAATCTAAATATGCAATACGTAAGTGTATTATTAATATGTAATGCATAATATATCTAAGAAAAATCTACACACAAATCTTTGCTCTTTATAGCCCTTGAAGAAGTTAAAGAGTTCTGGGACTTCTTTCTCACTTGAGCAGAAAGCAGTACTTGCAGTCCATTGGGGATGTACAAACCTGTGAAGGCTGTAAGGCCAGTTTGTGGAAATGTCCTCATGAACCTCTGGTTAGATAATGTACTCACATGACAGATGAAGGTACACTGAATGAGGTAACATCACCACATTTGTACTACAGTTTACCACAAATACTCAGAGACAAACCAAAAGCCAAAAAGAATGGGAGTGTTCTCACTCTCTCATTTTCACCTAGTAAATACCAACTAGCCAGTTTTGCCAGGTAGTATGTGAGAGCTACTTTTCCATATATCCCCAACAGTACTAGTGTCCCTGAGTGCCTATCTCTGCTCAAAGGACTGTGTTCACCTTTTACATTATTTAATCTGTAAAGAAAAGAGATCAGGTTGTCCCAGTGACTTATCACAGCCAGGTGGCCATGAAACTCTTTGGTAGTGTGTGTTTTAAGCCTTATCCAAGCTATTCATGGGGAGATCCTCACCAGTGTCTGTCTGTTCCAGCCATCCTCATCTGCAAGGTGGAAGAATGGCATACTGTCACTTCACACTCTACCACACATTTTAAATCAAAGGAGTCATCAACTGCTGTGTGTAGCACAGGTAACATGATCTGAGCATGCTGACAGGACTGGATCCCTTGGGGAAGCAGGCAGAAAAACCCTTTGGTACCTAACTGATGTTTCAAAACAACATGCGCTGAACTGCTCAGTCCACCCAGGCGGCAGCAGCTCTGGTCACCCTAAGAAGCAGAACTTCAGTGACAAGTACAGATGCCTGTGCTCTCAGTAAGACCTTTTACAAGTGTAGGCTTCTGATCCCATCAGCAAATGAGGGCAACCTTGCTTCCTGTCTGCAAACTGGGAAAGCTACAATGCATGGAAGTTTGAGGACACTTGCACTGTGATAGTGACCCCATACAAGTAATTAGTATAGCTGAAATTCCAAGACCTAAATATTTGACACAAGAAGCACAGAACAAGCTAGTATTTTTGGATTTTGACCATTTGTAGAGCTGGAAACTAGAAAGATCTCTCTATTAAAGGAAATGAAGAGTGTCATTGAGAGGTTCATCAAAGTAGGGTTGTATCTGAAAGCTGCACGAATACCTTCTACTCCTTCAGTTACAATAACATAGCCACCTGATCACAGCTTGTGAGCTTCAAGTTGAAGGAAAACATTCCAGTCTGTGAGATAAGGGTCACAGCTTGTTATCTCATTTAGTTTATGTTATTACACAACTAAAGCAAGTCATATGGGAGGGGGTTCAAAAGGCTGGGCAAAGGCCTCAGACTTCAACCTCTCCAGTTAACATTACTTTGTCCTGAAAGGACAGCTTATATCTGGAATTTACCAAATCAGAGGTTTCTAGGCTGCATGTGAGCTGCACTATTTTTTCCCCTAAGAGACTGCAGTACAAAAGTCAAAGGAATGATTATTTTTCTGTATTTGTTTTGTGGACAAGAGCCACAGAACACAGTGAAATGATTCACTAACTTGAAGATGTGCATCACTTCTGCTCATCAGAAAAAAAAGCAGACTGGGAGATTTCCAAGTTATTCTACCATATCAGACTGAATTTGAACTTCCACAATATTTTGCTCTGGAAACTTTTTTCTTTCAGCACACTGCCTGCAAGTACTGATCTGGAGGAGCACTAAACTCATTTCAGTAGTATATACAGTTTAAGTGTGGATACTTCTCGCACTGCCTTTCCCAAATGCTTATTATGTTTGCTGTCCAAACTAAGCAAAGAAAGTCACCACTTAACTGGAGAAATGGATACTTTGGACCAATTCACCATTTAACACGCCCCTTATTTCCCTTACAGTTGACTGAACTTCTACACTGGTCTTTTTTTTTTTTTTTTTGTTAAATCCAGAAGGCAAAGTCTTTTAGCTTGAATGGAGAAGCAGAACACTGGCAGTTGTTTCTCATCATTCCTGTTGTATGGAGAACTTTATGATAAAGACTAAGCATTTGTCTGACCCAATCTTATTGGGAAATCCATCTCTCTCTCTCTCAACATAAACAGCACTTTCCCTCTTTTGTAGACCTGCCAGTACAGCAAATGCTGTGCCGAATAATTACGCTTACTGTTTCTTCTCAGGCACATGCAGTCTGTCCTAGACAACACAACCCCTGTCAATGTTGCTAGATAAGATTTCCTCAGGCTGTGTCACTTTCTACTCTTAATGCCTTAAGGTGGCAGCCTCCTAGAGTTTTTTCAGATCCTTCATCTGAGTCTGAAAGAGTGCTTAGCACACCTCCTGTCTTGCATGAACTGGCTCATGCTCTTTGCATCCAGGGCTCCCAAGAAGGCAACTGGCTGATGGATTTATGCACAGCTACTTTAACAAAGTAGCTAGGTATAAAATACATGTGAAAGGCAAACATGCAGTTTTATTTAGAGCCCCAAATTGCAAGTGAGATTCTTGTTTCCCAAATATGTATTCATTTAACAGAGCCCTTCTCTTCTCAGCAAGGTTAGTCAGCTATGGACACACCAGACGTGCCCAAGACCAATCAAGGGAACAAGTCATGGAGCTAGATAGCACCCACAGCTAGAAGCATCGAACATCATCTGAAAACAGGTCTCCCCATAGCTATCCAATGAACACTTAAGGTATGCTTGTGGTATAAGTCCATTTTCCTCCCATTTTGGTAGCCAGCTTACTTGTTCACTCATGTAGCAAAAGCATGAGATTCAGCCTACGCTTTCCCATGAGACCCATTCACCCACACGGCCCACCCAGCCGCCCTGGTCAGAGCGCACCCCAGCTCTCCAGAGCCCTAACACAGCTGGGCAGAATCCCTGCATCCTGCCATGCTCCTGCAAGTACAGCCCTTCAACCCACTGTCAGACAGGATGCTTGGAGAAGCGCCATCTTGGTCAAAAATATCATCGGGAGGTTGCAAGTTGTACTTGAATTAACCAGATCAGGCAAGGTCACTTCTGGTGAAACGTTCACTGGGACAAATTCTAATTCACCCAGATATTTTGTTCCCATACAGACAGCTGGAAGTCTTTACAACACTCTCAAATGACAATGTTTGGCAACTTATCAAACAAACTAAATGCCTTTTGCCTGTCTAGAGCACGAGCACATCATTTTACTTCAGTGTTACTCTGCTCTCCCCCAGTGCAACGTGTCAGTTTTGCCAAACTGCTTTATCCTAAAGAACACTTCCAGGGTTCAGCTTTCCCACTCTTTTTTTGATGACAAATTGAGGTTGAAGTTAAATTTCCAGAATACAAAAATGACCAAGACGATGTATTTTGTTGTACAAGGTATGCAAGGAATAATACAACTGAAGTAGTCTCAGCTTTATTGGAATGACTTGTTATATTTGGAAGCCAACTATTTTTATTCCTGGAAATACTGTTGCTTTCCTTAGTGCAGATACTTATAACCTCCTCTTGTTGAGGTGTTGTGCTCCTTTTCCTACTGTTCCACACTGGAAAACAGGACATGCAAGCCAACATAATTTTCTGCCATTAAGAAGCCAATAAACTCATTTGCAGAAACATTTGCTGCTTCTTCTACAGCAGATTATTAATTTGGAATAAAGCCTCATTCTTTTGCAGCGCACGCCCCAGAGGAGCAAGGTAGGAGGAAGGAAAGAGGAAGGTGTGCATGTGTGGGGATGTGTGCCCCCCTGGAAAAAGCTGAGTGTGTGTATGGTGGGAGAGCTGGGAGTGAAACCCTGTATGGTCAGCGTGATACATAGATACCAGGGAGAGGATTTGGGCTCGCACCAGGGAACCAAATCAGTCCTGCTGGTCAGCCCAGCAGGAAGTGGAAAGGAGCTTTCCTTCAGGCCCCTGGGGTGGTGCAGATTTCTTCAGAAACCACAAAAAAAAATATATAGAAAACTAGAAAAGATGGGGGGAAGGACTCTACTGCATGGGACATATCAGGTGTGGAAGGTATACATTATTAAAGAGCTTAATCTCACCTGCCAGATCTCTCTCCTATTGAAAATGTACTTTTCCTTTTATTATGTATTTTTACATTCTAATAAAATCAGCTTTGCAGACTGAAAGCCTCTAATACATCACTTATGCTCAAATCACAAAAGAGTGGTGTGGTTCCCCCTTAAAGCTCAGGCCCTGCTGCAGCACTTTGTGAGCATGCAGGCTCCCAGCTCTCAGAAGCAAGCTTGCCAGCACCCTCCATCCAAGACCAGCCTGTATGCCTGGGGCTGCGAGACAGGGAAAGGAAATACACCATTCTATTTTACCTCAGACATTGCTCTCAGCAAGCCTCTTCCTGCAGTTTCAAGTCATAGAAGTCAAAAGTAAACAGGTCATACAAAAAAAAAAATAAATAAAGCACCACCAACAAAAAACAGATAAACACTGTAGTACACAGTGGGACATACGTAGGAAATAACAGCCCCTATACCACTGCCTTAGAAAGCTTAAATAGTGGTATTCAGGCTGCAGCATAACCTATATATTTTCTCTTACTGTGCATCAAACATTCAATAAAACCTCAAATAAGTTCTTCACTCAAAGAGAGGAAGACAATACTGAAAAATACAAAATTTTCACAGTAATACACAGTGAACAAAGCAGCACCAACTTCTCTGTGCCACATTGTTTTAATGGACAGAAACTGTACCAGTAGCTACGCGATCCTTTCAAAGGAAGACAAAAGATATCACTGCCATCGGTCAGACAAACGTTTCTTGTTGGTCCACAGCTGCATAATAAGTTCCCTGTCATTTGACAGGCCCATCGTGGTGTTTCTTTATCTGTTTTTCTAACATGATCATGTGTTGCCTGTAGTCCCTGCACCCAGTGAAGGATTATTGCTGCAGCAGACAATACATCATCCTGAAGTCAGATATAATGCTAATCACATCCTTTACCTGATGTGGCCTTCAAGCATCTTACACACTTCACACAAGTTATTTCAGGTCAAGTGACATCTGACTGGGAGACTGACAGTTACATTTCTTTCTCAGTTTATTTTATCTGCAGCCATAAACAAAATCTCTTTAGATCTCAGCCATTTAAAGAGAGCTTTCATTGTCACTGCATCTGCTGCAACTCCCCTTTCAGCTCTTACAAGGGAAAGAGGAGCTGAACTTCAGGCTCCTGCCTCATGATGGGAAGTGTTGCTTATTTGCATGATTGTCATAGAACCACAGAATGGCCTGGGTTGGAAGAGACCTCAAAGACAGCCCAGTTCCAACCCCCGTGCCATAGGCAGGGATGCCACCCACTAGACCAGGTTGCCCAGGGCCTCATCTAACCTGGCCTTGAACACCTCCAGGGATGGGGCATCCACAACCTCTCTGGGCGACCTGTGCCAGTGCCTCACCGCCCTCTGAGTGAAGGATTTCCTCCTAACCTTTAATCTAAATCTCCCCTCTTTTAGTTTAAAGCCAGTCCTCCTTGTCCTGTTATTATCTGACTGAGCAAAGAGTTGCTCCCTGTCTTTTTGTAAGTCCCCTTCAAGTACTGAAAGGTTGCAACCAGGTCACCCTGGAGCCTTTTCTTCATGCTGAACAGCCCCAGTTCTCTCAGCCTTTCTCCATAGGAGAGGTGCTCCACCCTCTGAACATTTTCATGGCCCTCCTCCACACTCTAACAGCCCCACATCCTTCTTGTGCTGGGGGCCCCAGACCTGGACACAGCACTCCAGGCTTCACAAGGGCAGAGCAGAGGGGCACAATCACCTCCCTCACCCTGCTGGCCACTCCTCTGTTGATGCAGCCCAGCATGCAGTTGGCCTTCTGGGCTGCAGGCACACACTGCTGGCTCGTGTTGAGCTTTTCATCCACCTGAACCCCCAAGTCCCTCTCTGCAGGGCTGCTCTCAGTGAGTTCTTCTCCCAGCCTGTGCTCATGTCTGGGATTGCTCCAGCCTAGATGCAGCACCTTGCAGTTGGACTTGTTGAACCTCATTATGTTCACATTGGCCCACTTCCCAAGCTTGTCCATTGTCCGATGGACAAAAATTGCAATAAGTCAAGTCTACAAGAGACAGCATATTGTTTGAATTTAGCAGCTTGTTTTGACTTGAACTAAATTAAGGCAGTAGAGGCCAGATGACATTTTCCTCTGACAATGCCCTGAAAAAAAAAAAGCTATTAAAGTTCAGCGTCTTCTCACAGATAACTAGTTATAGGACTAGAGGGAATGGCCTCAAGTTGTGCCAGGGGAGGTTCAGGTTGGAAATTAGGAGACATTTCTTATCAGAAAGAGCAGTCAGGCATTGGGAATGGGTTTTCTAGGGAGCTAGAGTCACTATCCCTGGGGGTGTTCAAGAAAAGGTTGGACCTGGTGCTTAGGGACATGGTTTAGTGGGTGACATTAGGGTTAGGGTGATGGTTGGACCAGACAATCTTTGAGGTCTTTTCCAACCTTAATGATTCTATGAAATCTAGCCATGTGAAAGAAACTGTAATGATTCTAAGATTGGTAAAACCCCTTTGATTTCAGGATCCTAAAGCCTAAACAAACCACAGCTGATCAGGAGAATCCATAGAGGTCTGACAATTCATACAGTAACAAGGCACCCAGCTAAGCACAACCAGCTCAGTTCTTCTCAACAGTACATTGAAAGCCAACTTTGGCTGACCCAAGGATGTCAGTAAAATGCATTTCCATCCTTATCTAGGAGTCCAAAAGTTCAGTTTTTTGGTGGTAGCAGAGGAGATGATGGTAAACAAGGAGAGCCATTGAAGACTGTTCAGGGCCACCGAAGTTTAAAGGCTGGGCAAATTCTCAGAAGCTGCCATCAGGACATGGCCTCTCTCCATCCACTCTGCCTCCCCACCCTCTTCAGAGCCTCCTTCCTCTCCTTGGGCTCTCTCAGGCCAACCCCTTCCCACATCTGCCCCTCCAGCTCTGCACCCACCACAGCTGACACCCATGAGCCACCCCATGCCTCTTCTCCAGCTCAGTTCTGAAGGCATTTGTGTTGCCATACATGGACCAGGAAGGGAGAACCCAGAGCAGAACTTAGCTTTAGTATCCACCCAAATATGCTAAAGCTTAATGCTTGAATCTTCTGATAGCAAAACTATTGAAGTGTGAGAGGACTAACAAAATACCAGTCTGGAATAATCCAGCTGTCAGTGCCATTCTTGATATACCACCTCAAAGAAATAAGTTACTTCGCAATTTTTTACTGGCTATCTGCCTCTTAATTACTTGTCTCACCATGAAGAAGTCATCTTTGTAGACTTCCTGCATTTAATACAAATGTGGCTCCAAAAATTAAGATCAGGGGAGGAAGACAGCACCTGATGATCCTTATGGGTCCCTTCCAACTCGGTATGTTCTATGATTCTATGATTCAGTTTGTATTTTGGCTACTCAAAACCAGGCTATTAAAAATGATCTAAGTTTATCAAATATGGTAAATCTACTATGGGAAAACTAGTGTCCCTTCACTCATTCATGCTGAATAGCAGGTTAGTGTCACAAATGCTCTGGGTAAGTACTTTATTCCATGAACTTTCCTTTTCAAGTCACAAAATGACAAGTCATTTTAATCCCTACTTATAGGAGTGGCAAAATTTAGAGATGTGTTAAGGAATGTATCAATATCCTAAAGTAATTCTATACTGCACACTTGAAGAAGCTCAAACTTTTTCCCTGTTTTGGAAAACCCTTCCAAAAGTATCTAAGAGCAGAGGCATCTATGACTTTCTGCCAACATCAGAAGTACTTTCCTCTTTCTTCCTCCCATTTACTGAATTAATAAAATAAAAAATGCCAGCAAATACTTCTGAACAGTTTGGTATACAGCAGTTTAAAAGACACTTAAAATGAATGCAATGCACTTAAAAATACATAAAGAATCTAACCACAGCATGGCTAGATACCGGAAGAATGACAGTGGATATATCTAAGAGGACAAGTGTCCTTGCAGGACACTGCTCTACTGTCAAACGAGCCTCCTCCCACCACAACCCAGTACAGTCAGAATTTCTTGCATATCAGTGAAAACACATGGTAAAAAGCAGAAATGGCCACACTGCTGAAGTGCCCTACAAGTTCAATATTGACAGTAAAAACTCCAAACCAAAACCACAGCATTATCAAGGTGGAAAATGTGTCTCCTCCAACTCAAGACACATTTATTTGCTCATGCCTACTAAGCACACAAAGTCAAAATGCTCTGACAGCCTTTCCAACTTCCATCAGACCATTTTGCCCAAAGGGCTGTCAGTCAGTTCCTTGCCAACTGCATTAATTCACAGTTTTGCTTACAGCTAGAAGAAAAAAGAAAAACGAAAAAACTCATCAACACCATCAGTTTTGTGGAAACAATGACTTTGGTCATGTTTGTAGTGCTTGGCAATAAAACTAGAATATTTTGCAGAAAAACTAGGAGACCATTGACCTGCAAACACCTCACATGTTTTGGGAGCAGTGATTAAAAGAGTGACTTCACTCCTTCTAAACTGAAGGTTAACAAAAGAAAATCTACAGGTAAAGTGACTGGAAGGACAAGTTAATTTTTCAGATTCTTGTCTCTTGTTGCTTTTAAAGTTTCTGGAGAATTCCAGACTTTAATTTTCCCAGAGGCCTGAAAGGAGCTCCAAAATCCAAGATGTTGTTTTCAAGGTTCATTCCCCTTTTGCCAGTTCCTGTCAACAACACTATCAGCACACCAGTGATAAGCCCAGAGCTAGGTAACTGGTACTATGGGATTGATATTTTTAAGCTGACCAGCATTCTTGATGCATCCCAGCTGCACACCCTACATTGCTGTGATCATTTCTTAGTACAACACATTTGACTTCAGTTGATGATTATGAAAGCTTTCACTCAGACATCTTGTAAACTGATACAGAGCTTTCTAGAAAAGTATTGTACCATCATGAACACCTATGTCTTCAATAGCAAGCAGGCCTTTGTAGCACCTAATCTCATTTAGGGGCATTGATAGCAACTCAAAAAACCTCTGCTGAACAGAATAGTTTACAAGCATTTATGTGCAGGTGCATAAAAGGAAACTGTGATACACTATAAGCCAGAAATTATGACAAGATTCCTGGGTGTATCAGAGAGTTATGACTAAGCCACAGCAATTATGCAATTAAGCATAGCATATCTTTTATTTGTATGCTTGAGAAATTAATATTGGGGTGGCTAACAAACAGCAGCACAATAACAAAAACCACAATAACCTCAGCATTGTAGACAGGTGGTACAAATTAGTCCCCAAAGCCATCAGCCTTCAACATCTGATCGCCCTATAGCAAATAGTAATCTCCTCAAATTCTAATGAACTTCAGCATCTTTTTTAAGGTTGTTGTCCCCAACACACAAACACACTTGACTTAGCATTACAGTAATAAAAAACTATAGAGAAAAATACCCTAACTATACATGGCAAAGAAAATACAGACCTTTGAAATTACAGTAGTGCTCAGGTCTCTGCCACAAGAAGTATTACATATAAGAAAAGAACTCAGGTAGCAAAGCAGATTCCACAACTTACCTTACTTCGCTGTTTCAAAGATGTGCTTAGATGATCATTTGCATTATGGGAATCTTTATGAGGCCTTGACATTGTAACAAATTTATTTTATTTTTTAAAATAAAACCCTGCTAAGTAAAACTGACGGTTGTCAGAGACTGGCAGAAGAGAGCTCCCCTAGAAAACTTCCTTTTATAAACCTCACCATGGGTGTAGCTAAATGACTAGCTCCACCCTTCATCCCACCCAGAAACTCAGCCTGTAATAAAGGTTTCTGAAGCAAGATGATCATGTTGTCAACTTCTCATGTGCTCTGTTTACTAGCAAGGAAAAATAAAGTAGATACGTAGTTGATAGCTTTACAAGCTAATGGGAAAATGTAGATAAATACAATTAACCTTGTCCCTAATATTTGCATTTCCTGCAACTTAGTCTAGAAATGTTAAGTGGGTGATCTTGCTTGGTTGCTTTCTCTTTAAAAACACTGCTGTAACAACCTGAGGGAAGCCCAACAGCTTTTACTATTTATTTGTATTAGAGATGCATCATATCGGAAACCAAACACATCTATTAACTCGCAGCAATTGTTACTTACATCACCACAACCTATCAAGAGCCTTCACCACTTACATCATGATGATGATGCAAGATCAAAGTTCTTTGTACACCTCTTTAAAGTGCACACAAGCCCTGACTGTGAAGGGACCACCACCACCAAGAACTAGATTCTGTTCCTTTGTCCTCTAATTACTTTACTTCTTAAAAAGCCAGCTTTATTTTTTTTTTCCCTCAAGGACTAATTTAAGAGAACAGGGAGACAGTCTAGGACATTGCCACTAAGGCAATATTGCCTGAGTGGTGATATACTGAACTGGTGTGTAATATAAACAGATCTACATGCATATACTCTCAAGTCTTACTCAGGTTTTTGTAGTATCCCAACTGGCATTTTTTTTTTTTGGTTTTAAAAATAGAAGTATAAGGAATTACAAATGCATAGTGGCTATGGTTTTCTTCCCTGAATAGTTGAGGTTATCCTGGCACTCCTGCAGGAGCCTGGGTGTGAAATCAGAGTTCTTGAGCTGTTTGGCAGGGGTCCAGCTACGCTTCTATCATCTGGGTTTGCTTTCAAGGGAGTGATTAGGAGATTATGTTCTCGTTAACAAGATCGGTGCAAGTAATGGCTGTTATGCCCAACATTTCCTGTATTTAAGTTGAAGCGATTGTTCCATCTTGATATGGAGAGGATGACGTATTTTCTTGAGATTTTGTGGTTTGGGCCCAATCTTAACTTTAATAAGTATTACAAAAAGAACATTTATCCCTTCTCGCACAGCCAGTCCACTTCTGCCTGAAAATGTTAATTGGTCTTTAAAACACATGTATCCATATGGAGCTTTTACTATATCATTAAAATACAAACTTAATATCGCCTCTGTTCATCTTCTCCTCCTCTCAAAGTGTCAAATGGATGAAAAACATATCTTCATTGCAACAAGAAGTTTTGCTTAATAAACTACAGCATTCACTTTTAAAGCACATTTTACTTTAAAATCTATATTTAAAGGACACATACTCATGTGTCCTGAAGCTACTCTGTGGCTTCAAGTCTGCAATCTTATGTCATGCCATGTGTGAATGTAAAAATTCTGCAGTGTTCTCCAGGGACAATAAAACCATTTCACCTTTTAGAGAAAGTCTGATAATTCTGGGGAAAAGACAACATCTTTGTGAGTTCACAAATTAAACACTGCACCTAAGAGTAAAGAAAACAATTCTATTTAAATACTAAGAGCTCATTTTCTTCCTACCACTGTGAGGCCCTCTAGCAGGCTTCCTTTCTATCCACTTCAGCAAAGATTGATCAAGGGTCAACCCTGATGTCTGTGGTTGAGTTCTCACTTATTTGGGATTGATGTTCCCAAGGCACTGGGGGGAATCCTGAGGTGTGTGTGAAGGGAGGAGGAACTTCACAGGCGATGGGCAGAACCAGAAAATGGGATACAGGTGCTGGTATGTTGTGCTCAGTGCAGCTAACTCTGTACCTAGGATAGGACTTGAAACCACCTTCTGTTAGGAATACATGAACAGCGAAGATAATCGAGAGGCTTTAACTTTTACAGGCTCTGCTGTCTTGGTTGGTAGTAACTACACCCTAATACTAAAGCCTGAAATGGTGAAACTGGGTATGGTCTGATCTGTAGCAGCTAGCAACTAAAACCATGAGAGAAAGTGCTCAGTGCCTGGGATTCGCTTCTGAAAAACCCTGCACATGAGGTGGAGGTGGGGTGGGGTGGATAACTATATACGTGCATATATCCATGTATAGCTATGATTCTCTGAGTAGCACCAATGCCTCTTACAACTCTTATTGCACACCTGCAGTGCCTACCAGAACCACTTTATTCCTGTCCTAATGGCAAACACAGCGTCATGCAGCTGTACGAGCAATCACACTTTTTGCCATTACAACTGCAGGAAATTGCTAAAGCTTAAGAGACCAGATCATGTTTTAGCAGCTGAAACTGGAAGAGGTGAGTACAAATCAAATAAGCAAGTGGCTAGCAGGTCAGTCCTTGCTGAGAGGTCACCTCAGTAATGCCCACCCCCATTGATGCCATCTTGCTTTTGCCAGCTATTATCCTGCAAAGGCAAGACTCAAAAGTGCATTCTAAGGTTGCAAGAGCTCCTCAAAATCTGCTCATGCTTAGCAAGGCCTCAATGTTCAAAGTACAACATTTGTCTGGCTGCTGACACCTCAGGTCCAGGGGAGGACTTTGAATGTGAGTCCTGTTTTGTTCCACAGTCGCTTTCTTCCTCGCAGCTTCCTGGAGCAAAAGCTCTTGGATCGATAAAGCAGCACGTTCAGCTCCTGAACTCAGTAACTGTTTCTCGCTTCTCTTGGGAAAACACAATACTTTGTGCTCTGCTGCATGGCTGGGGTAAGGCTAAACTGAAAATCTGTGGGGTACCCTTTCCTAGTGTCTGTCCTTTCTTGCTAAATCCATGATCAGAGCAGGTTACAAGGGATATGTGTCAAATGCTGTGCAACCGTAAACAAGCCTCTGCCTGTTAGAAGAGAGGTTTAAAGAATCATTTTTAAAGCATCCCGGAAAGTGACAAGAGAGGAACCCACATCAGCAACATACAAACTAGGGATCAAAAGAGGAGGCTATCCACTCCCCCAGCAAAGCCAGAGATAAAGAAGGCGAAAAGTAAGCTGGCAAAATTACTGACAGTAGGAAGTGGTGAAAACAGAGTGCTGCTAAGAGGAAGAGAAACAGACAAAGAATGTGAAAAATTTCTCAAGAGGTATTGTGTGAGAAAGGAGCACTCCAGAGCAGCAGCTAAACAGGCAGCAGTGAATGGGTGCAGAGCTCCTTCCAGGCACACACACCACACACACACAAACAAAATGAACCCAGAAGTGGCTGAAAGCCCAGAGCTTTTGTTTTCTTAACTTTTTTTTTTTTTTTTTTGGGTCGTCATCTGGAATTATTTAAACAACACTTCAAAAGTTTTCCAAGAGACAGCAAACCTAGAGCTGCTGTTCAAAACTCCAGCAAATGCAGTTTGCCTCTGACATTCCCCAGACTGTTTTCAGCTGCACCTTGCAAGCTTTGCTTCCCAAATGCATATTCCTAGCAAGTTTCCTGTGGCTTGCTGATGAAGTGCAAAGATCTTCATGACCAGTTGTCAATATGTACTCCTCTGTATCTCTAAACTTGCTGCTTTGTTTGTAAGTGTTTCTCATGGTTGTAATTGACACCAGCGCACAAGAGGGAGTTAAAGGGCTAATGGTGTTGAAAGAAGTGAAAGAGAGCAGACTATAAAAAGTTAGTGCAATTAATAATGGCTGAGAGCTTGATCCACAAGAAAACGTAAAATTTTGTGATAATAAATGAGCAGCTTTAAGGCTTACTCTGTATAGGTTGCACACTTCATTTATGTCAGTGTTTTTTAAATATGCGATCGCTTGGAAATAACGGGTATCGCTCAGCTTCACAGCAGAGCTGCAGATAACCTGCTGAAGAGGAACACAGCTGCACGAGTGGGACATCCTGCCCACGCCAGGGAAATCCCGGTGCACGTGATGTTGTATGCAACTTCACAAGCCAAGGCAAATATTTGTTCTGTTGGTGCAGTCTCCTAGTTGAAGCAGCAATCCTGATAAGATAGGAGCTCTCCACTGCCTCTTTGATTAGCTTAATTACAGACATAAGTCACCCCTTCTCCTCCTGTGTATGTACTTCTATTAATTCTAACAATGCCCTTCAATAAGCTGCCAATAAGCTATTTCCAATTTTAGAAAGTAAAGCAATCAGTATTTGCGTGTATTTGAAAATGTATTTATCTGGCCATCAAAATCCACAAGACCCAAACCATATTTGTATTTACAGACACTCCTGCAAGACAATGTCTTCTGATCTAACATCAGGCACGAAGAACTCAGGAATCTGATGGAAATTGAGAGAGGAATTCATCTAGTGCTTCCGTTTTGTCTCTTAGGCTGGGCCTTTTCCTCAGACTTGCAAACATTCTTGGATTTGAAAGTGTGAGCTCTGCAAGGGATGCTGCGTTCCCAGTAGAGATGAGTCATGAGATCCAAGGTTAGTTTCAAGTGCCACATTGCAATAAAGCTTCAAGAACAAGTTTATTCATAGCATTTCTATTTAGTCTGAATACTGTAAAGCCAGACAAAGCATATTGTTTTCTTTTGATAAAACTTGACATGCTTTGCTCGCAGTGTGATTCAAACTCTGAAGAGATTGTAACAAGTCTATATTAAGCCCAGTATTAATTTGGGCATAAAACGGTTACCAGATCAAAGCATATTTTCATAAAATTCCTCAGGAAGGAGTAGCCTGAGAAGATTTTTGGCTATTTCATTTTAGAAGTTGCACAACCAAACTCTGCAGTGAAATCAGAGACATATTCTTCCCTGCTGACTTTAACGAGTCTATCAGACCTACAAACAGATTTACTAGTTAGAACAACTCAGTGTCTGAAACTTGAATCTGATAAAGCTTCATCTTACATCCTCCTTCCCTTTTCATCTGTTAAGTCTATGAAGGAGTTGTATTTTTGGGCAACTTGTTAATTTTATGTGGTTTTAGTTTGGCATTAGTAATTAGATCAGCCTGAAAGCTTGTCACTTATGTGTAGGGTAGATTACTCAGTGTTAGGACCCTACTAATTTTATCCCTTAGGAAAATTTACTCAAATGTACTTGAATTCTTCTGTGTATTGAATATATGAAATCACAAAATGCCTAAAGAAATACTATGGACTTCTTCCCAGAAGGCAGAAGTCCCATGGTCAGCCATTCCCAGAAGAGGCTGTGTTAAAGATTAGGCTCCTGTAAGGAATTAGAACTGTTTCTGTACTTCAAATGGGCCAAATCTGAAACCTGGGGTCATTCAAGGTTCAATGGAATAAAGCTGGATGAATGGAAACATCTTCAGCAACAGGCTCAGGAGATTCTGGGGCTGAAGAAATGTTCAACCAGGATCAAAGCTCTCCCCACAGACTTTGCCATGCTTTCATCTTCTTTACCACTCCTTCTCCTCCGGACCTTCTTTAGCAGACCACTGTGGAGCATCAGCCCCTCTTCGGGGCAGCAGCTGCTGATCAAATTCGAGCACACTTGCCCTACCTGAAGCCCTCTTCTTGCTATAGGGACTGTTAGACAGCAGGGTAGGTTTCCTTCAGCCTTTTTAAAACCCTGTTTGGACATGGCCAGAATAAAAAAATAGCACATGGCAGCCCTGCTGCTAGGCTGCTGACACTGGGCAGTGCTCCCAGAGCTGCCCTTAATCCTTCCTGCCTGTCCTGCGGCTGCGCGATGGGGATGGGGTCAGCCCACCAATGATATACACAACGTGAAACAGCTCCAGCTGCATCTTCAGCTAGTAAGATGATAAATACTTGTCCTAACAGCTTTCCTAGGGCATTCCTGTTTTCTGGATCCTTGCCCTGTGGTTCAAGTTCTGCCTTTTACTTTCCTCATTCTTTAGCCCTGCTGTCAGTCCCCCTTTCCCCACACCTGACCTTCCCACATGCAGACTAGTCACTGCTTCTTCTTTACTGTCCAAGAAGTGTCTCTTCAACACTTTTGTAAAAAATACCCCGTTTGAGGCATTTCCCCACCTACCCTTCCAAGACAGTCTATACACATAGTTTCCCTTGCTCCCCTTAGGGTGCACGTTGCTCTGCCAGAGCTCAGTCTTCAAGTTCCCTCTCCCAGAGCCTGTCATTGCACGGAGTGGCAGCAGGGAGGATGTGGAGGCACCCCTTGGCAGTAAGGATGCAAAAATTGTTGCAGATTGCCCAAATCGCCTCACCTTTTCAGCAGTGAGAAATCTAGCCCCACCAAAGCTGCAAAAAAATCACACAGGCAGTCACAGCTACCCTAAACTTAGTGTTTAGCTAAGCCAAAACAACAAGTTTTGTATACACACATCCTATGAATATATACAAATAAATGGTATATAGAGAGGTGCTGAAAGATTCAGGATCTCATTTAAGCCTCACCCAACAACAACACATGTGCCATCATGCCGTGGTTGGACTTTGGGCCACCAGTGACTCAGAGCAATGCTATCGACACGTTCACCACTGGTGCTTTCTGCACCAGCTGCATTTTTCCTTCCCATGCCTCATACAAACACTGGCCCAGCCCAGCTCTTTGAGACAGCAGCTTACAGTTTTTAACATGATATTGTATCACTCTCCAAAGGTGCCTGAGGGAAAAATTCCACTCACCTAATTGTGTTAGTCTGAAGTTTCTCCCTCTTCTGGGATTAAGCTGTTATATTAAGGTTTCATTGTGGCAGGAGAAGCCAGGATAATGGCTATTTTAAGCAAAACCTGAATGAAGTGTTTTAGGAAAAGTTGTAGCAGTTTTGAAGGGTCCCAATTCTTTTCCCTCCAAGTTTAATTGCAGATGAATTCTTGTGATTACCCGTTCAGGTGTGTGTGCGTGTGTGTGTGCAGCACTATTTGTGGTTTACATAATTACTCCTCCAAATATTTCATCAGCATTTGGAGGAATGGTCAAAAAATAACACAGAAAAATATCTGGACAAGGCTTCACATCAGCAAGAAGAGACAGTATGAAGTAGTTGAGAACACTTGGAGCTGTAAGAGCTGAAATAAACCCAATTTGAGAGGTTTATTGTCAAAAAGAGGACTTAGATTTATAATATCAGGCAACTGAAGTTAATCAGGACAGGGCAACAAGCACTAAATCAAAGGACTGAAATATCTATTCCAGTCACCCACCACCAGTCAGGACTGTCACTGTTGTTATTTCCAACACACTTCAGAGAACAAGCAATAAAGACTCTGTGCCCTGAATCATCTGCTTCTACAACCCTTGTGGACAGATTTTGAGGAGCAAAAGCTACTGTACAGGCATCCCTGTTCCTTCTTGGGGGAATAGACTACATGAAGACATAAAGACATAACCTTGAGAAACACGTGGTATGTGGCCTATTGCCAGAAGCTTTAAATAAGCAGAAGACACCCCAAATTACCAAACCATACCCAGCACAAGAAGTTCTTTCAGTCTGTTAGGGCTGCTGGCCAGCTTATGCCAGCCTACCATGTCACACCCCACAAGGTGAGGTCATAGAAAAGTATCCAGATTTTTTCCTTCTTTGAAATATATCCAAAAGGTGTAGGTATCACTAAAAGACACCAAGACATTAGACGTTAACTGCCCTGTCTGCTGCAGTCCCTGGCTCCCTCCTGCTCTCCTACCAACCTGATCCTTTTCTCCTTATACAGCTGAAGCAGCTCATGGATTCTGTGTGCTGAATTTGAGGCAGACTGATAGAAACAACACTTACCTTACAAAAAGTCAAATTTATAAACTGTTGGTCATTTCTTAAGCCCTTGCTTCTATTTCAATAGCTTACATAGCATCTCAGTCACCTTCCTCTACTAGGGGCAACATGAAGCTTCACTATCCCAGCAGCAGTACCAAAAATACTGTATGTTTTAGGAAGACACAGAGCTTCCTGTGACTCAAACACCGTATGCATGATAGATACAGAAGTAGGTAAGTTAAGGGGTCATAACCTCGCCTTTCCCTGCTTTTAGGATGATTTTCACCACAAGGGCTTTACTAATAAGCAGCCACTGAATCTCAGCAGTGGTTGTGCACATCCCTGGTGCAAGACAAAGGCATTTTGTGCTCTTTGTGTCTTCCCACCCATTGGGTGGAGGCTGGCCCCACACATCCAGCTGTGTGCCTGAAGATGGAAGCAGGGGTAGAAGCAGGGGTCCCTGTATCTCAGTGAAAGGAGATGGAGCAAGCACGCATACAGCAAGGATTTGGAGAGCATTTGGTCCTTGACCTGGACATCCTGATATGACAGTGCGTACAGCTGCTCACACAGCTGTTGAATAACAAATATCTCAAGATGCCCTTGAGATGGTTCTTCTAAACACCGAGCACTTGACTGAAGAAATCAGAATCAAACCAGATTTACCCTGCCATGGTGCTCCTGCAGAAGTTTTTAAAGAGTTCATTTTACTTTAAAAGATAGCATCTTTTAAAAGAGCAAACGCATCTTATAAAATAACCTTTAAACTGTATTTCAAACAAAGCGTCATACTGTTCTGTTCTGCTGTTCCACTTCTGAAATGTCATCTCTGCCTCACTGTTTGTCTTCTCTTAAAACAGGGAGAAATTGCTGCAATACTTAATTAAAAAAAAAAAAAAAAAAAAGAAAAGAAAGAAAGAAAAAGTTTTCACCTTCTTTACTGCTTCAGATTTCTCTCTGTTTTAAGTCGTGAGCTTATACCATCAGTCCCATTTCCTTTGCTGCACACCTCGGGGGGCAGAGATAAAAAACGAATACCCCTTTGGGGGAGGCGAGTAAAGTACGACAAGGACAACAACTCACTGCAGAAAAGCACCGGAGGGCTGTTAGCAGAAGTAGCTGTTCGAAAGGGAATAAATACATAAATATAGCGGTGGTAAAACGTTTGTTTTCATAACCTCACGTGCACTCACACCGCACGGGCGGCTCGCAGCTTCAGGTGGTGCTGCCGCAGGATGCTCGGCCGGCCAGCGCAGCGCGCTGATTCATCGGGCTGCAAGGTGCACCCTCTGCCAGGGTCCTTCCCCGCCACCTGCAGCTGCTTCAGCCCCTCGCTCCGCGTCCAGCAGGACCCTCGGCGTGCACCCAGCGCCTCCTGCAGACCCCCAGCTCCGGACAAGAAAGACCCCAGGACCCCCAGACCCCCGGACCCCCGGACAAAGCCGCCCCCTCCCCACCCGGCTCCAGCTCCGGCTCCGGCTCCCACCGCGCCTCTCCCGGTGCCCGGGGGGACACGGGGCGAGGGGCGACCCCAGCCCAGGAGGGGCCGGGCGCTGCCTCACCTGCTCCGCTCCTCTCCGCTCCTCGCCACCGCTGCTTGTCCCCGGTCCCTGCCGCCCGCCCCGCCGCCAGCCCGGCTTTGTCCGCCCGCCCCGCCCGGGATTCGCCACGTGAACCGTGCGGGCACCGCTCCCAGCGGCACGGCTCGGCTCGGCACGGCAAGGCACGGCTCCTCTCCGAGCCCCCAGCCGCCCGCCCCCGGCCCCACCGCCCCCTTTTCCCCTCGGAGTCCCCCGGAGCCCCGGCAGCCCGGGGGGGGGAGCCGTCGGGGTCCCCCCCGTGGTCCTGTCCTGCCCGCGTGGAGCCCCGGGTTTTGGGGTTTTGGGCTTGGTGTCACGCAGCCCTGAGCGCTGGGGGGAGGCGAGCTCTGTGTAGGACGCTTTCCCTGTTTTTTGGGACGGTTTTTCTCCAAACCTCGGCTCGGAGAAAAAGAAGCGGCGCGGCTCGGTGCCTCCCTCTTAGCGCAACCCGATCCTTCCCTCCGGATGTTAACTTAGAGCAGGTTTAGAGGAAGGGAAAATTAAAAAAAAAATAAAAACAGGGGAGAAAAAAAAAAAAAAGCTCCAAAGCTCTGAAATAAATAGCCGGGATTTGCTGTAGCCTCTTGTTCTATGTAGGGGAAGGCATCGTGTCCATCAGAGGAGATGGTGCCGTTCCTTCCCGAGTGGCTCTGTGTGGGTGAGCAGGACCAAGACCCAGATTCCTCCCTCTCCAGCTGAGCACAGTACAGGATCCCATGGCCCCAGGGATGTGCAGATCCCATACAGACCTGGCACAGCAGCCCTGCGGCCCCACTGAACCAAGGGGAAGGAGATGGGGGAAACCCACTGGGTCTCTAACCCTTCCCATGGCTTAGGTCAAGGCCAAGGTGCAGATGTGCACCGCCACCACCATGTAGGTCAGGGCCACCTGCTCCAAAGGATGCAAACCAGGGCTTGAATGTTGCATCACAGCAGTCAAATCTCTCCTGGTAGAAGGGCAGTGACAGAGCCATGCCTCCAGCACCACCCCGCACCGCTGATGAAATGATGCTAAAACATCCAGCTGTCAAAACAGGCCGGGAGGCCAAGTGTGCCCATGAGCCCTGCTGCTTTTCACAGTTCAGACACCTCACAGATGTCTGAAATGTCCCAAATATGAGCATTTGCAGGTAGTGCAGAATGGCCAACGTTTCAAAAACCTGCCATTCAAAGTCAAAAGAATTTCCTGGCTTTTTCGGCAGTGTCTGAAAACTGCCAAATTTCTTCCTAGTCCTGTCACTTCATGTCATAATGATATGAAATCTATTTTTGTGTCCACGGAACAATTAGAGGATTTTACTGCATCTGCAGACTATGCTTAGCAGAGTTTTAAGATCAAAAGATATGCTATTTTTGTATGGTCGTCTCTGGAACTTTGCACAGCAGTGTCTGAGCTGCTGGTGAGTGATTTTGTCATCAGCCTGTGCCTGAGCAGCGCAGGAATTCGGTTATCTTCCCTGTGCAGGAAGGGAGGCTGCAGAGCAAAGAGAGAAAGTTAAGCTTAAAAAAGTCCTTTCACTTTTGAGCATGCCCAGTCCAAATGTCCACAAGCAGACCTGCCATCCCAGGAGACCTGCAGGTTTAGTGACAGGTCACCACTTGGTGGTCCCTCTCTCCTGCTCAAGGACCCCAGCACCCTCGGTGAGAAGTGCAGTGGTGTGCTGGGTCTCAGATATGGCCCCGTGCTCTCATGTCTGGCAGTGCCTCTCATGGTGGGCAGTGTGGGTCACCCTGTGCCTGCACACCACAGTGCACCGTGGCCGTGATTTCGCAGAATCACAGAATGGGTGAGGCTGGAAGGGGCCCATGGAGGCCAACTGGTCCAACCCCCTGCCCAAGCAGGGCCACCCAGAGCAGGGTGCCCAGGACCATGCCCAGGTGGCTTTTGAAGACCTCCAAGGAGGGAGATCCACAGCCTCTCTGGGCAACCTCTGCCAGGGCTTGGTCACCTGCACAGTAAAAAAGTGCTTATTGATGTTTAGATGGAACCTCTTATGTTCCAGTTTGTGCCCATGGCCTCTTGTCAGGACACCACTGAACAGAGCCTGGCTGCATCCACTTTGCACTTCCCTTACAGTGTTTATAAACAGTGTTTATGAGGCTTCACCCTGAGCCTCCTCTTCTCCAGGCTGAACAGTCCCAGCTCTCAGCCTCTCCTCAAAGGAAAGGTGTTCCAGTCCATTCATTAATTTTGTGGCCCTATGTTTGTCTCATTCCAGTATGTCTGGGTCTCTTTAGCTCTGGGGGGGACCCAGCACTCCAAGTGTGACCCCACCAGTGCTGAGTAGAGGGTAAGGATCACCTCCCTTGTCCTGCTGGCAATGCTTTGCCTGATGCAGCCAAGAATACTGTTAGCCTTGTTGGCAGCAAGGGCACACTGCCGGCTCATGTTCAACTTGGTGTCCACCAGGACCCCCCCCACAGGTTCTTTCCTGCAGAGCTGTTCTCCAGCTGGGTGTCCCCCTGTGCTGTTGCCTGGCATTGTGAGGCACTTTTTGTTTGTGGCCAGTCAAACTAAACCATTTGGTTTTGTGTAACTTTTTACCATGTTCTACCAATGCTGCTGGGTGTAGCAGCCAGTGGTGGGGTGGCCTAAGCAACCTGGTTTTGCCTATGAACACTGTTTTAAGAGTAAACATTTGTCTCATCTCTAAAACTAGATGCTTATTAGTTATTCCTTAAGAAAACTTGCTCTGTGGCTCATGTATGGATTTCTGTTTAGCAAATAAAGACTCCAGAAGATGGCTCCAAATTGACAAGGGAAAGGGCAAAGTGACATACTGGCGTCTTAACTTTCCTTCAAACACAGAAGGAGGAGCACCTAAAGATACAGCTGTGACCCGGTCAGAGCTGTCCTGACCTAGAAAAGGCCACTGCACTTGCAGGGGTCAGTGAATTATCTGTCCCTGCAGAGCATTAGGGAAACACGTCCATCTTCAGCCACACTTTTCTTGCAGGGAGAAATGATGACTTTTAGTTTTTTTAAGAGCTCTTTACACTTGATCTTTAATCACTGATGGAAGAGTTGCAGTTAGGTTACGGGACATAATCTCAGTGTAATTTATTACCAAAGGCTTTTTTTTTTCCTGAACTCCTTTGACCCTGCAGCCTCCCTGATGTTAATCCAGTGCAGGGTCATGACTGAGGAGGGAATATGGCCTTTTTACTTTCATTCTTCATAGCTGTAATTAATTATCTTCATCATCTTCATCAGTGAGTGCAGTGAAAAAAGGAGGAACAAAAGGGATGTCAGTCTCTCTAATGCATAACTGATTTAGATACTCTTCCATGAGCATTTGGTCTTACTTATTATACAAACCATAGGAAAAACAAAGTGAGTGGCTGATTCTTCTAGCAAATTCATACACAAAAGCCATCTATCTGAATAAAAAACTTAGCATTTCCTCTTGCAGTTGTTTCTCTGTTTCTTCATTTACTACTTCATTAACTACAGGAAGGGATTCCTGTACAGTAATTTCTTTTTACAGTAGCCAACATGTGCAATATATTTCCCATTAAAACAAATGGGAAGACTTCAAATTAATAGACACTATTATAATATAGAGCTGCAGCTTTTCTTTCTGGAACACATTAAATAAATAAATAAATAAGTAAATAAAATTATCTCAGGGTAAGTAGTAGCACTTCCTAAATGTCACAATTAGTCTGGTTAGACTGTCAATTTGTAGAACCTGTTGAAAAACAGGCTTTTTCTCCCCTCATACAGATTTTCCTTCTTAGCTGGAACAAAGCTTTTCAAAGGTTTTCAGTCTCTCCCTCTTTTTATTTATTTATTTATTTATTTATTTATTTTTTTCCTCTGGCCAATTGTCCTCCAAGTCCCACAAAATTTTGTATTTGGCCAAAATTTACAACTTAATATCTAGAAACCTCTAGGGAAATCCACAGAAAACATTAATCTCTTGCTATTATTCCTATTGGTTTTGTTGATATATTTATATATTTTACTTTTTAACCCAAGTGTCCCCAATGTGCTTAGAGCTCCAGTCAGATACCCTTTCCTCCCCAGGAGGCACTGTGTAGTCAACAGGAGGCCTGAATGCCCCACACCAGCAAAAGTTGGTCTGGCAACCACTGCTAAGGTCAGCCAACAACGCCAGCTTAACAGCCCTTCTGCTCTGCTCTGCGCTGGTGCAGCCTCACCTTGAACATCATGTGTGGTTTTGGGTCACAGTATAAGAAGGATATAAGACTATCAGAGAGTGTCCAAATGAGGGCAACGAAGATGGTGAAGGGTCTAGAGGGGGAGATGCATGAGGAGCGGCTGAGGTCCCTTGGTTTGCTCAGCCCCGAGCAGAGCAGGCTGAGGGGAGGCCTCGTGGCAGCCTGCAGCTCCCTCAGGAGGGGAGCGGAGGGGCAGGCGCTGAGTTCTGCTCTCTGGGGACAGCGACAGGACCCGAGGGGATGGCATGGAGCTGGGACAGGGGAGGGTCAGGCTGGGGGTTAGGGAAAGGTTCTGCACCCAGAGGTGGTTGGGCACTGGGACAGGCTCCCCAGGGCAGTGGTCATGGTACTGAGCCTGACAGAGTTTGAGGAGTGTTTTGACAACGCTCTGAGACACATGGTCTGATTTTGGGTGGTCCTGTGTGGAGCCAGGAGCTGGACTCAATGATCTTGTGGGTCTCTTCCAACTCAGGATGTTCTGTGGTTCTATCTGTCCGCCACTCATACTAAGAACATGTAGCCTTACACACAGCAGTGCGCCCCACAGGGCATACAGCACTTTGAAGAACGCATGGCCTCATTTAATATAGTGCCTCTATTACCCCTCTCTTACAATAGCTGTGGTGAGCAGACAAGATCTTCAGGAGGGAAGGAGGCTCAGAAAGCTTTGCCTTATATTGTGTCAACATGGATGGCATTCCGATCAATACATTGTACAGTACTTTCATGGGAGTTCTTCTCCCTGCTGAAGCCTTGAGAAAGGAAAAAAAAAAAAAAAAAAAAAAAAAAAAAGAGTACAAATTCATTAGTGGTAAGCTGGGTTATTAAATTTTTGGATTCACACAGCCCATTTTACATGGCGTATGTGGAACAGAAGTGATATGATATATCAACTGTCATTCTTAATATTTTATAGTGAAGCATAAATCAGCAGAGGGGTAAGTCTGACAAGTCTGACTCAAGGGCATACAGATTCCATCACCTTTTATGTGGTATTGCTCAAAGGTAGGCTTGAATAGAGCAATTCCTGGGTCATGCAGGATATAATCAGTTGCTTCTGTTGCTGTCCTAATAAGTTATTTCTAGTAGGTCCAAAAGAAGATGTTTTGGTGCAGTTCTCCCCTCACGCATTTTAGCTAACATACTTGGCTCAGGGAAGGACAGCATTAAGTGGTAATTACCTCAGCCCAGTCTCAACATTAAAAATTAGGTTCTTAGCTGCATCTGCATATTTGCCCACTCTACCACTATCCCTGGAGAGCAATCTCTCTTATCTAACCTTACTGTGGCCCTGGTATAACATGCTACAGGAATGAATGAATGTGTTTTAAGAGCACATTTAATTTAAGGGGTACTATCATGAGGTCAGGCCCACGTATGGTCTTTTAAAATGATTCTCTCCAGGAGGGAGATTTTCTAGCACTGACATATTCAGGTAGTGGTGAGAAATGTATTCATGCCAAGTGAATAGGCAATATTTGAAGAAATAGATGCTACAGGCAAGTTCTTCATTAGGGGTTATGCAATAGCACCTGCCAGACAAGGTCCTTTATAGGAGAGCTCTTAAGCATGCACTTCCTATTAGGCCCACACCTAAATGCTTTCCTGATTAGGATGCTCTCTTGAAGGTGTGCCAAATACCTCATTTCCAGAAGGATGCCCAAGTCCATTTTGGGGATTCTCTTCTGATTCACCTTTGACCTTAAACTTTCAGGATTTGGGAATATTCCCATTTATTATGCAGAAGTTTTCATCAGTAAGAGCCTGGCTACTTGAGTGGCCTTTTTTGCTGAATTTGGGATGGTTAAATCTTCCAGGGTCTGTCAAGTGTGAAAGCTTTTTGTGAGGCTGTGTGGCTGCTTTCCCAATGGCAAGTGGTTTCTGAATTGGATGGTCATTGCATAAGTCAGGAAAGAGGCAAACCCCTCAAGATTAATATAATCTTTGTTATTAAACAGCAGAGAGGCATTTGCAGCAGTCCAAACAGACTGTCAGCAGACTATGTTTTGAAGGTGGTTGTAGTGTAAAAATGAGATAGGTCTCATTTTTTTTAGTGAAAACAGATTACAGTCCCTCTGTAGATGGTGACAGCTCCCAGCTGCTGGGACCTGACAGATGCGAATTAGGGGAAATACACTGCAAAAGTGAGGAACAGCATCAAGAAGCTGAAGACCTCCTTTCCTTTGAAGCTTCACCTACGCAGAGGTGGGATCGTGGTAATATATGTGGGACAGAAGCAGATGGCTGAGCAGACACTGTCTGTGGCACCTCACGGAGCAGACATAGTACCTAACAGAGTGTGAATCCTGCCCCCGTATCTCTAACACACCGTGGGAACTGAAGTTGCCAAAGTGCCTCGGGAAATGCAGCAAATGTCTGACAAAACGGTTGCTAATGGCCATGTGCCATTGTGCAAGGTCTCCTCACCCTCCACAGGTGTCCCCCAAACCATGTAAAAGTCAGGAAACCTCCGCTTTGAAGGACCAGACTTATCCTTATTAGAACTGGAAGAAATTCTGCTCCCTGAGGGAATAATTAGGAGCTGAGCTGAAACTCATTTTGAGCACACTTTGCCTTTACAGTGGTTTTCCTTTGCATCAGGCTGCCTGACTTGAAGGTTGATTTTTTTTTTTCCTTTTTTTTTTTTTTTTTTTTTTTATAATTGAAAACATTGTGTGCATCTCACTGTAACAGATGCTGGAGAAAGCCCTACTGTTCTTCCCATTGCCTTCAGGAAATGAAAATAATGAAATAAGGAGCAAAGTGGGGAACTACCTAATCTTAAAAGAACATTTTTTCCTCCTAAGCTGAGGTTGCTTAGGGTAATCATAGCAGCAAGAAACATTGTGATACCCATATGCAAAGTAATAGCCTTAACTAGCATCATGGGTCAAAGTGGTTCAGTTTATGACATATGACATTGGTATTTCTAAATATGGAATGACAAGTAATTAGAAATCTCCTGTTTTAGTATTACCATAGAAACAAGCCATGTAAAAAGTAAATGACTGTGTTTACAGAGCTGAACCAGGTCTTAGTGAATCTGTAAGGACTAAAACTAACAGTGGAAGAGTCTAGGGGGCTGAATATCCTACTCAGCAGAGCATTGAAAAACCCTAACTAACAACGTTCACCCCGCCACCATGTGTTTCTTTGTTCTCTCTGAAATTAATTCTGTGCACTATCCATGTATGCATATTTGGCTTTGTCTCACAATAGTGACTAACAGTAAGAGAACAAAAACACATTTTCCTGTCAGGCTGTAGATTTTCTGTGAGTGGTTCACAAATGATTTTCTGTATAAAAGGTAAGTTTTTATCAAATACTACTTTTGAAAATGTGTGCTCAAACAAGTAACTGTTCATCCATTACAGTGGGTAATAAAGAAACTAATGACAAGTGACTAAACCATTTCCCAGAGGACTTAACAATTTGCATAAGCAACACCTACCTCCACAAACAACTTTCTCTCCCACAAACACAGTGAATTTTGAAGTTAAATGTCCTATACAAGGAACAGCCGTAAAGGAAAACAAGGAAGAAATACCAGACTCCTGAGCAAATAGAATCATTGCTGAACCTAACAAGGTCTCTGGTTCTTATTTATATAAAATTATAAATATTCATACCATCTCAGTAACACAAGAAGTGGAGGTCTATATCATGACTGCTGATCAAAGTTTTGACTTCAAAGTTTGATTGAAAACCCAGACTCGCAGTTTTTATGAGAGGAAACTTGTGTAGAAGTACTGACAACTCATGTATCGGTGTAGTTAGAGAGATTTCAGTAAGGAAGTGATTGTATTTTAAAGGATAGTAGAGATCTCTGGAGAAAGATGTATTAACATGAGATGATAAATGTAGTTCAACATGTATGGGATAGAATATATATTTCCAATGCATATTTCAAATTTATTTTGAAATGCTGATGCAAATGCAGGAAAGCATGAGTCTGGAGAATTACAGAGGGCAGATTCCAGCAGTTCTGGCCTTGCAGTGGATGTCAAAAGAGCAGTTTCCCCTATTAGTCATGATAAGAAAATATATCCTGTATTCTTGTCCTGCCTTGCTGCCTCCTTTCTCCTCTGCACAGCAGTCATGCTTCATTTTGAGTAAGTGGGTAGCACAGCACTTCAGAAACTCTGGAAACAACATATTTAAATTGTCATGGACTGTATTCTGCAATGGGCTGAATGTTTTGGCAGTAGTTTAGCAGGGGGAATTATCCTTGGAACAGGTTTGGCTCTCCTTACAGAATCAGGCAGTGGCTCTGCAGAGGAAAGTCCTGGTGAACCTGACGGTCACATTACTGATCTGAACTGAAACCTCCATCTGAGCACATCCTCTACTGATGGGCTGGCATCCCTAGCTTCTAGTGATAGCAAAAAAATGAGCAGAGCTTTCCAAATGAGCCGAGGATAATCACCATGCCCCTTGCCTGCGGAGTTTCAGTAAGAATTGAGTTCCCAGAAATAAGAACTTAATTCCCCAAGTCTTATTTAAACTTACTTCAAAAGCAATTAGTTGTCTAACATCCTGAAATCAAAGGAGACACCTAAATAACTCAAGAATTTTGTTGGGATTTGGCACGTATAGATACATTGGCCCGTATTCTCAAACAGCCTCCAATTTCTGATGATGATAATACGGAAAGTCAGATAATTCTCATCTCCTGGAACTATCATTCTGTTTTTAATTATTTATTTGCAGGCAAGGAAATATAACTCTTTTGTGGTATTGCCTGTTGGGCTGGAGGTTTGGATATGAATATAGCTATAGCGGAGACAGAATATACATTGTAAACTCAAACTAGGCAGGAACAAAACAAAACAAAATTACCATAACAAATATTTTTTAGTTATTAGGATGTGTTGGTTTTGACTTGCAATAAAGGACATCTTCTGCACTGAAGAGGAGAATTGTCTGGGAGCAAAGCCAGTAGTAGCAGTGGTAGGAGGTAGGAAGAGGAGAACTACAGAGATATGTTTGTTACAAATTGTCCAGAAAGAGGCTGATTTTAATGATTAAGTTAAACAAATAGTACTCACAGCTCTTTGCACCACAGATGCCCTGATACTAATGAGGCTTCATAGAAAGATACACAATAACAGTAGCTATTGCTTTTTACTGTTCCATGGCTTTGTGAGAAGTAAACATAAAAATAACAATAATAAAAAAAGAAAACTCTCAAATCCTCCTCTACATCTGACCCTATTACCTTTTAAAAATTATCTGTCCACAAAAGCAAGCTTCCTTGAGCGTCATGACACACAGAGTATTGTATGGAAGATAAGATTTGTCGTGGCCTGACTCGCTGTGCTTGAGCTGGCGTAGGCTATCTGTCCTTTGCACGCACACATTTGCGCTCTGCTTGTCCTCCAGCTCTCTACATGTTTCAAACAGACAACGACCCAAGAGAGAGGTATAGGTCACGAATATGTCTGCCATCTTCAGGCTGTTCAATGCACCTCGAGGTTAGGAAGCAGGGCTGACACATCAGCAAGACCCTGAAGGCAAAAGTGGCCGGTAATTGCATTGCAGGGCTGGGGTCCTCCCCTCCACAGATGGCGATGGCCTCACATCCCGAGGACAATCTCCTGCCAGCCCTGCCAGTCCCCTGGCTTGCTGCCCCCATGGGCCATGTTTGGATCGTGGATATTGACTGCAAGGCTTTCATTGTCTGAAGACCTTGAAATGACATTGACATTGATGTTGACATTGACATTGATGTTGACATTGACATTGTGTGTTCGAGCACCTGTATGCCATGAACACTCCTGTGCGGAGGTGGTACATCCCTAGGTTGGTTTAAATCGGTCACACAGTCGATTCTACCAAAACATTCAAAGCCCTTCTCAGTAACTGGAGCTACGCCATGACAAATTTCTGCTTTTGGCATGGAAGAACATCAGCTGTACAGATATACTGAAAAGTTACTGGAAACATTCTGTAAAAGAATCTGTATTTTTCAGTTTCCTTAGTTCTTACATTTGTTTTGAAAGGCCAAGGCTGAACTGGAAGAATTTAATTTAGAAGATTGGGAATTTTACCAAAGTTTGAGGAATTGAAAGCAGAAATAGAGACTGAAACCCTAGATGGGTGATCAGTGCAGGTTGATCTAAAATTGACATGTCAGAATGGAGTTTCTAATATTTTCATCATTTCCATAAGACCTGAAATTTCAATGATTCAACAATGCAATGATTCTCTAACAAGGGCATGGTTTTTAATTCATGGAAATGAAGTTGCAAATGCAATTACAATGCTTATACAGCACCACCTAAACTAGATTTTGTATGTTGTCCTCTATTGCTAATGAGTCAGCAGTGCTGCTTCCACTTTCATTGTTGCTAACTCTTGCCAGTTTTAAGCTGGCAAGACTATTAAACTATTGGTTACTATGTCATAATATATAGAGAAGTCCATGGTGCACCTGGATTTGTTTTTTTCTCCCTACGCTTGTTTCTAAAAGAATATAACATCAGAGGAAGAGCTACACAGAAAAGCAACAAGGAAGACCAAGGATGTGGCACAACTTCTGCTCAAGGAGTGACAAATAGGGGTGCTCTGTAGCCAAGAGAAAGGGCAAATTAAGTTCTGAGGGAGACTGGAAAAGTCATTTGAGAGTGATTGTTTGCTCTCTCACAGAAAAAAAAAATAAATAAAAAGAAAGAAATTGGGGTAAAACTTGCAGGATCTAGGTGTCAGACAGAACAGATGCAATAACAAATGTGTTCTTTGTCCGACAAGTATCTAAACTGTGGATCTCATTACCAAAGGATGCTATGGACCCAAAAGGCTAAAAAGGGTTAAAATTGACTAAATATATTAATGGAAGAAAAATCCTCTGGGGCCACTGAACACAGAGATGCCATGGCTGGTCCAGGCGTTCCCTGAGCTGCAGTCACAGAAGCCTGGTAACTATATTAGGAGAATGTCGCTACATTACTGCCTATTTTTATATTCTTCTCAATGTGTGCAATATTTGTTACTGAAAGAGACAGGATCCTGGGCTAGCTGGACCTTGAATCTGATCCAGTGTATCTGTTCTTGTGATCTTACATTAACCTTCATCAGGAGAGAAAGGGGGGACATTTCTGTACTCAGGACTTTGAAGCCTGTATGTTCAGTTCCCAGAATTAAGTAAAACAAAATGAAAGAAAAAATAAAACAAACAAACAAACAAACAAACAAACAAAAACACCTCACTCCTTTAATCTTGTGGTTTTTAAATCAAGATCATGATTTTTGAGGGATTTGGGGTTTCTGAATAATTGAGCAATATTGCATGGTAAGAAAGTACACTGATGTGCCAAAAGAGTCCAGAAGATGGTAGATAATAAACATATTCACAGCTGTTTTCTGATAATCTTGAGGTACAATAGATTGCATCATTCCAATTTGCAGATAAATCTCTGGCAGCATTATGAAACAGTGCTTCTTCCTCAACACTTTTTTTTTTTTTTTTAAAAAAAAAAAAAAGATACCAAGAACCAACAGAGGCTCCTTGACAGTTTTTATAAATTGTACAGGACCTCCCTCTGCTAAGTGTCCCACTTGTGTCTATGTGTTATCAAGTGTAACTTCACATGAGTTAAATTAAAAAATTCTAATTAAAAGATTAGGAATGTCATTTTCTCTACTGCAGTTCAGAATTCAAGAGAGAATCGACAAATGAAGTTGTTAATGCGAGCTGCAGAATGGTGCTCTATGTAGCTTTATTTTTCCTTCCTCCTCCTTCATTTGAAGCTCTGATAAATAAGTCATATTCACAGGGGTCAGAATGGAGAGAGAAAAAGAAGAGATTATTGCTTAAAATTATCAGACTGTATAGGAAGCAGATGTAACCATCTCTTTGATTATCTCCCCTGGCCAGGATGAGATATGGTCTACAGTTCATGGCTCATTCCTCATAACCAGCGAGGCAGAAATGCAATGTAATGAAAATTGATCTATAGAACATATTCGATTAGTGAAATATGAGCAAAGGAATTACTTCTGAAGAAAATGAAAATTAAGAGGGTATGCCAGCACAAGCAGACGGACAGATAGGCATTGTTTTTATTCCTCTGGAAAAGCAGATGGGGTAAGTACTGGATGAATTCACCAAGTGGAGTTTACTGCTTGACCTACATCTTAATCTCACACTGTTCAACTATAGAAATAGAAAAGGAAAAATAAAAATAAATATAAAAATATTAATTTTGTTCTTTCATCAGTTATCAGAAGACAGCATTTTGGAAAAGTAGAGAATGGCTTCGCTGCTAAAGAATATTCCATTGCAGCAATATGTGCCTTCAATTATTTGCTTTTCTTCAACTTGTCTCTGTGTAAGCCAAGGCAAATCACTGATGTCCTCCTGATCCTATGTTTTGTTATTTGTAAAAGGTGGGTAGAATACACTGGAGTTCTGCGAGAATTAATTAATGTAATGCAGGGAGTGCTTCGATTTCCTTGGGCAACAGGTTTACAACAGCCTAAAAATATGTTGGGGAAATAAATGCATTCCCTCTTATCTGAAATGTGGATCTCTTACGTGGTCACTTGTATGTTCTCAGCAAAATAGTAACAAATGATCTTTCCATCTGTGCAGGCTCACTCTTATGGTACAGAAGAAAAATAACTTCTGTTGTTTAGATGAGCAATGAGAGAACACGGAGCAAATCAGTGTAAGCAAACACTCAAGGCTAAAGCCATACAGCATTCAAAAGCATGCATAGGCTGAAATGTGTTCATATAAAACATTTATGGGCTAATTTAAAAAAGGAAATCATAAACAATTGAGTATATTTGTAGAAAAAATCAGTGAGAGGAAAGAAGTTAAATGTTTAAAATAATTTTTTCATTGCCAGTAGCTCAAGCAATTCTTCTACATTATTTTGCAAGGAAATGCTTAAAGCGTTTGCTGTTCCCTTTGAGTCTGCTAAGCCATCTCCAGGGATTTCCCCTTTCCATGGTACCCCCGCCTCAGCACCTAAACATGCTTACAGATTTTCTCCACATTTGTTTTCCATGACTGTATTTTTCTGACAGACTTTTAAGGGAAAGCAGCACAACAAAATGCAGGAAGTCCCTGCCCTATCTCCCTGGATCCACTCTCACTGCTGCAGAAAGTCGTCCTGCTGTCCCAGCCCATGCTTGTGCTGCCTCTGGGACAGGGCCATGCTCTGCAGTGGAAAGTGAGGGCTGCAGAGGAGGAGCGTTGGGCACCAGGGCTGCTCCTCCACGGGATGGCCATGGGACAGACCCAGCAGTTCAGGGGGCATGTAGCAACAGGGACACCAACTTCAGCCCTTTTTGAGATCTGCAGGCATTTGCTCATTTTGCTCCTTTGTACCAGAGATCAAAAGTTTTTGTCTTCTCCTATCCCCAAACTGCTGCCAAAAGAGGAGACAAGCAGCAAGCTTGCTTCAATAGAGCATGTGAGCAAAGCCTCCAGGATGGAAATACTTCACATAGTGTGCAGGCAGGTACAGCTCTCAAAGGGAGCTGCTCTTGCTTTGTGCCAGGGTGAATTTGGTCCAAAGATCTCAGCCTTGGGCTGAGCCTCTCCTTTGTTTTCATGTTCCTGTCCAACAAAAACCAGCTGGCAGCCAAAGCATTAAAAGGCAGGCTCAACCTCTTCATTTTCATGTTGATTTTTTTCTCCCCTCCCTCAGAAGAAGAGGAACATCTGCCAATGACACGCAGCGATCGGGCCCATCAGTAGCCGTGGATGGCCGGGCATGTGGTCTCACAGCCACTCTGAGCAATAAGATCAGGCACCCCATGATTTGCAGCTGTTGGCAGTGAGATGGGAGTCCTTCCTGATACATAATTTGCTGAGAGAGAGTGAAGAGCTAAAAATGCTGTGAAGGAAGGGGTGCCTTCAAAGTGGCCTCCACTCCTGGAGGTGTAAAACTGCACGCATTTTCCATTCCTGGACACTGAAGGAGAATCCAAAGGAATACCTTTTGAACAAAAGCACAGACTTGCATTAATCCAACACCTGGCTGAACACAGATAATGAAATCTGGATGAATTCTGTCATCTCCATGCTGTTGAGGTGACAGATGCTTGCTGTTTCGTGTTTCATATGTCCATAGGTCTTGAGCTAACCTTTGTGGAAGCCAGTGGAGGACTTTCCTTCATCTTCAGTCATCCATGAACCAGGCTTGGAGAGACACGGGGGCTGACGTTACCTTGTAGCATCTCACTTTCTGAAACATGTGGCAGGTTGTAATTGCTTCTTGCTGAAACAGTGATGGCTGAAAGCATGCCAGTGTATTAATACACTATATTATTTACAGCCTTGCACGCTGGGCCAAGGCAAACACTCAGTAACTGCGTCACCTCAGCTTGAACTTTTGTCTCTTGCCTTGAAACTTCATTTTCTGTTCTCACAGTACCTACCACCACTGCTCTGTTTATTCAGTTTGCTGTGTGCCTCGGATTAACCTACAGTTCTGTTTTTTCACAGTCAAGACAGTCTCATTGACAAATGTGAGCTTCCACACCCAGCATTGCTCATTCTCAGAAGAATGACTAGAAGAGAGCTCAGAGGCCAAAAGAAGCAAGGCCAGGCCTATTTTACGATTTGCTTTTATTCAAAGAATTGATTCTTTTCCACTTGAAAAACTATTGTCTGAGAATTTTGCATGAGCTAAAAATAAAAGTAGCAGAACCACCCCCAGTTTCTAAAGAAAAGATGCTCGAGGTAAGCAGACTTCCCTAGCACAAAGCCATATCCACAGTGCAGTGATATGCTCAGCTTTGCCACCACCAGTGGGATGCAGATGGCAACTGGGGACAGTCTGGCTTTCTCAACAAAATCCCCCACATCCACGTTGTGCTTGCATCACAGTTTCCATTCCATCTTGGATTCCCACTGTAAAAGATATCTTTGTATGTATGCAGATGGGGATTTATTTAAAAATAGCCCCCCAGGGTGCCCTCTAGTTAGCAGCAGGAACTGTAGGACAAGCTGGCAAGCCACCCACCTAGTAGAAGTTGGTAGCAAAAGTCACTCAGCAGGGCCACGTTTTTTCCCAGGAAGTTTGTCAAGGGTTTTCCTGAGTGCTCTGCTTTCACACATACTTGTTTCTTCTGCCTTCACTCTGGTACATAACTGGGGGAGAAAAGTTAAATTTTTACCTTCAAAGATTTTTCTCTCCTTACCTCTCTCCATTACCACTGTCTGTTTGTCACCAAGTAGAAGAAACACCCCTTTGTACTGTATGACATGGATATATTTTTCCTTTCTATATATACTCCGATGTAGTACATGAAAAGAGAAGTGTTCCAAAAGCATCACACTATTAAAAATATACAGAAAAGGAAATTACATTAACAAGATCTTTCAAAAGAAGATATAATCTGTCTGTCAACATCATGTGCCAAAATTTCCATCTTTTTACCAAAAACTTTACACCTCCTACGAGCTCAGGATGGTACCAGACCCAGAAATGAGCAAGGAAGCCTTCCTCTCCACCACAGAAGACTTTGATCTGTACATCATAGACAATAGTCAGGGCTGCATATCAAGATCTGAAATAATAATCTGAACAAAAAATGGAATGGGTAAAAGTAAAAAATTGGCATTCGGTGAGACAATATCTTCTCTTAAAATCAGGCCCCTTTTTTCCTTGAACTGCATGTCTAGAATTAGTAAAAGTTTTTCACCCACCTTCTTTACCTGTGAAATAGGATCGGTTCAGATATAACAACCCTTAAAAATTACTCTGTGCTTTCATTTAAGGACATCTGCCTTTCCAGAGCCAGCCTCTTTTACCAGGAATATGAACTAGTAATGAAACAACAACAATAAAATAGAAAAATGAAAATCCTTCTTAGTTTATTAATTGTGTTTTGTTGCATCATTTGAACTGAAAGCTATCACTGTTCAGTAAAAGTGACCTCGAAACCAAAAGGAAAGAGTAATTCACAGGTCTTTTAAATCCACTTCTTACAAAAGGCAGGCTGGGGAGGCCAGAATAAGCTCTCTTTAAAGAAAAAAAAATAAATCACTCTTGCCAAACTTTATTCTCACTGCCTTTTGTTTCTGTTGGAACAGGTCTGGAAAGTGAATGGCTGCCCAGCAGTAAGGAAAAGCTTTGCTGTGTTTCCTCCTGCTGCTTGTTGGAAATCCCATTTGCATGGTTCAGACTAGAACTGGGGGAGGGGAGGGATGGTTTCCTTTGCTAATTTTCCTCCCTAGGGTGGGTAATGATTTCTCAGCGCTAATACGTCCTGACAGATGCAGTCATACTAGTGCCCACACTCTGCATCTTTGCTGGCCGATTGGGGTCATGGTTTGGAAAGCTGATCTCTTAATCATTTTATCTGACGGATGTCTCCTACTGTAAATCGGCAGTTGTTTGAGGAACCGGTATCGACCTCTTCTGCTTCCATTCACGCAGGAGATAGGCTTTCTGTGAGCTTCATTCAGCCACAGACCAGGGCATATGAGACAGCATAGCTGTTTAACAATTAACTTATATGTACATAAAACCACAAAAACGTCAAAACTTATGTTTTTGGCAGGTTGGTAATTGACAGACACCACAGCTCAGCACGGCACAAGCACCACATTGTATTGCACATCACACCTCTGCAGGACTTTGAACTCAATCCTGGCAGATCCTGGGCAAGGGTCTGCCACTTATTCCTCTTAGCAGACACTGAATAGCAAGATAGCAAGCCGTAGAAAAACAACGTTTTCCCCAGAACCCAATTATTCTCTCCAAGTGAAATTCATCTTTACAGTTATCAACCGTATTAATCTTTACAGTTACTTAATCTTTACAGTTTACTGTATTAATCTTTACAGTTACCAACTCTTTAAATTTATGTGCTGCTCATGTTATTAAGAACAGTCTAGAACATGTGCTGGGTACAAGTCAGTAGCTAGGAAAAGTACTTCTCGTCCTATTCCATCCCACGTTTCGTTTTAGTTTGATAACTGGCCTTCCAAAGCAGAATATGTTCACTGACCAAAAGACGCAAAGCAGCAGAAGAGGAAAGACCAGAACTTAAAAGACGGTTTTCTTCATGTTTATCTCCTTGTCAGTACTGCTTTATTACAGGAGACTTTTCCTGAAGTAAGTTTGCACAAAGTGAGATACTCACAGCCTTAAAATTAATTTGCCTAGTAGGTAGCAGAGCCATGATACGACTGGTGTGGTGTGGTGGAGCTCCTTTGCTCTCTGGATGCTGGCATGGGACAGGGCCAGGAGCCAAAGCTCCTATTCAGGAGATCCGAGGGCAGAAGTGCCCTGGGGGAGGATGTGCAAGGTAGGTGCAGTCACTGCCTCGATTATCCAGCTTCAGCACAAGTAACGGCAGGAAGATCCATGGAGAAGGAGGAGTTAACAAGACGTGTGGATAAGGCTGGATTTTTATAATATATTAGCCTGAGCAGCTGCACAGTGTACAATGCTACTTGGCATCAGTGGATTTTTATAATAAAAATTAAAATAGTATCTAGTGTAGATAGGAACAGATAAGAGTTTAGATCTGAGCCATAGCACCAAGATTAATGAGGCAGTAGGAGCTCAAAGGCTCAGCCTGGCTGTCGGGTGTACTACTGGTCCATGGACATGTGAAAGTGATGGAAACTGCGACTGAGAACTCAGAGCCAGAAACACACCATTTACATTACTGAAGCAAATTAATACTAGAAAGTGTTTTTCCCTTACAAATAGGCCTCAAGAGATTGATCTAATTAATTAGCTTTTGGCTGTACAAACCCGACCCTTCTGCCTCCAAGTCACCACAGCAGAGATCTGACGGAGGGCAGAGGACAAAATAAATAGAGCTGCGCCAGGGGAGCAGG
The DNA here is from genome assembly GCF_965140915.1 of Aythya marila. Lineage (NCBI taxonomy): Eukaryota > Metazoa > Chordata > Aves > Anseriformes > Anatidae > Aythya > Aythya marila. The sequence continues at coordinate 111,389,613 of NC_139043.1, forward strand.
GCTGGGAGTACACAGCGAGCCTGGGATTTGGGCTGAGTGCATCCTCTGGGACCGGTAATGATGGGGTGCAGGTGGCGACCAGGCTCCCTGGGGAGTACTCGGGGGAATGAGACCTTAAACAAGTCAGAGGAGCAGCTGATACAGCAAGCTCTCCTTCAATAAAAGTCACCCTTTAAATCATACAAGTGGCCAAAAGCATTCCTCCTGTAGGTCTGCAAGAAACACAGAAATCTTTGCAATGTGTAGATAGAATTGCAGGCTGGCTGAGAAAATGACTAAAATAGTCAAAAGCGAACGTCTGCCCTTTGTTACAACAGCTTTGTCAGTTACTAACAGCTTTGCCTGTTATTCCTCATTCTGGGGAGACAGGGTCTGATGTGACAAAATATTGGTCTGTGCAGGGTGACTGCATTATTCTTACTAAAAATACACTGGAAGCACGTCTCAAGTGGCTGTAGAGAGGACAGAAACATCAAGCTTTGGGCTGTTTGGCTAAATTCAATTTCATGTGAGGTCTGAAGGGGAAAAACATGGCTTTTCTGCTCACCTTACCCACAGAAAGCTCCAGCAGGGTTACTGCATGCCTGGCTATGGGCATCATAAAACAGCGATATTTGACCCCCCAGACAACTGAAAATCTCTTAATCTTTGTGTTAAAGGCAAGGATGAATGAACATCTTTTACTTAATTTTATGTATCATGAAAGATTATTGACCAGCACAGGGTCACGCAAAGTGGGGCACATACATTGTGGTGTCGTGATAATGTTTATTAATTTTGGCAACAGAGGAAAATCCACTCATGCTAAGCAATTTAAATATTCTTATGAGCACTACTGAAATCAATTATTTTTAGTAGAGATTTCACCATTTTTGTCTCATTCTTTGACTAAGCCTAGGTGAGAGCAGTATGATCTACATTTCTTGGAGCTCTTACTCCACTAACGAACTAGAAATTTCCTTAATATTGCCTTCCCATCCTATTAATCAAGTTTTGCTTGTTGTTACTAATTACAAAAAGCTTCTTTATTGCTTCCAGGAGCTACTGGGGGCACAGTCCCTAATTCATCTACAGGTTTTATGGTCATTTCTGCTAGGAAGCATCATGCAAGGATATAGCACAGGGGAAAGGATGAGGAATGTGTCAGAGGACTAGGTGAACAGTGCAATGGGGTTTAGCTCTTGGGGCTATGAAGCATGATGGCTTCTGGATACACAGGCAGAGGCAGGAGGCATGTGGATAAACCGGGCACGAGGAGTGCAGGCATTGCTGACTGAACCAATTTCTGGAAACCGTGAATTTGAATTCAAGGGAGATTGATTGGGGTTTCTTTCTGAGCTAAGAGGGGAGAAATGTCAGCAGAGCAGATGTCTAACGGAGCTGGCCAGGGAGCTGCACTGTGATCTTTGGCTGAGCTTTGCAACGCGCAGCAGCAGCAGCAGCACGTGGCCTCCTGTGCAGAGGAGCCACAGCAGACAGGAGCCCACTGACTCATGCACCGCTTAGCCGGACTCGCTTACTCACCAGCTGCTGTCCACCGGGGTGGATAAAGTCACGTTAAAAGTCCTGATGGGTGCCGGAGCAAAATAGGCAGCTTTAGCAAGCGTGGAGTGACAGCTTAACAGTGCTAACGCTGCTGTTAGCACAGAGGAATAACGCTGTCAGCATGTTTCCTCTTGGCTGCTAACTTCTCCAGCACCGTCCGGCCCCCTGAAATCCCCACCTCGCTCCAGCAGCACTGCCTTTCTGCACCCTGAAGAGCCCGACATTGAGCTGAATGGTCCCCTGGGAGTCAGGAGATCTCCCCAACAACATTTCTCTGGATTATGGGGTCGTTTGTTCTCTGTAAGGCTGATGCAGGAGAGGAGGCATTAGAGCATGTCAGGACATGGGCTTAGCAGTCTGTGTGCACCTGCCCTGCTTTCTCACACTACTTCTGCAGCCAAACAACCCAAACTTAATGCACTCAAAATGACCAAAACTCATGCATTCTCTCTGTGGTACTCTGCATTTTGTCCCTCTGCTTCAATTTATATTCTGTAGTTCTTATAAATAGGCACCAACAGAGAAGACCACACCTGACACCAACTCAGTCTCGTTAACTCTCTTTCGCCTTAAAGCCAAAATGAAGCTGGAACACAGGAGGTGTGCAAGTGGCCCTGCTGCCCCCCTCGTGCACACACCTCTCCCCTTTTCCTGCCCAGTTCTGATATCAGTGAAGTTTTGGACTGATTGCGCTTATCCAAATGCAGTTTATTAATAAATAGAGAGCAAGTAATTATGAAGTTTCTTGTTTTAGAATGAGTTAATGCTGTGTTAACATTGCACATGTGTTCCTGTGGATCTCTCCCTTCAGCTCTCACAATATTTCTCTGAAAAGGCAATTTTCTTTCCTACAACCATTTTTTTTCAGCTGAAAAAAAAAATAAATCCATAAAATAATTAAAAATTCACTTTTTTTTTTTTTTTTTTTTTTTATGTTAAAACTGTGTACGAAATTGGAAAAGCAGAGTAAGTGTATGGGCATTTAAATGGATTTTAATGGTTACTTACCATGACAAATATTTTAAAGTGGTGTTGTGGCTCTTTGTATTCATCTGGTTTGGTGCATTTTAAAAGTTCAAGTGCAAGTACTTGAAAGAGAAAAAAACCTCTCATATATATATATATATATATATATATATATATATATTTTATTTTTTTTTCCTGTAACGTCATAACAGCAGTGAAGCCAGATGGGTTTTCTTCTGCATCAGCAGGTGCTGGTCGGCTGGGAACCCCAGCTGCCATGTGCTAAGAAGTGCCGTGGTTTATAAACCTACACAGAGGCACCCTACTAAATGTTAATTCATCACTGCGTTAGAGCAGGCATTTAAGACAAGAAATCAGTGAACAAAGGGCTTTTTCACATTTGCACCTATGCTCTTTTGTACCAGTTTCGTGCTGTAAGTGACTCCAAGCTTGGACAAGTTTATATTCTCATGGCTGCAGCCAGCTGCAAAAATTTGTAGGCTTTCTAAAGCTCCTCTCCTTCCTAATTGCTTAATCTTGATGCTCTTGTGAAGCTGTAATTTTTCCAACTTGCCAGACACCAGCATTTTCAAGGCTAGACAAGAGGTAAACGTCTCATGCAGAAACAAAGACACTCTTGAAGGAGAAAAACTTCAAAGCCATCAAAGTCAAGGCCTTCGCTGCACCACATAAATATCAAAAAGCATGGGGTAAAACAATTCATCTTTTCTTTTTTGGCGGTCACAGTTCATGTTTTGTGAGCCTCACTGAACCTCAGCGTTCAGCTAAATGCCACCTCTCTGGGAAGGACTTGTCCCATGTTGGGGTAATTCCCTCCTCCCCTTCACAAGCCAGGTGGTGGGATGGGAAGAAGAGGGTCTCTCTCAGACCCTTGGGTAATGATCTGAAGCCCTGAAGTGTTAGTCCTGATTATAACCATTGGCACAGCACAGCACTGCAGGACAGGGAAGGCCACAGAGCCTGCTGGGGGTGGAAAATCGTGACTCAGTGACAAGTTTCCCAAAGCCAGGGAGGAGACCGTCCTCCCACAGAGCTCATCGGAGTGCACTTCAGACAGGTATTTCACCTCAAGTCCAAGACATGAGCATGCAGTGCCTCCTGGTCCCCCAGGGGTGAGGAGACTGCTCCTACCCCACCACTGTCCCACCGGGGAGAAGAGCAGGACAAAATGCAGAACATGCGCATTGACCAGGGCCTGGAGGAGGACACAGTGCAGCTGGGATGGATCACTGCTTGGACATTGGTAAAAAAAAAACAACTTGTTAGATGAGGAGCATGAAGGAGGAGAGGAAATACAGCAAGGGCAGCAAGAAGGATGCTTGTTGGCCATAAATTAAAAGCCAGCAGCAGGGGTTTAGATATAACTATGGCCAAGGACAATGTTTTAACCATCCCTTAGTCATGAACTAACTGTTTACCCATAAAAACTCAGGGAAACGCTTCAAAATAGTTCCAAAATGATTTTTATTTTTTTCCTGGTTTCACTCACCACTGCTCTTTAGTTTCCCTGTAGGAACACAGGGCGAACCAAGGCACCAAGGTTTCATACCAAGTCATACAGTAGCTGGGACTGTGGGGTGGAATGAGACGATGGCTGAAAATCATGCAGCATGCCGGGGACTTGGCTCACATCGCACTAGGATTATTGTCTCTACACGCAGTGAAAAGGGCTGTTCAAAATCTGAAGCCTAATGCCATGCCAAAAGTCTGTGCTCGTCGGGTATTTTGTTTGTCATGAAAAATGTGACACCACTCTCCCATTCTTTCTATTAATTCCTATGGGAAAACCCTTATCTGCAACAAGTAAACCCCAGCCTTTTCAGTTTATTGCATATTTACTTTTCTTGAATTCTGCTAGTTTTACAACTTCACTACTTAATTTCTGCTTTACTGGTAGAAAAAGCCAGCAGACAGCTGTCAGTGGGAACACTGCGTGCTTTTTTAAAAGGCAGATGTGCCAGTGACTACTGTTAAGAAATGCATGTTCATGTCTCTGCAATTTCTGTTGTTATTTGAATGGTGTTTTGTTTTTTGTTTGTTTGTTTGTTTGTTTGTTTGTTTTTCCATGCACTCCCTCTAACTTATATGGTTTGTATTTTTTTAAAACAACTCATGTTTTCTACCATTTCACATCTGTGGGATGTTAATTTGTAGATTCTTTAGAAGTGAAAGGAAAAGCCGAAATTGTCTCCATATTCTACCACTTAACAAATTATTATAATGGCCTTTATCCATGTTTCTGAAAATTTGAGCTTTGTTTTTCAGATCAGTGGATGCTGTATCAGTGTTGTCCGCAGGTTCGTGCCAGTGTTCTTCTATGAGGACTGGATTTATATTGATTAATTGTTCGAAGTGTTACTGTGCTACAGATAAACAAGTATAAATAATGTTAACAGCATATAAGTAATGTTAATTTCAACTAGGATAGACAGTTTAACCCCTGTAGACAGACACAACAATTAATATACAGAAGACTTACATCTTCAATATGTCCTTGCCTTGGTTTCCAAAACACTTACTTACCCTTCTTTGGTTTGAAGGTATATCTGTTCTTGCAGCTGTGAAAGATTTGCAAGCAAATAAAGTCACAACCATGAGAGAGATTACCTCTTGCATGATATGTTGCACCACCCCTATTTAGCAACAGATCTTCATGGGTTACAGGTTTTATGAGATTTTAGACCTTACCTGACTGTGTGACTTCAGGCAGCTAATATAAAGTGAACAGCATCAGAGGGAGAGAGGTATCTTTAATTTTCAGTGTGATTTCATTTATGAACAGTGCCAACTTTCTGTTGAAAACACGTACTTCCAGAGCAAAAATCTTGCAGCTTTATGGGGGAAAGAAATCACACTTAAAATCAATGTTGGATTTTAAAGAATACTTTACATTTCTTTTAGGACTGCATTGCATGAGAAATCTTCAAAAACCTGTCTACTCTACTGAAAATACCTCCTATACCTGCATTATTTATGATAATGTAACCAGAAACAGAACATGTTTATAATAAGGTGGAGTCCCTTTAATAAAATGAAAGGATTGTGTTCTCCAGCACTGCTCATGTTAATAATTTCCAAATGGAATTTGCATAACAATCTTTCTTTTCAAACTGCTGGTCCAACAAACCAAGCTGCAACACTTCTGTTTAAGCTTTGTTCTGCAAGTATTCTGGGATGGTAATTTAGTTGTCAGTTTTGGGGCTCCATGAGCATAATTAGGTTTATGTAGCTAAAGACACATCCACACGCTTCTGTGGTAAATTAGATGAAGGGAAGTGCTGGATTTGGATGTATTTGACAAAATTCAGATCAGAAATTTTAGAGTAACTAAAATGTACTGTAGACATACAGTACATTGAAAATATTTTTCTCTGGAGTTACAGCTATGGTATCACTGAATGGTAATGAAATGCATCCATAGGCCATAGGGAATGAATATTTTCATTGCTACTGTGCCCTTCAAGAAAAATTCTTTCTTGATCAGAAATGTTGCACTATTGCTGCTTCAGTCAAATGAGGCTATGGGGCAAGCACATATGGCTGATATTCTAGATAGCTACTGTCTATTTGGATCTTAACATTAAATTGGCCCAAAGCCCATAAGTTATGCCTCCTGACACATTGTGTTAACAGGTGAACATCCTTCTTCTTTTTATATTTCCCTCATGTTTTTTCCTTCTTAGCCTGGAGCATCCCACCTCCAGAAGAGGAGAGACATCTGCCTGTGTTTGCTGTGGTTGGGCTCTGACATCCTCTGCAGCAGCTGCTTGCTCCAAAAATATAAAACCAAAGGCAGGGTTTTTGGAGGCTGCTGTGCAGTAAAATCAGAACCTTCACCCCAGGGAATGGCAATTCCTGAAGTGCAAAGTGGTACTGCCCTGGCAGGGTATGGCCAGCCGTGTTCTGGGAAGCTGCTGTGAGGGCATGTGCTGCACAGCTCTCCGCTGCCTGGGGAAGGACGGCTCATGCGCCTTCTACCCTTGCAGTGGGAATGAGAACAACCCGACTCACCCAAACTGGGTAGGAGAGCCGCTTGCTCTCTGACTCATCCCGTGCAGCCTGGGATTTCTCATTCAACATGGCAAGAACAAACCCATCAGTGTACGTGTGCCAGCGATCATGCAGAGCTGGGCATACAAAACTGGTTGAAGCAAGCAAGGGAAATGCTCCTGCAGGGTATCGACATTCCTGTGTCATCACTAGACCATGAATGTCCAAATCAGCACAACAAAGTAAATGTATCAAAGCAAAGCTGAGTCCTCTTCTCTTTAAAGAATTTGCTTATTTCTACAGTTTATAAGTCCTAGAAACAAGCCTTTGAATTTTAAATACGGATACCTAGGCAACAGTGGATGACAAAGACGCTCAACAAAATCCAAGCCTTGCCTTTCCCAGATTTTTTTAATGTGTTGGCTTTAAGTTATGTTGGCCAAATTTTATATTCAGAGGTGAGAGAATAAATATTATTTTTTCTGATTTGACCAGAAAGATTTTATCTCAGAGCCCAGATGACTGAAATGGATTGATTTTATAATCCTTATTATGGCAAGAGAGGGAAAATGCTGAAGGCTGGAAGGATTTTGAGGAAGCTGTGGGACATCTGCTCTGTGTCTGCCACTCTTTTCCACTTTTGCTCCCTTTAGGTTAAGGGGTGGATCCCCACATGAACCTGAACATAAGATGTTTTGACTTTTCTGCCTCCAGTCCCTCAGGCACTATCAGCCATGGTAACCCCAACATGAAGCCAAAACAAGTTAATTTTTGCATTATCAGTTTGCCGGGCAAACAACCATTGCTAGAACTGTGCAGACTTTGTATAGCCTTTACAAAACAGCTTTTAATTGGTGAACAGATGCTTTTCTGAGTGCACTTCTCACAATCAAGGCCTCAGGATATTGTTCCCCATCCTTCTTCTTGCATTTGTATATGAACTAAGTTAATTTGTGAAAGCTTAGATCCAAAACATAGCATAAAATATGCTTCTGCTGCAGTGTCCTCTGATAAGTGTGCAGTGAGGGGAGTCCCCTGGAGTACTAATTACTGCCTGCACCCACTCTGGGATCAGCCTCTCACCGAAACAAGCAGTTCGCTGGGGAGCTTCGTGCTCAGGGGGGCTTGGGGCAAATGCATTGAGGGGGAGAGCACATTTGTGTTATCAAATGTAAAAACAACTCAGGGAGTGGGTAATGCCACCTACACATACTACTTTTCTACTTTGTAGTAGTGCAATATAGTATTATTTTTCAGGTCCAAGCAGAATTGAGGTCTTTCAGGCCCTAGGAATGGAGCCCACTGGGCAAAGCAGCAGCCCGAGGAGGCCCCTTTGGGCAGCCATTTTCCTGGGCTGACACAGCACTTGTCTCCAGTGAAGGCCTGGCGGAGCACAGGCAGAAGGCTGGGAAATGTGGGTATACAAGCTCACATCCCCAAGCCGGAAACCATGTGTGATATTTTCAGAAGGGGATGTACTAAGAGGGCCTGAAGCCGAAGCAAACAGTGATAAGAAAACTACACAAAACACATACTCGCAGGAGGCCACTCTCCTCACAGACTAGGCAGGCTGCACGCAGGGTTGGGCTATTGCAGGCAGGAAAGCAGGAGCATTAATGGGAGGCCTTTGTGGCTGGCAATTAGTATAATGAGCAGCAGGCCTAGCACATCTGCCATCTGCCCACTGCTAAGTGTCTTGTAAAAAAAAGTAAGTCACGAAGAAACTAATTTGCTGGTGGTAAATTGTGTTGTATGAAAACAGCAAACCACACTCCGCAAGGCCACGTGCCAATGACAAAATACGCTGTGGCCTCCTCCAGTTCCTTCCAAGGCACACAACAACAACTACTTTTTCACATTTCCCATCCTTTTAGTCTTTAGCAGTAGTCACCTTATCTCAAAGCCTGCATGATGTGGCTTGCAGGGCTCCCCTGCCAGTTTCCCTGGTGCACTTTCTGCCTGCCAACATGCCCATCTGGGAGCCCCATCCAGCTCCCTTCCCCACTCCCATCCCTCCCTCAGGCAGGCCAGCAGCCCTGCCTTGTGTTCATTCCCTTCCCATAACCAAATTAATGACATCCTCCCACTCCTTCCTCATTAATGAAATTGTCCTCAACAACCAGCTCCATCTCTTCAAATTGGTTGGAGATGTAAGATTTCTCCTCCCTCACCCACTGAACCTGTCTTGGCGATAGGCTCAGCCTCATAGTCCTTGTAATGTTCTCTTATAGAATAGCAAAGTTTTCACCTGGCTTGCAACTCAACTGCCGAGCAACAGGCAGTTCAAACACACACTGTGGAAAAGTGGCCATAGATCCATGTGCTGCTGAATGAACCTCCCAGATGGCCTTAGGGAACTGCAGATGCTTTCAGTCACCCAGCTCAGAAATGATGCAGCCAAGGTGCCACCTTCCCAGATCTAAAGACGACTTATTTATATATTATTTTCTACTCTTTTAATTTCTTTTTGCAAATGAAACCACTGTATTCCTTCCTGTATGAGTCTATTTTCCTCATAGGGAACAGAAGTTAGCTAGAGTAACTGAGAGGTAAAGAGGAAAACAGCCTATGCCTATAAATAATTTTCCATTTGTTCCTTTGTTCCCCAAAGGCCATAGTCTGACTGTGGGTTAGGAAGAAATACAGCAATTTGGGATTATGCATGGATAAAACAGAGTTATCCTCATGAGCTGATGATATGTCATCATATATTACAATCCTGTGGCTGTGAATTTGGATTGGGATTTTGGAAGCAAAGTTCAGAGTATATGGCAAATAATTTACAGTGTAAAACGATCGCCTTTATTGAAGAATGTCACCACGTAGACAGGGGAATTAGGGCAAATAAACCTTGGTGATTTATAGGTTACCACAGCAGGAAGCTTGGAAGGAGGAGTGAGTGTACTGGGTTTTATCTGCTTCCCAGATACTGGGATATTTCACTGCATGGTATGATTTACAGGATTATTTTTAATGTGCTGGTACTGCTTTCCTTCTAAGTGACCCCACCCTGGTGTAATTAACTGGATGGTTAGCAACGTTGTCTGTACACAAGGATGTCTTGGCTGTGCTGAGCTGCCAGGGGCATGCTTTGTGCTGGCTGGCTGTAATGCATCCACTGGCAAGGGCTGCTGCCGTCGCAGGAGAGCAGCACACCTTCAATAAACCATCTCATGGGGAACCACCGGCACTGCAGGCACAAAAAGCACAGCTGGGATTGCCTCCCTGCTGCCTTTGCCATGCCTGGTGTACTTCACCACAACACAAACTTGTTGCTTTAGGTAAGAGCTCTTCATCTTGCTTTGCAACTCTCTGCTCTTTTAAGAAAGAAGAAACTGCCCGGGCTGCTGGAAAGCAGGGGCTGATCAGTGCTATGTTATGTTAGTGTATGCTGCACTGCAGGGAAACTTTTTGTTTTCCTAGAGAAACAAACTGTCCTTGGGCTCCATGGATTTACGAAACCAAAATAAGCCACAGACATGATGCTCCATAAATTACTTTTAAAAATCTTTTTAATGAAGAAATAATTCCATTCCAAAATATAGACACACAATTAAATAGTTTAATCACTTCAAAATATAACATGTCCCCAGTAGGTTCCAACACACACACACAAAACAATACTTAACAGCAATACAAAAAACCCATACAATAGCAGTTCTGTTACAATACCAATGAATATTGTGACATCTTTAGTGTCTCTGTATCTGTCTCAAGTGGTGTCAAGTACAGTAGTTTTAAAAATGTCTTATAGTTAGTAGCCTCAAGATGTAACTCTTCATACATTATTTTTTTTTTGGTTCAAAGGTAAAAATGCCCTTTGCCTTCAGGACACAGTGGAGTGCTCGTTGTTCACAGCTCCGTCTGCTGAATTGAACCAATGTGATTACAGCAACCTGAGGTTGCAATATTTACAAAGTCTATCTACAGTAATTGCCAAGAACCAATAAAGATGGGAGAAGATGACTGAAAGTAAAGGCAGACACACGTGATAAATTATGATGCAACAATTTGGCTCATGCATATAAGAAAATACATATTATATCACAACAAAGGCCACACACCTTTTTATGCAGTTTAGTTAACATTACTACTTACAGACAACCCATTCTCCACCTTTGCTTTGGACATTCGAGGACCATATACATCTTCACATCCCTGTCTCCTGAATCCAAACCACTGGTTTCCCTCCAGTGACAGTAAAACCACCCAGAGATTTGACTGCTGTGGTGGGCCATTGGTAGTTAAGAAAAGGCCCATGCCAAGGACCTCTTCTGTAACTCTGTTTGTTTTAATGACCGCAAACCACAATCAAAATAATATTCAACAAGCAGACAAAGACCAGCTGGGTGAAAATGTAGCCAGCTTGACAGTTGGAAAATGCTTAAAATAGATATTTGGAGAGCCGAATAAGAGGTGCTTCATCTCAGAGCTCCAGGGCATGAGGGACCTACAGCCCTGCTGGGGACCACCTTGCTGAGAGAAAGGCGCTTGATGCATCGACTTTCTTCATTACCCCTAGTCCGGAAGCCCTTGCAATGGATTTATTCTATTGCATCTATTTTAAGCGTAGTGATAATGGTCACACAGACATGAGGGTGATGGGAGGGAGCTATTACTCTGGGTACAGTTAAACATGACATGGGTTGAATTAGTCAGCCATTGCACATAGCTGCATTTTAGCTTGTTTTATCACTGTTCAGGAAATGCTTGACTGGAATCCTGAGCTGACAGCAACATCTCCAGCTTCATTGGATTAGCTTTAAATGTGGAGTGCTAGGCACTAGTGGAGGCTCACCCATTCCTGAGAGGAGGTTGGAGGAGGGGGCATCAGAGGATATGGTGCCTGCCTTGCCAGGTCGGCGCATATCCCAGGAGCAAAGACCAGTGACTGCAGAAATGAAAAGCTTACATGAAGATGTCTGGATGCCTTAGTATCCATTTGGATGTCTGAGACCAAGCCCAGATATGCAAGGAGATGTGGACAAGAGTTCTGCATAAGCAATAATACGATATGAAAGTGAAAAATGGCAGCAGCTCTTTCATACAGATACTCATCCCCTAACACATAGTGCCCAGGGAAACAGCCACGAGCCTAGAGAGTGTGTGCAAGCAACAAGTGAACTTACTGGGCTGAGCTACACAGCAATCTCACATAAATACAGCAGCACACATCCACATAATCATGAAAGAGAGGACAGACAAACCATGTTAACCTGCTTCGGATCAGTATCTGATCACTTGCTGTAGGCAAACTGTGCTGGTGTGAAATATCTGTATGAAACGTTACTGTTTTCAGGGCTGCTAGGCAATGTCACTTCAGGTCAGCCAGGTACTGGAAGCAGCGATGTTGCATTAGTGCAGTACAATGATGTTAGTCCAGAGGCTGTCCCAGGCTAACACGCTGAGCTTCTCTGCTGGGCTATATGGCCAGCACGTAGTGTTGCACTGATGTTCCTGCCCTGCTTCTGGTCTGGCTGGTCCTGGACTGGCTCCAAGTTCTCCGTGTGGGCTATTATTGGCTATGTATTATGCCATACATGCATAATTTTTATTTCCAAGCAATACACTGCATGGGGGATATTCCAGCTATTTTGTGTCTGTCCCTACTCAGAACTGCCTATAGGCTTGTAGTAACAGCTGAGCAAACACGTTTTAGCTAGCAGTTTCGCTTCCTAATCCCAAATGGCCAGATAGGTCCCCTTTCTCCTGAAATGCCTTTATTCTTGAGAGCTAGGAAAATGGACAAAACTCCAATCCTGTAACCGTATGCCCATCCTTTCAAAAAAATCCTCTGCTTTTCTTGTGCTTTTCACTGATAGCTAATTCTCCATCCAGCTCTGAAAGAGTCTCACTACACATTTCCAAGAGTGCATGCAGAACATCTGGTGGCTGGCTAAGGCAATACACATTCGGAAATAAAAAGAAAACAGTTGCAAGCGCACTTTAAGCCTGTACATTTAAAGCTGAAGGCCTCAAAAATAACGTCATGGAGTGGGTGAGTTGGAGGGGCAGAGAAATGGAAAGAGACGATTCGTTGAACACATGCTTACTAAAGCTAAAACATCAATGAAACGATACCATGGAAGATTATACATAACATCAGTCAGTTCAGGGATCTTATGGCACCTGTGGTTTATAAACAGCTTTAGCAACGAGTATTTCAAAACATAGTTCACAGTTTTAAGAAGATCTGTGCTGATTTAAAAACTAGATTCTATATCATTTGAATGTCACCTTTTGTATATGATAGCTATTTGGAAAAAAAATATTTACACTAACTTCTATGGCTGATTTGTTAGATTATTTTGAAAGAAACATTCCTAAGTTACACATTAGCCCTAGATTAGAGATTTTTTAGTTATTATTAATAATTATATTATTATTTTAGTACATTTTGTATAAGTCAATTTAAAGACTTGCAAACAAATTGCAAATGTAGTCTGGTACTTCAATTTTTGGGCTACTAGATATATACACTCAGGAGTATAATCATTCAGTGTTAAATGCATAATTGCAGCTTTTTATTTCTTCCGTGGAAAAAATGTACAGTGTATAGTAAACTGATCTACTAAAATCTCAAAGTATTCAGAAATCAAATTTCTATCTATAAACAGTATTGTCATTGTAAACTGAACAGGTTCAATATCATGTGCAAAGGGTTTATGTGAGTTATTAATACTGCCATCCTTTGTAACAGCAGTACGTACTTCAGTCTGTATTCTTCACTGGTAATGAGCCATGTTACAGAAGATGTAGCTAATATAAGTTAGCTTTAAACAAAAGTCTTTTTGTCAAAACACACATCTACAAACTACAACTCTTAGAACAAAAGTACTGTGCTACAGTCCTCAGAACTTAGTTATGTGAATTTTTTGTCAAGAGACGCTGCACCTCTTGGTTCCACTCTTCTGTGAAGTTTGCAGCTAAGCTTTCCTCATCGTCTGTCCGAAAGCAGCTCTCCTCATCATCTGTTCTTACATAGCTCTCGTTGTCTGTCTGACTGCAGCTTGCCTGTTGAGAAATGTTTTTGGGAAACTTTTATTTATAAAGTGCCAGTTGAAGATGCTGCATGTGTGTGCACATACCCACACAGGCACACCCACGAGCATAGCAAGAGCATGGTGCTTTACAGAGAGAAAAAAAGGAGGACCTGGCCAATTCCTGTGCCTATACCTGGAAAAAAAAATCCCCCCAAAAGTGAAAAACCCTTTCTACATAGATGAGCCATAGGTATCTGAGCTTACAGGGCACTTACTAAGGAGAAAACTTCTTACCATGGTGTTCTTACCAGACTGTTTTCTGCTCTTCATGTAAGACACTGGAATAACTGGCTCTGCATTAGCACAGATTTGCAGGTTTTTCCATTTTTCTTCCATTTTATGCTTACAGGTTGCTGTCTAAATAGATTATTGGTAGCCAAACCATGGATTATTGCCCTTGTGCACAGCCACCCAGTTAACAGTCACTCGCCATCTCCTGTTGTGAGTTGCCCCTCACGTGAAAATGTCTTACCCTTCATTTACAGGCTTGGATATGTTTTGTTATGTCTATGAAGAAATGCAGTTACTTAAAAGGATGACTCAGAATGCTCATAAACAGCCTAGTTTGCTGGTGTACTTTTGTACTTTTTTTTCTTTTTTTTTTTCTTTTTTTTTTTTTTTGTGTGTATGTGTGTGTGTGTGTAGCTTGAAGAATTAATATCTTAATATTGGAGACATCAAAGTTTTAGCTGGTAGTGGAAAATGCTTAATAGATGACCTCTGCTCTCTCAGAACTCTGTCAGGACCTGTGAACTTTTTTTTTTTTTGTGTATTTATCCTAAAGGCACTGTTTTTTCATACTGTTTACAGCCTTTCAAAGATGAGGAGCCCATCCTTTTTCTTTTCAACTACCTCAGACAGAGATCTGATAGTAACAGCATGAAAGACGAAACCCTATCAACATGAATTCTTTCCTACTCATTTCATTTCTCATCTACAAGATGAGAGAGGAAATGCAAATGGCTTTAGCAAAGAAGAATTAAATGAAATCTGATGAATCAAGAAAGGTCAGGTAGATTATCTTGCTTCTTCTCCTTCCTGACACCATTTGATTGTATTAATTATTCAAGCACAAATGCTTCCATCTGATTCCTTAATACCTAAGCATGTCAACTGGTATGATGATCTTAATTTAGTATCTCCTTGTGTCAGGCAGTTACAAAAGACCTAACATTAACATTTTGTTGATGAATGAAAAGGAAACCTGCATTACAGGTATAATGAGAGGTTTGCAAAAAATTCTCAAAGTGAATTTTAAGGAAGTATTTTTTAAAAAAATCAGGCATGCATTTATGCCACTTAAGTGTGCAACCTAATTTGGTAATTTTATAAAGGAACATTTTGTTCTTCACAGTTCAGCCAAAAAAAGAAAATTAAAGGCATGGCACAGGTCAGTTCTCAGCTGTGTGAGACTAATTTTTATTGAATCAGTTTAAGGGTAAATACAGGTACCTCTCATATTTCTTGATGGCATCATTATAAACCACAAGAGCAAAGCCAGAGTGGCTTGTGAAATGCCAGATGCATTAGGATGCATTGACAGTACTGATAAGTATTTGGTTTTGTTTCTAATTTTCTGGATAAATTACTTATCTTTGGTTGAGTGGGGAGATGGCTATTCTAAAATCTCTCAAGGCTTCTCTGTTTCATGTCCAGCATTGGGACAGAGGTTTCCATACAAGTAAGGAACACTAATGAACCTCAGGACTCTACATTCATTGAGGCATTTTAGAAATGCCAGAACTAATTCCAAGTTAAGCCTCATGGCTTGTCATATAACGAAACTGCTTCTCAGCCTTTGTTGTAACTTAATCCAAAAATTCTTTTCTGATACTTATCATTCAGTGATTTTCAAAAAGTACCCTTATCACTAGTGTGATTTAATTATTATTATCTTTTTTTTTTTTTTAAAGGAAGCTGCTTCTTCACAGTTAACTTGGTCACAGTTCTCTTACAGCTTTCTTACACCTACGTGCTAAGAAGAGAAAGGCTTAAGGAGAAAAATAAAGAGGAAAAACAAAAAATAGCTTACAAAGTAGCACACATTTTTAAAAATTGCTGTGCTGCCAGCCTTCTGCTATATTCAGTTGGAATGGTCCACATAATGCTGTTTTTTATGTTCAGAATGAAAAAAAAATGAATTAGATGAGACCAACTACAATGATGCTGTGGCAGCACTAAGAAAGCATTGCTTTAGAAAAATCTAGGGAATTGTAAAGCTTGTGGGCGCATGTCCACTGCTCAAGCTGACAACTCTTAATTGAAAGTGACAACTTCTTAACCGCTTTCAGAGGTGGAGGCTTTCTGTTCCCACTGGCCATCCTTGGCAAGAAATGCAAGTGCTATCAGGGGGATAAAGGCAAAATAACATTGAAGTTGTGTGTTCACGTGTTCAAATAATTTTGAGATCTGCCTAGTGCTTGCTGAAAACAACCTCAAATTCACTCTGTTACTTTATTAAGAATAAATCAAGTGGTATAGAGGTACGTTTAACATGTAAATTCAAAACATGATTAAATTATATTACATGTATTACTTGAACCACTTGGTCTCTTGGGAACTTGTTATACCAGATGTTATTTCAAATCAATTCTAGAGAATTGAACATAGCACTTTAAAACAAGCAAATTCAAATAGAATACAGAAAACCTTAATCAAATGACATCAACATTGGTTATCCATGACTGATAAATGAGGAAGTGAACAAAACTCTGTGGCTGGCCATCAGTACATATCAGTCATATGAAGCTATAATAAATTGATATGATTCAAAAACAGCCAGGAGATGAGATAGTAACTCAGTATCAGATCTCTGCTAATTTGAGCCAGGGTACATATTTTCAAGAAAGCTGAATGTACAGAAGTATGTATTTTCCTACATCTCTGTATTAGTATTGCTTTTTCACAAAAACTGAAACCTTAAAAAGGATTGCCTGGGCTTTCAATGAATAGGATTTTCTTTATTTATTGCATTTTATTGTATTTTGTTTTGTTTTGGTTTTTTTTTTTTTTTTTTGCTTAATACTGCAAATGATTTGCCTGAATGTTGCTGTCCTTTAAAATCAGTTACTCATAGTTGCAATTAAAACCAGCTAGACATAGTAGTACCACTATATACATCATTACATACATTATTATCTTCCTTTTCATGTGACCTGATCTGCAACTGTCAAGTGCAATAAAATTAAAGATGAAAATTTGCTTTTCTGGCTGTCTATGTTTAGGAAACTCTACACAGCTCTTGTTTTTAACAGGGCTACTGATAAAATGGCTGTAACCTGAGGGGCAACGTTAGGAGAATTTTTACGAGCAGCTATTTGGTGTTTATAGTACTCTGGGTATTGCTGTTTGCTTTTCACATCCATTTATTCTTCTTTAGCAGACACTGAGACAGATGCTTCAGAAATACCTAAACAGATTTTAACACTCAAGACGGGCAGCTCCTTTCCCAAGGCCCACACTTTAACACTCAAATCCTTGTATCATCAGAACTTGTAAAATTTTTCAATTAGGGTTGAATTTTGCTCTCAAAACTGCCATATAAATTAGGAGGGTTTCAGCCTTTCCCAAAATGCTGGCACCTCTAGCATGAAGCGCAGCATACAAAACCTAGCAGCATGAATCCCTGCTACAGTTAGCACAGCTTGACCCACTGGTTTTGCTTGTCTGAGCGTGACCCTGCTCCCAGCTCTGAGCGCCCATTGATAGCGGGCCTTCAGTTGCCTTTACTTCTGGCTTTGAGGAATAGACTCAGTTTGCAGACTGGAGTCAGACCCCTCCTTTGATTTCTCCCCCCTTCCTGGCCCTGTTAGCCCAGGGTTCAGTGTCACGGTAGGATGGATGGCATCCTCTCACTGCCGGCTCCACAGCAGGGCACTGTGCTCTCCTCACAAGTCAGAAATGCAAAGTCCACAGCAAGAAGGAAGCCTGTGGTTTCCCATTCCCTGGGCAAATGTTTGGAATAACAGGCTACTTTGTAAAAATAGCTTTTGCCTGCATTTCTGAATAAAAATACAACTGTTGAACTTGGCATTAAACTCAGTGCTGCAACTGTGCGGTTGGCACATGTAAAGAATGTGACCTGAACACGGATCAGCAGGGAATTTACAGACTTTCTTGCTTTATCTCTGAATTGCCAGACCCTAGGTGTTAAGCAATTGGGTACCTTTCACTTTGGATTGGGGCATTTTAAACTTCCGCAACACACTGGAGGACAGCTCTAAAATTAAGCAGCTGGCAGATTGCTTTCTTTTGAAGTTTTGGTCCCACCAGAAATGATTTATTTCAGTTATCCTAGGAAGACCCAACCATTCCATGGAACTGAACTCAGGTCTGCTGAAGTGTAATCCGTTTTCTTATCTACTGAATATGCTTCCTCTGTACTGGCTAATATACTTGTCATCATCCCCAGGGGCAGAAGTCCCACATTCTCACCCTCATGGGTAACAAATGAAGAAGATGAAAAGGGTGGTGGCTTAACAGGAATCCTAAGGGCCAGGACCACTTTTCAAATGGATTATTAGCAATTATTTAGGCATATGCATTCCTAGGCATACTGATACAAGTTAAAAGAAGAAAGAAACAGCATCATCACATACACTCAGAGAGTAGTACGTGGTGCATTACAACCGAAACACACATTTTGAGGATTCACCCTAAATACTCTTCTGAATTATAGTGATACTTACTTGAGAGGAGAGAGAGAAGGATATTGCACTCAACTTTGCAAACTGACCTGTAGATAAACAGAGGATAGAAAACAAGAACATGACAAATTAAGCCAGTGAGCAGCCAGTGTATTATTCTGAAGAAAGCCATGCACAAGCCTAGAAATAAAGACAGCAATTAAAAACCGAGAAAACAAACCCAGTGAAAAGTGTCTTACACAACACATCCAGCAAAAGGCTGTAACAAGAACACAACTGATAGGAGATGTGGGAGGAGAAGCACTGTTAGCATTTACACTTGTGTACCAAATGTGGTTGTTTATTTATTTATTTTTTTCTGGTACGAATACTTGTTATTTACAACATGCTTCATAAAAAGAGAGAGAAATAAGTCTCCTTTGAGGTTTCCTGCCCCAGATTCCCTTGTGCATCCTGAGTGTTTTGCTCATACTTTACTAATTTAGAGTTTTGCTTGAAAGTCTTGCTTGGAGACAAGGTGACACAAAATAACAAGAGTGGGTTTTGACCAACAGTCTTCCATGCTACACTACATCTACACATTTTTAAAAATGTGCTGCTTTTACACAAAGTGAGATATTAAATAACATAAAAACGGTTACCATATTGTTACTGAGGGTACCATTCTGTAACCCCAGTAGGAGTTCTTCCTCGCAGATTATTTCAGCTGCAAATAGCATTACGACAGCTATGGTCACCATTTTTTTATTTTTATTTTTGCTATCCATATGAATGCAGTGTACATATGAGTACAAAGAGAAAAACAGCCTGTAATAAATTCCAATGGTTGGATGCAAAGTGAGAATATTTCACCTGGCTACTGTTCAATAGGATACCCGAAATAGTAATTTCCCAGTTTTCTATCATTTTTGCAAGTGGAAAGCAAGCCATGACTTTATCTTTAGAAACTATCAGTGACATTAGTAGAAAAAGGCATGGAATAACAAAAATCACAAATTAACTGCAAAGTGGAGAGAACGAGCCAAAGCTGAAGCATGTGTGTCTCAAAACCAATATATGATACTATCCGATCAAATACTAATCATCCTAGTGGTGCCTTCTAGCTTAGTTCCTAACTCTGCTTGCTTTAAACCTGTTCCCTAATCAAAAGGGTATCGGCCAAACTAGGAAGGACTTCTCATACATGTTGCATTCTTTGGGTCTGAGGTTATCAACAAAAAGTAGCTTCTACTTTTAGGTCACTGCTATCAAATTATTGCCTGATAGGAGCTGACAATCTGATGGACAGTGAAGTACATCATGAAATCTCTTTTGGAAAAATTGTACTAAATGGAAATTGTACAGAACGAGGAGTTTCGACTGCCTCAGTGAACACATTTTTGTTCACCTGAGTGTAGTCTTGGCTGACCTAAATTTAACAGGAGTTTTATTCTGACACCAACAAGAGATATTTCCTCCCCTTCTCCTGTTGGAATACTGTTGAAAGACAGTGGAAAAGCTCTATTTTTGACCCAAACGAGAGTAACACCTAGTTCTGTTTAACAACATTTGCAGTTTCGACTACACAAGGAGTACCCTTATTTTGCAGTGCGCACGTGTACTCAGGTATGTGCACGTACAAAATCCTTTTGTGACTTGTGAAACTCATGTAACACTGTTACTGTATATTGCATTTCCATCCTGAAATCAAAGTACAATCAAATTGGCCTATCATTCCTTCCAGAAAAAATGAAATTTCTACCAGCAATAATAACATTTATTATTTGATGCACGATAGCTGTCACTGTTGAGGTACTCCTTAGCAAATGACAGTTATTTTCTATTACATCAGCAGTGGCAGCTTATCTTATTCATAGTTTAAAGGTTGTCATTTTTGTCATTTCCTAGCTTGGATTAAAAAAAAAAAAAAGTGACAAAAAAAACATATCACCCACTGTTGCTTTAGTATATATTACACAACAGTGCTGCTGCTGCTGTCATCGTGTCCAGTTCATACAACGAAATGAGTTCTGGCAGGCTACCCATGAGCCTGTAGCAGACTTAGGTAAACAGAACCAAAGAAAAGATTCTTGAAAACTACCTGCAATTTTGATGAGTTTCAATGAACTTTTCCAAGACTAATCCGTCCTAGCAGCTTTACAGAAGATAGTCACAAGAGCTGCCATTTTTTATTAGATCAAGTGCCTGTCAGTCCCAGAATCTTGTCTCCAAAGTGATCAGCAATGGATACTACAGAAAAACTACCATCAACATTCCTGCTCACAAGGTGCTTTCAATCTGATTTCTGATCTCTCAGTGTCTGCTGAATCCTTTTTTTAGCTTATTTATACCTTTGGTCTCTGTTACACTTGGTGTTGGTGAGATTCAAATTTTAATTGATCACCACATGGGAAAATACTTATTTTTGCTTGCTTTAAGCCTGTTCCCTAGTAACTGAATTGGGTATGCCCTACTACTGACACTGCTACCAACATTATAGGAAGATATGAATTTTATATTAGGATGTTCCCAGTCAGAATAACTTAAAAACTGGTGATAGTTCATTACACCAGGCAGAAGCAGAGACTGCTGTGCAGACAGGACAGGATATCTACAGAATTCCAACCCCCTCTGGCAAATTAGCTTTTCTTGGACTCTCAAACAAATGCCCTTTGAAAACTTCCTCAGGGGGTGCTTAATGACAAATCCCCAGGCTCCACTATACTAGATGCTTGTTGAATACTCACTCCTCTAGGATATAATTCTTTCCAGACCCTCTCCTCCCCTTACAGATTCTGACAATGACACTGACACACAGACTCTATTTGAGCTTCAGTTCAGTGATGAACCATTATGAATGTTTTCCATTACTGGAGGAAAACAAAATCTAAATATAGCAAGCTCTCAGCTTAACATCATGAACAAGCCTACGTGGTATGGAGCGCTGAGGTCTAAGTGACTTGGTGGGAGCTGGCAGAGAACAAGCTCAGGGGCAATTCTGGCCCACCTGATGGCCCTGGTAATGTTAAGGACTACTGTCATGTGCCTCAGGCAGTGTGGTCTTCCTGGACATGCACAAAAGCCAGATGCATGCATGGCTGTGGAAGAAAACAGAAACAGTTTTTGGAATGTGTCTGCTTTAGTAATCAAGAAGAGATCACACCCCAGAGCCCAGGAGGGATAAGAAGGGCTCTGGACAGCTCCAGCACCTAACTGTTTCACATTTATGGATATGTATGGGCAGCTTCTTTTCCCACCTGGTATGCCTCATCCTGCAGCTTCTGCTTCAGGTACTCCTCCATCTTCAGTTCATTCTCCAGCTGGCGGACAGAATCATTCTCATAATTTTCATCATCTGCTCTGACAAAGGGGTCTCCATCTTCTGTAACCCTAAAGACAATTATTCATAAATAGCCTCCTGAGATGAATGACATTCAGAATGAATAAAAATTCCTCTTATTGCAAGGTCTGAGGAGAGCAAGATACTTTTACTCCAGCCACATGCACCACCAGTTAATAATTTCCTGGCAGTGGAAAACACTTCTGCTGTTTCCCTTCTCCAGTGGTCTAGTATTGATGAAGTAGACCAAAGGGCATGTCCTGCTGAAGGCATTTTTGGTGTACATTATGGAAATGAGTAACAAAAGTCCTCAATAACTGCTTTGAGAGTAAAACAAAGAGTAAGAGGTTGAACCGAAAATAACTGGAAAGATGTTTATTGTCTTAGATAAGATTCAGATTCTAAAAGTACACTGGTTTGTTGATCAGTTGAGTTGGTCAACAAAAAGCATTCCGTCTTTGCCAAAAACAACTGCACTTTTTTCAGTGTGTTCCAATAGGCCCCTCATTTTGGATAAGCAGGGATTGGGACTGCAGAATACATTAAGGAGCACAGCTGTCCCATAAAGTCTGCACACCAGGTTGGGTGTGAGACAGCTGAGTCCTGAAGGCATCCTAAGTTCTGTCCTTCGGAGTTTACAGCGCTCACCGCTATCTCGTGTTCATAAAGCTCTCTTCACTTGAATTTAGACTTTTAGTGTGGTACTCAAATAGGAGAGAAAATATTGCAGGCTGCGTGTTGCCCTCAGCAGAAATACGAGCGAGATTAGGAAGGCGAGCCGAGCAGTTACCCACATGTCACTGCGCATGGATCCCGTGGCAGCAGCACTGTGGATGTAGCCTGGCTTGCGGGCGTGGATCTGCGCGAGGAAAGCCTTCTCGGACGTTGGGGACGGAACGAGGTCATCAAAATGGGTCCGTCCAAATTCGGAATCCACGTTGCTTTCTGTCTCGCTGCCCACCTCTGTGAAGCAAAAGGTGACAGGCGTTTGCATTTAACTTCCACAAGAATAAATATACTCGTCTGTTTCTTTAAGCCTTTCTCTGTCTTCCCTGCTTATGATGATCACCTCCTCACAGCGAGTGCAGTACAATATAGTAAAATGTATTTCTACATAGACCTGTAGACCTAATGGTCTCCTTCTCGGGGAGGGACAGAATACTGAAGCTGTTGCTTATTTGGCTTATTAGGTAGGATATTTTTATGAGTACACTACACATTGCATTTTACAACAGATCCTATATATTCCATGTTGAATAAAATTTGTGAAGACAGAAATCTCTCCTCCCTGCCATTTCAACCATCTCTTTAAATGGAAGCTTCTTTTTATGGAACAGGGTGCGATTAGGGTGCTTTGACAGCAACCAACCAAGCTCTCTCTCAGGTACCACCATTCCCTGGAAAGGCCATTTCCATATAAAAACAGGAACAAACTTCTCAAGGAGTTTTCATTGTATACAACTGCATGCTTACATCCATGGCTTTCAAATCTCCTCTATTCTGAAGCCATTATTTGGGAATTTTGTTTCTACAAGCATAAAAAAGCTTTGAAACTACATTACACTGCTTTCCTTGTTGGTCTATATACTCCTAACTCCCATTTTTCTAAACATCTATGAAATGTCCGTGTGTTGACCATCCACCTTCAGCCTCACTCACCAGAATTTAGTTCTTTTACCAAAGAAGACATGGTGTTGGTGATTGAATCTGCTGCCACCAGCAAATCATTTCTCAAGTTCCGTCTTGCACCTGAAGCAAGAGACAGACAAAACAGTGTCAGCACTCTTCACAAGACATATGTTTTCCTGTTCAAAGCAGTTTTAACCCTGCTGAAAGCTGCCATTGTGATGATTCAGGGTATCAAAGTCCTTACGAGGGACACGTGCGGAAGAGTTCTCTGCAGAATGTCCTCATTTACTTATGCTCTATGCAAGAGCAGAAGCCTGCCCTCATGCTTCATTTAATCACAATGCCAGATATGTGCAGATTATTCATTGCCATCAAGCTTGCATTTGTGTAGTGACACCAGCAGACCAGGCCTGGAAGATTAAATCCAGCATGAACTCATTTAAAATGTCTGTGGGGGAGGAGGGAAGAAATGAAGTGTTTTCTCTAAATTCTCACTGTTCTGTTTAATGACACCATTATTGCTACATATTTGCCAGCTAATTATGGCAAATGTTGGAGAAACATACTTGACCTCATCAAGACTGATAAGGATTTTCTTCTCTACTCCCTCTCAGCCTCTCCTATAGCTGAAGGATTTTCTTGTATATTTCATAATTTACCTTTTTTTCTTTTTTTTAATAAAGGGAGCACTATTGCCTTTCTTAACAGCCCCAGGCTAGGCTCCTGTTAAACTCTTTCTAATAATGGATCCAGAAGTGCCTCCCTGCTGAACCTGGCAATATTCCCTTAACCATCAATCATGAAAGATTCTTGTGAGCTGCATGAAATACTCCTTCCCTAGGAGGCTGTGGGTAATGCATGCTTCACTCCCTCAGATCCCAAACATAGCTCCTATTGTGGCTGAATAATCAATATATCCCACAGAATCTCTAATCTTTCAGACTGGATTATTCACAAGAACTGGCAGGATTCAAATGCTGTAGATCCTTTAACACAGGCTGAATGCAAAACAATGCATTAAAAAAATTTCCCAAACACTACAGTGTGTTTTTAAATTTTTAATATACCACTTTTAGCAAACGATTCCTGGAATGCAAATCAAAGTAGTTAATCTCTTTCTTACACACACACAGACACTCAGACAGCCACTCCCTCTATAAAGTCTTCTCAGATTTTTATCTCTGAACTATTGCAAACTCTATGGAGGAAAAAAAAAAACACACACAAACACAAGAGAAACAGTGCTTTAACCATGGCTTGTCTGCCTTATGTATACAGAGACAGGTCTCTGCTGGTGCAGTGCAGAACGGAGCATCATACGTCAAGATGTGACAGAATGTCTGGTTTCAAGTTCTTTGGTTCTGACCTCCCCATATCTAGGGAATATGGTAAATAATGACATAAAGCTAGATATTCATCAAATGCTGCAGTTTTGAAATGTGATCACTTACCTTTTTATATTGCTTTTTCTCTTGAACAAAACACATTTATATATTTAAAAGCATTTGCCTGAGGCAGCCTTAGTATTATTTATGGAAATTTTATTGTAGCCACTGTCTTATTTCTCTCAGTCTTAGCTCTGGAAGAAACTGTTCTACAGTATCACAGAGGTTAGTGGTCCACATTTTTTGCCTCTCATTTTTTTCACAGCAGAAAGAAGCAAATTATTTCTTGACTGTTTCTTTTCTCACAGAAAATAAGGTGTCCAGCAGCCTGGTATGTTGGGATTAGGAATTACACCCTAGTAAAACATGCTCAGTACATGAATGGACTAGCACTTTTGTAGAAAGTTCTTGATTGCATTATAGATTTGACCTTGTTGTAAGATGGAGACACACAGTGACCAGGGAAGGGTAGGGGCAGGCTGCATGAGAGGGCTGAACTGGGCTCTTAGGAACAAATACACATCCACTCTAGCAGGGGTACTTCAGAGCTCCACTTAAATTTGATTTTGTACTAGTGAAACAGGACAAAAAATATCCAAGTAAAAGATCTGCAGTGAGGTATGTATTTTAGAAGAAATCAGATTAGAAGAAGAAGGAATATTTCATTTGGGTCACATGGGCTATCTGTTTTCTTTAGCATTCAACATAATAACTTAACCTGTTGCCTTAGAAGTTCAAAACTGTTCAAAATCTATTGCTACTTGAAAAGACAGTGGAAAGAGAAATGAGAAACATGGTGCAGCCTACATCAGCTTTCTAAAAAAGCAAAGGGCTCACTGAGACTTGCAGAACTCAATTCTTGCCTAGTCTAGCCTAGTCTAGATGGTTCTTAGAGACCCAAAGGAAAACAACAAGGGACAACAGCCACAAGCTGCATCAAGAGACATCCAGATGTAAGGAGAAAAAAATCACATAACGGCCACGGTCAAACACTGGAGCAGAGTCTGTGGAAGATGCACACTGGGAGCCATCCACAACTCAGGTGGCTGAAGTCCTGAATGATCGAATCTCACTTTGAAGCTGGCTTTCTTGGGGCAGGAGGATATGGTGGCTTACAGAGCTCTTCCTACCTGAACTAATTCTGTGGTTTTATCATCTAGTCTTCATTAAAAAACAAATGCACTGACAATGCTTTCCTGAGGTCAATAACAACTCTTCTTATTCTGGTTAACAGGGTACTGATAATGGGCTGACCATCTTCGTTAAAATTCCCTCTAACTGCAAAATCCACTAGTTGGCATCACTGTCCAGGTTGTGCTTACCTGCCTTTCCTGAGAGCAATGTCTGGCAGCTGACAAAGCTGATGTACCATAGTGAGACACGGCTACTCTGGATTTTTTTCTTTTGTTTCATTGCATGCAACTCAGAAACTCAAGCTCATTTAGTCATTAACCACATGAAAAAACAATTCTTAAAATAGTTTCCGAGTACCTCACACAAGCTAATAATGAGACTTACTTTGTGCAAAGGCTTCCTGCACATCTCCTCCCACCCCGGTCAGAGAGTCCTGAGGTGTGTGGGTTGGGGTGGAGCAGGCGGAGGCAGACCTGATGGGCATCGGGATCGGTCGACTGATGGTGTGGCTGGGTGAGGAACGTGGGGACCCTGCCCCTTGGGTCTACAAAACAATCAAACAGTTAAACAGGTCTTTGCGAGAGCCCTCACCCTCAGCTTACAGGCATCATGCTGTTTGTAGATCAGTTGTGCAATGCTAATTTTGCTAAAAGGAATGTACTGAAGTCAGTTGTTTGTTAGCAGACAGCAATGCTCCAGTATAGAAAAATAGTAAGTAGGAAAGCACGAGTCAAAATCTGGCTTCCTCGAAGCATGGGAAAATGTCAGGCAGCTAAATTAGAAAAAAACAATCCAAGTTAATAAACACCAAAGTATAGGCTTGCTCTCTGCCCTCTTCCCTCTCTCACTCCCCAGTTCGCATGCATGTTTGGTAAAACACAACTCATTCGGACTGTGAGAAGGGGAAAGATGCTGGCACTAAAACATCTTCCAGCCTGGGCAAGGACCTGAAGCAGTGCCATTAAGCAAAACTCTGCCGTGCCAGTAGGTCACATCTGTGCCCTCCGCCTCCTCGCAGGGGTCGTGCATGGCACATGCAACCTCGCAGTCACATCAAGGCTGACACAGTAAGCAATACAGCTTTGTGCGTTTTATTAGGATCTAGAGGACCGTTTTAAGCCACTACTAAACCATACGCTATTAAATTGTTTGCACTACAGGACATACTCAGGCACTCCCAAACCACTGTGGGGACAGGGCAACTTTAAATCTTGCGATGGGTTCAGCTGCTGGAAACCGAAATATTTTAACACCAGTCATATAAAATGTCATGCTGTTAGCACCTCACGGTTAGTGTCATTTAGTTGAAATCCAAGCAGGCTTTACAAACTAATGGTAAGTTTTACAAATGCAGCTGGGTGAGCAATACCGAGAGATTCACTTGTGCACGTTTCCCTGACTGCTCCAAAGCCTCCAGGGATGCAGGTCCACGTAAGGAAAAACAAATGCCCAAGCCCACGCCAAGCTACAGACGACTTTTCGTGACTGAAAACCCATCCTCAGTGGAGGACAAAGATGGAGGTGGCTTGAGTGCTTTTAAGCAGCAGCTACAGCATGTGCGCCTGTTTGTTCACAGCGAAAAAGTAACATAAGGGCTGTGTTTCCCTCAGCCCATATCTATTTTGAGAATTTAGAAGGATTTCTTAACTCTTTGATGCCATTTCTCTTGAATTCTGCAGTGGCTGCCACTGCAGCCCAGATAGGGTTTGGCAAATGTATTCTAAAAAAGCCAACAGCAGCCCATAATGGAAGGACTGCAGCACTGCCCTTGAGATTTTTATAAATTCCTGCCCCTATCCATAAATAATGTATCAGAATACTAAGCTATTTGTTCATTTCTACCACCCCTTTCTAAGAGACATTATTACCAGAGAGACATCAAGGGCAAATTAGTTTTATGAGGGATAAGCACATTACTGGTGGGAGAATGGGGGATTTAATACTTAAAATTTCTCTAATGACCAGCTTTAGAACATTTAAATGATGGATAAAAGGGAAGTTGAATATATAAGGGCCAGATGCTCCCCTGTTTCTGGAATCGTCTGTACCCACAGCAGCAGAAATGCAGATCCCTGGTCCACCAGAGGCTGAGCACAAAGCAACCTCGAGATCCTCCAAGGTCCTTAGAGGTCGCACTCCCGGCACATCAGGCAGGGGATCTGGGAGCTACAACTTTTTCCTTTCCTTTCATGCCTCAATGCTTCTATGAAACAGATATGCTAAAGAATTTCTTGTTCCCAGCTCCCTCCTTCACTTGCCCTTTTTCCTCAGCTCCCCTTTGCCTTTGATCAGTTCTAGAGAACGCCAACAACAGTGGGAACATTCAGAGAATACGAGAAAAAAGGGACAAATTTTGTTTCCTATAACCAAGTCACATTTCAGGAATGAACTTTATAATAGGCATTTTATTTACTAAAAATAACAGATGCTTGCCAGCACTACTTCACTGGAATTTTCCCACAAGAGAAATGTAAAAGCTGCACACCAGTACTTGGTGTTGTGTTTGCTTTACAGCTAGGGCTGATATCTTATGTGTTTATGACAAACACATTGAGTGTTTATGATAAACAGCACTCTCTTATCTGTAGGACTCAGTTTTTGAACAACTTATTTGGGAAGCACTAAGAAATGAAGCACTTTGATTCCTCTGTCCAGCTAAAAACGCCTAACTTTTTGTATTACTTGGGCAACACTGGGCAGAACTGAGGAAGTTGAAATATGAGGATATTAGGGAATTCCTGATTTAAAATAAGCGAATGCTTTAATTATATTTTGCTTAGTTCCAGCTCAGCCCAAGTTTGTGGGATGGGTGTGTTACTAGGACCGGATTTCTGCTTTGTGGCTACCAGGAGAAACATGTTTTCCACTGGAGCTAAGTGCCTGCAGCCCGCGGATACGATTAGCAGTGACTTGGTTATCTCAGCAGAGAAATGCAGCACCAAATTGCACCTAAACAAGTCAGCCCCACCAGCTGGAGGGCTAGGGCTTCCTGAGAAAGAAGCTAGAGCAGCTAGCACCAAAATGTGGATGACTTCAGGTTTTATGCTGCAATTGGTTGCAGCTGTCAGTGCTCTGGTGCCTTCTAGGAAAACCTGTATTTTATTTAATTCGCCATTCCTAGTTAACATACTAAGGATTTTAACATTAACCCTTGCTAGACAGGAGGTTTCCCGTTATTAAGCATCATGCCTGCTTAGGAGAAAAGGCTTGGAGTGCAAACGGGAGCTTTAGTGCATTGCTCCCTCTGCCGGGGCTGAGGAGGGATCACAAACCCGAAAGCTTGTCCCACAGCCTCTTCAGATAGAGAGGAAGCTACGCAGACGTGAAGAACTCATTATCCTTTCTCAAGGAAGGGCAGTAGACAAATAGAAAGTTCATAAGCATTAGATGATTTGCCAGATGGTTTATTCCAATTGAATTCCTCCAGAAACTAATTGAATCCTGTTTCTCTCAACAGATCATGAAATGGCAGAGTGTAATGGGGATCACTGCATGGAAACTGTGAGTAATTCCAGGGCGTCATCACCTGGTATTCAGCAAGGCTATCACTCTGTGAAGAAAAAATCGTATCTCGTAATAGCCTGAAAATGAGCTCTCCTTCTGCTGTCCGGTGAACATTTCACATGATAGGGAAACTGTTCACGTCGGGAAGTTCTCTTTTCTGAATGGAAGATCTTAGATCTTTTTATACTGATACATGGAATGAAAAAAGATGGCTCTTACACGGAAATGCTATTTGGTCAGATTTTATTTTTTATTTTTGGTGCAACAGACTGATGCTCTACAAAAATCAGCCAAAATGCTAGCTTTATGAAGTTAAGCATTACCTACAAACACTGCATGTTCTTCCATAGACAGAATACTTCAGACTTCTAACAGTATTTCTGCTGATGAGACCAGGAAGAAATGTGTTTTGTTAAAATGCAACATTTTTATTGGAATCAGAAATCAGCTTACTGTCTGAAGAGGCCTTTTTTTTCCCTTTTCTTTTTTTTTTTTTTTTTTTAGCCTAATATATTTCCAAGATCCATTTCAGCAATAAAAAGCTCCAAACCAACTAAATCTTCTAAAATTTAACATTAATAATACAAATACTTGCTCTTTTAAAATTTAAGTTACAGGAGTCATTTAGCAACTACAATACTGTCCTGAAAACTGGCAGGACTGTTACTATCAGTGGTGGCCATAAAAGATGTGCACACAATGCCCCGACTTTTTTGGATAAAGTGGGATTTAAAAATCAATGTCCTGCTCTAATTTTAAGTCAGTCATATATTTCTTAGAGATCCAAAATTTTCATTACATTTTTAAAATGTTAATTATAGTGGAAGTGTTCTTTAATTCACATTCTAGGTTGGTTTCATTACATATGCTTTGATTTTGTATCTTAAATGTCTGTATATAGAAGGGTGAGAAAAAGATCATGACCCCTTGTAGCCATGGTTCCATGTCTAAGGGGATAAGATGGTTAATTATGAAAGTTACTCCAAGATACTTGAAAATAATGTGTGAAAGAAGTGCAAGATATTAATTTTATTCAAAAGAATATGCACACATTTCAAGCAAAGGAAGTAAAATAAATCACAGGAACATAACCATGTTTAGGAGTTAGTGAGGCCTTCAATAAGTAGGCAACTTATACCTGTTTCAATTCTTCTTCCTAAAGAAAGAGAGGATCAGCAGATTAGATTAGACAGGATGTAAGCAAAGAATAGAAGAAGAAATCTGGAGTAAAGGGTTAAAGCTAAAACTGAGATAGTTGAAAATATGTGTCCAGGTTATGGGCCCGTTTCTGATGACTTTGAAACACCAGAAGAGTGCCAAGCGTGCAGAACACTACTATAACCTCCTGTCTTAAATTCTCTTTGCCCAGGCTGTGCAATGACAGCAAGCTGCCCAGACTGTTAGCTGTAGCTGTGCAGTATTTCATGGATAGAGGGAAAAGTATCTTGTCTACTCTTAGCTCCTAGCAGAGTCGGTTGTTTCTGCTGCTCAGGTGCCACCAAGTCCTGCCCTGTGGCTGCGGAAGACTGTGTCTGAGGAGATGCAAATGACTTAAGGGGTCCAAAATCATTTGATGCAAATACATGTTGCTTGATGGATTTCTGCTAAATTCCCTCTGCTTTTGTCAGTCATGTTTGACCCAAGCTGCATTGAATTTCCATGCACTCACTTTATCTGGCATGGCTGAAAAGAAAACAGGTTCTCATGCCGTTCAGAGTTCCTTCTTCCAATGTGAATTTCTTTCATTGTCTATCCTGAGGCACATCAGGTAAGATGGAGCTGGACTCTAATAAAGAGACATTTTCCATATTACCCTAGCCTTTCCTAAAAGTGCATGTGTGTTTCGATATCTCAGTTTTTAAGTGAGGCCCTTTCTTGAGGCATGTTTCATCTTTTTAGCATGGGCTTATTTCTGTGTTTATGAAAATGATCAGGTGTTTTTGGGGAAGCATCTCTAAAATCAAATAATTAAATGTGGTTGTCAAATGGCATGTCTGACTGAACTAGCCATGGAATGGGCAAATTAAAGGAACTTGTAAAAACAATTCCCTACTGTCAGCTGCAGTAAGTGTACAGTGCCGAGCAGTTTTTCTCATGGATATTAGTTATCTCATTTTATATGTCATTATGTTTCTTTTCTGGCTCATTTCTTACTATGTTTGATGTCCTCAACAGAGAAAATGGTGAAGACACCTGAAACCGGGCCACAAAATATTTTGTATTCAGACATTGTTGAATGGCCAATGCAGACTGATAGCCTAAAGTCCAGAGGTGCTGTCAAATCCTTCTGCAAATGAGCAAAACAGGACTGCATTTCATCATGCTGCAATATTATGCAAAGGACTGTATTATTTACTCCACAGTACGGAGTCTGTCTCGACTGTTCCATCCACTTAGCAGTAGATGACAATGACAATGTGGTGTTATTGCAAGAACAACATCATCTAAACATCATGTGAAAGCCCTGAATTTAAAGACCAAAGAAAAAAAATATAGATAGGGAAGATCACAAGGCCAAGTTTTATGGGTGGAAATAGTCAAATTCTGCAGAATTCTGCACTCATCTCTCCTCCCTCTCCTCTCTTGCTTTGCTCTGCCCTTCCTCCTTGGTAGTACCAAGAGTAGCTCCTTACCTTCAGCAGTTTCATGAGGCCTTCTAACTGAGCCATAAGCTCCCTTCGGCTTTCCTGGAGAGCAGACATCCTTTGTTCCAGCTCGTCTTTCCGCTGTCTGAGAAACAAGCAGATACGATCAGAGCTTATCCTTCAGCCTCAGCAGCTTTTAACTGCCTCATTTCCCCAGCACGACCATGAGATATAAGTCTGTCTATGGACTGCAGGAAAGCAAACATGCTGTAAGAGTTCAGTGCCTAGAAAGCAGGGCTACGTGGAAGCTATGGAGTTCCCTTATACTGAGAGTATTCATGGGACTGAGTACAGTGATTAGGAAACAGACAGACACTGACACAGACCCTTCTCCAAAGAGCAAATGAGGTTCACATTTGTATATATTTTCCCTTGTGGGAATGCCTGGCAGTGATTTCATCTTTTGTCCTTGAATCTCTCTAGTCAATAACCTCACTAACTGTCAGGAGAAATTAAAGCCATGCCCTGAAGGACAGGAAATTGCAGCAGGGGCACTGCATAGGGTAAGATATAAGAGAATCTAAGAGAGTTCAGAAATTCATCTAGAAAACACAGTGAACTGTGTTTATTTCTATTTTTTTCCCCACAAAGCAAGCATAAAGCTATCACATAATGAAGCTATAATTGTTTGAAAATAGCTCTTTAGTCTTTAAGTCCAGTGCTAGTCCCTTGACAGTGTGAACACTGAGCCACCCCCTGTGTGACAGCCAGCCTGTGTCCTCTTCACTGGCAACAGCTTTGATTCTGCACAGCCCCAGTGCACCAGAGGGATGTGCAGCTCTTGCACATGTTCCAACATTTCCACATTGTGTGAGAGGTCCCCAAATGAATACAGAATGGAATTGTTGCCCCCTGGAAGCCATGCTGGAATTAAAAATACCACATTTTTATGAAAAAATATATATTGGGTGTGTTTTATGCCCTACTGTGTTGCAAATAAAATAAACCACTATGTCATTAACCTTGTACTACCTGTGAAACATGTTCTTTTTCTGAAAGGCCTCACCTTGAATATTCTGTGCTGTTCTGCTCTCCACGATATAAAAAGGATGTTAAGGTCCTTGAAAGTGTCCAGAGGAGGGCAACAAAGCTGGTTAAAAGGGCTGGAAGACATGTCCTGTGAGGAGAGGCTGAGGGTGCTTGGATTGTCCAGTTTGGAGAAGAGGAGACTGAGAGGTGACCCCACTGCTCTCCGCAGCTCCCTGCTCTGCTCTGCTCTGCTCTACTCTACTCTACTCTACACGAAAGAGGACCAGAATCCACAACACTAAATATGTTTACTATATTTAAGGAAATATGAAACCCGGATTTTGAGCCTTCTATGCACATTATGTGAGCAGTTGCTGATATAAACACCACAGATATATACAGCTCATGTGCGCTATCGCTCACCTATATATTAGGATCAGATAGTAACGCTGCTAGGCTGTATTACTCTTCTGGAGGATTATTTTCTGCTACAAATTGTCTGTCTTGGACCTTCTTTTCCAAGCATGCAATGGTTGAAAATGTTGTGAATTGTACAAAAGCAACTGAGTTTAAGAAACTGCTAATCAAAATAAAATACTGATGTAATCCAAGGTGGCATGTCCTAACACATACCTCTGCTGGGTTTAGATTCATTCTATATGGAGAGAGGACCTAAGCAGTGTACAATGCACAGGCCACTCCTCTGACAGCAAGTACTGATTCAAGCCCCCAGATCTGTGAGTTAACAGATGTAGATCAATGCTGCTCTTCTGAGTCCTGCTGTTTTACATACGAGCAGCCTTATCCCATGTTAAGTGTATAGGAATTTGAGTTTTTGCCAAAATTCAACTGAACATCAAAAGCCAATCATTTACCTTTCAACTGGTGAACGTGTTGGAAGATACGCAAAGAAGCACAGACCCATTAAAAGTTATTTGCTGACTCTGACACTGCATATTAAATCAGAAATGATACCATAATTGGGGAACTCAGCATCACTGCCCTAGGGACATCCCATGTCAGGAAATTTAAATAAGGTTATTATGGTTTTAATATGTGTAGCAAAATTGAAAAGATGTAAAATTAAGCAATCTGCTAACACTGCACAATCATTTGATGTTTCTTTTTTTAAGTATAATGAATTTTATTTGTCAACTACATAGAAAGTTGATCTTCTAAACCTGCTTAAAATAGACTTCAAGCTTGATGCACAGAAGGAACTACATCATTAGTATATTTTGTGCAGTGCATGCATCTTCATCACATTCAGTTTTCTATCTTAAACTCTCACAGAGTGTCACTTACCTGTAGATATCTAGGAGCAATTATTTACATACTAAAATCACACATAGAAATTAAGAAACCAATTTGGTTTTAGATTGGAAAGCAAATGTAATTATTTGTGAAACAGAAAAATATTTTAGCGTGGAAAACAGTAATAAAACTATACAGTATTTCTAAATAAAGAATTTGGCATAATTTCTTACAGTTACTTTCTTCGGTTATGAATTAGGCCACAAAAATATCACTAGCATGAGGAGGAAGAAACTAAGTGGCCAGAAATTTTCTCTAGTCTTCTCATAAGAGAACTGCTGTTTGGGAAGGAGGGGATAAAATTTATCTAGTATTGTGCCACTGGAAAGAAATTATTTACACTCTGTTCTCCATATACATGAAGTGATCTGAATAGCTCTTACTTGACTCTCAGCCTGGCTCTCACAACATGAACCAGGACTTAGAGGCAGCCTACAGATCTGTGCCAATGACAACTGTTCTTCAATGTGATATATATGGCAATTAGAATACCCACATAGAGAATCCCAATTAACATGCAGATACATCTGTATCAATGTTTTTAGCTTGGTGGGGTAATGGGAGGAATGGTTTTCTAAATCTTCAGCTGCTGCAGATGATGTTATTCCTCCCTCCTCACATGGCACAGACCATAATGCTGCAGCCTGGTTGTGTACCGTGAAGAGAACTGACCTCTCCTTTGAGTTCAATGCATGGGGGAATTTTCCAAAAATTAACGTCTAATTCTGGCTGTATTCTCATGTAACTCTGTATTTACTTCAGCATAAATGAGAAGTCTTTGTAGAAGCATTTGTTCTGACAGAAGAACATTTTTCCCCATATGATTAATGGCATTTGGACAAGGCTGTGGGGACCTATTCCAAATGACCTAAGGGCCTAACTCTGCAAACACTAATGCACAGGCTTAATTTAATGTAGATGAGTAATATGTGAGATTCCTCATGCATGCTGCTTAAAGTATAAGCTTAATTACTTTTAGGACTACAGCCTGCACTGAAATGGGAGAAAAAACACACAATGTGCTATTTACTTAAGAAAGCTCCCAGAAGTGTAAGCAAGGTTTATCTCGTATTTCTTCCCCTTTTGTTGTAAGCCTGGCCTCAGGAATGGCCTCAGGAACTGCTGTGCACTTACCTCAGGAGCCGGAGCTCTGCCAGGAGAGTAGGATTTTGTTGTGCCTTCTCCGGTGTGGGCTGAGATGCTTGCTCGTGCTCAAGTCGCAGCCTCTGGATCTCCTGTAGGATTTCTCTTGGGGATGGGAACAAGGAGAATACTGCAAGTCAGTCACTGACCACAAGACCTGCTCACTACACATCACTAGAGGAGAAAAAGTATGACTGTATGTACCTCTTCACCAACACGGATTCAGTGACTGAGCTCTAACCAACAGAAGAAGCCCTCAGCACTGGGATATTTTTTCAATAAACTTTTAGGGTTTCACCACAAAAGGGAAGTATTTCTTCCAGACCCCCAAACCTAGAGGTAGATATGAAATAGCTATATGCTTAATTAAATTGCTCCCTTCTATTTCTTCCCAGGAACATCTCAAGCACCCCATGAACTTAGTAAAAACTGAAGTAATATCCGTCAACATATTTCACACTTAAAAAATACTTGTGGAGTAAGTACAGATCTGAGAGCGGTCATCAATGCACGGAGAAGCACTTTAATAGGACTTGTTACGACTGGCACACCAACCCTGGAAGACTGTCAAAATGATAACACAAAGCTTCACAGCAGAAGGTTGAAACCTTTGTGATTTTTTTCTCTCCTTCGCAGCGTGCTGGGTACCA
Organism: Aythya marila; assembly: GCF_965140915.1. Classification (NCBI taxonomy): domain Eukaryota; kingdom Metazoa; phylum Chordata; class Aves; order Anseriformes; family Anatidae; genus Aythya; species Aythya marila. The sequence goes on from NC_139043.1 coordinate 111,425,516, forward strand.
GACGGTCAGGAGGCGGACTCAAACTATGAAAGACAAATCAAGGCTGGAGCCGGTGGCTCATTACGCTGTGACAGAAGGCAGTGCAGGGTTTGCAATAGGAAACCATCTGGTTTGGGCTGTCCTCTCTTTTACAGTCCAGCAGTAAAAGCAGAGCTGTGCAGTCATACATTTCATGACATCAGGCAGCCTGATACCTCGGGCCAGATCCTCTGCTGATAACACAGGGGTGTCACTCCTTTTTTTGGGGCTGCTAGACCATTTCTCCTGGGGACTCTCTCTCAGTCTCAGTTACATCTGTAGCGAGTGACCTATTTCATCAGCACCCTCACGTGCTGCTAACCTTTCTGCAGACCTTTCTCAGGCAGTCTGTGTTCTGGGGAGCTTTAATCATCTTCTTCACAAATAAAAGCAGGGGAGCATATCATTACCAGGATGACTGATCCTTTTATCATTTCATGTTATAGTTCTACAGAGGATCCAACTCAAAATTAATCTGGTTTAGAAAAAGGACAGGCTTTTTTTATTAAAAAAAAAACAACACTCTTATAAACAACAGCTGCAAACAATAAAGTATCAATGATTACATCATGTCATTTAACACTACATTCATGAAAACTCAGGGTGGCTGGGGATCTCAAAGCCTTTGTCGTGTTCTGTGGAGCTTTCTGTGCCCTGTGCTTTTTTGGGGGAGGATGGGTGTGTGTGTGTATAAGTACATTGCACAGAATTAGGTGGTAATAAATGGCAGGGAGCAAACAGGCATACACGATATATGGGACTGAACAAAACCAGGCACTTTGTGGGTGCTTACCGGTTTTTATTCTCCAGCTCGGCAATCAGCTGCCTCTGCTGTTTGTTCGCATCAATGGTGAAGGAGATGTCTGCTGCCCCTCTCTGCTGCCCCTGCTGCTGCTGCTGAAAAAGAGAGGCTGTGCTGAGGAGGGAATGGCCAGCACGCACCCACACGCCCAGTGCAGGGCCAGGCTGTGAGACCTGCTCACAGGACATGCAGCACCAGCCTTGCCTATGCGGCAAGGAGAGCAGCCACGTTTTGGCTCACACCAGCGCGGCTCTAATCCTAGTAAAAGCAGCGTAAGCACTACCATAAATAAGACTCGGTGTTTACCATCCTGTCATTCATCACATCTTCTAGGAGCTTTCTTTGAGACAGTTGTAAAAATGCGTAATCCCACCCATCTGAAAACCGAGGGAAGAGCACTGGTGCAGGCACTGCCATTAACACAGCTCTTCTCTTTGATACTGCAGACTAGAGGAGGGCACTGAAGGAAAATCACCTTCCTTCTCCAGAAAAAAGAGGTTATGTTTTCCATTTCAGTGATGCTTCCTTCCCTCAGAAGCAGGGTTTTTCTTTCTATTTGAAAGATTTATACCCTGGTTTCAGTCTGGCTATTTGGCCCATTTGGCCAAGTCTTCCCATATGTTCTGGTGATACTTCCAAAAAGCTCATCCTCCAGTTCTGCAGATACAACAGAACCTTTTCTATTTTTTTCCCTAATAAAATTAAGTGGGAATCAAATTATTTCTTGCCAAACTAGGCAGTGCTCACTCTGGCTTTATTGCACTATGCTCTTTTTTCAATATTTTCAGCAATAGCCAAATACTGGTTTCTTTGCTCACACCAGTTTTTCAGCATTGGATCAATGACAACGAAGAGCAAGAATTAACAAAGCCATATAAAGTTTTGTAACTTTCAAAGATGTCCAGTTATTTCTGACTCTGATGTGAAAGACTCAGACACTGAAGATTACTCTGCTGAGCTACTGCTGCCATCTGAATGTTTCTTGCCGTAACAGCCCTGTGCGGTGGAAGTCCAGAGCCCAACTCTATGTGATGCCAGGCACCTCCTGCAGCAATGGACCCTCAAAAAGGATGAGGAAACACCTCAGTACTAACCTTTGTTAGCACTACCTGTGGGGAAACAATGCGTGGCTGTAACTGCTTAGCATTTTTTCTTCTGTGCATACATTTTCCCATTAATGTTCCAACCACCAAGGGGGGCAGTGCATAAAGAACTGATATGTGCTGATGGATGTGAGAAATCGTGCGTGACAGACGGCTGCACAGGGCCATGGGTTCAGCTTCGCTGCCTTCACTTGGGCTGGCTGGGACTCAGCGCTTTCACGTGACGAGTGCTGCCTGATTTCACCCTTTCAATTGACCCTGCAGTGTAAATCTCGGTGTGAAAGTATGCTTCCTGACATCTTGAACCGGCTGCCTTTCACTTAACTATCATTTATGGTTCCTTGTTCTACCAAATGTGCTGAGATGGAAAAAAGTAACTAAGGCTGACCTTATTTATGCCATTTAAGATTTTATATACTTCGATTGGGTTCCTGCTTTCCTCTCTCTTATTCCTGAACATGGTTAGCGAGGTTTTAGCCTGTCATCACCTTCTGTCTTGAGATACATAGAGCAGAATAATCATTGCTCTGAAATGAAAATGGGAGCTGGGGCTAATGCAGTGGGTCATTACAGTCATCCTGCTGAAGATCACTCTTAAAAATCCTCAGCACTTAGGGCCCCAGTGGCTGTGATATTTGAACTAAAGAGCAAAATGGATTCATCACCCTGTTTTTCCACTGCAGTAAATCATTAACCTTTAGCCCAGGCTTGTCCAGACAGTATTTTCCAGTCTTGCTTGAGTTCAAGATGTCAGATTCTCTTTGCTGTAGTTGTTTAAATACCAGTACATTATTATATAGATTATACACATTAGTACGTGGATTCTTTGGTTTAAATGGCCTGCATAAAAGTGTTATTCCAGAAGTGTAACAACATGCGATGCAAAGGATAGGGAAAAATAATCCATTAATCACTGAGATTGTCAGATGTAATTTCCCTGATCTTGCCAAGCCCCAGGAACATGACATAAGGAAAGCACCTTCCTTTAATTAAAACACTTACTGATGAAGAAGTTTCTGCTGCCAGCCTTGCTGCATACCTGGCGATCAGCTTATGCTCTTCATCCAGGCGACTTGCGCTGTCGAGCACGCTGCTCGGGGTGTGGAGGGGAGGGAGGGAAGACACGTTAATGCACACTACACAGGGCAATCTCTCTGTCACTCTGTCCACTCACACACCCTCGTTACAGAATTTAGAAACAAAGCATCACCAACATGTTTAAAACAGCAGGTGTTAATTGAGCCAGGGGGGGAAGTGGGAGGGTAAATGCCCTGGGGAATCAGCTCTAGGGGCCAGGCAGCACCTTCCTTTTGGGAGAAACAGCATGGTCTGCATGGCCAGGGCCAAGGGCCATGCAAGGTATATCTCCCAGACTACTGTGCCCACAGAGGGGTGGAAGGTGGTCCAAAACACCAGTCAGTGTCTGGTTTTACTTCTCAGCAATGTCTCACCTAGAAGAGGGATTGCTTTCGGAGAACGGATTAGTGGGAACCTCAGTGTTTCCTGTGGACAACTTCAGAAGCTTTGCCAAGTTGACAACAGAAAACACTACCTAGAGCAGTTTTGCACGGCACTTACCAAGGTCTCACAGACCACTTTAGAATCCAGGAACTTATAATCTGACTCTTTTATTCTCATATTCTTGATATTTAGGAGTAAGACCTCAGAGAATCACATAAGGGTGCACCGCAGATCCCTTAAATGTGGATGACTTAAATGCAGAAGCCTACTCATGCTGCCGAGATGCAAGAGTTTACCAGCACACACTGCAAAGACACTGCTTTGGTCACACGTAGAATCACCATAAAATTGCTAATGAAGTCTAAGAACTTACAGCAAGTATGCTGAATTCCTTTAAAATATTGCATCTTACTACAATTTGTTTTCTAACAATATCAAAGGCAAGTACTCCTCACAGGTTAATCCCTTGCCAGCTGTCCTTATTTTAAATGGAGTTTTATTATTAAGTCAGAAGAGCAGGAAAAAGGTAATGCAGTGAGAACCTTTGCCATTTCTAAATATTTAGAAGTTTGCAGAGAACCACCAAAATGAATAAAAAGGACAAAAACAAAAGCATGAGGAGGGCTTAGCTGCTCCCAGACAATCCTGGGATTTAGAATCCTACATTGCATGATGCCTACTATATACATGTACAAGAGAAAAAACGAAGCCCACAACACAGCCCAAACGAAGGGGAAAAGAATGTTTTTGCTGTGTGGAATATGTGACAGCCCAGCAGATGATCCCAGACAGAGGCAAGCCTGCCCTCTCTTCTTATGGCTTGGAAATTTTGTGATGTTTCAGTCGAAGGGAGACAGGCACATGCCTCCCCACCCATGTGCCAATTAGGGCATGCAGCTGGTTGCTTGAGAACAAGCTTCACATCTCAAAGGAGTGCACAAAACAAGGGTTAGTTTGGGTATGTTCCTCTTCTTCTTCTATTTATTTTTTTTATCTAAATATTATACTTTGAACCTGAAAAGCCTGCCAGATGAAAATAGCACAGAGATATTTTTCAGCAAAAAGTTCTGCTTCTGAAGAATCAGCATCTATAAAAGAAAAAGGAAGTATTTCTCCAAAAATACTCAGTGAGTTCATATCCCCAGCTACCTCAGAGGAATACAGTGTGCATCTTTTGGTTGGCTTGATTAAGTCCACTGGGATTTAGAAGTTATGTTTGAAAGATGAGTAGTGGTTGATATTCATTGATCATTAAACTAAAGCTGGGAGTTGTGTGGATTTGTTATGATTTGCTGAGGTAAGGGGAAAGAGACAAACATCATTCTTCTCTTATTCTGACAATAACCTGTGAGACTACAAACATGAAGTTTCAAAAAACAGTAAAGCTATGAAAAGTCAGATACAGAGATGTTCTGTGTAACCAAAGCTGGTGCAACAGACTGCACAGAAGACTTTTGGTGATAGACAAACACAGCCTTTTTGGCTGTTTAACTTATTTTATTACATAAATAGCTTAATTCTATTCTTACTCAAAGTCTTGTAGGATGACAATGTACAACTGATTTACTTTCTGAAAAGACCCAAGCTAAAGATGTTTTTCTAAACTTTCTAAATCTATCACAGCCATGCTTCTTACATACTCATGCCTGCTGTAGTGATCTGTCATCCAGGGAAAGACCGGGGGAAGCAGCTCTTACAGACACACAAAATCATGCAAACCAGGTAATAAGGATTAATTTCATCACAATACAATTCATTTTTAATTTTTCCATAATGATGAGAGCTGTCCTAACAGATGGCTGTGAAAACAGCAAGCACTGAGCATCAATTCTTTTTACAGCTATGTGCAACTGTATTACCCACCCTGGAAAAATAATGGATTATGGTTCCTCTTGCTGGCGTAACATAATCTGCAACGTAGTCCTGGGATGTGAGCTAACCCCTGAAACAATGACTTTACTGAAAGAATCAAGCCTCTGCAGCTCTTTTATTTTTACTTGCTATTATGTCTTTGATATACATTTATGTGTAGGTGGATGTCATAAAATAGATGTAGCAGTGCATAAAATTTGGTTTATGAATGCCAGAAATCACTGGCCCCAAAGCTTTGTAAATTAAATCTCTATGTCTGAGATAAATTTAATTCTGAAATGTACCTATTCTGTGTGATCATTAAGCAGAGAGGTATGTACAGCAGCATTAGCCTCAGATGCCAAGCCTTTTATGTCTCTGATTTCTGGTTTGCCATAATTCACTTTTGTTTTACTTCAGCAACTTCATGGACAATGATACAGTGAAATACACACAAGCTTTAAAATATGAATACGTGTGTAGAATTTGGGATCCTGAAGAGAACCTTTCAGGCATCCTTTTGAAATAAATTAATCTTTTTACACAAAAATAATCTGCCAATGATCCTTCTTTTCTAAAAAAAAAGTTAAACAATGTTTTAACACTGCTTCTCCATTAGTTACCATTTCTTTAAAGACCTTATAATTATTAGCAATATTGGTCTGGTGGAATTATTAGCATTCAAATGTTGGATATCCAATATTTGCTTTACAATAGGTGTTCTTTTTTAGGCTTTTGTTGATTTGTATAATATATTACAGCCTAAAGGAGGTCCATGAAAAAGGATCTTAAAACTCCAAGTAAAGGATCAAGAAAATGATAGTGTGTGAAAAGAGGAGTGACACCCAAGGACCTTAGCTATTTCTCATGCTTCAGATGTGTCATATTAGCCAGTTCTGCAGTACAAGCCCAGCACTAGGTGATATGGATGGTCTCTGGCAAAATATGTCATCACTGGTTTGAGAAGTCTCAGAAATGCCACTCTCTCATTAAAGTTTTGCAGTAGGGGAATCAGCATGGGCTGCATGGTGTGCTCTTATTCTACTGAATTTAAACTTTCACTGAGTAAATAAATAAACGAATAATTCGTTATGAAAAGTACCGCAAAAATAAAGGGTAGGTTTCTAAACATCTGGGCTACAAGAACAATGTCATAATAACAACCCAGTAAATGTATTTACCTGTGACGTGTCCAAAATTGTTCTGCTTTTAAGGCATTTTAAGCTGCGACATATCATCTGAGCTCTCTACTATTGTTAAATTGCAATTTCCTTTAGAACCACCTAGATTTTACCATTGAAATGTTGGTATCACTCAGGTATGCAGATACAACCAGAGAAATTAATTCCACTCAAGAGAGCCCACTGTCTATACATTTCCTCTGTAATCAGCATCTCTGATTTTTTTCCTCTTTCAATGGAAGACTTAGTAGAAATCCAGCTCAAGTATTTTGAAGCACACGAAGCTCTGAGCTGCCCCATAGATTTGCTTTACGTCCTCCACAGCTATCTCAAAGAGAGAGACCTGCCTTCCTAGCTAGCTAGCTATTTTGCACACTCGTGTAAAAAACGTCTTTGAAAACAACATGGAATACCACGGCGCTTTTATAGTACAGAAGTATGACTCACCATACTACTACAGAGTATAACATAAAAAATCAGAAAGTATTTTATCTTTATCTGCAACTGAAAAGAAAGACTGAAATACGTGGAATTAATATTCAAGACTAAGTAGAATCTCTTACTTGTGTGAACAAAAAGGAAAACAATTTGCAGTTAAAAGATTTTCCCCTCCTCCCCCCAAAATTAGTCCCTGAAAATGAACTAAATTAAATATCAAGTATTGGTTTTGCACTTTAAGATTAAAACAAGCAAAACATCTGCTTAAGGGGTGCTATTTTTACCTATACAGTTACTATAAATACTAAGTTAGTCCTTCTCTTGTTTCTTAATTTGCCCTGGAGTACCGGATTCTAAAAAACCCTGATGAAGCTTATTAGCCTGTGAAGGATGGAAAGGAAAACTTGTACTTCTAATTCCAGTATTAACTAACCGCAGATGAAAGACAAGGATAAGCACTGAAAATTAATTAATTTAAAAGATCAAATATGAATACTAGATAAACTTTAAAAAAAAGCACATGTACACAACAATAATACTAACTGGGTTGTAGTGGATTGAGCATTAGCCTGACTCAGTATCTAAAAAACCAATTTGTTCTGTTTTGAAATATGACTTTATAATTGTCAGGATACTTGTGTTCTTTATGCTCACAAAGTGTATTTGTATTTTGCTTGAAGATGGAGGCCCATCTACAGTCATTCCTCTTTTCATCTTCAGATGCCAGTAGCACTTGAAAAATGGTATTTTGCAGGGAGACACAAAAGCTAAGCTTGCTAGTTGCTGCCTCCCCTGAAACCAGGAGCTACCTGGTTATGGTCAGCTACATGCTTTACTCTAGTGATCAAATCTTGAGCTGCAGGGCAAATGAGCTTGAACTCAGCACTGTCCTAACACAGCTGTGTGTGTTTTGAGCAAACTGCATCCCGCCATGTCAGGGCATGGGCAGGAGGAATGCACGTTTTCCCGAAGATGCTGCCCCAGTTGACGAGATGCAGCAGCTGAGACCTCACCTACCCCTCCTGGAAACCAGCTTCACAAAGGAGCTCCAGAATGACAACTTTTTGTTTCTTCTTCCCGTCCATACCATAACATAACCATTCCTTTTACTAGTCTCACTGCAGCTGAGCAGAAAGTGACAATGCAACATGGTTTGATGCACGACTAAGACTGCTGTCCATCTCAGTTATGCTTCTGTCAACATCTAATTGGTATCTCATATAAATGATTGAGATTGTTTCTAGTTGAGGAAGCTGTGGCTGCAGTGATTTAAAGTCAGTAATCAGATGTTATGTACCATACTTTGCGTTAGTTATTTAAACAATTAAGGCCATTATCAATCACTCTCCATTCATCCCTCAAAAACATGACACTTGAAGGATGTTACGGCACATAAGTTTTATGTACAGATTTGAATACAAACGTCCTGTGACTTGGTGAGGTTGGCCCAACTGCTTGAAGGAACTTGGAATATATTGGATAAAATTCAGAGGACGGAGATGGTAAAGATGAGTCTTAGCATTCACAAAGGGGTCTAACTGGTGGTCCTCACTGAGGCTAAACCAGTCACAGCTATAGCATTAGTAGCCCACCACCAAAAATGACTAAACCAGGTCCAGTCTACACTGGCCTCATGAATGCCCATATTGAGTAGGTCACTCATGGTTGGCAGCGCCACATTTTATTCTTCCTGTCAAACTAGGCCTAATGGTACTGTCCTCCTGTCCTCTTCAATCATGACTGGGCAAGGACTGATCTAAACACATGCCCCCAGTAGCTTGTTTTCACAGGCACTCTGTAAATATCATTAAAGCCTGCTTTCCGGAAGCACTGCTCCAAAAATGAAATTCCCCTTCAAAATGCTTTTGTTTTGGAGAAGTGGTTTTAGCTTTTCTCTTTAAGAACCAGTTTGCCTTTTCCCCCCACTGGCAAATTCCAGTGGGCTGCAGAGTAGAGAAGCAGATGGAGAACAACAAAAGCAGAATCTTTTCTCCACTGCGCATTGCTACATGGCAAATTACCATCATTTCCAACTGCAGCTACACACAGAAGTGAGTTTTGTAAGACTGCAGAGAACCACTGCATTCACCCTCCCTAAAGACACTGTCTTGTTGCCTTCTCTACGTATAAGAGTATATGCAGAGTTTCTCCTAACCCGGGAAATGCTCTGCAGTAGCAGTAGGAGAAACTGAAGGGCTCATTATGAGTAAAAAAACCCTGCATGAGCATAGTTTCATCAGAAACATCCTGCATTTTTCTGTTCAGTGCCATATCTTCTGCACTGCTCACCATCTCTCTGGTACAGGGATGCCAGGACTAGAGTTTTCTTGCACTCGGAGAGGCAAGCCAGCACATCCTCCATGGATGGCCTGCTGTGATACCGTCTTCCACCAGTGTCAGGACAGCGCATAGGTTTAGTAGACAAAGCTCCATTCTCCCTCCAGCAGAAATAATGAACTATGCTCAAGTATGCTTAAAACCTGTCATACCTGAATTTGAATGAAAGATAAGGGCAAATACGTATACAAGATGTAAGCAATGCAGAAGTCAGGTAGATGTAAAAACAGTGCCTGACATAAGTAAAAACTGAAATGAACTCCTTCCTTCACTAGGCTAGTAAGCAAATTCCTATTATTATCATTATTTACATATTATTATCATTTCTTACTTTCAAGGTACGACGAAGCTACAAATTATATACCACCTCAGCAATTATTTCCTTGAAAACACAGACTTGTCAGTCATTGCTGCGTGAACATCTCCATGCTGCTGACAAGACCTAGGCTGACTGGTGTGTGGCATCCCAAACCAATTTGTATAGTCACTCTTTAACTAAGTGCTTCTTTGCAATACCTTGCTATTTAGCATCACTAGAGGGAATAACAGCGATTGCCAGCTCTGGGAGGACATACCCCACATGCATACGCATTCCCTTTAGGTTAGTGCTTATAGAGAGCTGCGTGATGTGCAGCCATGAGGAAGCGAGGAGAGCTCTTGGCCGACCAACATCCCTTTCCTGGGTTCCCCAAAGGTGCCAAACCTGCACTAACCGTGCGGGGTTGCTCTGCAGCATGTTGACATACAACCCGATGAGTACATGTTCATCGGCCAGCCTGTCTGCAACATCGAGGCTGTACTGTAACCTGGAACGGGGTCGGGGGGAGAGAGGGTGCGGTCCGGACAGACAGAGGGAAATAAACAGAGAAAGCAGGAGCAAGTGAGATTATGAAATGGGAATTTAGGAACGAATAATTAAATGCTCTTAGAAAAAAAAAAGTGCAGAAATTATTTTGTTATTGTTGTCACTTACATATTAAGGATTTAATGGCTTAGGATGGTTGAATACAACTCAGTTACAGAACCAGCCACGGAAATCAGTGAGCTGCCAGATCAGGCCAGGGACTGGGGCTATACAGTACCATTTATTTTAAAATAAAGCAGATTGTGAGGTCAGCTCTAATTGCTATATACTATGTATAGTTCATATACATAAAATATATCTATGTTACACACAATTAACATAGTGAAATCACAAGCTGGACTGCTTGGAAGTATCTGATCAAGACCTCACATCCAGGTGTACATGAATATATTTAAACATGCCCTACTTAGCTCACAGGGTTAATTGGTTATTAGAATTTTCTGAGGAAAGATATTTAAGTAATACATTAAAAGCAGAGGAAATAGAGGAAAAGTTTTGTTTTAGCTGTGTTAGTGCAAGCTATGAACATACTCTCTATTTAACTTACCCTTTGCCTTTCAAGAAAGCTGGAGCAGCCCTAGCCAGCAGTTTGCTCTGCTCTACTTCAGTATTCTTGTAAGGAGAGCTAGTTAATAAGACAGGAAAACTAAGAAGAGGGTAAACACTTATGTCTGAAATTCATTACAGAACAGAGTTTGGAGAAACTCATTAATGAGGTCTGGGCTTAAAAACCATTCAAAATAGAACCTTTACAGAAATGTTAGAAAACTTTGGAAATGTGATGCCAAGAATTAGTTTTCCCTCCTGTTCTCCAAAATAAAATTATAAAGCCTTCACTATAGAAAAGACAAATAAAATGAGCTTCTCTCACAAATGGAGAGCTGAAGGCTTGTATCACTTCCAGGCAAAGTCTGATGCAAACATCACCTGAAATGCAGCCTTCAACTTCCCCATAACAGCTAAATTGCTTTTCTCTGAATCTACCATAAAGTAGTTTCAAAAAATTAGGTAAGTCTTCTTATTTACATTCAGTGATAGGCTACATCAATTTTGTTTTCTGAAGTACTGTTCTTCTGTTGATTTAAAAAAATTGTAGTTCATCAAATCCCATTTGTCCAATTGCATAATGCCACTTTTTTTTTCCTAACTACAGTATTTAGTGGATTGCAGTAACTGCATCTTTCCCAATAGAAAAACGTCCATGTTGATAATTTCTTAAGATAATACTGGCTAAAGACAGAGAAATTTAAATATTAGCATTTCTTTCTTGGTGAAGAGTTTCTGGTAAAAAAAAAAAAAAAAAAAAAAAACAAACAACAAAGCAAAACAGAAATACATTTAACTTTCTTGCTTTTTAAAATTATTTATTTTTTAGTTTGGCTACTGATACTGTAAATACCTTTGATGAAAAGACCTGTGTGTGAGCATGCATGCACCTGTGCATCCAGATGTGTGTGTGTGTAGGCAGATGATGCTGTATAAATGTGATGCATGATAAATCTGAGCAGATGTTGCTCTGATGGACTGAAGAGCAAAACCTTTTATATTAAGACACCCAAAGAATTCACTATGATTGGGTGTGTGCCATTCTCTCCCTGCTTTGGGAGTTTCAATAAGGTTTGAGGGTTCAATAAGGTTATCAGCCTTATTGAGGGTTCAATAAGGTTGAGGCTATCAACCTTGTTGAGATTGTCAACCTTACTGAGGGTTCTGAAAAGGATGGCACCAAAAGGTGTTCAAAGAACCCAAGCCCTATTGCTTTATAATAAATCTGAAAGAAAGCTCAATGAAATGCAATACAACACAGAAAAAAAAAAAAGCTTGCTTCACATTTCTATGTTCATCAGCATGCTATTTACATGTGCCGTGCTTCTACAGAAGCAACATCCATGCAGATAAGCATGCCCCAAGCCATCTAGAAGGATATGTCTCTCACTATGTTTTCTTCCCAGTTACAGAAAGAAAATGCACTAAAGGGATACAAGATGTGCCATGTGCCGTACCAGCCAAAAAAAAAAATGCAGCATTCCGTTCTTAAGTAAAGATAAATTAGTTGCCATAATTGGAGACTGAGGACCACATGGTAGATTTCATGTTTTGCTTTCTAACAGTGCAGTGCAGTGTCCCCACCAGGTGTAAGCTCCCCTTACCAGGTATAAGCTCCCCTTACCAGGTATAAGCTCCCCTTACCAGGTATAAGCTCTCCTATGCTCCAGAAGCAACATAATAGGGTGGAGGGATCCTCAAGCAAACTTCACAATTGGTATTGTTTCTCACCTCCGTTTCCTTCTTAGTAGATTAAACATACTAGCATCTTTCAACCTTTTCTTTTGAGTCATGTTTTCTTAGATTTTTTGAAATTTAAGTGTCTCTTCTAGACTCTGCCAAGCTGACTAGCATATTTGTTCCAATACCATGCCCTACACTGGGTGCAAACCTCCAGGCAGATGCCTTCTCCTCTGGGTAAGGAGTTTTAATGGATTTCCACATGGTGTCCCAGAGTCAGACGCACTCTAACAGTCACATTGCTGACTCCAATTAGTTTGTGGTTCACTGCAACTGCTTGGTCCTCTGTTAAAATATTTCTGTCCATCCAATTATGCTCCATCTTTTATTTGATTATTTGCTTCCTTGCTATAGCACTTATAATTAGTGTGTTTCCTCTAACTGATTTCAGATCATTTGGACATCAATTACTACCATTGCAATTGAGCTCATTTTTTAATTTAGAAACTGCTCTCCAAGCACTCCTTCCCATAACTGTTTCACCTTTGTGCCATCTACAAATTGCATACACTCACTCTACTGCTCCGACGAGGTCATTACAAGAAATAATGCTTATTGTCTGACTTAGGATAGACTTCAAGAATCCCAGCTGATATGTCCTTCTAGAATGACAGCAAACTTTTGAAAATTTAATTACTGATTTTCGACCGCTTGTGCATTGACCTTATACTAATTTTCTCTAGCCCTTATTTCCTTCGGGTACTTCTGTGTCATCTGGGACTATGTCAAAAGCCTTTTTAAGGTCAAGCTGTATATCTATCGCATCTTTTCTACCCACCGGACCAGTTATCCATCAAAGAAGTAGATTAGTTTGGTTTGACATAATTTGTTCTTGACAAATCCATGACGGCTATTTCTCATCTGTTTATTATCCTCCAGGTGCCTACCAATTCTTTCATAATTTTAGTATCTTTGGATACCAAGTTTAAACTGTCACTTGCATAATTCCTGCAATCTTTGTCCCTGTTTCCACCTTCAATGTTACTTCCTTTGTAAGATCCAATATTAGTCTCCATAATTTGTTGTCCATAAATTCCCCAAAATACAGAGATTGTTCTTGCCACAGTGAACTTCTCTGGATCCTACAAACTGGAACGTATCTTTTTAACTCACATTCCTGTTAAAGTGAGCTGCTGAAGAGTGCTTTCCCTAAGAGTTAAAACCTCCACCTTGGAGCAGATGTCTACAAAGATGCAGATCCAACAGCTTTGGTGCAAATGTTACACCCTCTTTTGGAGCCTACCTGACTACTAAAACAATGAGACATTAACTCTTCCTTTAACAAGCAGAATACTGGTCAGTAAAATCCAAGGAGGATTCTAATCTTTTTGTGAAAACAACATGCAAAGACAACACACAGTTCAATTCTACAGCACTCCTTAGCCGAAGAAACATGGACAGCAGCAGCAACCAGAACATTTTCCTCCAAAGTTAGTTATTGTCCAGAAATTTGGCCTAATTGCTCAGCGCTGTATGCCCAGGCAGAATATCCAAATCTTTTTAGGTTTTATTTGGAATTCAAAGAAGGCACCATCTACTATGACTCATCGTTAAGACTCGATTTCTCATTGGTTATGGGCATTTGATAACATCATTTATTTTTTATACCTACTACAGAATTACCGAGTTATTTCGGGTTCATCAGAATGTGCTGTATCACTCCACTTATTCTAGTTGATTACACCTTTAGAAGAACTAAACATTCTGCTGTGAGGGGGCACTGAAAAAATGCAAGAAAAGCCATTCTGTTTCATCTTATCCCACCTTAAAACCTGTAATTCAATAGTTTAAAGGAGACAGTTATTAAGAGAGAGAAAGAGATTGTATCCTTTACTGCGGTAGTGATAGACTGTAGCTGGGGAACAAAAGAATCCAAATAAGGAAGAAAATGTTAATTTAGCTGGGTGTAGAGTTATTCTTCTCGACTAGACAGAAGTTTCTATAATGCTAAATTAACTTGTTTTGGCATAACACATCCAGTTCATTGGGTTTACAAGGGCAATGCCTACTCTACAGCAATGTTCCCTTGTTCTGCTGCCCTCTAGGTAATCAGGGATCAGAAAAATAAATGTGAGATTAAAAACTGAATATTAGCTCCAGTAAAAACAAATCAGGACTTGTGGTTTTAATTGCATATTAGCTGCCATCACAACAAATTACTGTGATTTGGTATTTGGGAGAAGAACAGTGATTTTTTGTTTCTTCTTTTCTAATATGAGTACTTTTAATTTATTCTTGAGCTGTACAGAGAGGAATAAAGGAGCCAGCTGAGCACAGTATATTGTTGATATCAATTTGCACACTATGTATATTTAAAAGAAAGGTATTTGTAATTGTTATGCCAAACCTTTCATTAAAGCTTATTTATGGACATGATGGCTCAAACTAGGTAAGCATTAATTTTAAAGGGATTGTGATTCTGAAGTGGCCTGAGGAAACTAAGAAGCATCTTGAGGAAAGCCTAAATCTGACTTCCTTCGAGCTTTGTAATAATTGCATATCCACCCAAAATTGGTGCTTCAGACTCAATTAAACTGCAAATGACATATCATGTTCAATCTCCTTTCAGCTGTTCCCCACAACTCATTATATTTACTAGTTATCAGAGATCTTTTTCTTAATAAGATTCTTCCTCTTCCTAGTTCATTTCCCTGTTTCACCCATGAATCCAGAAATGAAGACAGTGTTTTGCTGTACTTATGACACCATGTTCATTTCCAGCAGCAGGATGACTTGGTGTGCTGAATTCAGCATTTCCTGATACAGGAAGAAACTGGTTGTGAATAGTAAGGCCCCTATGTGAACAGAACTATCTTAAATAAGTACTATGGGAACGCTACAAATGACAGTCTGTGCCAATTCTCTTCTGCATAAACATTCTAATTACATAAAAACTTTCTGTAAAACTATCTGAAACCTCTGAACTAGATTGCAACACACATTAAAGTAACCTTTAATAAGTTGTCTGCAGTGAAAACACAGCCAGCAGAGCTTTTACTCTTGATTACATTCAGCTAGAAATTTTACCCTGAGTTTATACGATTCTCAGCATAATATGAATCACCGAGCATTTAATATAAAACCAGCAGAATTGCAAACAAGGCTGTCAAAGTCTGTTTCTCTGATGTATGAGAGGATGGGCTTCCCCTAATGAGGCCTGATTTTCCCATGGCAATAATAATAGTAAAACCTACAAAAATGAATGAAGATATTGTTATTAGTCTAACACAGATTGAAGAACTTGGCATTTAGGAGAAAAGTACCTTGGTCTCAGTACTTTCTTACTGAATTATAGCTAATGCTCACAGACTAATCAAAGAAGAAAAAAAGAAAGGTCATTACACTCCACGGTAAAAAAAAAAAAAAAAAAAAGAAAAAGGAGAAAAAAGTGGAACTGCTCTTATCCAGCAGTGTATATTTTATGCAGAATGAGTTTGCCTCCTCCTGCAGGTCACTAAGATGAAAGAGAGTGCTGGGAGAAGAGTGCATCAGCCGGAGGCACTGGTCACATCTGGAGCTCTCTAAGTAAATGCTAGGTCTTCGCTAGCTACGGGAGGGCTTAGATCTGCCTTTTCTGTGGTCATTTTGAGAAGCAAAGCAAAGTGGTTTCGGGAAGGTTATTGGCAAGTGACGCTAACTGCAGACTGGCAACCACCAGCAGCAAGAGCTGTGGAAAAGGGAGGGCAGGCTGGCCGTGAGACTGGGAATCGTTTCCAGACTCTTGTGCGAGCCTCTTTCATGCCTCTGTCAAGAACGCAACCGGGAAGCCATGCGCTGAAGATGACAACATAGAGATGCCATTTTTTGGTTTTCAAAAACAATGTTTCCAACTTCCTCCAGATGCATAATATTAATCCTGTGTGAAAAGGTAAAATGGAAGATTTGTGCTGTGCACAAGCAAGAGAAGTTGGCAAAGCCCACAGCCAGCAGGAAGTCTAATCAAAAGACTAATTAGAGCCACAGAAATCCTCTAGTCCGCCAGAGCTTTCCTTAAAGAGTATCTTTAGTAATTTAGCAGAATTGCTAATGATTTAGTGCTTGAGCTACAGAACTACAGCAATTAGTGGGTTAGTGCTCTCATACTGACCGTGAGTTGTTGTGAAGCTGATTTACATACAGCTTTATAAGAGAATGCTCATCAGCCACAGGACTGGCTACATTTATACCCCCAAGTAACCTGAATGATTCAAACAACGAAACCTTGTTAATACCCCAAAAAGCATGCACAGAGAGTATCATGTTCATTGTGGATTCATTACAATAAATGCGATTTACAACCACTTAGAAAGAACAATGACTTTTTGGCTTATAGGTTGTGGTTTTTTGTTGTTGTTGTTTTGTTTTTAATAACAAGATGCAATTTAAATTTATAAGAGTTGAAAATAAACATGAAAATAAGCTGTAAAGCTCTTAAAATCCTGTTAATGCCGTGAAACAAAAGTTACAATAGCTTTTATTATACAGAATTGTTTTATATGTTGGGGTACTGTTAGCTTTAAAAGAGCCAGAACTAACCACTGCATCACGGAAACTTTTGTTGTATATAAAAAATTCATAGTATGCACTTAATCTGTGTACCTATGGTTGTGGAGTTATGTCTCCTGCTTTCAGAGGATTCGCCATCAGTCAGTTCGCCCTCTAGGAGGACAGGAATTCTAATGTCCCAGGAATTATCTACATTTAATCCTCACATTTAGACAGCTGAATTACCACAGAGTACAGAAGTAAAATTATCAGGAATTATTCATACTCCAAAAAAATACAAGTAGCACAGTAAATAGGGCTGCAATCATTCCTGCAGGTCCCTAACCTACGTGGCAAAGCACACTGTTGTTGAATGAGCACAGGGACTCCTTAGGCACAATGGGAAGCAACAGCTATACTCTAAAAGATCATTGTTCTTAAAGACCTGTCTTGGAGAGGCCACAAATAGATTGTTACGCCTTGTCCCAGCACATAAAATCCCAAATACTCCAACTGTAGATATTTTATATCTCAGATATTTTATATAACTGTAGAATTTGCGTTTGCAGTTTCACTGTCTGTACAGGCAGCAGATCTTGTCTTGGGGGCTGCCCTGGGGCTGGCTCTCAGAAAACATTTCAGACATACCCAGCAGCACTTGCACTAAGATAACAATGGGAGTTTACAGTTTATAGCTCCCCGTACCAAAGTTCATAAATCAAAGCAGTAGCAGAACATCTTTACTCTGACATTTCAGTGTTGTACATTGAATGTACATTTGTTTTCAGTGTTAAAAAAGGTAGCCATGCATACCCAGAGATTGTGTCTGGTTATTGGGGAACACTGAAGCACTGACAAATACAGCAAGGACCAAGCAATAAAATGCATCCGAGGAAGCCATGTCACTCTTCCCCAGTATAGCAAGAAGTTATTTTCCTGCCGCCTTCTCATCTATGTACATTGGTGGGCTTACATAGATCAGGTGAAACAGCCAGAAAGTGTTACACACATATTTTGGCCATGTGAGCCAAAATACTGAGCCAAAATGTACATGCTCAGCTGCAAGCACCTTTTCTTTGGTATTAACGCTTCTGACCACTCTTTTCTGTTTTGTTTGTTGACGGGTCACCATATTCCAAGACTTGTAACCTTCAAAGAAAATCTGAATGGCTTAACAGTAGGAAGGATGCCTTGCTACTTTGTGAGTATGAACACATTTTCCCTTTGTTCATATTACACCTTGCAATACGAAGCAGGCATTCCCTACTGGCAATGGCATGTCCCAGTTTCTATTCCCACAGTGCTGCAACATCAACAAAATGGCTTATATAGCTCATTTTCAGCCCCTATCAGTGGATGCCTAGGTAGCATGTGAGCACAGTTAGTGGACTTAGGAGTACAAATAAGAACTGAAGCTCTGTGCTCTGTTTTGAAGAGTTTGGGGTGCCCTTAATCAACTTTCCATCTGGATAGCAGGGTATCAGTCCAAAGTAACCAAGGCATTTCTTTTATTTTTTTTCTGGGAGGGGGAGTTAAGATCTCTAAAAATCTCTACCGCCCTCATACAGTCATTTAGCATAAATTAGGATAACAACTCACCTTCTGTTTGCAAAAGGACTTCCTGAGGGAACAGAGTGGGAGAAGAGTGTGTCGTTCATGCTGGTTACAGGTCGGGGGGGCCTAGAAGAAGGCAAAATGTCCAGCTGTATTAATGTGGTACAAAGAACAAAACAAAGCAAAATAAAAACAGCAACAAAACAGGAAAACAAACAAAACAAAAAACAATACACCACCCATCAGTAACAGTATTTGCAGAGAATTAGGTAATTTTTTTGTTTAAATTGACATTACTGCTAGCATCTTCAGCTTTAAGTAGCAATGGCTCCAAATGAAACATGCTGTGTTTTTAACCAGAAATTGATAAAAATATACCGTTGCCTAGTTCTGAAAGGAAATAATGCTTCTGTGTGTTCTGAGGTGAATTTTAAGGAACTCACTTGATTTTTTTCCTGCTTTAGCAAAATAATTACTCTACAATTTTTTTTTCTTTCCAGAGGCAAGTAGTCTGTGGTACAGTTGCTGTGTTCAACCCGCTAGGTTGAGCACTGGTAGCAGGTTAGTTGTGGCAGCATGCAGGTCTGCACTGCCAATAAACTGCACAACTTTTCACAAATTTATCCCTGGTGCTGAGCTCCATGCTACCATATCTACGCAGTGACCACAGTGTCCCCATGCCCCTCAGTGTCCTATAAAATTCATGCAGTACAAAACTGCTTTAACTGCAAAGCTTTTCAACTGGGATATCACCCCCCAAATCAAAATTTAAAGTAAGTATCTAGTTTAAAAGGACCCATTAATGATGATGGTTTTATTATTACATTTTTTATTTCCTGCTCTGGCTAAAAATGAAATGAGAAGGAATATATCCTCTCATTTCTTTTATTGTCTAGTCTTAAAAAACATTTTGTGCATAATATTTGCTTCTGTATCCATCAAAGTGAAAGTTTCCCTTCTTAATGGTCTTCTTACGCAACATTGGGCAAAAGATATGGACACTTCAGAAAAAAATGAAAAATATGATACTAAAATCACAGGGTTTTTAGATCTGAGCAGAACCTGAAGCCACATATAATATAGACTGCAAACTCCCTAGATATCAAGGTGTTTAAAATTCCCTTTAAGCTCTGGAAGATCTGTCTTGTCTTCTCAATTTTGCAAATGTGCAAATCAAAATATAGTAGCCATCTGCAAAAAATTCACTGTGCTGTCATTGTGCAAGACAATTGGTCACTCAAACTCTTTGTAAGAAATGAGGAAAGCCAGTTCAGCACAGAAGTGACTGATTAGTATATATTTTCTTTCTTACTCTGTTACTGTTAGAAAACAAGCATAAATGCCTTCTTTGGCAAGTTCAAGTGGATTTCTCAGCATGAAACCACCACACTGATTGTAAAGAAGTTAAAATCAGGGTATAGAAAGATGCAGGATTTTCCATATTTATATGAAAACACACTTTTAGACTGTGTCTGCAGACCCACATGAAAAACTGCAGATCTGGTCAGTCATGAATTTAAGAAACATCCCTTTGTGCTCTATTTACTTATTGCTGGATGGAAAAGTGCTTAATATTATTTTTCATGGACTGCTTCATCAAAGCTATAAAGAGCTGGGATGAGGCCATAATTGGAGCCAAACCAGTTTTACGATAATGGAAAGGTCATTGCAGTATGGGTCTTGAAATAGAGATTTGAAAATAAACTTCGA
Organism: Aythya marila; assembly: GCF_965140915.1. NCBI lineage: Eukaryota > Metazoa > Chordata > Aves > Anseriformes > Anatidae > Aythya > Aythya marila. Next base: position 111,445,586 of record NC_139043.1, read on the forward strand.
GAGAATACTTGGAAGCTAATCTTATTTAATGAGTAAGCAACCGGTGATTTGTTGGCTGGTAATTATTTAGGAGCAACAGCTCATACCAACCACATGTGACTACTGATGTGCTGCTTTTTTCTCTTCACAGTGCAACCACTGTCCAGTGAACACCTTCTAACACTACCTGGGCAGAGGCCAGGATTTCTGAAGATGAGTCCAACCCTAGGCTATGCAGTCCTAGACACCAACGGAGAAGGGAGGAGAGCTGGTTCCTGAAGTTCTCCCAAGGAAGGAGACAGGGAGAGTGTCCTCTTGGTAGAGCTTGGGCTCTGCTTTGCCCAGTGGGTATGCTGCACCTATGAATTTCAGCAAATCACCACTTATGTTTCAGCAAATCACCACTTCAGGTTCATGTCTTTTCTAAGTTCAATATGAAAAGCTGAGTGGAAGGGAAAGTTTCTAACACCCCCAAAGAGCTCTTTCCTTTTAGTATGTCTCTGCGTACACATTATTGGTTTGGTTGCTGATAAAAAGATAGGGATTGGTAGTGATGAGATTATAGACATTTTTCAAACTATTTTCCTCCAACAAGTGTACTAAAGAAGAAAAATACTCACCAAGTATCTCTTTTGCAGCCAAAATGAAATGGAAAAGACATAATTAATTAAATTGTCAGTTTACAACGTATGTGGTCTGAATACAGCATTGGACAAACTCTACTCTTATGACCCTGATTCTGCAAAAATTGTGAGTCTCTACACATCATAGAGAGTCTCTACACATAATAGGTCACTGATGCTGTTTACATATGCAGAGTTACTCTTGTGTACAAATGCCTACAAACTTCAATGCTTTGCTAAAGCTTTGTGATTAGCATTTGTTTGTCAATTCTTGTATCAAGAAAACTGCAATTTAAACTAATCTGAACTTTCCCAAGCAAGTTTTTTTTTGTTGTTGTTGTTGTTTTGTTTTTTTTTTTTTAAGGTTGCTGCCCACTGTCTGCCCACTGTCACATTCCTCAGGTTCAACCTGAATATTAAATGGATGTTCAAAGGCACCTATAAAGTTGTATGATATGATAAAACAAGAAAAGCAGACTTTATGGTAAAGCAAAGCAAACTCTCATCTATTGACTATAAACGTCTATCTTTCAGAGGTTATTTCTAAACTTCTGAAAGTGAGTCATTAAGCTTTATGATAAACATGAACTGCTGATACCCAATCAACTGTCCTCAAGGAGGAAGAAAACCCTTAAAACAATACTACCTAAATATGCTGTGTAATAAATGCATGCTATAGCATAACACATACCCACGGTAATAAATCAAATTAAATAACAGGAATTTTCTGAAGTGTTCCATGCTGGCCTAAAATCTTCATGCCAGTGTCAAAAAGCAATGGTCCAACTGATGTAGATGGAAATGAAGTCAGGCCAGAGCAGAACGCCTTTGAAAATCCCTCTGTGATGCGCTGGCCATGCCATGTCTCTGCAGCCTGGTGTGTCTTTGTTGTTGCCAATCTTATGCACAGAAAGGCAAAATGACCCCTCAGAAGTTCCTCTGTGTAATTAACTACACATTGATGACTACTTCTCTAGATAAGCTTTAGATGTGTTTTTAATTTAATTGAAGATTTTGTGTGGCACCGGTAAAAGAGAAAAATCCTCCAATCTTTCTGTCTGGTACCACTCAAAAGTGTAAGAACAATGAAAAGCAAAGGCAGTATAGTAATGCAGAGAGTATTTGTTCTCATTTAAGGAAGAAACTACTAAAAAAAGGATATGGTTTTGTTGCCAGAATTCTTCCATTAAATGCATGTATAAAAACCTTTTTGCCTGGATTCTCGCCCAGAGCTGTTTCTCTCAACTTCCATTACGTTTAAAAATAAAAATCACATTGGCAAGAAGATAGAAGGTACAATGAGGCACTGTGGCATCTCTCTCCCCTCAGTTAATTTATGTGAATTATTCCGTAGATCATGCTGCCTCCACATCTTACAGGTTTTTCACTCACGTCCCATTATGGCCAATATAGTTATATTGCCAATCTACGGATAAAGAGAAACCCTATCATAAAACAAAATGGATGGTGGCTCATTCTCAGATCCAATCACTCTAAATTATGCCTATAGAGCTAGGAAGTAGGAAGGCGTTAATTTCACAGCAAAGATTTGGAACGGATCCTACTCAGTTACGGTACCTTCTCTTTTTCTTGCCTTGCCTAAATGCACTCAGTCCCCTCACGGTAGCCCAACTTTTACCTCCTGCTCACTTCTGACATAGCCCGAGGCCTCGGAGGGCCTCCAGCCACCAGGGAGCAGAGGCTTCTGTTTCAGTTCCACGTCCCTGTCCTTCCATTTCCCTTAAGCGTGGCCAAAATCCACCCTGTGAAATTACCACTGACTCGCCAGCGGAGCTGTGTTTTACACCACGCAGGGCAGCGTGGTAGCAAATCAGCAAATCCACCACCCCTGGCTGATGCACTCCCAAAAACAAGCTCCTCTGTAAGGAGGTGCGCAGGTTTTAAGCAACAGCTGAATGCAACAGCAGCTTGGCACAACGTATCTGCCAGGGGAGCCTCCAGTCTGGAAAGCAGAGTGTGCTTTTACGCCTTGGAAAACTGCTATAACCACTCGAGGAAGGCCATCAGCATGATTTATCCTCCGAATGTCAGGTAGGTTAGATGAACTTTCAGCGTGCCACACAGCCCACAGCGGCCAGCACGCGCTTACCCTTACAGATCCTACATAAAAAGCGGTCGGTAGTGACTAATGTAAATGCATGTAATAATTACAGATTGGAATGGTTTCAGTAGCCATCAACACAGATATGCAGCGTGCCAATACGCTCATAAGGGCTGCTGCCTGAAGTGCTTCACTCGGGGCTGCTAGGAAGGTGGTTAAGAGAGGTCTTTTCTTAAGAAATACAGCAGAACATTCTCAAGAGAAACATCTTAAAGAATTTTTGGAATAATTTTTCCAAGTTAATTCCTTGTGGCTTTTTTGGCTTTCTTCTAATCAATGTCTTGATTTCCTGAATTATTATTTTTTTTTAGGACCCAAGAAGCAAAGGTAAAACAAAGTCATGAATGAGAAAATCTGAGCAATGGCCAATATGGACAGTGAATACCCTTGAGAAAAAAAAGTCCAAAGCGATGACTTCCCACCCTGCACAAATAAATTTTCTCTCTGCTTTGAGTTTCTTGATTCCTGAGGAGAAAAAGTAATGACACAAACTACTATAACAAAAATACTTTCTCAGTGTACAAAAAGGTAAAGATAACAGGTCCCTTTCAAGTGACTGGGCAATTAAAGAAACAATTTATGCAGACTCATACAGCTAGCCTTTGGGATCAGGTGAAGTCACAGCTCCCCTGAGGTCAGTGACAAGTCTGATACTGATTTCAAAATTGGTCAGACTCTACTTTTCTCTAGTGCCTCATGTCAATACCTGTGACACGCTGATGTTTGGTGTCTGTAGATGACAAAACTAATGTTCTAAGCATAAACACATCCCAAAGTGCTGAAACTATATGAAATTGCACGTAATCCTACCTCCCTACTTGTGCAGTCACACCAGAAGCACATTTTTATACTAAATATCTCTATCAGCAGATGCACTGGTGATGCACTGAATTTGGTAATGCCACAGCTGCCTCCTGTTTTGTTCAGAACTATAGCATCTACGCTAGGTGTATGCAACTCCCACAACAAAGCTTACTTTCTCTACAGCACACAGATACTTACACAATATGAGCCAGGTTTAGAGGTTTTTCAGGCTGGTCAGGGAACATTGGGTGCAAAGGTTCACGGCTGGAAGCACAGCTTAAAGACTTGCTAAGTGCATTAGTTAGCTTCTTAGCAGGTGATTTCTGGGAGGAACAAGGAAGGTAGAGGTAATGTGGACGAGTAAGGTGCATACTGTTTCTGCTGTAGGATGCACAAAACAACAGGAAGCTCTACTGCTTACATTGGTATGGCTGACATCCCCCCCATCCCTTCCCACCCCGAGAGTATGGCAAGCCAGAGACCATTCAGATCGGAGGAAAGATTGCTCTTACCTTCAGCTGCCTTTAGAGTAGGCTTTTTGGGGGTATATCTATACAGACAGGCGCAACCACCACGGGTTCCTGCAGTGCTGTGCTCAGGTAATGCTGAAGGTAGGGCAATACAAAGGAGGGTGCCCCTGGCTGGAGCTGGCTTGTGCCTCACCAGCTGGGGGTGCGAGCAGGACAAATCTGTTTATGCCCGTCCATATAGATATACTCTACAAGACACCGTTCACCTCCTAGCTGGGGGCCAGATGCAGAGCTGCTTGGTTCTTTCTCTAGGGCCCGGGAAATTTCAGACACAGACTTGGCCAGAATTGCACCCCCACGGCAACACCGTGTGAGAAGCAGCTGACGTACTGTCGCTGTCATTGAAACACCGAGGGGCTTTGCAGGAAAAGCATGCTTTTCTGCCCCAAATCCCACCAGTCTTCAAACAGTACAAGTCTAAAGAACTCATCTTCTGCTTTCCAGTTTTGCTTGGGCACTCTGTGCAGTTGGACACTTTTCTAAGGATGGGCTTGGAGGTCTAAAATCTGTTTTAGGCTTGGTGAGAGATTCTCAGGGAATCCAGTTTGCATGCCTGTGCTTTAGCTTCTCTGCCATCCAGACCAGGGGCTGATGACCCTTGCACTGTCTCCTCCCCCCAAAACACAGCTCTGTATGCCGAAATTTAAAAATGCTTTTAGAACTTAGCAGGAGAGGTATTGTACGTGTGCACACACATCCCACATAAAGTTATTACTGTAATCAAGATAATAATGATATATTTGAATTACAGAATTCCCACCTAAATAGGTAAAGTTCAGGCTTTTTCTCTTGTATTATAAACGCAATTTCACACTAAATTCAGATCATTTGAACTCCACTGTGTATAGGAACACCTTTAATCTGCATGTGGAGCTCAGTATAGATGCATTATGGATAATGCTAACCTGTTTTGAATGAATGCTAATGAACACTATAGAAAGGCAATTTCAAACTTGAAGGAAAACATTTGTTTCTGACAATGAGACATTGGAAGCCACTAGGCACGTAGTCACGTTTTGTCTTCAGCTGAGCAGAAATCTTAAGTTTTAAAACGATTTCCTGCCTATAATTACAGCTCCCTTGCTACAGCCAAGAATGATTTTATAGCACAGATTGCTATTAGTGGAGTCAGAACTAGGTAGCAGGCACTCTCCTATTCAGAGACTAAGCTCAAGTCATTGTGTCTATGCAACAAGCAGCAATTAGGTCCCACAAAACATTTACAGACCCAGATCTGCTCTGAGGGAGTGCAGGGCCATGTGACTGGCATACAGAGCAAATCACATCAGTTTAACCCTTGCCTGCTCCACCAGCAGAAAGACTGAACAGAAGGATTTTAGAAGTGTCAAGTTTCAGAGCTTTGTTAAAAAAAATATACAGGAAGCACTGTATGTATGTGAGTTGCTGCTACAAAAATATTTTTCTTTTTTATAACAATTATAACAAGAACTTTTTTTTTTTTTTAATTTGAGATCAGTTAGGATTTCTCTGCTGGTCTCTGGATTTGTACCCTGAAGGATGCTCAGTGACCACGGGCTTCTCTTAGGACTTTGCTCCAGCCATGGAGAGCACAGCCCCTGGACCTGATACCCTTTTGAGAACATTAATGTAGTTGCTGATACTTCTATGCCAGCTTAGTAAAAGTGCAGAATTATTTTGTTTAGCAATGAAAAGGTTGAAGTGTGTTTTTCTCCACAGTAAGCAAGCGCTACCAAGGATCTAAGTCTGCGACCACACTCAAATCTCCTGTGCCAGGACCATCCCAAATGCTATGCATATGCTACAGCCACTTGACTGAAAATATTGATGAATGCGCGTTAAGTACTCATCACTTACAGGCAGCCAACAGCATGTCAAACAGAAACAGCCAAGGACGAGTCCCTTGGGGAGGGGGAGACTTACTGTGTGGCTGGCGCTCTGCTCCGAGCCCTCTGGCGCTGCGCTGCCCCACAGCACGGACCGTCACGGGCACCCCAAATCCACGCTCCGAAAAGACCATTCCCACCTCCGCGCTCTCCCACCAGCTCCCAAGGGTGCAGCTTCCCAGACAGGGTGGCTGATCCCTGCCGGCAGCCCGGCTGGTGGCCACCCCTTGCCGGGAGCTCCCACCGGAGGGGCAAAGCTGCCCGCGGCGAGGCGCGAGCCTTCCCTTACCCATGACGTGTACTCTTTCATTTGGTGCTGGTTGCTGTGGGAACCGCTGGCATGGCCTCTCCAGAAGCAGTCCTGACAGAGCTGGTAATTGTGACACTGCTGGCAGCGGTAGCGAAACCCCATCATGCTCTCGCTGTGGCAGTAGGAACACTCGACGGGGTGGAAGACTGCGCAGGAGAGAGATGCCGAGCTTTAACCCGAAGCAGAGGAACCCCAAGGAAAAGCTGACGGACAGAGCCCTGAACAGAAGGGCAAATCCTCTCTTTGTTTGCAGCTACCTGCAGTGTAAGATGCTGTCTGTAGCTCTGACCCATGGAGAGCTACCCACAGAAACTTGTGTAGCCCTCCACGAATCTGTCCTGAGCCACAGACAACACCTGACAAATCAAGCCCCAAACCCATGATCACTTCTGGACAGATGCATGCACCTCCTGCTCACAGCAGCAGAAAATGCATTCAAATGACATCTAAGAGAATAAATACTCCATAGAGGAAATGTGAGAAAATGAGAAAATCCCCTGCATCCTTAAGCTGTATTGCTGGGGGAAGCCAATAGTTTTGCTGCGCTGTTAGGAGCTAAAGCAACGTGCCCCAGAGAAAAAGTCAGGCTTGCTGACTGGTTACACAAAGCACAAAAACGTCCTTGGGCATAGAGCTGTCCTTAACTACCTCTGTCTCATCTGTACAGCTGATGACTTTTAGGTACCTACATAGGGAGTTATAAATTTGGCATGGGATGCCCTGGTTTGGAAATCTGGCCATTGAAGGGACCAGCTGGGTCCCTTTCCCTGTTCTCTGTTCCTCTCAGAAGCACGCAGCAATGAGGATTCAAGTCACTGAGCACGCTAAGGCACCAGCCATGACATTTCGAACCTCCTTGCTCGCACTGCTGCTATCTCTGCTCCTCTCCCCTTACTGTACCATGTGTCGCATTTACCACAGGGTACTGCACATCTCCTTCTTCCCAGACACCTTCTGCTCTTCTCTCGTTAGGTTCAGTCTGGGAGGATTTGGATCAGTCTGAGTGCGTCGGGATTTTTATTCCTTGCCAGAATTTCACAGCCGTGAGGCTTTGTGCTCTAGGCTGGGAAACAGTGCAAATCTGGTGAGGATCAGGGATGGATGGCAAGGGCTTGTGGAAAACGGTGGTGACAAAAGCTGGAGGAAGGTGGGGTGGACAGCTGGCTCTGTAGCCAAGGAGGACTTGGGGATGTCATATCACCCCCCCTTGTGCCTTTAAGTGGAATGGGGATTTAGTATAAAACACATACAACATCCTTTTTCTCCTGTTAACATAAAAAATGGCTAGACACCCCCACTTCCTCCAGACTCATCTACTTGTAGGAAATATGTTATAAATATGTGAGTATATATGACATGTTCTCCTGCGCCCCACTTCTTTTTCCCTGCATTGTGCCAAAGCTTCAGTTATGTTGGAATAAACCTTCAAAGAAGCAACAACACAGGAATATTCAACAAGCCCCGTACACAGCAGCCCCAGAGGCAAAATACTGGGCTGGAAAATTATTTTTAAAAATCTATTTATAGTCAAAAATCAATATTTTATTTTATTTTATTTTACTTTATTTTTTAATTTCATTTCATTTTGTATAACCTTCCTCTGCTTCTAAACCTTCCTTGTTTTAGATTTACAGTACTGGAATAATGCTTGTCAGCATCATTGCCTCCTGATGATCATGATCAAGAAATGTCACATTAAGAACAAGTACAACTAAGCAAGACAGGCATTTCTTGTCTTGACTTTTTTTTTGGTTTGTTTCTAATTAATATTGGCAGTGTTGGTCTTTCTGAACAGCAGAAGCAGGCTGTTCTGAAGCTGAGACACTCTCCAGAAGTACATGAGATCTGTACAGAGTTTGTGGGGTGCAATTTGCTCACACACTGAAATGAGATGTACAGGTTTTCTAGTTCTGCCCTTGTACTTTCAGTGTGACAACACTCTGTGTCCTACATAACTCATATGTATGAAGGGTTTGGTTGGCGGACTTCATAACTGTGAGTCTGTGAACTTTTCCCAAGGTGGTCGAGGAGTTGCAAGTCTGAAAAATGTTACTATCCAGAGACATACTAAGTGCACCAGACAATAATCAAATTAGTTGATCTTCATGGTCCCTTCCTGTTTTAATGTCTGCAACCTACTCATTTTGGAGAAAGAAAACCCTTGAGAAGAGACACCTCACAGTTAAATCCTCACACTCCACACAAGCAAAAGCTAAGTATGAATTTGGATCATCCTCGCTCCTTTTCAGAGTATATTGTCCAACTGTGTAGGCTCGGGAGGAGCTCCTTCAACCCTTTGGTTGGTGTTTTCTACTGCACTGGCCTTCTCCTGCCAAGAATATTGCATGAACGGAAACTGCCAAGCTGTTCCTTCGCTACTGCCATATGTTGTAGCTATTAAAAGCCATGGTCTTGGAGTATGTGAATGGATCAAGTCCTGTCACTCTTTGCTTATCCAGAGCACAGGAGGAGCGGACATGATCAAGATAATTTCCCAAGCACAGCAAAAATTATGCCACGTTCCTGGCTGAAAGACCAACAGGATTCTTTAAATATTTTACCAGTGACTGTAAAAATAGCACATGGAATCGATGAACCCAGTGCAGTAGCTCCTACAAAACCACCCATAGAGTAAGAGAATCATCACACACAAGGTTACTCCTGTAACTTTTTTTTTTTTTGGTGGCAACACCTCTTACTTACCATTTTCAACATTTGCCAGCCGATGAAGAAGTGGTAACCACACTAGACACTGTGGCGGGGGATCAGACATGAGAGTATCCAAGAAAGTGTTTAATGTGACTTTTTTCTGCTCAAATAAGAAAACAAACATGCACAAAGAATCAGTAATCAGAGATATCAAAATGAATTTTATCTTGTACTTACAGAAACACTTGGGGACAGGCTTCAAACACTGTTTACTTGTAGCCTTGGTTTACTAAAAAGAGCATTTGATACTAGCAAAGAACTTATGGGCTATTTCTAGAGGTTACAATATATATACCGTATATAATTATAGTATTGATTACTAGCTGTCCCTTTCATGATGCTGGGTTCCTGGTCACTTGCAAACTTTCTTCTAAAGTCATTACCTGAAGATCCTTTGTGAATAAAGTTCACATTTTTGTCCTCGTGTTTTGAGTACCCCCGAACAGGTACCAGTGCATGTAGCATATCAGTGTGCATTACTAATATTCAACTGAAAAGCAACTGCAAAGAATGACTGATGATGAAATCAATGAAAATGGAGTATAACTTCAAAAAAACCTTGCTCTTTCCTGTGTAGTATAGTGGCTACATAATGTGTGTTAAAGAATACAGCTACTAGTTAGTCAAGGACAGAGAGTCCTTAAGAAATCAGAAAATGAGACTTCCTTCAAAGTAAAATTAAGACACGAAAATATTAAGCCTGGTTGAGAATGTGTGTAGGTATAATTTAGACATACATATTTAAGTGGCATCCCCATATCCAAAGAGATTGCTAAGTTTTCATATCTGATTGCATAAGGTGCTGCTTTAGCTTGCTGAAGAACTGTGGTTACCCCATGAGAAAGGAAAACAGCAGCTATGCAGTGACATGTATCATCTCCATGTGTTGTGGAGTGCTTCTCAGAGCTGAGATTTCCAGATGGAATGTCTGAGTCGCATTTATATACAATTGCTGCCAGATGTAAAGAAAATCAATATTTCTCTTATACACTGAGTGATCAGTGGGAAACATCTCACTCTGTAACAGTTTTAGGGTTGATATATTACAAGATATTGGGAAATGTATAAAGGCTTCTGTTCCTGAGACAAGAGAATGTACTTCAGGCTGTTTGTGAAAACGAGCTTGATTCTTTAAAGGCCATAAATAGCTGGAATATGAGCTTTAAATCTCATTGAAAAACTGACTTTTCCCACAATACCTGCAGTATGAAAGTCCTAACATACAGTCTTGTAAGAGTAATCAAAGCTGTGCCAGTCCTGCAGATCAGCTTGTGTCCGTGTGCTATCAGAAGAGCTACCACCTGCTTGTTGTATGGATGACCTTCCCACCTGTGCAGAGTGGATAACCAAACCTAGGGGAAAAAGGGTCCTCCAGTGCCCCAGCTTCAGAGCCAAGTAGCCCTAAGTCTCCTCTCTGCTCTTGAAGGGAGGTATTTGGCAGAGCACCCACAAGTGGTCTAAACAAGCAAATATATGGGGAGACAAGACCAGCTCTTCCACAATGGAATAAGCTCCTAAAAGCAGCTGTAATTCAAAATGGGACTTGCACCAAATAAAGCAACTTAGCTTCACTGACAGCTTTATGGCTGAACTCCTCTGGTGGTCACTGATTTTATGGATTAGAGAGAATGATGTCGCTTAAAAAGGCACCAGCAGAGCAATTTCCATACATTTTAAAAGACATATTTTCCTTTTGCAGTTTCTATCAGTTGCTGGGAAAGTTGAAACTGAAAACTGTTTTCTAAATATATGCTACATGCAGATGGAGTCTGGGTTTGTGGAATAACACTTAGCCAAGTGATAAGAAAATGAAGTTAGTATCTATGTATTTTTTTTTTTTATTATTTTGGGATAAAAACGTGAAATAAAAAGTGTGCTTTTTTAAGCATAATAGCACTTTTTAATATGAATACAATATCATATCACATTAATTCTACCCATGGGGGAAAGTGGCAGCTATAAAATTCCTTTTTGAGCCACAGATCTATATTCTGAAACTTTAAATCACTTGCGCTGTCTGGCATTTCTGTTCCATAAATTTGCTTATGAGGAAATGTTGCTTCTATTTTGAACAGCCATTTCCTCTAGCAGTGGTTCACAGACAGAGGAGAATACATGGTTTAATCAAATGAATGAGTGTATCAGGGAAGAATCAAACATTTCTGCAATAGGAAAATTCCTTTTACTTGCAACCTGAAGCAGATTCAGTGCCATGTGCAGAAGATCATTCCCAGAATTTTTTCTTCCCATGAAACTCTGAAATCTGTATATTGTGGGGCTGAGCACTTTTGGTAAGCAAAAGTGATCCCCACCAAGAGCAAAAAGGGCATAAATGAGCAACCCAGTCACTTCCCTTAGCACTCCAGGGTGGGTACTGGCTAGATCTAAACAGACACAAAATGCATTTGAAGTACTGAGGAAAAAAGATGACTCATGCGCATGTGTGAGAGGGCTCTTCTGCAGTGCAATATGTGCACTGAGCCAGAAACAAGCCTGAATGTTCTGTCCCAGGGAAGGCAAGGTCTAGGCTGAGAAGCAGATGTGTGTTTCCATAGAAAAGCACAGTACCGATTATTTTTCACACAAAAGAGCTCAAAGGTGGCCATAATGCTACCAAAGTAACTTCCTAGCTGTGGATAAAAAGTATGCGTCCATATTGCTCAGAATCTGACATCTCAGCTTTTTATACAGCAGGACATGATGGAGGACTGATTTTTTTTTTTTTTTTTGTCTTCTAGGTACTGCAATGAAAAACTTCCAAACTTTTTTTGGAAAGCACTTAAAAATAGGAGTGTTGTTACTCCAATAACATGCTAGCAATTTTATTTCAAATTGATCAACCTATTCATGTTTTTTAGATACTGTGCTACAGCGAAATGATCATGTTTGTCCAGGAAAGTGATATTTTGAGACATACAACTCTGAGGAAATGGAAAAAAATAAATAGAACAAAAATGTATTAGAATATCAGGATGAACATGCTAATTCTTTTTGGATGTACAGCCTCATGGGAACTGAAACAACCCTCCTGCCCCCCGCTGGAAACTTTAAAAACAGGACTGCAGAAATAATATGGTACTAATATGTAAAAACTCCTGTGCTCAGAAATACATGGTAATTGTTTCTACTTTATATAACCAATTAACTCCAGTGGAAGAAATATTTGAAGTTCATGAATGCTTAAAACAACAGGGTGACTGCCAAACTTATCCTAAGGTATACTAAGTGCAATATGAGAGAGTGAAAGAATGACCTTTGGGGTGACTAAGACTGTGGGTATCATGTATCAGAACGTCATGCATCAGATTGTCAATAAACTGTTTAGAGTCTCATTTCGAGACTCTGGTTCATTCCTAATGAGTATTTAATGAGAATTACATAAGTAAATTTAAGTGAATTATTAGACCAGATTTACAGGAACACTTGGCTGCCCACAGATGCAAACCAGCAGCTTTGTAAATTCACTGTGTACCTACATAAGTTGGAGACCTAACTCTCAGTAGCTTTAAACAGAGTTACAGAATTAAATCATCTAATGGCTGTTTGGAGACTGTTTCTTTCTTAAGGTAGCTTAACATATCTGGTCCACTCTTGGATGCGGTGTCAATGAAAGCACCATTTCTGATGACTGCTTAGATAGAAAACGAGTCCTGAACAACATTAAAAAAAAAAGAAAGAAAAAAAAGAAATTGCATTTTGATTTTGACAGTATCATGTCCAATGTTCAAAGCCTGAATGCTCTGTTGCCATGCAGGAGGACTTTTTATTATCTCAACACAAAATTACCAAAAGTCACTTCACTATGTAAATTCTTCAACATAATATGAAATGCTATTTTAAATCCCCCACTGTGAAACAAGACTATTTTCACACATGCAAGCATCACCATTTAAAATCACTTGGGAGATGATTTAACAAATGAATTTCAACAATGCCTTTCAGTTGACTGGAGTGACTGTTGATTAGTGATGAAACTGAAGGAAAATAAGAAATAAGACTATTTTGCATGAAAATGACGCTATTCCTGCTCCATTCGTTCAACACCATTCAGTTATATTTTGGTAATGAATGTAAGGCTAAAGAGAAGGAAAATATCACTTTATTTCTAACATTTTCCCAGTTTCAGCATCTTCCCTTGTATTTATGCAGTGTGCTGCATGGCAAGAGCCAGAGGATCTCTTTCCTTCCACTGCATTGGACAAGTGGATAATCAGACCCAATTATGGGACCTTAAGGAGTGCTAGATCTTAGCTGCAGCCAAACTGCCATAATCAGTGTGCTTACATAGCCTGGTGAATTGTGGAAAATCTAGTTTTTTCTTCCCAGTAATTTCATTGTTTTCCTGACTCTGTCTCATTGACAGTATCTGTATGGGACTAGGGATTTTTTAATACCCACTGACTCCCATTTTCAATAAAGGTTTAAGACATAATTTTCTACTCACTTGTAAACTTCTCATGTGTGTACAGCATCACTTGAAAAAACGTGTAGTTTGATTTTTTGGTGAGAGTTGGGCTTTGTATGGTGAAGTTAAAGTCTCCTATGTGCTTGCAGCAACAACAAACTGCAGTGGACTGCATGTCTTGGGGCATTTACATAACCTAAAAGTAAACATCTAACTTCAGTGTTTAAATTAGGAAGTTATTCTCCCCAGGCTCCCTGATTTAGAAACATGTAAGTTAGGATCCTGCTCTGAATCACTTTTTGTCTAAGACTCTCCCTCTTCTTCTCCCTAAGATTCTCCCTCTTCTGTCTAAGACTCTCCTTCTTCTATAGGGGACCTATAGAGACTAGCTCCTTACCATAGGTACCTAAACTGCATGCCAGAAGTTAGCAAAGTGAACCTGCACCCAGCCACGTGTTCCCTGGGTGAATATGCACATATGTGTAAGAAAGTAAAGGAAGTCTCTGAGGTGTACTCTGAGGTGTGGTTGAAAACCCGTGTCTTCATTTACCTGTTGAGAGAAACAGGATTTTGCTGATTGCTCAGTATAACCAAATGAAGGCCCTTCAAAAACAGCCGTGGGCAGCTTGAGAACCTCCCGCAGAAACATGTCATATCTGCCATAAACCATCACTCCACTGGAGTCTGAAATCATTGAGAAAATATCTGAAGGGAGAAAAGACAAGAAAAAGACACAGTAACTTCAGTGAGCTACAGATTTGCTCTTAATTCAGTATCATCTGATCTGAACCAGAAGTGCTAAACAACATGTTCTGCTTATGGAAACAGCCACTATTACTGCATTTTAATTATAACCATACTCAATAAAATACACAGGGAATGATTTACATATAAAAAGGAGCTGATTTTGATATGAAAATATTCCTGCTTTTTCATTCTGTGGGGTCATTTTTTAAGTGAAGTCTGATGCATGACACGAGGCAGCAATTTAATCAGATAAGAAGAATTTAATTTGACAAGATACACAACATCAGCTTTTTGACTACTGCCAGCTTACCCTGACAAATCTAAATCTTCACAATGAGCTCATTAAGTTTGTTATTACTGTTTTGGACACACAAAGCACTGAAGCTCTTTCAAGTACATTACTTTTTATCCTTCTCCCTGTTTGTTTGTGTTTTTTTTTTTTTTTTTTTTTTTTTTTTCCATGTACAATAATATCACAAAGTTTTATAACTCCTGGATGTTTCTCCTTTGTCAGTCTATACTTTTCCCCCTGTCTAAAAGGATCCTAAGCTTATCAGGGGGTCACAGACTAAGAAACATGCATCATTTTTCAGGCTGTGATGTCAACTGCTTCGTTTCTAGGAAGCTGGAGTAGAAATTCTATTGACAGGAAGTATTCCGGGGACTGCTATGGGAAAATTCAGCATCATTCTCCAGCCTTCCACTGGATGGACCCTGTTCCTTATTCTTAAAGTAGCTTAGGGAGCAGTGTTCCCTAATTTACAGTCAGTGTTCCCAATTTACAGTCAGTTTATATTTGTATCTCTACATAGAAATAATGTATTAAAAAAATGGCACCGAATCTGGAAGACTAAATTCACATCTGTGATGTCTACTTGCCTATTCTAATCAACAAAAATTTGTAAATTTAATTTTCTATGGCTGTGGTAGAAGGCTTAGAGGAAACCGAAGGCTGATATTAATCCTTTGGTCAAAAAGTCTGGAAAATGGTGTTCTGGACCTGGGCTTCAAAAATCATAGCACTCAATAGGAAGTCTTTCATTGCTGCTGCAAGTAAACTATGCCTTAGCTGTTTGGGAACTGGGAATAAATCCTGTGAAATGAGAAGCCATTCTGCAAAATAGATGGCATTAATATGTGCCCTATGGGAAGAAATATAAATAGTTCATAAATATATCGTACTTCTAAGTGGGAAATGAGAGGGATGTTATTAAAAAAAAGCCCAAGAAATTGCTAAATGATGCCTCATGATGTTGAATGTTTGAAGCACTCACCAACCAGAGGCTGAATACATGCAATTTATCTTCAAAAATAAGAATTTTGATGTGACATTCCATCAACCTTTTAATGGGTTTTACTTGCAGATGTACACAGTGCAAATCCTATACCCAGGCATGAAACTATAGCTTATCGTAATTCCATCTTCTCTTACCTGTACTTTTGCATCTCCAAGTACAACAACGATTAACAGACAAAGAATATCATCCCAAATACTTACATCTTAATTTGTCCATGATCTTTCCTCCACAAAGAGTCGCCAAGGCCATTTTGACTGCAAAAACTGAAATTTTGCCATGTCCTTCCCTGTTCAAAAGTAGAAAGTAGACATATTTTGTAATATGGACCTTTCAATTTCATATATTTATCATTGAGATGACACATTGTAATGCACACTATTATGTGGATTCATGTAAAAAGAAGACAGACCTTTAAAATCAAAAGTTTGTTTTGCAGGAGCACACATCTATACATTGTTCTGTAAAGATCTCAGAAGTGATTTATTAGGTATATGAACATGTATATGCATCTCAATATTAAAGTGTTTATCTCATTATGCATTAAGATAATGATTATTACTGCTGTTTGTGCCACAGCAGCACCGAAGGACATCTATCACACTCGAGGTCTCCCTTCCTGAAGTGCCCTGTGTGTTTTCTATCACCAAACGACTGCAAATGAATGCAAAAATTAACACTCTGGGAGCAAAAGTGAAAAAAATGAGAAAAGGATCACAGGATTACAAAAGCTGGGTATTGTACCCATTAATGCACCCTAGAAACCTAAAAATTTAAATGATACACCTGACCCCCATGAACTTATAAGGACTTTGCTGAAAAATGTTGAAAGAACATGCATCCAGAATGGGCAAAGGACATTTGCGGTGGTATGTAAAAGACTCTTGTCTCTGATTAGTTCAGATTGAGGCTACACCTGGCTCTCTACTTTCACCTTAAAATGAATAATACTATTAAAGTCCAAATATGCATAAGAATATGCCATATAGGCAAAGAGACATTTTTTTCCTGTAAATTTAGTCAAGTTCAGGTAGGAAAAAAAAGATTTCTTTTCCTCCTTTGAACATATACAGTACTCTCAAGATGTTTACCTTTCACACATTGCTACCTCTTCATTTAACTGTCCTCAAGCGTTCAATGGCTTAACTTCATTGCTCCTCTTGCTATATTCTCTTATTCTCCCCCCATAGTCCTGATGGCACCCAATGGTTATCTACCATTATAGAAACCTTGGTATATTCCAGTTGTCCGAGTAATACATTAGTTGACTTACTGCAAGGCACTCAGCTCCTAAAAGTACTATCCCTTAAGTTTAGGCAAAACTAAATGTTCACAGGAACTGCAGAAAAAAAATGTTATAATGCTCAGTCCCTGAGATGAGAATAATCAGACTCTTTTAAGCTCATCTGCTTTTTAAAATTCATTTTTTTTCCCCTTTGCCATTCAAATGTTGAAATGTGAGTTTTTTCCTTGAATCCTCGGAGTCTTATTATAAGGCAGTCCAAGTCCACATCTCACTGGCACATTTATCTATCATCCAAACTTCTCAGCATTACTTAGTAGCTTTGCATATATCTTTTTAATAACATCAGCAAAAAGACATTGCCATCATGTTAAAAAAAAAAAAAAAGAAAAAAAAAGAGACATTCTCAGCCACTATCTGTGAGCTTAACAAAATGACACCTATGTTCCCTTCCGAACTCTACTGATAGGGCTAATGACGGGGACAGATAATACAGTTAGTTTTGTGTCATTTTGAAGTGGAGGTTCTGTAATATTCAGTGTTTACCAGGGAGCATTATGTTTATAAGGTATTTCCCGTTAATATATATATTTATCTCTTAAATAAGATTAACTGCACTGGCAATAGCAATACATTGAAATTTAGCTCTCCATCAATGTTTATGAAATTATTCCGTTGATTGTCGCTCATAATTTTAATGAATAAACTTATGTCTGATCAGAGATAAAAGATTAACTGATTCTGGAGAGACAAAGGGCCTGTGATTGTGTATCCCTCTGCTAACCCCAAAGCAGACTAATACAGTAATATATACGTATGTTGCAGACATGCATGGCATGCTCATTTTAGTACATTAAAGCATGCTACATGCTTCATGGCTATGTTCATTCTTAAGTCACTCTGACTTTACAAAATGAGCCAGTTTCCTAAGCTTGGCTAGCTAATCTGTAGGGTTCAGTGAATTAGGTTTGGTTTTAGTACAATGTAGTACATAATTTTAAATATTAATTCTAAATATTCTTTACACATTTACAACTCTGCTTTTTGTCAGAAAATCACCTAGAGATGCAGACAAAATGAAATAAATTCACCACTTCAGTATTTAAGATATAAATCTTTACTACATTCTATAAAGCTGGCTTTGGTGCACATTTACTTTTTCATTACATTGTGTTCTCTTTGACTGGCTTCATAAGATTAAAATCCCAGTACAGGAATTTAAGAATTTATTCCAGCCTTCTGCATTTCCTTCCTTTGTTGGTCAGGCTCTAATCTGTGCAAACAAATTGTAGGCATGGCTGAGAATTTGGTCATTTGGCATTCTTTTGGGGCATGTTACCCTTTAGACCTCTGGGAGTCTTTCCGCACTGTTTTATCATGAGGTTTTTACCTGACTTTAAAAGAAATGTTACACTAAAGAAAAATAAATGCTAAGCGGAAGCAATAGCATTATTAAGAAGCAGTGGAAGAACTTGAGGAAAAAATAAATCCCATGTGGAAGTGCTTCAGATTTAGATATCTTTCCCAGTAGGTTTAGTTACATTTACTAACAGGATTATATTCTTGAGTGGCAGGCTCATCAACTCGCCTTCAGCTTTCCACCCCAGAGCCACTGGCATTTCCTGTACTCAAACAGTTATGGAACAGAGGAAAAGGAAAAAAAAAAGATTTCATTTATCTCTTCAATCTCTCAGTTTGAGTTGATTAGTTTTGACATTGTATTTTGTATCGGTCATTTGTATTCATAAAAGCATCACTAGAGCCTGTACAAATTCAATTTGCCCTCCAAATATGTATGTGTGTGTGCATACATATACAAATATGCATGCATAAATATATGCGACTGATAAACAGACAAGATAATATGGCCTAGGACTTTCCAGTATTGCTTGGATCTAGGAGTGCCCTAAGCTGTTGCTGAGCACTAGATGCCCTTGACTGGCAGCAGTGGGGCATCGCACTGTTTGTGGCACAAAAACAAATGCCAAAGCAGTGGCTCACAGCAGCATGAAGTCCTCTGCTCAAGTCGGCGCTCCCTGAATGAAGCTTTAGGCTGGCTAATGCAAAGAGAGATAAATTCTACTAGTGGAAATTGGAGAAGACAGAAAATATTTTGATTTTATAAAGCACCCCTCTTCCAGCAGTTACTCTTCAGTTCCCTACAGAAAAGCACTAGAAGTGTTAATGATGGCCCAGGCAACTGTTGGAGCTGATGTGCACTTAGCAGCAGCACAGGATAGAGTACTTAGAGAAGGGAATGATGGCCAGGGCACAAAGGTTACCTCCTGCTGCTTGGGGGAAAAAGGGCAAAAAATAATACATGCTTTTAGACACCAGAGCAGAGCAGAAGGTTTCTTCTCTAAATGTGTGACTGCAGAGAGAGATGGACTCTCTCCAGAGCAAGGAACCCCCCCCAGACTGCTTGATAAACTTTCCCCTGGTACTCTCCATCACCTCTTTGTGTTACCTTTTCCAAAAGTTGGAAAATTTCTTCAGTTATATGTGGACCTCCTTGTACCCACATTAATTAGGGCAATGACAGCTGTAATGTCAGAGGCTGTAATTACAAATTCCCATTTTCACAAATAGGTTTCAGGTATGAAATTATTGGAATCAAGCTAAATTCTTTCATTTTGGAAAGCAAAATTTGTAACAGCCAAATCTCTTAAATACACTGTTTTGCAGGACTTCATTCCTAAAAACCAGCCAGACTGTATCACTTCCAAGGATTAGCAAAGGTGGAGAAGAGAGGCAATTAAACACTTCACAGCTCCAAATGGATGGCCAAGCAAGACATTATATTTCCAAAACAGATACTGAACATCTTTACGTGTTGAACTCAGCATGGCTCTAATGTACATTTGATTAAAAAGGGCATATATTTCCTCTTTTCTCTGCAGAAGCCTAGCCCCTACAACTAGATTTAGTTTGTTTCATCGCCCAGAGCTCACAGCTCCAATCATTAGACAAATGTGTCAAGGAACAGAAAAATCTGCTATGATCTTGTCAGTCAAACTTTGCAGCAAGAACAGCTGTATTGCAATACTGAGTAAGTGCTGAAGATGACCTAGCACAGAATATCTTACAGTCTGTATAATAAGAGTCTTTTTAGGAACTGCTTTATTGAATGAGGCTGACAATCCACCTAGCTGGCTGTCCAGGCTTTGACATGTCTTGGGATGATTTTTTCTGAGAGGTTTGAACTTGTCATCCTGTTACATAGTACTTTTGTGCCAGTAAAGGAAGTATGCTATTACTACATACAGCCAGTTTATCACCTGAGGCCTCAAAGCAAAAGCTATTGCCCAATTTTCATGTGCAGTTAAAACTGCAGATCAGGCACATTTTTGTCCAGAATCTTTAAAGTCAGACGTGTTCACTGTTTTTTGTCTATCAGGGTCCTCTATGACATGATAATGAATTTCATACACTGGGGCAAACTAATTGGAATGGCACTTGTGTCTATGAACTTTGATTTTGTTGACTTGCAGTTTTATGAGGTTGCATTTTGATTTTGGCTTAGCATGATGGAGCACTACTGTCAGTGTAACATGAAATCTCACACACTGTAATTTTTCCTCACTTTTTCCTTCCTTTGGGATCAAGCAGTACAGAGATATAATTATCTGCAGGCCTAAGGAATCCCCAGAGACATGAAAAAATCTGTGTTTCATAGAATTGGGATGAATTCTCAGTACTGGCAGTAGGCAAGCTTGCCAACATGCCATGGCATTGCACAACAGTTCCTCTGAGGCTTGCTGGCCAGACTCTAGCTCCTGAGAAGAAAACAGTATTGCAGACCTAGAAAAATGCCCCCTGCCAGAGGGCAGAGAAACCTGCCAGGTTTTCAGTGGGCTATAAATGAAGGAAGAAGCTCTGTTTAAAGCTCAGAGGATCTTCAGCCTGTTGCTGACAGATTTCCAGCCTAGTACACATGGGGCAGCACACATTGACTAGAGCAGAATAAATGAGAGAGTGGTTAGGCATGTTGGATTTCAAATCACATATTCACTTGTCCCTTGTTGTCCTTTCATACATGCTAAGTGACAGACTACACTTCTCCACTCCCTTTCTTTGCATTTCACATGGGACACGAGGAACCGAACAATCTCTTCTGGAACTGCCCAGAGCACAGCAGGAACAGCTTTTGCTCTGCATAGCCACAGACGCCAAAAAAGTCTGTGATAGCTTTGAACAGCATTCACATTTATACTGAAGAACTATTATGCTGTTTTGGTCTTAGAAAGCTGTTCTGCTTTTTCTATGGTTTGTTTTTTGTTGTTGTTGCTGTTGTCTGTGTTCATAGAATCAAATGTGATCTTATTAACATTCATTAAAGAGAAGGAATAATTCCTCACAATCTGGAATTTTGGATGGCATTTGAGAAAGGCCGCCCATTTCCTGAAAACACAAGGCTAAAAAACTAAGGAGTAAACCCAGGTCAAAGCCAACAGGACTATTTCAGGGGTGACTACTGGGATTTCAGCATGACTCATGCACCTAATAAAACCCTTGTTCCCATCCAAGAAGGCTCTAGGGTAATTTAGTTTAACTGCCTGGTTTCTTTAGATGAGGGAAGGACATGGAGAGAAAGAACCCGGCCTCACAGCCCCATGCCTGTTTCTTCCTATATCCAACGTATGGCTTCTGTGTGAGCATGGGACCACCAGAAAAGGCCTTGCTCCTCCTTCTCCTAACTACTAAGTCAAATGAACCAAACACCAGATATTTGTAGCATTTCAACTAAGGTCATATGCAGCCGGTACCCTTCCTGGACCCCAAAGCAGAGTGTGTTTTCCTCAGGACCCTCCAGCTGTCTCTGCCCTCCTGGGAAACGCATCCCGTGCGCCCTGCCTGGAGGCAGCTGCGTGAGGAGGACTGCCTCAAGGTTACAGCCTCCTCCCCTGCAGATCCTGACAGGAGCCCCAAACAAGTCACAACACACAGAACGTGTGATGTTGTGCTCAGGGAAAGCAAAACCGTGCCCTTCAGATTTTGTGTTTCCCTACAGAGGAGTAAAACCCTTCCCTCCATTTTGCTGCGAGCAGCCTTGACATCGAGCTGACATCTTTACCCCCGCTGCAGAGAGCTACAGAACAAGCACGTTATCGCAGCTCTTGCTTCCACAGCCCTGGGCCTTGTGTTTATCAGCTGGGAAGCATTTTGCTTGCAGCATGCACCGATGCACGTGTCCGGCCATTTCCATTGTCCTTTAGTGCTCTTGTCACAGCTGCAACGGCATAAATTAAAGCGCCTGCTCCCTGTTTTACTGCCCTTGAGAGGGGAAAAATATTCCTGAAGGCTCCGGTTTCACAACTGATTGACTTCTTGTTTTTCCCTCGGAGCGGCCGGAGGGGAGGCTGGGTGCAGCCCTGTCATGTGGAACAAGTACTTTTTCTCCCCGTTGCCATGGCGACTGAGCCGCCCGGCTGATCTGGCTCCAAAAGGTGCAAGCCAGCACCAGGCCGTCAAGCCAGAGGATGGAAAGGGGAGGGGAAGAGAGGGGCAGCATCTTTATTTTAGGGTGTCACGACAGCATTTTCAGCTGGTGAATTTTCAAAATATAAGCCATAAGGAGATAAATTGCAGATATAACCACTGTTCTCCAATAATTTGTTTCTGAGGATTTTGAACACGGCAATGCGGGTTGATGTCTACATATCCACTAACTATAATATGTATACACGGTACACTTGTTAAGGTAAGTGGCTCGCTCTATCTTGAACTTTTCCTTTCTGTAATACAGGTCCCATGCAGTAATAAACAACATGAATTTCAATTTCACCTCCTGGTCTTTATCCTATTTCTGTCATGGTCTCAAAATCATGCTGCACTGGCATGAGCCAGAAAAAAAAAAATTGCTTACAGCTGCAAGAACTTGCAGGAAAATGAGCTCTTTCCAAATAATGAGCTATTAACCCCTGTCACTGCTGCAGAGTCATTGCAGTGGTGTCAGCCACTGCTATGTCAATAAATAACTACGCAAATTAGAAGTGGATGTAAATTCGTTTCTGTAGATAATTCCTCTTTGATATAAACTGGAACAAATCTGAGTAACTGGATGAAAACACAGTTGTGCTGAATTTGGCTCAGCAGAAAGGAAAGTAGAGGTCCTTAATTTTAGGTTCTCTCCCTAGTTAGCACTATTCACATGCTCATTATTTGGGTCAGAATATAGCTCGTTGAATTGTTTTCCAGAGATATTTCCGGAGCTAGCAAAATCCTTTTGCCAGTCAGGAAAGGAGGGAAGCCCGTGTGGGTACTGAAGGCAGACTTACGGATCAAAGGCCGCCAGCAAGAAGTTCAGCAGTAAGCTGATGGACTGCTCCACATTGATCTGGTGGGTCGTCGGCATCCGTTTGTTGAGCTGGTAGAAAATCGTCGAAATCACAGCTTCGAGGCGAGCCACGTTCAGTTCGATGTTGGGGTCCAGGTTGTTGAGGGCATTTTCTCGCAGTGCTTCTATCACGTTCCAGATGTCCACCAGGTGCACTAGGGGACAGCACACAGACAGTCAGGGGGACACACTCCTGAGCACACCACACCGTGGGGATAACACCATCATGCAGGACATGATCTTTGAATAATGAAATGAATGAATGCGTTTTCCATCATTGAGAATTAAACTTGGCAAAGGGATGAGCAAATAAAAATCAAATCCGTTAATATGCAAACAATATATTGATATAATTAGCTGCAATAAGTACAACTTCAGCTCAGGAAACCACTTCTTATTGTATAAAGTGTTCAAGTAAAAATCTATATTTTACTGAAATCACTGGAAGGTAAACATATGCTAATTGTTTTTCTGAACCATGCCTCTATGAATACCCATTCAGAAATTACTCTTAGATATTAATTTGCATAGCAGATGGGCTTTTCGGAAGATCCTACGAATACTAAGTGCTTAACACACAGTGACATTTTGAAAATTCTTTTCAGCAATTTGTACTGAAGGCAAAATATTTTACAGAAACAGAATTGCAATTGAGTCAGGGTAGACAAGCCACATTTAAATAAAGTACACATAAGGAGCGATCCCAAAGTCATATTTTGGTCTTCTAAATATATTTGCCAAATGATTTGTTAAATCTCTCTCTTTGATAAAGTCCTGGTCTAAGCTGAATTTCACGGGGGCTGGTTTTGCCTGCAAGGACAGCTTAAAGGACAATCTCTGCTCAACCCTCACATTGTATCTGAACAAAAATCTTGTTTGCGTAGCACTGTTATTGTGACAGTATGATCAGCTTGCTGCAAATTGGCATTTCTTGAAATGGTGGACCATGCCAAAAATTAAAAAAACCCACACTCATTTGAAATCTGGATTTAGTTCAAACTCGAACTCAAAGAATCATCTCTCTCTTTCTCTCTCTCTCTCTCAGTCATATTACCTTCTTTCCTACTAAATTTTCAATGGAAAACAAACCATGAGGCTCAGGGTGCAAATTCTCTCTTTTTACTAGATAAAGTACTGTACGGTTCCTATTACTTAGCATGGTGATACGTCTTCATTTCAAGAGCCACCCATATCTGGAATCCACCATTTTATTGTGGATAGAGAAATTTAATTCTAATCCTCATCATTATATTTTTACTTGCATGGTTTGAAGGCAGTGTCTCAGACTGCAATGTGACATGATAGTCTGGTGGCAGAGAAATGTAAACTGTCACTAGCTAGATAAATGAAACCAGATATACTGTCTTTTTACTTAGTCTAGAATTTTTCCCAGTGATAGGGTTTCTTTCCTTCTACCTTAGGGGAAAAAAAAAATCTGCTACTGCTGTGTAAGCTGCAACACCCAAGGAAGAAAACAGAGCATACAGGTGAGTGACAATAGCAGCAGCAACTACTTCAGGCATTATACAAAGCACTTTTCCACTTGATTGGGAAAAACTGCAAGATGTTACACTTAATTGTTTATTTGGCCTTTGTACTAGAAACTTCTATGGCTGACCTTGTATGCTGTCAGGAGATTGTCTTGAGAGACACATCCTGAATTAAGCCAGGCAGGGAATCACACAACTTCTCTTTGGATCCTTTTAATACGGCCATGCCCATTCCCATTCAATCAGTCTTTACTGTCAAGTTGCCACTAAAATAATCTGGGTAAATGGGAGATGAACAATCCCAAGGAAGACAGCTGGCACATATTACCTGCCCCTTTTTGGGAAGCTTCTCCACATGGCTCAGGGGATGGAAGAAGTCACCAGAAAGCAGGCCATTGGATGGTACAGAAGAGTTTTTTACAGAGAGAAGAGTTAATGAGAGTTTCCTACTCTGGGCCACCAGTATAAGGCAGCCAAGGAAGAAATATAGGGTGATATGCTGAAAGATGCAGCTAATAGCCAAACCATGGACCTGTATTTTGTGGCCTTATTAAGAAAGGAAAGGCAAGCAGAAAGCAGAAGGCTAAGTGTGATATTTCTCCCAAGGTCTATCTGCCGCTGTCCATGAGGATGGTCCCTGGTAGTTCAGATAAGTAGACGAAGGAGAAGGTCCTTACACCAGCAGTGTCACCAGGAGGGTTTCTGGGTGCTGGGGTATGCATGCGACCTGTCAAACCTGGGTTGTAGCTACACTGGAAAGGTGGCAATGAGAGAAATTACAAGGCATAAGAAACAGCAGAAAGGGAGACATACGTATGCAGATGGCTAACCTTAACTTGAGGCTCCACTAACAAGAGAGCAACCCCAGAAAGAGCATAAACAGGGTTACTAGATGAGCAGCACTGCTGACAGAGGCAGAAATTACTAGGGCAACCCTATCATAAATACTGAGTAAGGATGTAAAATCAGCACCATTGTGGCCAGTGGGAAAGGAATAAACAGGGACAGGCTGTTTATTTGGGAGTGGATGAGAATGGTAAATGAAAAAAAAAAAAAAAAAGAAAGAAAATAAAACATGGCAGTGGAAAAAGAGAACATAAAGGGTAATAAATCATGTCATCAGGGCTGCTTGAGTGTACATCTCAAGCAGCCTCAAACCTGATCATTGCAAATGAACAAACACAGAGATAAGCCCCTTGTCCTGGCCATTTACATACCTGGTTTACTTCTGCAGTTGTGGGGAACTGCAATGGTTTTCCTAGCATTGATAAAAGGCCATCCAGGCAGGATGAACCAGACTTCCAGGCTCCCTAACAGTGAGAACTGAACACAGTATTTTACCTTTAATTGCTGGATCCTATTAGCAGAAAACACTTGAATAAGAGAGCATGGAGGAAAACACCTGGCATAAGGAATGAAGTGGAAATGGGGAATGGTGTCTTTATTCTTCATGTGATCCAGTACTGATATTATGTGGCTGTCTAATTTTCATGAGTTTCTTCTTTTCCCACGGATACTATATCATACCCAGAGTTAGTTTTGGTGATGGTCCTCAGAATGGAAATATCCAGAGGCTAGCAGAGGTGGGACTAATAATATCAATACACTAACACATTTGAGAGAAAAATATTGTTTTTAGCACTAACTTTAACTTGAAAGACTCACAGGCTATCCTGGTATTCATTGGTATGCCACAAAGGTAGGGCATGCGTCTAAGAAAGTGATTTAGTGGAAATTACATAGCAGTAACTGTCCCCCACCCACCATAAAGTATTAGTCTCAAGGAACTGCTGTGCATTTGCACCATAAATAATTTCACTTAGGCTTTTTTTCCAGAAACACTTTGGTTCCACTTGAAGCCAAATAAACAACAATCCTACTGCACCATTTTATTTTTCATTTTACTCATGAATTTCTAATCTCTTTACAGAGGCTAGAAAGCAACGCTTCCTGGAGGAGGAAATGAAAGATGGACAAGATCCAGACTTTTTAACAAGATCTGCTAATTTTAAAAATATATGTTTAAATGCCTAGCAGAAAACCACAAGGAGATATTGTTAGATTGCTGTATGGAGGACTGAAGACCCTGGCCTTTACTCAAGTCAGTTGTTATGGGCAGGATTTTGCCCACCTGAATTTAAATGTCAGAAAACAGATGTCAAGTGTCAGCTGGTGATCAAGGCTCCCTCTACGACTGGTGAAAGGAACAGGCATCCAAAACGGCTGTTTGGAGACAAGTGGGATGAGCACTGCTTTGAAGGTGCCTATGTTTCTTCATTGACTACAAAGCGTGCGGGAGCTGTGACCTCAGGGCTGGGAAGGTTAAAGGAGACGAATCCCACACCTCGTTCTTTAAACATCAAGAAAAGATGTCTTTTCTGTTCTGACTACCACATGGCCTACAATAATTAGTTTTTACAGAAAATATGAATAATAAATATTGTGATCTGTATAAATAGCTACCAGATCCTGTCATAGCCACAGCCTCCGCATCCCTTGACCTAGCACAGATTGCATCTGGGTCTAGTACCCTGCTGAATACTATTTTTAAAAAAATTTACTCACGTAGTAAGCAGGCTTAAGTATTATACCATGTTGCCAAGTCAACCTATCAATGCTGGGAAAAAGCAGACAAAAACACAGGCCTCTGTAAGCTCCTCTTTATCCATTTGTACTATTAGAAACTTATGACAGTATCAATCTACAGCTAATAAGGTATCTGTAGGGTCACACCCTTTTTAATATAAGAACAAAATGTTAATCCTGCAAACTTTGCATAAGCTTACTTTCCTCTCATTTTAATTTTCATCCTCTCTGCTGCCCATTTCCTACAGCATCTGTTATGCCATGTATTTATTCATCCATCCCGGAGATTGTCTTAACCTCACTGAAGAAGGCATTTCTCCTTACTTTGTACCATATTACACATAGGGCAATAAAACCTGAATCTGATTTCTAAGTACTGTGGTGATAGGAAGTTTGCTGCAAAACTAGCTTATGGAAGCAAGAGAGCATTCTTTCCTCTATAATCTGACCTAATGCCTTCAACAAAGTCAAACCTTGCAAGTTAATTATCTTCTTTTTTTTTTTTTTTTTTTTTTTTTCTTCACAGCTACTGTTGCTGCTTTTGCTGCCTTGCCCACATTTCCCCCTAAGAAGGGGATTACCCCTCAGCATGAGGAAGATGCCCTTTCTGAAACGGATCTCCTAAGCTGCAGAAATCTGGCAGTTGTTTTTACAGTGCCACCAAGCTATCATTAGACATTAGGAGAAAAAGCAGCTTGTGTATAGCAACTATGTAGAATAAAGCAACTCAAAACCATACAGCCCAGCCAAACTCCAAGGACTCTTCAGGAAGGCTGCCCACTCTGTACACTGCAGAGCTACCCAGGTATAGCAAATCTTCCTCATCTGCCTGTTGTCTGGAAAAAATGTAGTCGATTTCCACAAGCAAATGCTCAACTAGCATTTCCCCTCCGATTTTTTGTTGTGATTTCTAAAGTCATGGCTATGCTAAACATCTGCATTATTAGATCTTTTATAGCAAACACTATCTGCTAATTTAACGTTTATATGAGATTAAATAATATTTAAAGACTGCCGAAGCTGTTTCCGTATTTGAGCACATTCAGCAACAGACAGTGATTAGTGAATGTAAATAAAATTCAGTATCCGTTCAGACAGAAGTGGGACGAGGCAGATGAACAGCACTGCAGATGGCTGCCCTTCACTTCTCCACAGCAATTGTTAGCAACAAATGCACACTTTGAGGAGACATAGCTCAAATTGCAGAGAATTAAGTTTAATGCATGAAAATACACTCCAAATAACAAATGTTATTTCCTTCAGTGAACTCCTTCACCTGTTAAAACAATACTTGGAGAGTGACTGCTACCAGCACATTGTAAATGAATTAGTCTGTCTCTTTTGCAGCATCTAAGTGTGGATGGAAGACGTCTGACTCACTTTGAAGGAGTTTTGCATTTTCCTCTAACTGAAAAGCTTTTAGGGATACCCCTGAAGTTTTATATCCTGCCCTTCTGCCTTTACTCGTGTTCAGAACATCTTTTCCTATCACCTTTTACTACTTCATTACAATGAAAAACAGTAATTAGAAGTCACAGTGCAGAATTCCACCATCCTACGACTCTGTCAGCAGGTTGATTTGTGGAGGAGGTGTAGTCAATATACGGGGAGAGAGGAGAATTTTGGACAAAACGATGTTGTTTACTACAAATATACATGGTAGTTTTACTGATTTTGAACTTCATTCTTTAGCTTCTTCATTAGGAGAAAATCAATGCATTTTTAATTTAATGGCTATTTACAAGTTGTAGTTTTCTGTTTGGTAGATAAAGATGTATCAATAGCCAAAATGTGAGAGAAGAGGTGGACTACTCCCATTTTTTTCAGCTTAAAGCAAAGAAATTAAAGTTTATTTGTAAGGTGAAAAATGAAGTCTTGTTTCCATCATTTGGTTTATTTAGAATCATTGTGATATACAGAGGCTGTGAGATATAGATAATCTTGGATATATCACTAATCTCAAAGGCAGAAGATTACTTCAAACGTCAGTTGTCAAGAAATGATGTTGCTCTAAGCAATCATATAAAAGAAAACTAGTGGAAGTTTATCTTCTAAGAAATAAAATAAAATAAAATAAAATAAAATAAAATAAAATAAAATAAAATAAAATAAAATAAAACCAGTCTGTGTGCTTAAGCTTTCTTAGCATTAAGCTGATCTACTTGTGCAAAAATCCTCATCTCTTCTACCGCATTTTTGGTATTCCACCTGAACCATGAACTCTACAATGCTATCTTTCCTTTTATTATTAAATGAACGTGGAAGAGAAGATTACATTTAATCAAACAAGGGAAGCGACTAAATTAGGGCTTTAATAATCAATTCAAATTTACTTAACGTACAGTAGGTCTAACTAAATCTAAGTTAAACATGCCAACAGAATAGCTACAACAGAATTCTGCCTTGACAGATTTTTGTTTGTTGGTGAATAGATGAAAAACTTTTTAAAAAGCATTTATCTAAATTATTTCTAAAATCTAAGGTGACGCTTCATTAAAAAATTTAGTTCAGCAATGGACTTACAGACATGCCTGAGCTTAAACATACTAGCACTGTCACTTGAAATCGGTGGCACTTGTATGCCAGGTATTTCACACAGATTTCATTAAAAGTGACAGATTTATGCTTCCTTGTCCTAACAATACCCAAAATATTATAAAATATGTTTGATGATTCTTCTTTTTCAGACTAGAATCCGTGAATGCATCGCAAATCAGGGTGTTGGAGCCGTTTGTCATCATTGTTGTTATGAAGCCCTGGAAAGTTGCTCACTCTTCCTGCTCCTCTCCTCTTTCCTGCTGCCAGGGGGGTAGCAGAGCACTGAGCAAGGTGTGTTTTCCCACTAAATGACACCTCTTTGTGGCCAAGCTGCCCCTCAAATCCAGCAGCCACAGCATGCTAGTGAAAGCTTTATCTACGTGTCCTACCACTACACAGACGAATGTGCCAGCTACAGTGGTTTGCAATGTTTCACGTTTTCTGGTGCCAAATTACATGAAAAAGAAAATATACCAGGGTGTTGCTGCTGCTCAGGGCGATAAATGGGGTATGCAGCTCTTTGGCTGGGTATGTCTGGTGACAGATGCCACCCTACATGGCCTGGCACACCCAGGCTATGCTCATTGCCCAAATATCTGAGCCTGCACTCTGCCTACACTTGGAAACATCCTCTATGCTCCTATTTCTGCTCCCACATCTCTTGAGCTCCCCTCTACTCCTCTTATCTACCTCTCTGCTGCCAGACAGTTTATACAGCACAGGGATTTCTAGCACAGCTGGGCACCCATTAAGCAGCTAACCAACAAGCTTGGTGTGCCCTGGGCTACTTCTGACTGCTCTGAAAGCTGTTAACATCTCTTGGGCCTTTGCTTTCCAAAAAGTGAGAGTAGTGGACATCTAGGTTGTCAGTGCATATATGAATTTGTCATTATCAAAATGTGTTTCATTGCATCTTTCTGCCATTTCAAGGGATTTCTAGGTTTTGTAGATGTAGTGATTGCAGAGTAAACACTTTAAGCTTAAAAAAATGTTCAGAATGCTTACTGCTATGCTATTCCGATCCCCAAATGCTTTAATTTCTACGGAAAATTCAGGGTACTACACAAAAAGAAATCTAAAGAGTTTAGATATCTGTGTTGTAGCTCTACATAATAGTTTGAAATAGGATGATTCACTGATAAATTGATAACCTAGAGTAACCAGAGCCAATATTTACTTCTTTCTTTGTAAAATTGAAGTCTTGTCAAAGACAGCCCATCTGGAGCTGAGTTTGGCAGGGGATGTAAAGGGTAACAAGAAAGGCTTCTACAAGTACAGCAGCAGCATAAGAAAGATTTGGGAAAATGTAGGCCACTGCCCTAATACTGGGGCTGAAGCTGTTGAACACCTTCATTAATGGCCTGGATGATGAGACAGCGTGCACTCACAGCAAGTTTGCAGCTGATGAAAAACAAGGAAAAGGTGGCTAGTATACCTGATGGTCGTTCTGCCATTCAGAGGGGTCTGGACAGGCTGAGTTCAGCCTGGAGGAGAGAATGTCAAGGAGATCTTATCAGTGTGTATAAATATTTGATGCAAGGGAGTAAAGACAGTGGAGCTAGACTCTTCTCAGGGAAAGGATAGTGAAAGGATGGAAAGCAATGGGGCACTAAAAATTCAACAAAGTCCATTTAAACGTATGGGACAAAATGTCATTGTTAAGGCCACCAAACACTGTGATAGGTTGTCCAGAAAAGCTGTGGAGTCTCCATCCTCAGAGATAACCCAACTGGACATAGACCTGAGCAACCTGCTCTAGGGTGACCGTGCCACCTGTTGAGCCACCAATTTTCTATAAAGACATTGATCAAGTAAGCTGAGCTCTAGGTCCCTTTTCTGATACATGCAGGCAAACTCAAAACAAAACAAAACAAAACAAAAACCAACCAACCAAAAAACAAAAAAAAAAACAACTACCAGAGCCTGCCTTGAGGCACCTTGAACACTTGAGAAAGAGTCCTCTGCATCCTCAAGATGTTTTATGTCAGGCATACAGAGGGCAGGTGTGTGGTGTACACTAGCTCAGCAGAAAGCTGGAGTGAGGCAATCTACTTCTGCCTACCCACCCCACTGACAGATACCCACAGCGAGGAGTAGTGTGCGGATAAGTAACTAAACACTCAGACCAGCCAACTGAAACATCCTTCTTCCAAAGGATGGATCCTTCTCCATTGCATATGGAGCAATTCAGACGTTCTTGGTCTCCCTGAATTCATGCAGCTCACCTGCCCACATGGCACACGTCCCAGAGGACAATCTGGACTTTGTGCAACATGGAGCTTTGAGTCAGTCTGCCTGAGCAATGTACTGCCCGGCAAGACTGGGGTTGTTTGTGCACGTGCAAGCTAACTACATGCACGGGAGATATTTCTGAATGGCTGCTAAAGCTGGCTGCTGGAT
Source organism: Aythya marila (assembly GCF_965140915.1). Taxonomy (NCBI): domain Eukaryota; kingdom Metazoa; phylum Chordata; class Aves; order Anseriformes; family Anatidae; genus Aythya; species Aythya marila. The sequence continues at coordinate 111,477,569 of NC_139043.1, forward strand.
ACCTGGAAATCTGTAGAACAAGATGCATAGAGCTGAGGCACTGACTTTTTTTTGGGAAAGTTTTAAATCTTTTCCTGTCCACATATCCAGGCTTGCATCCTTGTATCCTTGCCTATTGTTTTGCCCAGAATGAAAAATGAGTTATTGCCAAGCCTTTTGAGACTCTGATCACTACAGCACATTAAACAAATGTATTCTGTTGGAAGTGTCTGTCAACTTGGCCAAGAGCTATTAATGAGATAGAACTGCTAGGATAACTACACACTGAAATGTGGTCTTTTCATCTTTAATATGGCACCTGAAAAAGCCACTAAGATTGTTTGAAGATCTCCGGTAAAATTCTCCTCTACTACATTAATTTCACTTACAATAAAAGCCCCTTCTCCCCCTGCTGTCATTTCCTGCCTATTTTGTCTCACCTAAATTAACTGAAGACCGAAGGGGTCTGTGTGGGTGGCAGAAGAGGCCATCAGTCTCCCCGGTGAGCACGGCTAATGACAGTCGATCCTGCAAAGGGGAGCGGTGGGTGAGGCACCCTGCAGTGCTGGGATGGGGAAATGCTTGTCGTGTGCTTGTCACCCAGCTGCTGGGAAAGAGCGGTTCTTTTTTTTTTTTTTTTTTTTTAAACACACTTGGAAATAATTTATTCAAAATGCTGAATGAAGTACGGCATATATAAAATTAAATAATAAAAAATGTAACTCTAAGCCCCTTAATATTTTTATGAGAAACGGGAGAGAACACAGTTAAAATGCTGCACCATTGCTAAGGATTCACAAAGCTTAGATCCTTTGATTACATATCATTTACCTGTTTCAAAAGGTGAACACATTTATGAGTTAAAGACGAAGTCTCAGTATCAGATGTGTTGATACCTATATCCCATACTCAGAAAGTTTGTAAATTTAACCCAAAACAGACGGCGGTATTCCTATATTATAAATCTCTATTATGTTTCTATCCCACCCTAACAGTATTCCAATAAGAAATGCTTCATTTGAGGCACTGTGCAATCAGGCCTCAACCTGACTGAACAGTTCCTTCAAATGGGTTTTGCAAGTGCCAGCCTTAAAATAGCCAAAGAATTCACAGGGACATGAGGTAACAAATTTTGGTCAGTAAATACAGATGGCACACAACAGATTACTCATTTCTCTTAAAATAAAAGGCGATTTGCCTTACATCTGAGTTCATAATTCGATTAGTAAAATTATACCATTTCAAATTTTTGATTAGATATAATGCTCCCGTACTATACTGCAGCAAAAATATGTATTAGGAGAAAGATTCTGCACTCCCAAAAGGAGGCAAAAATGTCTCCAGGGTGGGGTGATACTGTATCTGCAGCTGATTTTCAAAGTGCCATTTCTGCTATACGTATCTGGTGACAGAAACTGGATTATGGAGATTTTCAAAAAAATGTTTCCGGAAAAAAAAATAAAAATAGTTCTGCATTCCTGTTTATGAGATTAAACTAGAAGTTCAGAAATGACTGATTTGAGTGGCAAACCATAATTTTACAGCCTGGCACAACTCAGATTCTGTGTAACAATCCAAGGCAAAATAGCTTTTAGGGAACAGGCAGTAGGTTGTTCACAAGCCTTCTGCTCACCGTGGTGCTGACCACAGGATGGCACTACTGGGCGCATTTTAGGAAATGCAGCACACATTGGCTATTAAATTTTAACTCTCTATTGGCACAACGTCAAGCAAGCTAACACAAATCAAAGGCTGTGTATTCCCACCGCTGCCTCCAGAAAACTGCCTTGTCCGTGCATTTAGCTGAATAAAGACTATGTGCTTGGAGATTTGGCTGTGTGAATAGCCCATAAAGGCTATCACATCTGATAGGCAAATAATGCCAAACCTCGGAGGTGGAAAGGGCAGAATAATCTTCATGTTGAATGTCCTTATTATGGTGATAAAACCTCCTCCAGAAGTGCGTTTCTTCATGTGCCAAGTCTGACTAATACCACATCTTTCTCTCTGAAATAACTTTTTTTTTTTTTTTTTTTTTTTTTTTTTTTTCCCTTTGATGCAACTGCTCCCAGCTGCCCTCTAACCCACAAAACCTCTCCATACCACAGGAGGCCTTCAGCTTGCTCTGGCACTGCTACTTGCAAAAAGCAATTGTAAAGCGAATGCAAATGTTGAAAAAATGAGTTACTACTCATACTGTTCGTTAATTTTGAAGTAGTACGTGTTGCCAGTTCTAAAGATGCAAGGTATTATCCCCAATCTCACATGAACTGCTGTTTTCTCTAAAATCCCTGACACTGAAAGCTCGTGATGACACGCGAATATTCAGTTTAACAGTTCCTCATAACAATTTCTTCCCTCATGGCCATAGAAAAAATGTTGAGATTACATTCTCAACCTTTAATATTCAGTCATATCACAAAGGTCAGTGAAATAGAATGAGCACTTATTATACATTCAAAACTGCTCGAAGACAAAACCTTTCCTTGGCCCATCTCCTGTTTTTCAGAGTTTGACTCATGGTAATATTTTCTTTTTTATTTTTTTTAATCATTTAGGGTTGGCAAGACTGTAAACAGCAACACAAGGTACAGAATACTAATGAATTAGCAGCTGTGTATTTCCTTGAATATGAAAGATGTAGTATTTTAAACACAAACATATAGTTAAACTGACATTTTTAATATTAATTTAAATAATTTCTTACATGAACTGGACTGAATTTGGCCCACAACATTTTCATCAATTAAAAATAGAGAACTACTGAGACTGTACTTAATGCCTGAGTAAGCTTCCTGATATCAGAATTGTATTTTTCATCCTCAGAACAGAAGAGACACACAAAAGAGAGATGGCATACACTTCTCTCTTCTTTTCTGAAGCGTTTGGGTCAATCCAGAGGGTTTCTGGGAGTGGCTGATTTATTTTAGGACAAAATCTCCAAATCTACCTCAGCTGTCAAGAGCGAGAGACTCGATATAAAGTAGGACGTTCATGTGGCACATTGGACTTAGGCAGAAAACCATCTTATGTCTGAAGTCATAGGGACAGTTCAGACTTCAATCTCATTTAACCTTTTGTTGAGACTGGTAATGGAGGTGCTACTTACTGCCACCGATTCAGGCTTTCGTATTTAAACACCTATTACATTTGAAAGTGAGGATTTTTTTGCCTAAAAGTCTTTGGGGATCTGAGTTATAATTGGCCTTGAGAGAAGGAGAGAAGTATCCCGGAATCCTGAAGATCCATTTTTTTTTTTTTTCATATTAAATTTGTTTGAATAGACAATGCCTCATTCAGGCAAACTGTAGAGAACATTTGACTAAAATCTGTCCTTGTGTTCACATAATCTTTCTGCATTTGCTCCCCAGCCATTACTCATATTCCAAGCGGTGTCTTCTCCAAGAACCAGTGCTCCAGGCCCTGGATGAATCATTCAGCAAAGAGAACCCCAGAACCAGGAGGCAATTGCGGCGACTCCCATTTCAGCAAGTTGTGCTATCACGTACCAAAACATCACATTTCTCAAGGAAACAGGCATGAGGAATAGGCCAAGAAAAGGAGAAAAGCTCCCGTTGACACAAACATAACTCAACAATCAGCAACAATAAGAAAGGAAACAAAAATGCAGAATGCAAAATGACAGAGAAATGGGATTTAAGTGAAGTAGCACACATCTATATCCTTTCTCCTCTGTTTAATGGTGTTGTCAGGGCCCCTAGATGGAGTAAGAGTCTCAATGTGCACAGCCACTTATTTGTCATCCTTTATTTTATGCATGCAGTTCTTAAAGATATCCTACAAATCTGAGACAATAAAAAGAGTTTCAAGACAAAATGTAGATGAAAGAAATGTGGAAAATTAAACTTGGGGAAGGTCAGCACCTTTACACGAGATGCATTGCTATACCAGTGTTGACTTCATTTGTTAGAAATGTTGGTCAACCTCCTCAAACTATATATACTGAGAGACTGACTCACTTCTTTCCTCATGTCGTAGTAATGTCAGCGAGTTCAACAGACTTACTTTCAATTTACTTTCTGTTGGGACAGAAGACACCTACAGGAACTGAAGTAAGGGCTGAGCATACACGGAACTTCTACCAGGATTTGCCACACTTTGCACAGAGATGTACCAGAGACCACTGGCAGCTCCACTGCTACAAGCCTTCTGCAGCCAACAACAATATCACAGAGATATTTCAGTTTGAATTTGGCCTAGAAATGGCTTAATCCAGCACAAGGAAAACTGTCTCTGTAAAGCCACTGTGCATCATAAACGAGTCAGTGCTGGGAAGCTGAATGTTCATTGTGTGGAGTCCCAGCACCATACTGAGAACAACACACACTGAGGACATTATGCTGTGCAGTCTCTTCACACTTACAAAACTGGGAAATTATTTTTATGGCCAACATCTTCTGTTCTCACAATTTGTCCTAACATACCAGATATATGCTGTAAGAAATCCTCCACGAAGGCTTAGAGAAAATGATCCTAGGTACAGCTGGTGGGTAAAAATAAGAGATAACCGTTAAGCTAAAGCCTGCCTTTGAATTTTCTGAGGGTTACGAAGCTGACCTACAGCATTAGAGATACACAGACTGACTTTTGATGTGACTCTGGAAACAAATTAACATGGTTTTAGAAGGAAAAAAACCACTCTTTGGGAATTACAGAAGAAGTGATTTATAGTGAAAATTATGTCAGGCTCTACACTTTGAGTTTTCTTCTTTGGACTATTTGCTCTGTTCACCGTAAAGAAGCCTGTAATTGCTGAGAACATTCACCGCAGACAGACAGCATGTCTGCTGGCTCCACAGCAGCTTTATTTGTAAGAGTTGCTGGAGACAGAGGCTGAAAGGGAATGAAGCAGGGAACGAGGAAGGGCAGAAGATAGATCAGACCTTCTGCAGAGGAGGTAACTGTTTAGGCAAGAAGATGGTGCAGATGGTTCAGTTAAGGTGGAGGAAAGCTGCATAGTGCCTAGCCATTCTCCAGAGCTATGTGATAGCACCCAAACTAGAATAAAGAAAAAAGAGAGAAAAAAGAAAAAATAAAAAAAGGAAAGGAAAGGAAAGAGGAAAGGAAAGGAAAGGAAAGGAAAGGAAAGGAAAGGAAAGGAAAGGAAAGGAAAGGAAAGGAAAGGAAAGGAAAGGAAAGGAAAGGAAAGGAAAGGAAAGGAAAGAGGAAAGGAAAGGATAAGAAAGGAAAGGAAAGGATAAGAAAGGAAAGGAAAGGAAAGGAAAGGAAAGGAAAGGAAAGGAAAGGAAAGGAAAGGAAAGGAAAGGAAAGGAAAGGAAAGGAAAGGAAAGGAAAGGAAAGGAAAGGAAAGGAAAGGAAAGGAAAGGAAAGGAAAAGGACAGGAACCACAAACCAAACTAAACAACAACAAAAACCACCTCAACAAAATTCTCAACTCAGCAGACGATATGGAGAAGTACACTTTGAATGCAATGCTACTGCACGTGGATGAGGCAAAATGTTGCAGATTATCTTCTCAGGGAAAACATTTTTATTGCATGGGCATCAAAACTGTCCTCTACTCTTCGCAGAAAGTAGGTATGGACAGAGCTCTTGTATGACTCCTCAAAGAGTTTTCTGCTTTGAGTCCAGAACAGAGGCAGGGCTAGCTTGAGATGATGGACTGAAGGTTCCTAGGAACAAAGGACTACGATCACCAAACTCACTCCAAAGCTGCTCCAAGGAAAACTTAGATATTTTTTCCCCTTTCTCTGTTATTAGTTTCTTTCCTTTGTTTCTCACTTCCCTAGCTTGTTAGTAACAGGCAATAAATCTTAGTATCACCATACTCTGAGTCTGTTTTGCTCATCATGAGAATTGTTGAGTGATCTCTCTGTCCTTATCTCAACCCTTGAGCCCTTTGCATCGTATTTTCTCCCCCCTTCCCTTTGAGGAGGGGGAGTGAGAGAGCAGCTGTGGTAGAGCTCAGCTGCCCACCCGAGTAAAACTACCACAGGTTGTGAAAACACAGGAATGAAACAAAGGCTCAAGTGTAAGAGACAGTCAGCCTGAAGAAAGTGTTCTTGCAGCCATGAGGGTAACATGAAGGAGAGAGCAACCAAGAGACCAAGGGCTGAAGAGAAGTCAGAGATAAAACATGCCACAGGTAATAAGATGAAGCTGAAGAAGAGGGAGTGAAATGATGAAGGGGGAGGCTTAGAAATACAGCCTCAGGTTGAAAGGAAAAAAAACAAGAGGGTCACAGAAGAAAAAGCTCTCACATGAAGAAGCAGCAGCTCTCAGAAGATACAGTGATCGTGTTATCATCAGCAAGATATCCATTTGTTTTTATGAGATTGTATGTCTGCATGTATCTTACAATTTTTAGAATGTCTAGAAGAATACTAAGCTAATAACTGTTTTGTTTCTTTTTTGTTTGTTTGTTTGTTTGCCTGTTTGTTTTTTAAGTCATTAAGGCCATTGGTCTCCCTAATGAAATACAGAAATAAGATGCACAAGCTTTCTGGTTTTGGGTGACTAACCCAAAGCATGCCGGGTCACAGGTGACTAATCCCTGGTGCCTGGAGCAAATGCTCAGTCATCAGCTGGTGAATTGAGCAGACTGCCCAACCTTAAGCCTGTGTCAGAAATAGCACAGTGAATGGCAGTGTTAGCAGAGTTCAGGAAGTCAGTCAGACAAGGTTTTCAGCTAGGATCCAATTGCAAAGCTGTCGGCATCAAGCCTGGGCTGAGACACCTGTGTAGCGGAGGGCAGTCTATCTGTGTACCTGGGACGTGGCCTAGTCTATGTGTCTGTCAACTACTGGCTCAAAGGATGCCAGTTCAGTCATTTTCCTCTGTAAAGGACAAAATAATATTATCTGACAATTTTCTGCAGCTCAGTTCTTAACAGGAGCTGCTTGGAATAATGGTATGGTTGAAAAATCAGTCTCTAAGCACATGAGGAGGTAGGAGTTTAGGATACACAGCCTTGTGGTTTTTTTTTTTTTTTTTTTTTTTTTTTTTTTTTTTTGTTTGACATTGAAATGAATTCCAAATGTCCACTGATAGGTCTTGTATTAATCCTGTACAAGACAGAATTGTGGTGGTAGCCTTTAAGAGCAAATAATCAGGGACATCTGAGAGACCACAAACCTGGTCCACTTTGTGCCACTGCTGAAATAAGGCTGAATTTGTAATCGTGGTCCCTCTGTGAACGTGCCAAATACACAGGTTATATGCCCGCTCTCTAACAGCTATTAGGATCTGTAAAGCATATTAATAGACTTCTACAGTTAAAAGGAGAAGAAAAGAAAATCTGAACCCATTTTCGGGATATTGTTCTGTGAGTGAACACTTACAGACTGAAATCCTTATGAAGGATTTGTCTGCAGGGAATATGCTAAATCAAGCCCTTTTGAACTTTTGATTAAATAATTGATGCATAATGCAGAATGTGTAATATATGCATCCTTTTCCCATAGTTGCCTGGAAACCCATATGGAATAGTACTAGCAGTTCCAGGAGCATTTAGTCTCTAAGTCGCTGGTAAAGACAAAGGAACAAAAAAGTTTTTAAAATCATTAGCTCATCTTTCTTTCCATTATTCAAGTACAGCAGGATACCAGAATTAGTAACTTACACAATGGTATGGTGGGTCTTGTAATAGAGTGATTTTTTTTTAAAGCTATATCATTTGGAGTTGTATGAATGACTATATGTCTCAGATTCTGATTAAAAAAAATAAATATTAAATTAATGGTAATAAGCAGATGATAGAATATCCAAGAGGATCAACAGAGAATAAAGATAAGAAATCTATTTTTAAAAACAGTTATAGAACTTCTAAGCCAATCTCCCAGAAGACTACCACTGAGGGTCTAGAAGGATAAGAAGATACCATGATCAAAAATTCTGGAGGCAGATTGTTTTCACAGGAAATAATGTTTCAAATTGCAGGCAAGCAGACCTTTTACACTTCTTAAATATGCAACTTTGCTTGTCATTCAATCTGATTGCTCTGTGACCCAGCCCGAATCTATCTTGTGCTTTACTGCTTCCAGGATGAAATGAAAAACATGATAAAAACCAACAATGAGAAAAGAGCACTAATCATAGAACCCTACAATGATGGAGGATTAAGTTATTTAACTTAAACAACTCTATAAATATGATAATTTGGTGCCTCCATTTCTTATGGTCATGCTAAGAAAAAAAAAAAAGAGAATGAGGGACAAGCAGAAATTGCACAGCCCATACAGTCCTTGAAAACTAAAAGGTAGGATACTGGGAATGATGGCCTCTTGCCACAGCAAGGATCTTCATGGGATTCTTGCACACACCATCAAGCATTTCTTGTGGACTCCGGACTCTGTTTCACTTTAGAGAAAGTTGGTACTGAGTCAAAGAAAGAATGGCTGTATGGTATGGTAGTGAGTCGTTTCATTTAAGTAAAAAGAAACTGTTGTGAATGCCTGAATCAATGAACTTTCATATCAAAATATGAAAGATTTGGTGGGTTAAGTACCAACAGACCAGTCCTGAACACTTCTAAATATCTTCTAGGTTTGTTCAAAAAGGTCCCGAACAGGCAACTTTTTGGATATGGAGCATATTTTCTCATGAAGAAGAGCAAATTGAAACTGTATCTATTATCGACTTCCTAAGCCACTGGACAAGAAGAAGGTCACAGCACCGTTTCCAGCATGGAATCAAGACTTTCATATCCTTTCCTTTTACTCAAAGTAGCAGATAATGTGACTTTTCATTTTGTGGTGAATGGCAGATTGAATGGGATGTGTTAAGACAGTATTTTAAGCATCAGTCCAGTAAAGAAAACAAAACAGACCAAAACCTACCAGTAATTCTATTTCAGTTTAATAAAATCATGTTTTTAAAAGTGATTGCCATCCTGAGCAGGGCCAGTAGCTCACACAGGTTGATCTCATCATTTTATACTAAAATTGCCAGTTTCTAGGACAAACCAGTTTCAGCAGCTTGCTGTAGCGTTACAGGAGGTATAAGAGCACAGAAGGAAAAAAGCTCTAAGTATCTAAAAATAGTGTGTTTACAATAACTGTCATTCATTTTCAGTGGGAAATTATTATATTTCAGGAGGGTGAGAAATTATTCTAACTTAAAACAAATGTAAAAAGGCAGATCAGATCAGAGAGGCACCCAAGAGCTTAAGAGATTAAGCTGACATGCCTACATGCCTGGCTGTGACTACATAAGCCCAGGGGAGGCAGGAGGAAGGGCAGGGTGGAGGTGGAGGAGGCTGCCCTGGACATTCACAAGGTCTCCATCACAACAGTGGCAGCTCCGCTTCCAATGTGCAAACAGCTGTATTATGACTTGGATAAGACAAAACAAAACAAAAAATCATTCATGCAGAAGACTATTGAAGGGAGAAACAAAGACAGTGAAACCCTAAGGTGTTGGGATTAAACTAGCAGAGAAAAAAGCTTCCTTTTTGTCTGCATTAATTAAGCCCCATATTACCATCATCATCATGGCTTTAGAGTCAAGCTTTCAACTGCCAATGATTTATTCTGATCTAGGGAAATCAGCAAAATCTGATTTTTGCAGCCAGAGTCATAGAATAATCTCACAACATGTTCAGAAAAGTTCATTAAGGACAGCAGTAGTTTTCCAGCTGCACAGCTCTGTATTAGTGAGTGATGTTTAATTGTATAATGGCTTTGATTATGATATGTTGTTATGTTCTACTCCTGCTGCCACCATATCCCGGAGGGAATTTGCATGCGAACATGGTATTTCATCTCAGATTGTTTTTCTGTATAAACAAATGGGTTTTAATAAATTCACTGGAAATCAAATATTAAAATAAACCAACAGAACAATGATGACTGGGGAGTACTACAAATCATACTTTTTGGTGTTTCCTGAATACGAGACTGTTGAAAAATACATGCAGCTGCTGCCATTGTCACTTGTACCTTATTTTAGGAAAGCCTTATTACTCTTCTGTGTCTGAATGCTATGGATAGAGAGCTGTAAGTCAAGATGGCATCTTCCTTGCATGGTGAGAATGTACATTGGATGTTTCAAAACCTATTTCAACACACAGGAGGTCAAGCAAAGTACAGCACCCTAATGTTTGACTTTGAGCAACGTTGGGTTTGTAGGATTTAAGTTTCGTGACTGTTGCAGACCTCATAGTGCTCATCTGTAGTTTTTCCATCTCCCCCCTTGACAGTGGGCACTATTTAGGGCCTCCTTTAAAGCACACTAGGAAATCTAGGTGACGAAGAAGTCAGCTAGCTGCATTTTGTACATTTTGCACAGTACAGACTGCAATAAACATGTAGCACTTTTGATCAGGTTTCTGCACCTGCTTCCTGTCTGTTTTGATTATCCCAGATAATGAAATTTAACCTCAGATGATGAGGGTGCTGTTATTTCTGAGAGTACATTCAACAGAAAGACCCACTAGAGTAGCCATGGTCAGCTCACATGCTCCTGCTTTACATTCTTAGATCTAAGGATGATGCAACCACCAGTAGGGTTTTCTTTCAGGTCCATCTCTCCAAGACTATTGGAATTCATCTGAAATTATTCATGTCCCAGTCTGAAGACCTTCTCAAGATTTTTCTTTTTCTTCTCCTCAAGATTTTTCTTTTTTTAGCATCAAATTTTCTTCGAGTTTCGTGTTTTTTGTTGTTGTTTTTTTTTTTTTTTTTTTTTTTTCAGAAGAGGTACATACAACTTGTGCTAGTCCTTATGATTAAGAGAAGACTACTGTTATTGCAATAACTCTATTTCTACAGGAGTTGTGCAAACTAGGAACCCAAGTAGCATGTAATCGTCTCTTTCAGTACCCCACAAATCCTCAAATGTACCTACACTACCGACAGAGTTTGTCTGTTCATTACTCCTCTGCTTGGAAATTGTAATCAGAAATAGGGAAGCATATAGTGAGTTTATATTCATGCTGCACTAGTAAAGCTTCCCAGGTTTTGGAATTCCTGCATGCAGAATTTGATTGATCTTCTACTTCTGGGATGTCATAGATTGCATTCCACGTTTGGGCACTAGCAGAGTCAGAGGTGTGCCACCAATATTTTGTAAATGTTATTGTTATTCATTGGTAGCATCAACATAGGAAAAGGAGTATGCTTAAATCTGAAGGAAGCTTTCTTTAAAAGATAGCTTTGCTTTTTTTTTTTTTTCTTCAAATTTATGTACATATTTTCTGAGTCCTTATGAAGAATTTCTTGCTCCTCTGAAGAATTAAGCTGGACTGATTTCAATTCCATCCTGTTTGACAAATAACTGCAATGACTGATATTGATTTTTCTCACTCTGCTGATTTTATTTAAACTGGCTGTTGGTTTAAATGCTCACAGAGATTTTTATAAAAGAAACACTTCTCACATGCAAGGTAGTTTTCCTAAAGTTTTACAGAATTATCACAAAGACATATATTTGCAGTTTTGAAGAATGTTTGCTATGTATCTTTAGTTATCTTCCTATTGTGAAAATGAAATAATTCAGTCGTGCAATTAAGCTGATCAACAAGTGTTAGTATCCAGAGTACAACACATGTAGGGGTATTCTGGTAAAGGGTGGTAAATTGTCACCTCCTCTATAATTTTTGGCCACATAGTCTAACTAGCTCAAGGAGAGATACTGCAAGAGAGAACAGCCCTTAGACTGCCAGTGCATCTTCGCCCATTATACAGTGCTTACTTCACCAGTAAACCCCATTCTTCTGATGAAGGTTGCAGCAAAACACTCTTGTAGTGAGAGAATTCACAAAGGGAGGCAAGGAAATGAGGCTGTGCCTGCATTAAAGACAGCAGAAACAAACATTGCATTGTTTGCGGTAAGTGGAGCTGCCTGATATCCCAGGACTGTCACACACTGTTCTATGCTAATGTGCACCTTTGGGTAAAAAAGCTGGTGTTAATAAAACCTCTGCTCTACTTTTCTTGGAAGAGCCACTTCTGGCACTCAAAGCAGCTCTTTGCTTCCATCCTCATACACCTCCAGCCTGCAGCCAAGAGCAGCTCCTGCAATTTATTAAATTAGTTCTTTTAAAGAACCCCTTAAATACATTTTTTCTGAGCAATTTTTTTCCCAGTGAGCCTGGGCTGGTATGAGTGAGTGAAAAGCTGGTCGAGGCAGGGCAGGAGAGCACAGCTGAAAGCATGGCTTGAGTGACAGGAGGTGCTATCCACAGGGAGTGGAGTGGGACTGCCTTTGAGCTTTTTCTTTTTATATCCTCCCCTAAATGAAACATCTCGCATGCAGCAGAAGGGCTTTTTTTTTTTTCTTTTCCCTATGTCACTTTTTTTTTCTCTTGAACATATTACTGGGTACTGCTTAATGGCAATTTCTGCAGGAAATAAAAAAGAGTCAGCTCACTGACATGAGCAGGAGGTCTGATATTAACCATTTCAGGGCAGCTCTTGGGTCAGCAGCTCTCTGTTTAGAAGCATTGCTTGAAATCTCATCAGGTAAATGAATGACTTCTCTTCCTACTAGTAAGAGTAACCCATCTGGGAGAACAGCAGTTGGACAGAAGCAATGAGAAGAAACCTGTACTTCATGGTGAAAAGATGTGTGCAACTCATCCCATTCCAGAGCAATGGAAATTATTTCTTAAGTTGCACAGAACCTAATTCTTAGGACAATATTTTCATGTCTCTCTCTCTTTTTTTTTTTTTTTTGGAAGAGGTTGTTACAACATAACTCTTGATATAAAACCCGAAAATTGCTTCTCCTAGCTTATCAGTGGTAACCAGAAGGCCAGAAGGCAAGCAGTGTCCATGAGGGACTTGGCGCAACCTGGCAAACTGAAGGGCATGTTCACTATATGATGAACAGAAAGAAAAGTTCCATAAAAGCAGATCCAACTGGATAAACATGAGGAACAAAGTAAAGATTAACAACCAGTATTTTTAATTAGCCAGCCACTCCCAACAATGAGGCTACTGCACCTTTATGTCTTTGTTTTCGTTTTTGTTTTTCATTTGCTTCATACACAGTTACCAAAGCAATTAGTGCTACAAGTTTGCTCTCAGCATCAACTTCATTAGATATCTCTGTCACTTCAGGTTATTGAACTATAACCATGAAAATGAAGTGGAAATTTCATCCACTTAAGCATAAAATATAAAAAACATAAAATTAACAACTGAACACAGCATAAATGTATCTTTTGATACATTTCCTTCTGAGTGGCAGAAGACAGCTGCTGGACAGGTACTAAAACCCTGCTTATAATGTGATATGAATCTTCAGCTAAACACAAATTAAAAATATTAGAAATGTGCTGGAGACGTGACTGAAAGGCCATCTCTGTAGCTAACAATCTGATAAATACTCTCCAAAGTCTTCCGCCTCAGCTTGGCCACTCTAGTATGTTTGGACAGCATAAATTAAATATTTCTGTAATACTGATAGATGTAGCCTCAGAACTAGGACTTCTGTCCCAGGTGGGTAATCCCTATCTACACCGAGCTTTTCTTAATGTATTTACCACTGCACACAGCACAAAGCATAGCCAAGCTATCACTCTGGTTTAAATGTGATAACTAAAAAACTTGTTTTCTCTGCATTAGTCCTCTCCCTCCTAGTACTAATGACAAGAGTTCCCATGGGTAAGATTTTTTTTTAATTAAAATTAGTGTGAAAAGGTCCAGTAAAGCACATAAACCAAAACCCACCATTCTACATAATTGCACAATATTTCAGACAGAGAACAAATGATACAATCCATTACAGATTTTATATGCATTTTTCCATTAAAGTTTATAGCTTTTCTCATGAATGTGTTCATAGAAGTTGAAACTGTAGAGAAAGACAGACATAATCTCAGAAGAAATGCTAAAAAGATCACTAATTAAGTGGGAAACTTCTCAGGAATGAAGCCTAGAAGGCGGAAGAAAGGCATGCAGAGATTACAAGCAGGTTCCTCCACTCGAAAGAGATCTTTCCAGCTGACCTTCTGGAAAAAAGGTGCCGACTAATGTTGCACACACTTTGCTGCAAACCAAATAGACTAGAATCACCATTTCTCCTTCGCAGAGTTGCTATAAAAACACTTAATTTGCAGGATTGCTGGAACTCCCAAATATGGTTTACAAGAAAATTGGACAATGTAGTCAGCATACATGTTAATTAAAGCTGTGGCCTGCATGAAGACCCACACTTCTGTGACACAGGCATATGTGAGACAAGATCCTTACATAAACAAATCAGTATTTAAAATCTGCCCAGGTACTCTGGTTAGTGTGTTGTGTTGTTTTTTTTTGCCATGCAAGATCCAATAGTTCTTTTTTTTTTGTGTGACGGCTCTGAGGCACAGACCATGGAGTGCAATGGACAGCTAATTGCAATAGTATATGAAAAAAGGGCTGACATACTTACAGTTGCATTTCTTCTGAACAAATCTGAGCTTACAGGCTGTTCGGTAGGTGGACAAACGAATGCGATCCAGATCTTGAGCCCCTAGTGGAAGAGAATAGCAGAGACATTTGTATGGAATATAACCTATGTGTATCTTTGGTAACAGGGATGCCAGAGAACAAAGGGGACACAGAAGCTGACTTTGTTTAATTATTTTCAAGGTTATCTCCTTTGCAGGGAGAGCGATGAGGGGAGGGCAGAAAGATGGAGAAAGGTGGGAGCTACAGCGTTAAAAAACTTTTACGAAGGAAGGCAAGGAATAGTCAGCCCACTGTGTCTGTCACTTTGAAGAACAATCTGGTCAAGCTGCAGGCTAAAAGACACACTGGCCAGGCTCCAACAGAAGGGAAAACCTCCATCTAATTTTAATATTTAACAACAAAGCTCATAACAAATATCTTTGGCAGATGCGCCAGATCAGAACGAGGTATTGCCAGCAAACCAAATTGGAAACAATATCATGCCGTAACTAAAAGGCTGATAGTGATCTGCAGAAGGGGGCAAAAATGCTGCAAGGAGCATGGGGCATCCTCTGTTTTGCAGAGGTATGTTCTCTGCAACAGAGATCGCTGAGCCGGCTCCCTGGCTCACACACAGCTTGGCCCTGGCCTCTCCAGCTTAAAGATCTGGCAGCGTTTCCAGAGCAGCTGTCCAGGAGATACGGGTAGGAGCTGACTGGTAGCTACTCCACGTGAAAGAGCAGCCGAAAAGGACCGGGATGGGGGGCAGAATCTGGCACGGTGTCTTCAGGCATACTGCTGGTGTGTATCATCTGCTACACTTTCCAAAAGTCTCAAAAAGTTGATGAGTAGGTTGTTATTTAAATGTTTCTCCTTCTTGGCTGGTATGCCTTACACAAGAAGTGTTGCTGCATAGCTACAATATGGCCTATGAGATGCGAGACTGCTTATTAATTGTGCCACGCATTTCATGGAATGATGTACAACTGAGCTCTTGCATATTTGTTTTCTCACTGTGGTTGGCCCTAGAATAAAAGAGTGAAAACCGTTCTGTTCAGTTGAGCAGCCTCCTCTCTAGGAACGGTACCAACCTACAAGAGCAGGGCTTCTCCAGGAACTGTCCAAATGAAACATATCAATACAAGTGAAATATGGCCCTATTCTGCTTTTACCCATTTCCCAAAGGCTTTCCTTGAAATTCCTCTTCATGTTATTCGACTGGCCGCTCGGCTTCACTGCTGCATGTATGGCCATGTCAGCATCGTTCACATACACTTTCTTAAACAATCTGGCACCCTTTGGACCCGAGTATTGCAAATGTGCTCCACCCTGTGAGATGAAAATGAGAACGATACTCTCCCCTCTCCCCAGACTCTGCTCTTTTCCTGACCGCATTGTCCCACACCATCTTCCCGGGGCTCTCAGCTACTCCCTTCTGCCAGCTGGTTGTCTTAACACCATCTGTTCCTGGAAGAAGCTATCTTTAACTACTTCACATCAGGTCTGGAAAGTCTTGTGTTTTTTTCACCATAGGCTTATTGCTAAATTAC
Organism: Aythya marila; assembly: GCF_965140915.1. Lineage (NCBI taxonomy): Eukaryota > Metazoa > Chordata > Aves > Anseriformes > Anatidae > Aythya > Aythya marila. The sequence continues at coordinate 111,493,455 of NC_139043.1, forward strand.
TGTTTTTCTCTTCTGTATTAGTACCCCATTGACAGCTTTTGGAAAACTCCTTTACTGTTGAAGGAGAGGGTAACGCTTACAACAACAAGTCTTTCCTTTTTTAGTAGGACCAATGAGTAATACAAACTTCACTTTTTTCCCTTTTAACCTTAGTGCAAGACACTAATAAAAGCTTCCAAAGCTCCTTCAGCATTCTAATAAGATGAACAGGTTCAAAGCAAAGTGAGACTGGCTCGTACTTTCTAGGTTGTAGTATTAATTCCAAATAAACAAAACTGTAGGCAGTAATGATGCTTTTTTTCCCCCTACTAATTGCACACACTGACTTGTATTACTTTGGGAGGAGGTGTTTTTGTTGATAAATCCATGGAACATACGACTTAATTCTACCATGATTCACATTTTACCACGGTCTGAGATCCATTTGTCAAATAACTTCTGTAAAAACATGACTTCATTTACATGGAGAGTGCTGAAAAATATGTAGAAAGATGTGTGGGACTGAGCACGGGAAATGAGAATGGGAATTTACAACTTGCCTACAGGATTGCCAGTGGCCTCTCATTCTCTTTGCCCACTGGCAGTGTTTCACGGTTTCTTTTAAATATTCTCATCTAGGTAATACTGTTGGCAGTTCTCAAAAATAATAAAAGGATACACTGCAACCCTTGGCTGCTGTTTTCATGCTGGATAATATGTGCTGGCAGCACTACCATAACGTACATTTTGATTTTTTTTTCATCAGAGCAGTCTGGATATATGAGCATGTCAGGTAAGACTAAGGGTAGCCTACTGATGTGACATCCAGTGGTGCACCTTGAGAGATAAGATTCAACCTAAACTTTAACTCTACAGAATATGATATTGGTTATGATACTAATTCACAAAGGTTTGTAATTTGGCACTAGAAAGATGCCTCTCCTGAAGAAAGGGAAACAAAGAAGTCAAACTAAACATCTCTAATTACAGGGAAAATCATACACTGCCCCAAATCTGAAGTGAGAGTCAAATTCATCTACTCTTTCTTCAGAACAAGCTTCCTACAAAGGCATGAACAATTGGATTTTTTTGCTGTCTGGAACATGATCCACTTCTAAAAACATAGCAGGGTTTTAATTACAGACTTGCAGATATCACCACAAGAACCTAAAACACTGGCAAACTCCTCTACATCATCTATTTTTTCCTCTAACACCGGCAGGTTGAGGAGTTCAACTTTCTACCAGCAACTTATGTTTTTTTACAATGCTAGGAAACTTTGCACGACCCAGGGTATGTAGGGCATGTTAAGTGCATGATTTTTGTTCAGCATGGACTGTGTGGGCTTGCACCCATCTGAGGGGACCTGAATGCAATGACAGCAGGATGTGTTTCTGTTTCAGTGCAGCATACCCTTTATACCCACAGGATCTCAACATGCAAAATTGAGCGTTTTATGAATGTGAATGCTTCTTTGCCTAAAACATATTTAGTTTGTCACACACAAAAGAAATGCATTTTCCCCTCTATCTTTTTACCTGGTTGGAACCTGGTTCTCTGTGTGCATGTGCAGCAATAGCAGGAACAAAGGCAGGCAGATAGGAAAGGCAGGAACACATGAGATAAACCAGACATAAGTAAATATGTCAAAATACTAAAATGTGAAAGAAAAATAACTATTTGTGTAGACTATGGGAAAATAATCCCTCCTCATTCTCCAACTATTCATTGTCAATTTTCCCAATTTTCCCAGCACTGCCTTACTTCCCTCAAAACAACCCAGAACAACAAAGCAGCCTTCAGCCCTGTGGGAGCAAACCATAAACACCCACTGCAAATTCTTAAGGAATTATCTCCTGGTTTGGGAGTTCAGAAGCATTTCAAACAGACTGAAGTTAATGGAATTTTTGCCATTGACTTGAGCTGACACAAGCTCAAGTCCTCTGTATAATTGTAATTAAAAGTATACTATGTTATGGATGTTATGGTAATGGAGAAATGCATCATCACCATCCTTTTTTTTTTTTTTTTTTTTTTTTTTTTTTCCTTCTAGCTAAAAAAACATGCTTTCCTTCCACTGGCCTGGGATGTTGTACCAAAGGGACAAGAGGAATATCCATCTGAGTTACAACAGAAACCCTTGTGTGGTATTGAAAGAAGTACAGAGCACAACAGAGCTCGTGGACACCACGGAACGGGCCAAGACCATTCTCAATAGGCCAGCTGAATGAAAAGTCCTTATTTTGGAGAGTTCGTGATCACAGATGCAGGCCTTTTGGTGCCCTTGGGAACCGAAGAGCCCTCACTATATTGATTCACCAGCATAGACCTGGCCTTTCAGTGTGCACAGTTGCTCTGGTCCCATTAATGCCGCGATCCATTACAGCCTTGTTACTTTTGAGTTCAGAGGCCTAAAGTCTTGATAAACAGAGCAGAAAGGGCAACCAGCTCCTAGTGATAACCAGATGAAATATTTTGAACAATAAGTATTCCTAAAAATCAAAGTATCACTGTTCTGTCATTTTTACTATATTGTGAGGGACATCGTACTTATTACCGACAAAACTTTGGTAAATCTAGTAAAAGGGTGACAGTCTCAAACTTCATACATAATGCAGCTTCCCTGAGAAATGGTGGTTTGTTTGCAAGGGAAATAAGAGATGAGTTCCAAGAGAATAGTAGGAGCACTGTTAGTATAGCACACCCATGACACACGGGTCCGTGGGGACCACAAAGCTTCACTAGAAAATATAAAACATGCACTGAAGTGAGATATGTTCTACATGAGACCCTTCACTGGGCCTGGCTGGGATGGAGCTATCTTTCTTCATAGCAGCCTGCACGGTGCTATCTTTTTGATTTGTGGCTAAAACAGTGTTGATAATACACCAATGTTTTACCTATCACTGAGCAGTGCTTGCAGACTGTCAAGGTTCTCTCTTTTTCCCACTCTGCCCCAACGGTGAGCAGGCTTGGGGTGGGCAAGGGGCTGAGAGAAGACACACCAAGGACAGCTGACCTGAACAAGGCAAAGGGGTAGTAGTCCATATGATATAGGGTCATGCACAGCAATAAAAGCCAGAGGTAGAAGAAGGGAATGGGAAGTTTTGCCTTCCAATGTATATACTGCTTGAAGACTGCCTGACTATTGGTTTGGTTTTGGGAGATGGTGAGTGACTGCCTTTGCATCGCTTTTTTTTTTTCTCTTTTTTTTTTTTTTTTTTTGTTCTCTTTCCTCCACTTATTTAACTGTCTTCATCTAAACCCACAAGGTTTTTTGCTTTTGCTCTTCCTGTTCAGGGATGTGAGGGGAGTGAGCAAGTGTCTGGGTGCACGCTTAACAGCTGGTTGAGCTCAACCCACAACAGAAATCCCCCAAATACAGTCTTTTGGAGACCTATTTTCCTTCTTCCTTGCTACCTGTGTATTTCAACATATTTGTCTCAAGGAGCCATTGATTAAAATAATTCTTTATGATGTAGAAAAATACGTACGCTGGTGTAGAAAATCCCTCTCCCCTGCTATTTGGTCAAATCAGCCCATTTTCCTGTAGTTTTGGTCTCACAATATTAAACTTTCAGTGAAACAAATGTATCAGTTACTTGAGATGGAAAGCTTACATAAATTTTACTGACATTGCATTGCAACTGGCATGGTCTACCACAGTGACATTTCTAGGAAGTACTTACGCATTTCTGCAAACAGCTGCCTTCTTTCTGCCATGGTATTTCCTCTTTTCCCGCAATCTTCAATCATTCTGGAAGACAAAATCGTGTGAAAATATTGAGTATTATTCCCAGGCTGAACATACATATTTAAGCATCCAGAACTGATCCCGGAGAACCTCTGAGGTTGACTGGTGCTCCAAATGCACCCAGTGCCTTTTCCCAGCCTCTCTGTGGTGTCGTTTGGGGGGAAGCTGGTCCCAAAATTGTCTTCCATTCCCTAGACTCAGCTTTCAAGCATTTGTTTTCCCTCTCTCTCTCTCCCAAAGGCAATGTTTCGTTTTTCCGCTTGATGTAACTGACTGACTTACATAACACAAGCTCTGAAATTCAATTTAGGTTTTGTTAAATAAGGAATCTTCAGTTTAAGTTATATAAGAGTGAGGAAATCATAAAAGATTCAGATATTATTTTATAGTTTAGAAAATGCCTTTCTTGCCAGTTCTGGGTGGAAGAAACAGAAACAAAAAATAACACAACAGCAACTAAATCCATATAACACCTCCATTTACTCAAGCAAATACACTCCAAATATTCATTCAAATTCAAGACAGTATGGTTCTGATTAAACGGGTCCCAGTAAAAGGCTCAGAAGTAAGGATATTTTTTTCCTTCAGTGCTCAGATATCCAAATCTTCAGAATATTACTAAGAGCGCTACTGCTAGATAGAGAATAAACAAAGGCTTACTTCACAGCCAGCATTCACACTGGGAAAGACTAAAGCCTCCAGAATAAAGACAAACATCTTTAGCAGCACTCAAAAAATGAAACCAGTGTCAGCTTCACCACTTCCTATGGATAATTACTCTAGCAAACCAAAATCTTTCCCTCCCTGCCAAGCCTGGTTAGGGCTTCTGACCTGCATTTTAATCTACACCCGTATTTCAACTAGATTTTGTGAGATAACACTGGGCCACCTGGGATTAAAAAAGAGATATTCTGCAGAGAAACACAATCCAAAACATTCTGCTGTCTTCAGTAGCAAACCCACATATGAATTTAATAGGAAGGATGAAAGTATTGGATGCTGAAGGCTACCATCTGCCCACCAAAGGACTCAGGATGGAAGACCAGTTTCCTTTCACTTCTTGGAGAAAGGAAGGCAATCACATAAGAGTTTTTTGATTTTTTTTCTTCCATAATGCACTGTTCAAATGAAGTGCGGCGACATTATAGCTGTCTTTTCCAAATAGTCTATTCATCTCTCAGAGTACTGATAAAGGCTCCACTAAAGTGCTATTTACAGTGGACGTTTTGTGATGTGAGCAGCAGCCCCACTAGGAGGAGGACAAAGGGTATGGCTGCATCGTGTTTGCAGGTATATTCAAGTTCGCTCATGCTCTAATTTGGCTGGGAGTGATACGGATGTGTGTAGCATGGCATTAAGCTGGAGCTAATGTATCTTGCCCTTCTGCAGAGATAACAGCTTTCAGTACAGAGCTTTGCTGAAGTGGCCACACAGCCTCTGATCTGAAGCTCGTTCACGCCTTGCTGTTTGAGTAGTGTCAGGGAAGGCTCACATCTATCTGCAAAATGAGATACGCCTTAAGATCCCCAGCCTGCATCCTAAATAGGAATGTTGTTTGTCCCTGCATCAGCCTTAAATCTCTGCCCATAAAAGATGAAAAAGTATGTGATCCCACTAACCCCAGCTCAAATCTCCCACCCCTTTCTCCTTCTAACTGAACTTACAGCAGTAGACAAATTTGCTATGGAAAACCACCAGGTCTCCTACGACAGGTGGGTTAATAAAGCTATTTGAAAAGATAGCATCTTTTACCAGGCAGGACAGTTGAGTGAATACTTCACAGCAAATACAAGTTTAGATTAACTTTTATTATTTGTAGGTTTGTTCAAAATGGTCTCCCTATGGAAGCCTGAGTTATGTGCATATAAATACAAATAACTTTGAAAGACTCTCACTGCAGTAGATATTTTTCAGATTTTAAAACCTTCATCCCAAATGACAATCCTAAAGTTCTCTGCAACAGCATACATGCCATTAAGCTAATGAGAACATCAGTGGTGGCAGTATTTTCAGAAGTACCTTCTATCCCTTCTTTGCATTTTTCCAGATGAAAAAAAAAAGAAAAGATAGACAACGTTGCTCAATAATTAATATTTTTGAGTCTCCATTTGTAGGAGTTCATTCGTCTTTACCTTCCAGGCTTTTCTTACACATTTTTAACTCTAGAATGTACCTGAGTCAAGGTTCAACTAAAGCTAATGGTCATGGGTTTTGTGCATCTCCCTGTTTAAGCTTGTTTGCCTTAGAATGACAGAATCATAGAACCATGTAGGTTGGAAAAGACCTCTAAGATCATCTGGTCCAACCACTAATCTGGCACTGCCGAGTCTACCACTAACCCATTACCTGCCCAAAGAACCACATCTATGCATCTCTTGAATACCTCCTTGTTCCAGCTCGCAGATATGCAGCTCTGCTCTTAAACACGGATTACAAAGACTTGTACTTTGAGGTGGCAATGCTCTCAGTTCAGTCCTTGGGGCTGGCCATGAGCATAATTGACTATAGTCATGTTCCAGCATTTCTCATTTGGCTTACAACAGATGTCAATTCACAGAAAAAAGTACTTTTTGTTCTACCGGGAAAAAAAGGAAAGCACAAAGTAAACTTTATTATACTTTTCAAAACAGAATAAATTATCAGAGACATAATTTTTAAAAATATTAATTCATGTATACTCTTCCCAGAGTAGAAAAGGCGTATTTATCTTCTCTTTATCCCTTCCACTATCTGTTTCCCTTCACTTTTCTCTCAGGAAATAACTCCTCCACTGCAGGTAGGGAGAACACCTACTGTGCATCTAATTAAAATTCTTGTCATGGGCTAATTAGTAATGTACTGATTAGCAAGGTATTAAGGCTTCAATATATTACAGACATTCTAGAGCAGAAATCATTCCAAACATAAGGTTTCCAGCCTCTGAAAAAGATACTGCAAGTGTTTCACATCCACTGGTGCTTTGAGCTGAATTCTTTTATAACATCAGCAGAGCTTGAGGGAAAGCAATCAATAAACAAAGAGCTTAGTCTGATTTGAGCTGTTTCACGTGCAATTCCATCTTCATGCTTGTCATGTATCAGAAGCATAGCTGGTTCATTTTTTAGTATACTTTATTTGCTTATAAAGTCTGGGAAGGAATAATTTATACACATAAGGTGAGAATTACACGCCTTCTTTTTCTTTCCTTTGTGCTGCTTTGATTTATGAATAATATAATAACATTTTCTCACATAAGAGTTTTTCTTGCTTTAGTATATCTAGAGTAAATAGTTTATTTTATTAACCTTTGTTTTAAGTCAGCCCTCTTGTAATTAGTGCATTTCTAGTTCTTGAGCTATTGCCTGTGCTTGGTAAAAGCAATGCCTGTTACTACTAAATCATTAGCTCCAAAAACCAAAAAGAGGTAACTGCCTGTTTACCTGGAGAAGGAGCTCCCTACTCAAGACTCCTGTAAACTTAATAGGAAACTGTCAAAAATTACTGATGTGACACATGCATACGTGCTCAGTTTGATGACTCTGAGAAAAGCCACCCCATTAACACTTCGACAAATCCCCATCTTGTTTGTCTGTGACAGATGAAGTGCCACAGGGAGTCAGGAAGTGTGCCAGCGAGGAAAATCATATGCTGAAATTGATTAATTGTGGCATGGAAAATTTATAAAGTCCCACGTGATGGCTGTGACGCAGCCGCACATTTTTATATCTTTGACACAAGATGCTCCGGATCCTGACCAGTGACATCCCTGACCATCTTGCTGACCAGATAAAAGTTGCTCGTCCCATTGCAGCTGGCACAGAGGAAAAAGAAAAACACTTCTGTCTGCCTGAGCCTTGTCCAAATGTGCTCACTGCGGCTCTGAAGCGCCTGGGAATGTTCTGGTATGCGACTTCTAGATGGAAGTTTTGCTCCAGGAGATTGGTAAAATCAACAGTGAGTACCCCAAGATCACTTCTGGAAAGAATAACTTCATTTGGTAGACAACATCAATAAGGCTCGAACATCCTTTACCTAAGCAGCCTGTATTTCCCCTGCTGTGAAAATCTTCAATCTAAACAACTATTTCTTTTTCTACCATGAAATTTCAGAAGACTTCAATTTAGGTATTTGTTTAGGTATCTCTGGGAGTTGGAGGTGTTAGGATGCAGAGAAATGTGCAGGTTTCTCAGTGGCTATTCTTCATGCTGCTGACAAATCAGATGCTATTTCCTATGCAGCTGGTTGAAGTTTAAAGCCAGGTTTGACCAGGCGATAGAAGCATTTTTCAGTGGCACAGGCTTCTTGTCTGCCATTGCTTGGGACAGTTTTATCAGAACGCTGCTATTCCTTTTCAGGCACTATCAGCTCCAGAAATTTTGATGCCTGGAAATGAAAAAGCCAGCTAAGGTCTAGTTTTCAGTGATTTGATGAGGAACTTAAAAGCTCTAGTCGATAGCTGGGTTTGAAGCACTTTTTTTTTCAGAAGTCACAGTAATATGAAAGAGAAGATTTCAAACCCATAGTTTTTCCCTCTTCTCCATCTTCTCCAAATTCAGCCCTGGTAGGTGGGTGCTGCTCAGCTAACTGTAGCAGGGTTAGAGCTGCTTATTTCAAAGTGAATTTGGACCAGAGCATAGAGGGTTAAAAGGGACTGTGAGTGCTAGCTAAAACCATATTTGCCAAGTCTCCAACCTCAGCAATCTTTGAAGTTAATAACTAGAATCATGGAAGGCCATTTCTGAGTTCTCTTCCCCTTAATGGATTTATTGGTGCCTTATGAATGTCTTGTTTCACATCTTTTAATGAAGCAGGTCCATAATAGGCCTCTCTCAGCTTTACATTCCAGGACTCATCTTTGGCACTCTAATAAAATTGTTCAGAGCTCTTTCCTGAGGCTAGGTATAATTGCATTGCACTTACAGTACTTGTTTGTATTTTATCTAGATGAGCTTTTTACAGTGAGGAAGGCAAATAAAAGCTGTTGCTAAGCTTATCATCAACACGACTCTCCACAAATCTGCCTCTTCTTAATTGTGTCATATTTTTGCAATTTTAATGTTGCCCCCCCAAAATATCTCTCTCGATTTATTCTTTCAGCAAAATGTGTCTTTCATTTTAAAGAAAAGATAAATCCAAAAATTGTTCACCAGTTCCCTTTTTGGAGCTCTATATCCTTGATAGGAAACTGTCAAAAATGCCCTATAAGGCACCCACTGCAACTCATTTTTGTAACACCCCGTATTCAAGGAAGTTTGAGGGTTATGCAAATCTTATTCGGGAGGTCTAAAAAACAAATTGTGAAGAAGTCTGATGGTAAAAAAAAAAAAAACAATAAAGAACAATTTGGAGATAGAAAACATGAGAGTCAAAGCATACTAATTTTATATTTAATACCATACAGATTGAGAATCTTAACAGTGGATTTAATGACTGACAATGCATTTCAGGGAACAAGTGAACCACCAGTCATTCATTTCCCATGCACACCAGGCATTGTCAAGTTTAAGAATTCAAATAGTTATTAATTAGGTCAAAATATATCCTAAAATCATTGTGTTTTTTTTGTTTTTTTTTTTTTTTTTTTTTTTTCTGTTATCCATGTGTGCTTGTATAGCTTTCAGCTTTTCTCTGCAAAACTAAGGAGGAGGACTTCTCTCATGTAACAGAGAATCTTACTACTCCAGACATGAAAGACACTTAAGAAAAACAATGCTTGAGACTTATAACAAATACATGAAACTTTATAAAACTGCCTTGCACGAGTTGCTCAGGTGAGTTTTTCCAACCATGTGCTTTTAGAGTCGGCCTTCCTGGCACTGTAAGAAACTGCTCCATTGCAGCACCTGAAGGAAAACCAGCGTTCAATGCTTCAAATATGTTTTGACCCTCTGAGAGTATAAAATGATCCAATAAAATAATTTTAGTCAGCTCCAAATTTTTTTTTCCAGGACTTCATTGACATCACTTCTGATAAAATAGTTCTGATAAAGAGACATGATTGATTTTAGCTAAATGGTGTAGAGTTAAATACAGCTCTTCAAAGTCCCATTGAAATGCTATCTTTAAATCATATTTAGTCTGAGTTTCATGAAATATTTTAGAACAAATAAAGCAGGTATTGATTTTCTTTATACTCCACGATGTTTCAGAGCCTTTGTACAGCCGAGGACTTGTTAGAAATAACTTCCGCTACCAGTCATCTCTTTTCTTGTTACACTAAAAACGTTCCAGAAAAAGAACAAACCCCCCAACACTCAGGCTCAAAAGTCAACAATAGTCAATGCCAAATCTGCTCATCTGATGTGTTAATCTGCTATGGGAGCTTCGCCACGCCCTCATCAGGACCTGGATTTTACCCAAAACGTAGTTTTTCCTTCAACATCTGTTTTTAAACTATTTTGCTAAAAAACAAAACAAAACAAAACAAAACAAAACAGGATCAATAAAGTATTGATTACCTCTAACCACTCAAATTTGCAATTCTACTTCTTTCATTTACTTAGGCAAAGAATAATTTGTAGGGAAAACCTTAATGAAACTTGAGGCATAAAAAGTTAGAAGGACTTTATCACAGGAAGCGTGTAATTGATATCTGATACTTCGGTACTCTGGTCTTCTCTCAGGTCTTTCATTTGCCATTGTAGAGGCACAAAGGAGGTTGCAGGATTTCACATATAATTAAACTCCTACTTAGTCAAAGGTTTCTTTCAGTTCTTCTTGTGCTGGCATAATTAAACCCAAATTCATTTGAGTAAGCTGTCAGTGATACAATTGTGTTGGGAAGCATTTCCTGGCTTCTGCCAATTTTAATAATACAAGTTGTCAGTTTTTGTAAATAGGGATTTGATGATTATTTGCTGCAGGACAGTGGGTACTTTCATCTCCTTTGAATTACAAAAACATCTAAATAAACCAAATGGTAGCTGTGGGAGAAGACACATTCCCAGGCAGTTGAAATTATTGAGCTCCTTTGCGTGCACCAGGAAAATCTTTCACTGAAAGTATTGTTGAGTAGTCAGACAAATTAGTTAATAAGGGAGCTGCTGGCTTTTGTCACCTTATCTGATCAATACTTTCAGCATCCAAACTATTAATTGAATAGCCATAGATTTAGAGAAGATGAAACAACCTTATCAGCTAAGAAGAGTTTTCCATTATTCAATTGAGATCCAAGAAGAATTTAAACTTTTTCATCTTTATGCATGAAATAGGCCCCTTTGGACTTTTTCTACTTTTTAGCTTTCTGAATCATTGTAACAAATTGGTTCATGAAAACATATTCTGAATTTTATCTAAAAAGCTAAGAATTATAGCTAAGAAAAAAGATTCTTGAAAACCATTCCCACGGAAATCCAAGTCCCTCGAGATCTAATTTGGGGAAAGGTGGAAAACAAATTACGAATGAAAGAATGATGAGGCACTGATGAAAATGTTCACATATATTCCTTCACAGTGGTAGCTGTTAATTTGCCTTAAGTTCAGTGATAGCAGGCACTAGAAGAGAAGAATGGCACTAGGATGGCAATTATTGAACTTATGAGCATACTTGGGATGTGTACTTTCTGAGATAAGAAAAAAAAAAAAAAGCTTTGATTTCTGAGTCTTCATGACCCTCATGCAGCGAAAAAACAGATCTTTAATGCAAGTAACAGCAACATACAGGCTGATCTAATCAATATGCGAAGAAGACATTTTAGCAATTAGCTATTGTCAAGGAATAAGGAAACAGGAGATTTTCTCCTTTTTACTTGTTCATATCCCTTCTGTGAGAATCCTGATGACTTGGGTGAAAGTGCAACTTCATCACTTTGGTAGCTGTATTCAGCTGAAGACTTTAAAGCAGACACCAACTTTTAAATTCTGTTTTCAGCTTTTAATTCTGCTTTTAATTCTGTCCTCAACTACCAGATCACAATTAAGGACACCTGTTTAAGTCTTATTATAAGTTTGTGGTGGGAAAATAAGTGCCATATGTATTGTTTGAATGATTTCATTTGGCAGCCTTAGCTACAACAGTTCAGCCCTCAAGATACTCAGTTAAGATACTAACTGTCCAAAGTCATAATGATTGATACCAGTGTCTGTATATTCTCATTCTGCATCTGCCTGCACACCCATGAAGGATCACACCAGCAGCAGAGCAACACAATTGCTATATCCAATAGAGACATAACAGCCAGGTTGGCAGTACCACGTGATAAGAGAAGAAATAGCAGGGAAGAAATCCAAGCAATGAGGCATCTAAATTTGTAAAAATGAAAGTGACCAGAAATTACAGCCAAATACAAACATTTGCGAGTCTTCTAACAATGAACACAAAGGAAAGGCAAACTCAGATAGGCTCCAGTTCAACAAAAGCTGCCTTTAATACGTCCTTATTCAGCAAACCCTTTATACACGCGTTAGACTTAAAGGATATGCTTGAACTCCATTGTGCTGACCGAGCATTAGCTGAAGAGGAACGGACTGCTGAACTGGCTCAAAGATTTTTCTATTTTGTCCTTAGTAAACACCTTACAGAAAACGACAGAACACAAACAGTGAATAGAAAAGGGAATGCACTTGGAAGTGGCCCTTGGAGGAGGCAGAATTCCTTCCGATACGAGATGGGCTTTAGTCACACCGAGATGTATGTGAACTCTCATACATCCTCCGCATAACAAAAAACGTATGTCCACGTATACGTAGAAGTTTAGAGTATTGAGGTCACTTAGAAAACACAAGGAATTGAAAAATTTAAGAGATTTAAGAGGGTAAAAACCACAAGAATCTTTCCTTCTTTCATCCTCTCCCCTTCATTATTCGGCTGTAAGTTGAGACGCTGTTCAGGACACTCCTATAAAAGTGAGGGGCAGAGGAGACCTAGATTTTCTGTCAGTTCATACACCACTGGGTATTCCTCAAGTATCCCACCACAGAAGGCTAGCATAAGCTCTTATGCTACAAAACCGCCTTTGATGCAAATGTCTTTGCCTCCTAGCAAGTCTAGGCCTGCAGCTGCTGAACTACTCACATGCAGGATTACCACACGTCCTCACATTAGACTGGTTATCTCGTTTCAGTGATTAATAACGTGCAGCTATTTATTAGGAGTGGGAACTTTTGCAAAACTATGCATTTAATAAATGGTAAATCAGGCAGCTTGCATCCTCACTGCAAAATAAAACTGCTAGATGTGAGGTGCAGAGGGGCTGTAATAACTTCATTAACAAAAAAAGCTAACCACACACCAACCCTTATTTCAACAGGTAAAGGATGACAGGAAATGAAAGCCAATGCAAACTAAAAAAATGGCTATTTTGATATGCACTACTGGCTAGTTTATTTTCTCAAATAAAAAACCTAATACACCAAATTACTTTTAACCTAATTAAAATCTGACATTATTTTATTAGGCAATATCATTATTACAATAGTGTACAGAAGAAAATGAAATACAATATAATTACGTAGCAAATAGTCTTATACAGTAAGCCAGGACACAAATCTAACGTTTGAAATATTGAAGGCAAAGCTAAATACCAGCAGAAATACCTTGCTTTGTATGTATGATTACTGACCCTGCTCTTTCCTCTCAGCTACACACATTGACACTGCTTGGACCCTGCTAGATTCAAGTTACTGTTGTATACACAAAATATGCTCAAAGAGAAATATTTTTAACAAAACATTATTAATTACATTGCGAAGGAACGTTTAGGTTATAAAAATCCTTCCAGTGCAGCATAAACATTGCAGCTGGTAGAAATATGCTGGTGAGCAGACATTCAGCTGGAGAAATTTCGGTGTCCTGAATTTACCTCTCAGATGGTGAGGAGGGAATGTGAAGACAGCAAAGGGGAGAACAACAACCGCAGAGGAAGAACAGCTCATCAGGCTGGCAGCTATGTTTGCACGGATTCCTGGTGTGCTTTGAAATCCCGCACGGCTTGTTAAAGAGATTTTTGTTCATGTAAATGAAGTAGTTTCTAGTTTCTTAGAAACACCAATCTAAGGGCAGTCAGGACAAAACACATGCTCCTACGCAAGCATGGCTCTAGGATGCTCAGAATGCATTAGCTTTTGTGGAAAAAGATACTTTTGCAACACTAACTGCAGGTTACAAGAGGTGTCAAAACAGTCAAGATACAGTCACAGAGCACTTTAGGTCTGTGCGTGGTTCTGTCATGTTGCACAACAGACCAGACTTCCTCAGGCTAATATTCCAGCACCTCCTTCATTTACAAGGATCTCCTTCCTTCTGTTTCTGCTCAGGTCTATTATTCTACCTAGGTTTAGTACAAAAACAAGTTCGCATCTAAATGCACACCTAAAGGTGTGAAGGAAATTAAATATTTTCCATGCTGTAAGTCTCCCATTGCCAGGGGGAATTAATGGTCTGAAGCTCACACTGCCACTGGTGCAGGATAGCCCTAGGAGAAGTGCTGTGGACTTCAGTGAGGCTATTCAATACAAATGGATGAAGAAGATCCAAACCCAGCTCTAGGAAACCAGTTACTTTTGCAAGTTAATATTGGAGGCCACAGCTGGCTACTTCTTGTTTTGTGAAGTAAGCAGATACAAGGTAAGCAATACAACAGCTCTTCCACAGCACCTCATGGACAGGATGCGGCACTTCTGCTCCAGAGAACAGACAGCAGGCAAAACTTTCTTTCCTCCCCTAGAAAACCAAAGAGGGCACAAACAGCCTGCTGCAAACACACAAACACCTGTGCAGACACACAGTCAGTGCTGCAAAGCACAAACCTGAGAGCGCAGCTGGAGCGGTGACCAAAACCCAACAGCAAAACGAAACACGGCTGTGTCCCACCACAGCTGGTGCTGATCTTTGTGCCTGGAGACTGTGAAAATCTGGCATACGTCACCCTTTCCCTTCTCACAAGCTGCTATCAGCTGTGAGGGTTTTAATTAGGCTGGCTGTGACAGATGGTACATAACAATCCAAGACCACCAATCTCTAAGTTTTTGCGGATACTTTGCAAGACTGAACCAGTAAGACTGCAAGTCACTATGCAGCCATATCGGGCTTCCCTGTCCCTGTCTTTATGTCACGATCACATTCAGCAGCACTTTTTGAAAAACCAAACAACTCACTATTTTTAGGTGAATGGTCTCAAGTAACACCCAGCAGAGCAATCCCAACCACTGAACTTCTAGCTGTCATGGTGTGATTTCCGAGATCCAGCACATTTATGTAGGTATTTTGCAAAGGCTGGTAACCAAAAATGGGTGGCCATCAACTATCAGATAGGTTCACAGCTGATGGAAGAAGGAGAAAGGATGGTTGTTGCAAAACCAAGACAGCTTGCAGCACTGCCGGGGCCTCCAGCAACCTGCAAGGCATGATATATTTTGGAGAGAGGGGTACTAATACAAACTGTTGCACGTAATTTTTTATGTGAAATGCTTTGATTCTGAGCAGGTAAGCCAGTACATGTATTTTCAGTAATAGGCACTGACGACCTCAGTGGGACCTGCTGGGGTATTTGTCCACAAGGGGACTACAAACTGGGCACCAGGAACGAGAGTATTACACAGACCTCTGGGAGAGCAGTAACCTCTCCAGGCTTGAATGCTGATCCAAAAACGTACCTGAACCGACTATGACAGGTGAGAAGCACGCTTCTCTGGGTAGTTAGGACCAGCAGGTAGCACAGAGCTCTTTCACTCTCAGAAGCACTGTTCATTGCCCTCTGCTGAGCCAGCAGCCAGCTCCTCGCTGTGATGCTCTGACCACGCGCTGCTTTCAAAGCAGCAACCAGTTTACTTCAGAAAACAACAGAAACTGAGACTGAGGAGAACTCTGAGTTAGTCAGAAGTGTCACGTAGCTGCCTTGACAAAACCACGTCCAAACTGAACCCTGCTGGGAGATGCAGCAGATACTTACATTGGTGCGCAGGCATCTAACTTGAAGTAGTTTAAGCGGATTTAAACTAAGCTGCTTAATGATATTTGCAAACAAGAATAAGTGCATTTGCACCTTGAGTGCCATTTGCTTAATTCTCAGACCATGTCTAATATTCTTCCGAGTATTCTGGCAAAAAAACAGCAGCAGTGTGTGTTATCAAATGCATCACATCCGAGCAGGAAGCAAGAGACTTTCTCCCTTTGTTTGGCTCTGGTTCAACCACACTCCAATATTACATTCTGGTTTAGGCACCGCGTTGTCTGAAAGCTATTGACAGAGTGGAAGGAGCAAGGAGGAGACATGGGAAAGTAATCAAAGGGCAGACATGGGAGGGTCTGATTTCTGGGAAGAGAATAACATCAAACTTACACAGTTTTGTTAAATGGTGGTGAACTGGCGAATGAAACAGCTGTATGCTGCTGATGTTGAGGAGAGAGATGAATTATGAGGTGTGACACAGGGTCTGATTAGGAATAAAAGGAGTGATATTTAAACACAGAAAATGTCGGATCTCAACAGGGAAGTTCTGAAGTGAAAGATGTATTATGCTGTGGACAGGCTCTCAAGAGATGTGCTGAATGCCCTATAGTCTGTGGTTTTTAAAACTATCCCAATAAATCTTTCACATATATGTTGTAGGCCAAACCCTGCATTTCCAATGAGGTGCAATGGAGGCTCTGTAAGTGTTTCTGGGTCAGATCATCAGATGGTATAAAATAGCATGTAGTGGAGTTTCATTAGCAGAGGATCCTCATCCATCCCCCAGGTGTATATACATTTTTTCTTCTTACATATTTCATATTTTAGTTTCTTAGACACACAGCCTTTAATATAAGGCTAGTTCTTCAGTCACATCATATTCCCTCATTGCTTTTTCTGCTTTCACTGTTACCTTTCTTTTGTCACACCTCTCTCAAACCATTCACTTTGCCTCTACTGATTTCTGCCTCTCAGACCTCCTCTGTGTTGTGTCATCAAGTTTTGATGTCCTACAGCAGGCTGCCCAGCAGCAGCCAAACACTTTATTCTTGCCTCAGCCAGCAGTGTAAATGGAGAGGAAAGGAGGCGAGTGAACGGCATAGCTGGATTTTGGATGCTGGGTTCATCTTTTCCTTGTACTGAACCAACTCCAAAGGCTGAAACATTAAAAAGACTGAAGAATCACCAAACTTTCCTTTTAACCTATGAGAAAGAAGACAATAATGCAACAAACTATACATCAGTAAAGTGCATTAAAGTTACACAAGGTGACTAAGAGTACGGACAAGTGTTGTTAGGAAGCTGCTCCTTCCTGCAGAAAAGGAAAAAGCAAACCTGTCTGTTGGGTCTCTACCCCACTGCTTATCTAAGCAATGGTGAGCCTTGCTCTGCCATCATAAAGCATTATCAAGAGATAATGTCCTGTTGCAGGACTGAGGGCCTTGAAGAGGCTGTCTGAGCTGACCAGGGCCTTTCATTGTTCCCTGACCACGACACTTCCAAGAAGAGGGTGTCCTTCATGCCCAGCTGTGTAGGCTATCCCTGTGTGCCGCTGCTGATTTCCCACTGAAGTGGGAAATTTTCCTCCTCACCTCTCCCACTGCTGCAGGGGTTGTGGCACCTCCTCACGGGCATTGCTTTCTCCCCAGACAACCAGCTTGGGAAGGGCTGGAGGGGACCTGGGAGCCACAGGGAGCCCCACAACATTCAGCTCAAAATATCCTTCAAGCACCATCTGAAGGACCTGAAACACCCAAGCCCAGCTCAGCTTTTCACCTCAAAAAGTTCCATTTCCAAACCCTGGAGAAACAAAGGATGGTGCTGTCTTCTCTACCCCTTACCTATTTACTCAGGTAATCAGTTATCTTAACTCTATTTCAGCTCTTCTAATACCCGCTTTTCACTACATATGCCCAGAGGCAAAGGGTACTTAGGAATTAGAGGTGTGAATTCATTTCCAGAGGCACTGAAACAGATTTAACAAAATCTATTGGGTAAATATTTAGCTGCAGGCCTGGTTCTAAGCAAGCCCGTGGAAGCGTGGTTTTACAACACAAATGAGTTAGAAAGGGAAATTTAAAAAGACAGAGAGGCTTTTTCTCCAGTTACTTATAATTTTATCTTACTTTCAAAATTATTTACAATTTTACCACTCAATTATATTCATACAGCAGGCAGAGAAGGCAAATATCTTTGTCTGGAACAGACTTAGACGCTGTAAAGTGTTGAAGTATTTGTTTAAAGAAAAAAAAGGCTTTTTGATGGTGTTCATTGTGTACACCTCATTTCTCTTCAGCTGAGATATACTGAGAAGATTTCCACTGGCAATCCCCAATGCCAGGACCATTCGTTTGTGTCAAGTGCCACTCATTCTTCACTGCAACAGGCTATTTAAAGTATTACCATCAACTGCATTTTTTTCTGCACAACATCCCAGAGATTTAGGTGGGGTAGAAGAGAACTACAGAGCAACACTTTTGGAGGTAAGCACTGCCAGTTGTATGAGATGCCTACATGAGGAGGTCTTCTCAGGGCAGAAGTCCCGAAGGGTCCACAAGAGAGCAGGGTGGAACAGATCCTCCTCCAAAGTAGCAGTGATCATGGAAGCCTTAGAAACATGAAGTTTTTGATAGAGTCAGTGTACCTGCGAAGGTTTTGAACATAGCAGTCACAAGGCTATAAACAACCCCTGGCATTAATAAGGTCAAAATAACGAAGGCACACACACACACACAAAATGGGATCTCTTCAAATGTTTTTTTTTTTTTTTTCATCTAAGATCTGATACAAAGAAGAAAACCAATACATCTTTCGAAAATCTTGTTAGCTAGATAAGAAAAATACTCAAGGTTGAGACAAAAACAGCTGAATTTTCTTCTGAAAGACCTGCTGAAATTTTACTGACTTATAATCTGTCATTGTCTTAGAGGGAAAGACTGGAAATCACTAAAAATGTTGCAAGATTATTAATTTGTAAAACCTTAAAATGATGAACTAGTGCACTTAAAAAAAGACTTGGAGAGTCAACAGTTTTACACACCTGGAAGTTGCTGCAGCTGCCAGCAATAGTTAATGACACCAATCGAACACTTCAACACTGCCGAAAACTCAGATGCTGGAACAGTTTTATGTGAGATGCTCCGAGGAGGAAGAATGCTGAGCACCAAATCTAACACTCGCTATGTTCATATGCTTTCCCTTCACCTTTAATATACAAACATGTTTTAAAAAGCAGCTCATCAGGCTTGAATAATATGTTTGCTAGGATCAAAAATATTCATCCTACAATCTTTGTCTTGCCTATTCAGTTGTTGATATAGCAAAGGATTAGGCAAAAACAAATGCAGTACTCTCAAGTGTCCAAAAAAAGAATTTGCCTCCCTCTTACAGTTTTTGTAGGCAGAGAAAAACCACTCACATCTGCATTAAAGCTAATACTTCCCTCTAACAACATTGTTTCAGAGAACAAATACTATCATGCTGCCTGCCCAGCTACTTACTTTGACAAAAGGACAAACCACACCAAACAGCTCTCTCAGGTAAGCAGCAACCCTCTCCATCCTGCCACTCATTTTTTATCAAAAAAAAAAATAAATAATGTATCACACAAAGTCTGTATTTCTTCTGTACAAACAACTTTTTTTTTTTTTTCTGTACCAAAAAAAAAAAAAAAGAGAGAAAGCAACTCTTTATTTGCTCCTTTCCCTGGTTCTCATTCTCCTTATGCATACTGAGCAAACAGAGATCACATCTGCACACATTTGATTATATCAGGATAAAAGCCAGCGTGTTTTATATTTGTTTCCCTAGTACTGCGAACACTGACTGCAAAACAGGCAACACCTGAATGTATACAGGATGGAAAACCGTTTAAAATTAAGCCTCTTAGGCTTCCTGCGGGCCACAGCTACTCAGAATAATCTTTGCTGCTATATCCCTATCTATGAAAAAGATTTCTATCCAGATCTCCCGTCCTTCCAGGGAAGACACAGCATCTGGACTGCCTCTGTCCAGGTACAAAGCTTTTTCACTTGTTCTTGAAGTCCTGGATGTATCCGCAACAACTCTGAACTTCACTATATGCATCTGTTTATGCTGATACTTCTGGAGAAAAAATACTGATCTGGAAAGAGAGGAACTGTAATTGACACTTCGCATCCTTTTCAGAGGGTGGCTTTAAAAAAGAAAATCGTCCTTTATTTCTTTTTTTTTTTCTCAGTAAACTGTGTGTGTTCTGGGTAGGTAATTGCATGGGTAATTGCTCTTTAAAATCGTTTTTTTTTTTTTTTCTTTTTTTCAGGGGCTGGGCCAAAGTTTGCCCTAGAACAACAAAGAGCACACAGTTGGGGAGACTTGTGCTTGAGGACTCCTGGCCAGGGTTTCCATGAGCACGTGAGCAAAATATTGTGGCAAATTTATCTTGGCTGGAACAAACTCTGCAAATTTTATTTTGAATACATGGCACCTTGGTACAACCCATGCTTCTTACTTAAGGACGTCCATTGTAAAATGCATGATTGTTTCATTGCTTGCAGACCCACAGGCAGTCCTTCTTGGGTTAAACACCTGGAACAAGCCAGACCTGGCAAGGATCTCTGCTCTTCGGATTTCTGCCACATGGGGAAAGGGTGGAGCTGACATCTGTCTGTGCAAACAGACATGTTCAAAAGTGAATAGCCTTTTGTAATCAACATTGCTGTGGCTTAGCTCGCTGCAGAGTGGGTATCCAATACATTGTTTCAAGCTGCTCTAACAATATATTTTTGCAAATGTAGCCTGCATAACATTTTATGGAAAATGTCTTGCACTGAATGAGAAAGCTTCAGGAAATATGATTGAAACTTCTCCAATTAAACATGGCAGGTGAAGCCTGTTGAAATCTATGTGGAGTTGTGTTTTTTTTTTTTGCTGCAGGTGAAATGCCCTGTCTTTTTGGAACAAAAAGCACTGGCTGATGCATATGTCCATGATTGTCCTTCACTTCTTAATGCTTCTCTGCTATTGGCATGACATCTTTCGTAAAGGTTGTGAACTTTAAGTGGCTCTTTCCCAGCACAGTACGTTTATAGCAGAAAAAGGAACAGAAAGTGCACATGTATCTGTGTGTGAAAAAAACAAAGAGCTCTTCATCCTTCTTCATCTTCTGTATAAATACAGGATTTAATCCCAGTCCCACTTAAACCAATAGAATGGTTTTCATTGACTTCAATGACAATGAATTCAGTTTTGTCAGGATTTTACCCATGTTTAATTTTAGCTATAATGGCTTACGTTTACAAAAGTAACCTGTGATTTAGGACATCTCTATTACTGGAAATATTTAAAGATGTCCATTAGGTGTCTGCCTTTCACAAAAGGAAGAGTGCTTGTTCTCCCCCCAGAACCAAGCTGGGCAATGAAAATAAACATCATCTTCTGAAATCAGAGTCTAGCATGTTTGTATTTTTTGTAGTGTTGTGGTGTTAAAATTAGAATGCTGCAAGGTTAAATTGTAGCACGAACAGATCACAATCAAGAGAGAGTCGAGACAACAGAACAGCAACATCAAAAATAACAACTGATAAACAATGAGTTACTGCAGTGCGTGGATTGGCAGTCCCTTCTGTTCTTTAATTATTGTAAGATTCTCCATGAAAAAGGTGGTATTTGTTATAAACGACAAAATCTTGTTCCTCCTTAAGTGGCAGATGTGAAATACCCACTGCTGGGAGATATTATGCATCATCATAACCAGATCATTTCTCCACACCTTTATCCACTTCAGATAATTCTGGATTTAAAATTATATGTTGTTTTACAAAGATAGGAAATTAACCGAGTGACCTTGATGTAATAATTTCAGTCACTGATTCCAATGAAAATAATCTATCCCTTAGCTCTCCAGAATTTTGATAGGAAAAGTGTATCTACTAAACAGTGAATATATAAAAGAGAGGATGCAAAGGTATAGAGATAGACTGGGATACTCCCAGAAGGGAGACTGGCTTAAAATATTGGCTATTTTTATGCAACAAATCACGGGGTGGGGAGGAGAAGTTATTTTAAAATGCAGGCACAACCACTTAAAATGTTCTTCTTGGCCTGCAGGTATTCTCACACACCAATTTTTCATCTGACACAAAAAGAATTTAAAGGGCCAGGATTCTAATTAGCGACAGTTCACACAGTCCTGCCCTTTACGGCCAGCTTCGAAAGACAGATGGAAGATGCTCCAGGCAGCAGGGCCATGTGCTATTCTGTCTCCAGCACACCAGTGGGACCTCTCTGTCTGTGCCCGACCAGCCGTTGTAGACAGGAACATGGATCACTGTACTCACAGGTAGAATGCACTTACAGCCCTGGTGTCACTTTGCCAAAAGTCCTGGCCACAGTTTCAGAAGTGGGATTTCAAGTTTTTTTCTCCTTCCAGTAGATACAACTGCACAATATTTATGTCTGGGCTTGAGAGTTAACTCAAGATGAGAAATATTATAAAGACATACAGTCGTAGAATCATTAAGGTAGAAAAAGATTTCCAAGATCGTCTGGTCCAAACATCCCCCTACCACCAATGTCACCCACTAACCCATGTCCCCAAGCACCACGTCCAACCTCTCCTTGAACACCCCCAGGGACGGTGACTCCACCACCTCCCTGGGCAACCCGTCCCAGTGCCTGGCTGCTCTTTCTCAGAAGAAATGTCTCCTCATTTCCAGCCTGAACCTCCCCTGGTGCAACTTGAGGCCATTCCCTCTAGTCCTGTCACTGGTTACCTGTGAGAAGAGGCTGACCCCCAGCTCCCCACACCTTCCTTTCAGGCAGCTGCAGAGAGCAGTAAGGTCTCCCCTGAGCCTCCTCTTCCCCAGACCAAATACCCCCAGTTCCCTCAGCCGCTCCTCACAGGACTTGTGCTCCAGGCCCTTCACCAGCTTCACAGCCCTTCTCTGGACACGCTCTGGGGCCTCGATGTCCTTCCTGTAGTGAGGGGCCCAAAGCTGAACACAGCACTCGAGGTGTAGCCTCACCAGAGCAGAGCACAGGGGGATGATCACCTGTATTCTCATGTGATAGTAATACTACTTGCACTGGTGCACTGATGATTAAACTCTGTATCTCCTCGGTTTTAGAGAAACAAACGGGAACAGAATGGCCTGGCTAAATTCTGAACTGTCTTTCTTTGCCCCAGATTTAAGGGCCTAGGATATTCTGCAATACAAAACATATTTCCGACCTGCAAGACCTATTTCTGCACTTACCTGACGCTTTCTCTGCCTTACAAAAAATAAGACTCCTACAACGTCAAGAGTTTTAAATCACTTATGAGTAAATGGAGGTGAAAGGCTCCATTATAAATTGTTTCGTGACTGCTGGAAGACTGGCAGGAGGCAGTTGCACTTACCCAAGCCTGCAACGAGACGGCCCCAGAGCAAGTGTGAGCTAGTGGTGCTCTGGCTTGTGGGACTGTGCCTGACTGCTTTGCTCTGGTTCGAAGGCACAAGCTTTCCTATTGTAGCCAGCTCTACCTTAAAGCCAGCATAATTACACTCAGGCTCTTAAAAAATCAAAACCTGACCCCAAATGAATAATTATTTAATTCTGCTTTTAGTCTTTTAGCTTATTTATGTGATTTACAGACTTTTACTTTGCCAACTGGGAGAACTCCTTACTAATGACTGGCTTAAAACACCCTCCTTCTGCAGCTTCTAATCATGGCTCAGGATTACACTATTTTCCCGCATTCAATATATCACTGCAATAAAATCACCCTGAAAAGGAGACACAGCAGTGAGGTGCAGCAAGAAGAAAAAGATGGCACGACAGAAGCTGGCTTCATCTCCTTCTGCCTGGTGCAGCTATGAAAGGTTTCTCCTGTTACAAGCAGGTAGTCTGTGTCTCTGTGATACCCCACCATCACCTTTGCTCACTTGCGCGTTGATTTTCCTTTCCAAAGATCAGTGTTCAGTGTCCACAGTGCAGAGACTGGATTTGTTTCCTCTCTCACATTACCTCACTCTGCTCCCTCCTTAGCAATGAGCTTCCTTGGAAGCACACAAAGATGCTGCAGAAATAAGTGACTTTGCAATTTAGATGTTTTTAGGGTATGCCTCTACCCTGTGGTATGCCCTTTGGCAGCCTTCCTGAGGCTGCTCTCTTGACAACCCAGACCTGGTGCCACAGCCCCTGGCACCTCCAGAGGTCACCTTCCAGACCTGGGTGGAAGGCCCCATGCTGCTGACAGCTCAAAACTTGCTTGTACCCCAGTGGGGACGCCTGGAGAAGGCGATACCCTGAAGTAACCCAGTGGTGCACACAGGGCAACCAGGTGAACTAGAGGCAGAGGCAGGTGGGTTAAGGAACACGCTTTGCTCACAGCTTCTTCTGAGAGCAGCTGCTCTTCAGGAGTGACATGGGCTTCATTACGGAAAAGGTCTACAGAGGAAAAGCTTTCTTTCAGCACTTTTCCTCTAAGTGACTACAGGTAACTGCTGGGCTCTGGCAATGCCTTGCTTCACTAAGACACGTAGGACATTGAGTAGGTTGCTTTATCAGACAAAAAGCAAAGATATGAGGCAGTGTGGGTGAAGTCCAATTAATATCGCTGAATAACATCAGCGATGGACCCTCCACAGAGTGTAAAAATAATTGCAGCTAGAATGTCGAAAACAATCAGCATTCATTCATCATGCATGTAACCCGTGCTCCACGAGCACAGGAAAATGTGCCATCATGGAAGACATGACAAGAAGACACGACATATGGAAATCATTAAAGGGAATGAAAAGGAGCAGGGATGATTATTAGGAGAAGAGATTCCTTGCATGGATGTTAAAGGACAGATGTGAAGGAAGAGCATCTGGCTATTAGAAAATGTGAGTCAGCTGCAAGGAATAGAGCAACGGAGGCAAAAAATTGCGTACATGTAATGAGGAAGGGGGAAGGGGTGAAGAAGGAGGAATGGGACCGATGGGTGAGAGAAAAGAGCAACAAGGCAGACACGGCAGGACAGTAAACATACAGGAGGTGTACGAAAAGCAATGAACATACAGCATGGACCTTAAGGGTTCCTCTTGATGCCCTTCACACTGAGGTGTTGGAAGTTTCTTCAAAGCCCGCTGAAGTCACTGAATTTTACCTTTGCACACAGTTTTCAGGTTCAAAGTTATATTTCCAACATGTGATAAACACACCAGACTCATGGATAAAACCTGAATAGCAGGTATTTGAGGTCAGCCTACTCGTAAACCACATCAGTTTGAAGCAGTGCACCAGGGAAGCATTTGGGTACCTATTCTCTGCTGGGTGACAGCTGATGTGAGAGCCATGCGTGCCCTGCACAAAGGAAACAAAGAAAGGCTTACAAAAGAGGATCAATATCATCTCTAGTCACACTTCAAGCAAAACAGGAGGCATCCGAACCTTTCTCTCCATCTGCCTCCTGTCTCCTCTCTTGCAGTGCAGCCAGCAGGATGAATAAGCTCACAAAATCATTTGGGGTTAAAAGCCCCCTTCCTACTTATCACAGGCTGGTGGTTTTGGTATGATACTGTTCCTGAATACCCATAAGTGAGGCAGATGTTATAGTGGGCAAAATACCTAGTAAAATCTGAACAGAGCTTTAAATGCTATAAAGCCAATGAGGTCTAACCCATTGGTTACTTGCTAAAGATTAATAATTACCACAGTGCTGTTAAATGAGGCACCCTAGAAAAGCCAACTAGCATGAAAACTGGTTCCTTCCAGGAAAGCAGGAATGAATTGGTTTCCTTTTCCTTCCACCTGTACAGCCTGACCACTCTTGAATCAGAAAAAAAAAAAAGAGAAAGCCAGCATGCTTCTCCAATAACTCTTTCTTATGAGGATCTTTGCTGTCCAGTCTCAGAAAAGACCTCAAACGCAACAAAAGAATCACAGAGCTGGTTGTTTTCTGCCAGGCAGAAGACCTTATGAATATTTGCTGAATCAACCATATGTTCAACACATTTTGTATTTTGTAAGCTCTTTATCTCGACACCTTTGAAAACTTCAGTGTCCTCAGTGGCGACTGACAGGAAACCATAAAAAATTTGGCTTTGGGGTTCAGAAAAAACTTTCCTTGTTTTGGTGATATCCTCTCATTGACTATTGTTTTTAAGGAATATTAATGGCTATTTATCTTCAGAATACAGGTACATTAATTCTTTTGTGTGTGGAAACACATGCACAACTTTTTTTTTGTGTGTCTTGGTTCTGTAAATATTCAATTAAGCTAATAAACATTTTAACTGAAACAAATCAGCTGTGCCAGCACAGTATTTCAGTTTCAATTAACCTTTTAATTTAATGTTCATCTGCTTGCTTTCAATACAATTTAAAGCTGGTAAAAATCCAAGAGATCTTCAATATACGTGAAAGATGGCCTGACTGGAATGATAATAGATTCGTAGGTGAGATGTCAGCAGTGATTTCCCGAGCAAATTGACAATAAGGAAGTGTGATGCATTTATGAAGCCTAGGGGTTATGAAAAGGAAAAAACCCTTCTTTTTCTGCTTTGCTCTGCTAACTTCAGCAGAATTAACAATCAAGATGTTCCTATTTTTCCAGTATTAGCGTTCCTCAGTGCACCCACAGCTTCACTGTGGTTGTCAAAGGGTGCTTGAAAGTCTAATCTGCCACTTTAAATTCTAAGCAGCATTCCACACAAAAATATCCATAGCTAAAGAGAGCGAGCAGGCTTTTAGTTTTCACCTCATGATATAAATGTATAAGAAATACATACTTAATTACAGTTAGTAGGTAGGTGGCACTGTGCCTCTCAGCCCTGTAAATCCCGTTACTTTCAACCCGGCGTTAGGTTGCAACTCACAAGATTGGGATGTTCAGCCTCAGAGGCAGGAGAATCTCTTCATCATCTCAGATCAACACATAATTTGACACAATTAGTAGGCTACCAGTGCACTAAAAGGAAGGGGAGACTTAGAGTTTGGTCCTGTTTCACTCACCCTGACCTAATGTGATACTATGTCACTTGTCTTTAATAAAATAGCTTGCGGCATTTAATATTTTCTTCAGTCTTTTTTTATTTGCTTGTTTTTGTAAGCCATGAAAACCAAAGGAATTCATCCCAAATCCAGTAATTTGTGTCCAATGACATACGATGAAACAAGATTTATTTTAAGTGTCCGTGTGTACACACAAAAGCATGCATATGGGGGTTGCATTACACGGGACGAAAGGATGGAAGGAGTCTTGGTGTAGATTAATTACTAACTTATAATAGCCTGAGGCTGACGGAGGAGGTAGTAGAATCACGGAGAGGAGCTTTTCCTTAGCACAGTGTTTGACATTCTCTGTCAGGAGAAGTTCTCATCTCTGACTCTAACAGCATTTGGCATTTTTTCTGTAGAGACCATGCGGCTGGAATCAGGGGGCTAACCATCTCTTTCTGCTCCACAGTGTAGTCCTCCAAGGTTCATGGTTGCAGAAAAGAACATGAAACAAGTCAGAAAGACTCAGGCAAAGAGAAGGTTTGAAATCTCATGACTGGCCTGTTGCATTGACTCATGATCTATGAGCAGTGGGACTTCAGCAGTACTGAAGTCAAGTGCCTGGGAGGAAGAATTATAGGCAGCTTGATGGCCAGCTGGTGGCTTTACACCTCTCCCTGAGCCATTTGTATACAACACTGCCTCACTCACTCACTCAGTGGCACAGCAGTCAGAAAGACTCGTTTTCTGCAAGTTGTTGAGTGTGTTTGTTTTGCTCTGTTCCAGCATACCCTTAAAACTGAAATGGGTATTGGAGTTAGCTGTGCTGACATCCAAGATAAATATCCCGATGCCACAAGCGCTTGTGCTCCATGAAGAACTGAATCAATTGCTCCTGTGATGATTTCACAGCGAATTTCTTTCCAGGGAATAGATTTCTTTAATTCTCCGTATCGAACGCTTTAAAGTAGCCGTACCTTCTGGAAATAACTGGTCCCAAAAGCACAAGTCCTGCATGTAAAGAAGATACCTCGGACTGCTGTCAGTCCACCCACTCCTGATCTGAGATGTGGCTCAGGAGATATTTGCCCTCCTTTTGGAAATGCTTTTGCCCATTCTGACTTGAGCCAGATGAACATTTGGATGTGGAGCTCGAGCTCTTAAAGTAAGCATCTGTTGCTGTAATCCTCCTTGTACATATTTATCCCTAGAAAAATATCTCAGCCATCTGACAGTTGAGTGAGGGACTGGCCTGCTCCTCCTGGTACACATATTCCTGCATCAATTAGTCACTGCGACTTGTTCTTTATTAGAATTTGGCCTGCATTATTATTTGCATACAACACATACACACATCATAGTAAGTAGCCTTAAAATTTTGTGTCTGTTTTGATTCTGAGAAATCAAGACTCCAGATTTCTTCTCAGAGGCTGATGCAGTTGTGTCAATCCAATGGATTAATTTTTTTCTTTCCAGTGGAGTCAGTTTGACTTTTCCACTGTTTTCCACGAATCCAAGACTAGTAAAAAGTTGACTACATTAGCAAATCATGTAATTTTAATCAATAGGATCAGGCAGATGAGATCTCTCTAGTAACCTTGTTGATATTATTAGTGAGTTTTGAGTTTTCTATGGGTAAAATCCAAATAACAAAACCATGTAATGAAATTATTCTGATGGTAGGTTCAGGAGGACATTTAAGCAGTCTCTGGAGTCTTTCTCAATCAGTCCATGTATAAGAGGCACCTGTATGTTATAAAGAATTGTTATTGGTTTTACTGCATCTTTCAGAGGTTCCAGTTAGCACTGGATGTTAATACCTTGTGTGGGCTGTAGACAAATAAGACAGTGTCCCTCCAGAAAGCTTTATACAAGAATCAGTAGGATTAATGAGACAGTAGAGAGTAACTGGAACAAAAGGCAAGGGGGAAGGCTGGTATGTAATTACAGTTCCTAAAAATGGACAAAAAGGGACTTGAAAATAGTCTTCTTCACCAAATCATGACCACTTTTCAAAACAATGATGGCCATTTTTAGGAACAACTGCAGTCAAGTATTGTCCAAGAAAAAGTAGTATTGTCCCCACAAAGGAACACCTGATTTGGCCTAGGAAGCTTTTTCTGACAGTGCTCATGCTCCTTCTGTTTACATCCATACCCATATTTATGAAATCTTTCACCTTTTTGCTGCTCTAGAAAAGAAGACTGCACACACACAAATTTTTTTACCTTGTTTGCTGTTGTTTAATAACGACGTCCCTAACTAAGACTCTTGCTTCCTTTTCACCCTCCCCCGTGATAAGCTATCACAACAAAAGCTCAAAGATAAATGAAATGGAGAGGCAACTACTTATTAGAGGGTGCTTTATCTCCTCTCATCTAAATTCCTTAATTTTTGAATCCCCTGGACAAAATCACATCTAGTGCATCTCTGTGACAGTCAGCTGGATGAGTGTGTTAGTGATACTATGCGATGAAGCAGCTGCTCCCCTGATGCTTTATGCTTTGGGCCACAAAGGATGTGCTGTATTAGTGATAATCAGCTCCTGGGTGTTTCAATTAGATTCCTCATTCACCAAATTGAACAAGGTCCCTAAATCTAGAGAGATTAAGCTTCTTTGACTGCTTGGATAATTAGATCAGAATTTTCCTTGCTCTGCTTGAACTGGTGGAATCAGAGCTAAACCACAGTCCTACTTTGCTTGACTTTTTCCCCACACTGTTAATCTTCCCCTTCAAAGATTTCTACCCCTATCAAATGCTCATTTTCGAGAATCCCGATTCAACTCCTTGTAAACCTGTTTCCTTCTGGGCTTATAAGCAGACTGCTCAGCTTTGCACTTTCCCAAATTCTCTCCCGTAAGCTGATGGGCAGGGTTGGCTGCTTCTTTCTCCACCCCCGATAAAATCAGCTAATTACATAAACTCTGGGCTCTGACCACTTACTCCCTACAGCATGGCATAAAGCACACGTTGCCTTTGCTTGTGGCAAAGTTGCCTGCCACTCAGACTCGTTTTAGTTACACCATAACTCAGGTTGCTGCTGCTTGCCACTGGCAGGGGCGAGCAGGAGGGGCAGGCTGACCTTCACCGGCTTCCACAGGAATGCTTCCAGTTTGCCTGCAGTGAGAACGAGGGCTTTAAGCACCGGGCTGCCAGGGAGGTGAGTACATCTGGAGGAACAGGAAGGTTGTGTGAAAGCTTGTTCTCAGAGCCATGGAGAAACACTGCACGTTTGCACTCCCTTGTTATGCCTTGTGTGAAAGTGGAGAGCCAGGCCGCCCTTTCCTTGCATTTTATATCCCTCTACCATGAAACACTTTGAGCCTTGGACGTGGAGCAGCTTCATGCACATGTGTGCAGCCTGTGCTTTCTGACAGAACCCGGGAGTCAAGGACTCTTAAGCCCCACCACTGCCCCTAAAAAAGCACTAAAGCTACCTAGATTAGGGCAGTGTGCCTCAGACTCTTTTATTATCTGTACAAGCAGAACCATCGAAGGAGCAAAGGCTGAGGCTCTTCACCACCCCTGAGTCTGTCAGGAGAGAAAAGCAAAGAGGTGAAGCAAAGAGGAGCCCAATGGTCAGAACGAAACAGTTTCTAAGTAACAGAAAGCATTCAAAATGTTGGAAACCCCTAATGGGAAGCAGGAAAAGTACTGAACTGTCTAACTTGAACTTCAGACAGTTTGTCCACACTCCTTAGTATCCCCCTTTTGTCCCTCAGTTATTCCCTTTCCACAGTATAGCCGTTTTCCTTCACCTAATGGGTGCTACCTGAAAGCCTGTCCCATTTAATCTGGTTATGTGAAAAATAAAAAAGAAAAAAGAAAAAAGAAAAAAGAAAAAAGAAAAAAGAAAAAAGAAAAAAGAAAAAAGAAAAAAGAAAAGAAAAAGGAATAAAGGAATAGAGTGAATAGAGAACATGGGAGAATAAATCTTGTTTGAGTTTGATATGGGTCTGAACAAACAGATAAATCCAGTGCTGAAGGTAATTATTTCTATTTACCTGTATGCAAATGAACGGTTAACAGGGTGAAAACCAGAATACACTGTGGCACAGTTTCCACTTTCACATCCTTACAAGTGCACTGAAGTTTGGTTAATGGCACTACAAGAGCTACAGACTTAAGGAGGCAGCATAAAGTCTGAAGGAGGAAATTGCACAGCAATTCATTTCCAAAGACTCGGAGGCACTGATGTCACCGATCGGGAAGGAAGAAATGTTAATAATTACTAAAGATAGCAGAATCTTAAAAAGTATTGATAAAAAAAATGCCTAAGTAGATAAAGGTATTGTTACAAAATGCCTGACTGATGAGAGATGTTCCGAACCATTGTGCAGATAATAACAAACCCAACATTTGTCCAATACCTCAAAGCAAAGCTGACAGAAGAGCTGAAATCTCCAAACACTTCTGCATTGATTTGAAGGCACCCGCCTCCTGAACTCTAAGATTTGCTTCTCTGCAGTGAGAGAATCTCTCAGGCAGTCTAAACACCTGTCAGCATACTCGCATTGCCACACGAGCAAAGTAACTTCCCACAACTCGGAAAAACTAAGAGAAAACTCTCTGGGAAGTTCTGCTGCTGCAGGGAGCAAGGTGAGACTGTGGGTTAATCGATGCTTACCTGCTTCTGCCGCCCTTGCTCCTTTCTCTGAGCACAACATGTGCCAAAGACCCGAGCCCTTGACCTTGCCCAGCTCTGCAGCAGCAGCTCCAGAGCCACCTGTGCCTTCAGCAGGGCGCTGTGCTCTCTCATTTCCCCCCCGTGCTCCGCCAAGCAACCTACTGCACCTCATCATGTGGTGTGTCGCCTTGGCAGCGATGAATCCAGCTGCTGCGACAGAAAAGACTGACAAAAAGTTTTGGGGAGGCGCTGTAGGGTGGTTTTTTTCTTCTATCCACCCACCCGGAGATAGTTAGGGTTGTGCAGCCAACCCCA
Source organism: Aythya marila (assembly GCF_965140915.1). Lineage (NCBI taxonomy): Eukaryota > Metazoa > Chordata > Aves > Anseriformes > Anatidae > Aythya > Aythya marila. Next base: position 111,524,943 of record NC_139043.1, read on the forward strand.
TCCAGACAGACTCATGCTGCCTCTGAGAGCTAAGCAGTGAAGATGACTAAAAAGAAAGACGTGATTAAACTCTGCATTTTACTTCAGGGGATTTGGGTTTCGTTTTTAAGAGAACAAATGAGTTAATAGGTATGAAATCATCACTGATCCCTTAAAGAGCCGATTGTTATTTTTCTGCTCCTGCCATTGACTGGCTCCAAAATTTAGGTCACTACTGCCATAGGAAATGCAAGCACAGGATCGTGCTCGGCGGGCAGAAATGCAGTGGTACAGCTGCATGATCAGTACAGGTGGTGACACACCCCAGGTTCAGAAAGAAAGCAGGCATGCACTTCCACCTCCTTGGCCTGGAAAAGTTTTACAAAACTGTGTGCTTGAGGAACAGGATTGTATGTATCTGGAAAATGCTAAACTATCATTATTAGCGCTGCCCTACTGCATTAAACATGAGCACTAACCACAGCAGAGTTTCTGGAGTTAAACATCGATGCTCTCCAGCTTCAAATGAATTCCTGCACTGCTGAGGGGGTATAATATTATCACTCAAAGCCTGCCTTGGGAAGTGTACTGGAATACATGAATTATCACCCTGCAACTGCACCTTTGAGAACAAAGTCTTGCTGCGGAGAGCAGGGTAGGCTTCCCCCAGCAGTTTCAGCAGGCAGAAAAGGATTGAAGGGCAGAGGAGCCAGGCCTCTCTCCTGCAGGAAGCTTCTTCAGGAGCAGTGGCTGAGCTGACAGCGACCCGATCCATGTCACAGCAACTGTGCCGGTATTTTCAGAAGTGCTTCTCCTGGGGTTTTCCCAGCAACGAGCCTTCCCCCAAAACCCGCTGGGCATTTTGAGTCGAAATAACTTCATAATGTCTCCAAGATAAAAAGGTTAGTCAAGGTGTGACAGATATCATTGCTCCAAAAACGTCCTAAGTAAAAATGCATTTCTGCAACCAAATCATCAAAACTTCAGATTTTCACTCATTGGAATATGACAAAAGATGCAGAGAAACCAGCTACTGCTGTCATGGGTCCTGACCTACCCTGTTAAGAGTCCAAAATAAAGATAAAAATAAAACCCTACCTAGTAATTAATTCTCTTGCTGCGTTATGATTATAGTCAAACTCTGTCCAGGTTATTTCATGATATTTTTATCCTATTTTCATAAAAGCCAGTGAAGGCTGGCTTCAGAGTTTACAGATCCCCAGTTTTGAAGATGTTCAGAGCCACAGCTGTCCTATGAGACTTCTGAAGATGGAAAACAGCAATGCAGGCTCTGGAGTCTTATTTTGCCTTGAAGTAGGTATTTATTTATTCATTTGTGAAATTCTGTCTGGCATTCTGGATTGAGGGACAAAACACGTGGCGCAAGAGGATTCTCCTCAGAACAATTTCTACAATTACCCAACTCGTATCTCCATAATTGTTAGCACACAATGAATTTTCTTCCCCCGAATTCTCGCTATCAGGAGAACGGGCCATAAAACGCTTCCTAAAGCTGTGTAATGTGATCCAGTCTCGGTTGTTACATAGCTGTTTGCAAACCCCGTGATAAGCGCTTTACGCACAAAAAAAATGGAAAACAAAAACAAAAACCGAAAGCCAAGAGGCAGGGAAACCTTCTGTGCACGTCTCCTAAAGGTACTGTTTTCCCTGTATGCTTTTAATGACTTGGCTCTACTTGTGTGTAGACCAAAATACACCGATATAAATATACACAAAGAAAAGGAAGGGGAAAAAGTCTACCAGGGGCGCCTAATGGACTGCTGGAGGAAGTTCTAAGAGCAATGAATGAGGAGCTGAAGCTGCACATGGGAAGCCCAGCTCAGCTTCCTTCCCCCTTACCCGAGCAGAGGGCTTTCCTACTCGGCAGGACAGCCCCTGCTAGCTGCTTGTCGCAGGGCTGACAGCACAAGGATTACCAGAGCCATCATTTCAATAATTCATGCCTGCTCGGCTGCCCCAAGGCAAAAAGCCGACTCCTGTGGTGCTCACGGTTTAATGCCTGAACAGAGTTTATCCCTTCTGCTGTGCTGCCCCCCAAGCCCAGCTCTCCTTCACCCTTGGGGGTTTGCAGCAAGCTTCGGGGCACCTGCAGGAAAAGCAAGTCAGTTGCACAAATTGTGCTTGTTGGTACTGGGGAACGGCGCTGAACCCTTTTGTGTTTGAACAGAGGTGAGACCTGGGACGTGCTCCTCAGGAAGGTGGGAACCAGCCTGCAGGTGAGGCTTACCTTTGTATGGGAAGGGCCGGTGGGGCTTGCGGGTGGTGTGCTTACTGTCCTGGAACAGTCAGTTAATGGGAAATAGCTCCCACTCCCTGGGAAACGCAGGGTGAGACCGAATCCATGCCAAACGTACTCACAGGAAGGTGACCCTGCCTTTCGTTACATGCCCTCTGGCCAGGGACTGCCTTACGGGGACCTCATCCAGCACGTTTGGGCTTCTGAGATGAACGGCCACTTTGCCATCAAAGCACTGGCTCATCAGAAATGCTGCTGATCCATTTCAAGCTTTCTGGAGGGCTCTCTCCCTTCTACAATGCCCCAGCCATGAAAAACGAATGCAAAGCCTGGCTCCTACAGGAGCCCTGCAAGCTGGAGCAGGAGTAAGGGGGCAGAGACATCCTGATAGATGGCTTTGTAGAGCCTAGCCTTGGACTGGCACGGACCAGAGCTGACCCTGGTGCCCTTTGCAAATAAGTCCAGAGCCCTTTGTAAGTTAATAAAGCCCTGGTTTTGCAAATTAATAAAGCTTGAGGCCAGTGCTGTGGAAATGCAATGCAGAAACATCTCCACGGAGCACACGGCCAGCGACAGCCCTGTGAACCTGCACTGCAACAAGCACTTGCCCCCCTGGACCATGACTACATGGCACAGGGGCACTTCAAGTGCTTCCTAAGCCAGGGCATGAATGTGCAACATGCTTTTAGCAATGTTTCTCAAAGGGACGCATTTAAAAAACATCTACAAATAAAATAGCAATTAGGTTCCCTTCCACTACAGTCCCTTCTATGCTCCAGCAGGGTGTTTTATTCAAAACCCATTGATTTGTTCAGCTTTTAGCACGTTCCCACAAAGGACACAGCTTAAACTGCCTCAAAACCCCTCTGGGCTAAGCCAGCCCAGCCACCTGAAAGCCCCGTGGATGTTTCTGGCCCTGCACAGGCCAGAAGCTTCCTTCAGCAGGGAGGTGATAAATCGCCTTCAAGACACAGATAGATGTAAGCAGTGGACTAGGTGAAGCTAGCAGACAATTTGAATTTGCCTACCTGCTATTTTAGGAATCTGACACGAACGACCTGAATTGCCCACGTAGGGACATCTGCCTCTCTGCGGTGAAGTTGCGGGGAATTTCTGCTCCCAGCGCTGTCCTCTGAACCGCATCCAAGTTGGGTGCACAAAGCAGATGGTATCAGTGCATCTCCTAAGGCTCTGCTTCGAGCAGACAAACCCTACCCTCTTTAGAAACCTTAAAAGCTCAGTTACAGGAGCACGGAGCACAATTCATGCAAGCTGGAGACTGGAGAGACCCTCAGCAGAACCCCTGATTCTACAGTGCTCCAAAGAGCCCAGCGATGAGGGCTCCCCTCAGAAGCTCTAGCATCACTTCACCCATTTATTTCCCCTCAGGAAAATGCCATAAATCAAAGAGGGCAAAATCAGGATAGAAAAAACACTCCAGGGGGGAAATCGAGGCCAGCCAAGGAGGAGGGTGGGGACTGGGATGTGGCACCCTTCCCTCTGCCGCCCTGCTGGTGCTGGTACTGGGGCTGATGGTGAGCGCCAGCCGATGCTCTGGGGACTTGTAGGCAATAAGCCAAACAATACTTCTGACTGCCCATCCTAAGGGATCACGAAGTTCTTCCTCACAACGTCCTGACCTGGCCAGATTATGCTATCAGTCAGTAATTCCCATCGCTCCAATTTCCCCTGCAGCTGCAGCCCGACACAGCAGCCTTCCTCGCCTCCGACCCTTGATGCAGGTCCCTCTGATAGGAACGGGTATTAAGATTCCTGTAAATACACAGCTTTATGCAATCTTCTGCACAGCTTAATCCCTGCGATTATTAGGGATAGATTTACGTATCATCGTTATCAAATCTTGCGGGGGGTTGTTATTTATTTTTTTAAGGCTACAACTGCCACAAAATATATAAAATTATGTCTTGTAGAAGATCTAAGGATTTTCTGTCCTTAGCTTAGCATGAACTATACATGGTGATGTTTTTCTCTGTAGATATGGATAGGAATCCTGTTAGCATTTATATATGCCTCCCTAGATACTTATTCCACGCTTTAATTAACCCTAGGATTTGAGCCTTTCATGAGAAAATTAACAAGTAGGGGCACTGTAGTGTGACTTAACCAGTCAGCCAGGGGGGGACAAGGATATTTTAGTCTCAAAATACGAAAGGTACACCAACAACCTTTTAACGACAGCAGTTTGCTGGTGGTAATGCCACTGGAACAGAGCTAAAGTCACTGAAAATAGTACCATGATGTTACTAGCTGAAAAGCTAAAACTGATATGCGTAAGTCTGTCACTTGTCATTGAAGTTTGATTAAGGACATCAGGAGAAGCGTGCCCTACACATCAGACAGAGGAAAGCGGCAGTGGCAGCATCCTCCTCGCAGCACCCACTTGTGCAGGGCTCCTTGAGGCAGAGCCTGGCCCTGCAAAGGTGGGTGCTTGGCTCCCTGGAGCACGGCTGAACAGCTAACGCATGCTTCACGTCTGGGGATTTTCCTGAATGTCATAAAACTAAATAAATAAATCAGTAAACGTTTTCTCCACAGGCTACTGGGGCCACACCGCCTATCTTCGGCTGAACCTGGCTGCAGGTTAGGGCTGCAGGTTTCCAGAAGAAACGCAAAGAATCAGACGCGGCCGATAAGTGAAGTAAACAGGGTCCGAACGCCATGGCAACGAGAGCAAATTCCTACCTACCTGCTCTTATATATGTCCTCTCAAGCTTGCTGCAGCATTACCCTGCTGCTCGACAGCGTGTGCTTTCTGCTGTGGGGTGCAACAGCATGCCTCTGCGAGCGCTATCAAAGTTATTTTGCCCTCGAGCAACAGTAATCTGCACGGGGCTCTGTTTGACTGCGCTCCTTACTATAAAGAACTGCAGTACTTCTATGAACAGCCCTTAAAAGATATAATCAACCTTTCTTTTTTTAAAAAAGAACGCTTCTGTGACTTTCAAATGTGCTATAATTATGTGATACTTAAAATGATTTCAAATAAAACAATTCTATAAATAAATAATTCCTGATTTTCTGTTGTTGTTTTCTATATGGTTTGAGCAGCACTTTGCACTTCTGTTTGTGTCGCTTTTCAGTGCAATAGCAGAAGAAAGGGAAACTTGGAATAGAATAAAAGTAATATTGAAATAAAAATATGGACAAGAGATTAAGGGAACAGCAGTAACTGAAACTATTTTTAACTTTTACTTTAATATTTGATTACACCTCACGGCCCATCTACATTTTTGAAGGGAGAAAATGAGGGAGCTTTTGCTGCAATTTCATATATTGCTTTATTACCTTACCTCAAACACTTTCACTTACAGTGCTTTGCCAATAGGCTTCCGTGTTTTTTAGCACCTTGCCTTAATATGTTTGGAAGACCAGTTGGAGGCAATAAGGTATTTGAGATACTTCAGTCTCTTCATTACTTGCATGGAGCCAGCCATTTCCCTGTGTGTTTAGCATAGTATCACAAAATGGTTTGGGTTGGAAGGGACCTTAAGTATCACCCAGTTTCAACGCCCTGCCATGCGCAGGGACACCTCCCACCAGACCAGGCTGCCCAAAGCCCCATCCAGCCTGGCCTTGAACACCTCCAGGGATGGGGCATCCACAGCTTCTCTGGGCAGCCTGTGCCAGTGCCTCACCACCCTCACACAGAAGAAATTCCTCCAGGGAGAAGAGCTAAGCTCACAGGATCTCATCCCTCCCAGCATTATTGAATGGATACAAACCCACACTCAGGCATGGACCTTAGAGAAACCCTGGAGCACAGATTGTCACCTGCCCCACCACTGTGTTGTTAGTGCTGGCCAAGGCAGTCTGGTCTCTGCATGCATCGTGGACAAGCCGGGTGCATCTACATCCTTCTGTACCAGCCCTAAGCTTCTGTCATTTAGCCCTCATATTGTGCACAGGTATCATCTGGTTGACTTCAAGTGGGCACACTGCATACACTCTGTCTTCAAAGCGTCCTGCATCACCTCTAGGAAAGAAGGTATCCCTGAACAGACACATTGCCTGATGTCACAGTGCCCCCATGCAGGGGAATCCGGAGCTGGTGATGTGAAGGCTTACAGGAACCAGCTCCTGTGCCCCTGCTCCTCACAGCACAAGGAACACCACTTTTGAATCCAGTGAGCCCAATTAAGCATATTCACAAGCCTTGGGAGGACTGGAAACCAATAAATCTTGCACTGACAGAGATGCAACTATCAAAAAAAAAAAAAGCCACCCACAAACAAACAAACAAAAAAACCTCTTGATTTTCATTTATAGGCCTATTTGCATTTTTTTAAATTAATGCACTGGGATGTAGTGGTTTCCCTCTCTCTCTGTCTCTTTGAAAACATGTTAATGTGTCTTTTTTAAAATTTAACAAAAGTAAAAACAGATGGATTCAGCAAATCTAATGGTACTCAGAAAGAAGTGATGTTAAATAGGGCAGCATCAGCACCAATTATAATAATGTGTTAGTATTACTGTGTTTGCTATTAGGATGAACAATAAGTATGAGGAATAATATTGCGATAAGTGTAAAAGCCTTTCTAGAGAAACCTTTAAAGAAAATGTGATTAAAATGAAGTGGGCAAATGGACATCAAAACCCCTCCAACTGGCTGTGCAATTAATTACATTGCATACCAATGTCCAAAGAGCTTCAGGTTTGCACACTGGGGCCTCATCCATAATATCCATGACTTCTCTCACTTAGACGGCTTTATGTATGGAGTTGCATGAGACATAGCAGTGCTTTCTGGCTAGGATTTGCTTGTGTGGTCCAACGGGGGCTCCCAGCCTCCTCAGGGAAAGTCTGTAGCAAGCTTCAGACATGAAACCTGAAAGGGACTTCAGAATTACTGCAACAACCCAATTTCCACATCTAAAATGGACAAATGGCTTCACAGGTGTCTGTTCAGCTCACCTGGAGGACCCTTTCCTGTGCCTACCCTCTCCCCGCATGGTTGCTAGAGGCAGCAGCAGCACAGAATCATACGATCATTCAGGTTGGAAAGGATCCCTAAAATCACCTGGGCCAACCTCTAACTTAGCACTGCCAAGTCTGCCTTTAAGCCATGTCACTAAGCACCACATTTACGTGTTTCTTGAAGACCTCTAGGTGACTAGGTGGTGGCTCGACCACCTTCCTGGCCAAACTGTTTCAATGCCTGACTGCTCTTTCTGAGAAGAAATATCTCCTCATTTCCAACCTAAACCTCCCCTGACACAACTTGAGGTCATTCCCTCTGGTCCTATCACCAGTTATCTGTGAGAAGAAGTCGACCCCCATCTCCCCGGACCTTCCTTGCAGGTAGTTGCAGAGAGCAGTAAGGTCTCCCCTGAGCCTCCTCTTCTCCAGACTAAACAACCTCAGCTCCCTCAGCCGCTCCTCACAGGACTTGTGCTCCAGGCCCTTCACCAGCTTCGTAGCCCTTCTCTGGACACACTCCAGGGCCTCAATGTCCTTGTACTGAGGGGCCCAAAGCTGAACACAGCACTCGAGGTGCGGCCTCACCAGAGCAGAGTACAGAGGGATGATCACCTCTCTGTCCCTGCTGGCTGCACCATTCCTGATACAAGCCAGGATGCCGTTGGCCTTCTTGGCCACCTGGGCCCACTGCTGGCTCATGTTCAGCCAAATATTGACGGAGACCCTCAGGTCCCTTTCCACTGGGCAGCTTTCCAGCCACTCTTCCCCCAGCCTGTAGGGTTGCATGGGGTTGTACCCCAAGTGCAGGCCCCGACACTTGGCAGCCTCCCCCACTCCCAGCGCACAGAAGGACTGTCAGCCCCAGCTAACAGGAGCTGGAAAATGGGGGCGAGAGGTTGAGAGAGTAGGATATGAAGCGTGAAGAAGTATCACCCCTGAACTGGGTTACTGGGTAATTCACCTGGGTGTGCAGGTGGAGCCAAAGCTGAGGGGAGTACAGCAAGGCTGAAGCCAGCCATCTGGTCTGTCATCTCCTGACATTTATCCATCCCATTGTTTCCCCTAAAAACATCCCACAATGAGTTTTGGCATAAGGGGCTCTGCCAGGAAGCGCTGTAAGAGTTAACACATTCCGTTCCCAGCTCTGGCAGGCTGGATTCATTTCCTACTTGTATTGCAAATGAAAACAAATTCAATCATCTCCCAGTGCTTTCCCACAAAAAAACAAGTCCCCACTCCATTTGAGAAGATAAGCAGCCTTTTGCTCTGGAGAGGCCCACGCAGAAAGCAAAAAAGTGATGGTGATTACAGGAGAGGCAGAACGGTCCCTGCCTTCCTGAGGAAAGCTGCACAAATCTTACAAGAACCACAGCACGGCTGCACGGCGCTTCAAATACAAGACGTGACTCTCAGGTGACAACCCTTTGGATTAGGGTCCTGATCACTCAGAAATGCAGCATCACCCCAGACCACATTCATACAAGTGGAACAGTAGTTTTAACTAATTTTCACTGAACAAAGACATTTCTTCACTACATTTTAAACGACGTGCTCAAATGATTTTTAGCAATTGCACTGCAGTTAATTTAAATTCTACTTTTAATGTCAGCTGGAAAATTGAAAGGTATTCTCTTAAAAACAGTTTATAATCTTTGATTTGGCAATGTTTTATAATCTTTTCTTTTTTAATCTAAAATTAACTGCAGCTGCTTTTCTTTCAAGAGCACCATTTGGTATTTACACCAAACAATCACTATAGCAAGGAGGTACCTTTAACTATGAACCCAAGAGAATTGTTATCAAAATAGTTCTAATAACAATGTTAGACAATTTATAAAATCCCACATATGGCAATACTTAGGTCCCCATTTTCCCCTGAAAACAAAAAGAGTTGAAAACTAATTTCTGGCTTAAGTAACAGATGAGGTTTAAAACCATATCAATCAATCCCTCTCTCCCCTTCCTCCAAAACTCCCTGGCCAAGCTAAAACACAGTGTTTGGTGCTCTCCCAGCTGAGAGCTGAGAACCACATGAAGGACTAATATCTGTAGCAAAAACGAAATGTCTCACCTACAGTTGTCTGTGGACATACCACTGAACTCATGGATGCTACTATCTTCTTGCACTGACTGTCAATCTCCTGGTATATGAGCTATGTCTAATCATGTCACAGTTCATGTACATCCTCCAATTTCCCTAATTCCACCAAAAGATGCATTCCAGTAAGAAGCTGTTGAAAAGACAAGAACTCTGCAATACTACATGCAGTACAAAAACCCATGCAACTTCTCTCCTGTCTCTTCCCTTAGAATAATCTTTTATTTCCACATGTACGTTGCCAGTGGGAAGAGAGGCTGGCACCCTGATACTCATTGCCTCACACTCAAGAGACAGAGACCGAAATCCTGACTTTGAGTGGGAGCTGGAGGACATGCTGACCTATGCCCTGACCTACTCCCTCCCAGATCCAGCCTTTTCTGAAGACAGAAGAGCATCCTGTCCCCAGGCTAGTGCTCTGAAACCCAGCAGTTTGACTCCTGCATACCTGACACATGAATTTAAAAGGTGTTGTGGAATCTCTGCCCACTGGGCATTGCTACATGCTGGAATTCCTCCCCCTGTTCATGCAAGAACCCCTAATCTCTACTTTCTTCTAGATGCAAACCAGCAAAACATCAAGCATGACAGGAGGATTTCTCTCTACTACTATTCACTGTAATGAAAGTCTTAAAGTACCCCTATAATACCCTCAAATCCCATACTTATCCGAGCTTCTTGGGATCTGTTTCTCCTTAGCCAGCTTTGAACATCTTAAAAGCAGCATCTGTCCTCATCCCACTGTCAAGCTGCACCTCATTCATTGTCCTAAAGCACCTCTTCAGCGATTCTGGACAAAGGAAATCCTACTCCAACATCACTGAATGTACAGGGGAGAGGATGGTTATGATGCACAAGAATCCCTGTGGTATTTCAAATTGCAAGCAGGAAGGATGGAGCCTTTCTGGTCACCAACAACTCCCTGGTCTCAGGAATGATTCTCCAGGATGGGTGCAGCAGGACAAAACCCCGGTGACCTGATGAGATAAATGCATCATGGCCAGGGGAGGAGATTCTGCCCTCTTGGGATTCAAATGCATTAGAAATGACTGACGAATTACAGCGTTGACCTCCAAACAGAAGCACTTGTGTAAATATGGATAAAATGGATATTGTACTTATCTATCTTTACAGATATCATTAATACATCTACAGATAAATGTTGGGCGAAGATAGATGGGAAATGGTATTCAAAGTAATCAAGTTAAAGACAGCTGCAGCTGATTAAAAGAGTTTTAATTTAACTAGCACTGAGAGAGTCAGCCAGCACTCAGGAGTAAGAATGCAAATGAAGTGTTTGCTCGTCTGTCTGACAGGCAGCCGGGACTCCTGGCCACCCTGCACAGCCGAGGCATCAGGCGTTGCAGAAACCGCAGCACTCCCAAAATACAGGCAGGTCATGACGCTAGCATCGGTACGACAGATCATTCGACTGTGGTAAAAAAATGCATAATGAAACAGAGCAGGATTACAGTTTTTTGAAATGAAAGCTTTCTGGGGTGGGGGAAGCAATGCCCAAAATGCAGACCACATAGGGCAATACATTTACCTCTTACACTGTGTTGGAAGAGGGGCAAATATGAAGGGTATCAAGTTGCTCTTATCCACAGCGTAAGGAATGTCATCCTACATCCATTGTGATTGTCCTCAGGTGGCATCAGCCCAACCAGTTTACTTTGCCTATGATAAAATCTTATAATGACAAAGTATGACCAAATTTTCAGAGATATCACAATCTAAATCTAGTTTTTGAAGAACCTGTGTCAGAAGAGTTCATGTTTACTTTGAAAATACTGTATTGACCTAATTTATTTAGTTTTAAAAACAGAGTTAGTAAAGCTGTGTGGTGCAGTTAACACGCTGGAGGGCAGGGATGCCATCCAGAAGGACTTGGACAGGCTGGAGAGGTGGGCCTGTGCAAACCTCATGAGGTTCAACAAGGCCAACTGCAAGATCCTGCAGCAGGGCTGGGGCAATCCCAAGCAAAAATACAGGCTGGGTGGAGAATATATTGAGACCAGCGCTGAGGAGAAGGACCTGGGGTTGTTGGTTATGAGAAGCTCAACATAAGCCGGCAATGTGTGCTTGCAGCCCATAAACCCAACCGTATCCTGGGCTGCATCAAAAGCAACAAGGCCAGCAGGGTGAGGGAGGGGATTGTGCCCCTCTGCTCTGCTCTTCTGAGCCCCCACCTGGAGCCCTGTGTTCAGCTCTGGGGCCCCCAGCATAAGGAAGGCCTGGAGCTGTTGGAGCAAGTCCAGAGAAGGGCCACAAAGATGGTCAAGGGGCTGGAGCACCTCTCCTATGAAGACAGGCTGAGAGAGCTGAAGGTGTTCAGCCTGGAGAAGAGAAGGCCTTGAAGAGACCTCACTGCGGCCTTCCAGTACCTAAAGGGGGCCTACAGAAAAGCTGGGGAGGGACTCTGTGTCAGGGGGTGGAGTGATAGGACAAGAGGGAATGGCTTTAAACTGAATGAGAATAGGTTTAGATTAGATATTTGAGAGAAATTCTTCACTCTTAGGGTGGTGAGGCACTGGAAAAGGTTGCCCAAAGAAGCTGTGGATGCCCCATCCCTGGAGGTGCTCAAAGCTAGGCTGGATGGGGCTTTGAGCAACCTGATCGAGTGGCTGGCATCCCTGCCCATGGCAGCGGGGCTGGAACTGGGGGATCTTTGAGGTCCTTTCCAACCCAGCCCATACTATCATGCCATGTTTGAGAAAAGCTGTGGATTTCTCTTTTTTACATTCTCTTTTGAACAGTCTGATCCCGAACTTGCCCCCTACCGAAACCACTGTCCATCTTTAGTTCAGCAGCAATGAGGTTGGTCTCAGTATGGAAATTATTTTAATAGTAAAACATACTTTGCATAAATACTTCAGAATGAAATGTGACTTTTACATTAAAACCAATTATTATTTGTATTTTAATATCGCTGACAGCATTTATTTTAAAAACTGCTCCAGAGAGGGATGAGAGGCAAGCTGTAAAGTCTGAAGGAATAAGGAAAGAGCAACATAATTCATCATAGGGTACATTACTTTTGGTTTACAGAAGGAAATTGGTTTCAGAAAAAACACCTGTCACTACACAGACACATAGTAAGGGCAAGTTTCAGAGAATATGCTAGGCATTTGGGGACCTTATGTAGCCTAGAGATTAAATGTTCACGAAGAGTGGATCAGAAAGCCCATGTAGGTCTGATTTTCCATATGGGGGACTCTATTTGGAGTTCTTCTGTTCAGACCATGTTTCTTGCTTAACATAGTTGGGAGGAAGGAGAATGAATCAAATGAGAGAAGAGGAATCAGAATTATTCTCCACTCTGCAGTCAGCCCACTCCTGGCACTATTTGGAGTACTGCTGCCTCTGTGTCCCTTGAGAGCATCTGAAAATCTTTGTTTACCCCATGATTTATTCTCCTGGGAGGTTGGAGTTGGACCTGTATTCTCCCCAGCAGTGATTAAATTCACTTACTTTTGCTACAGCTAAATCCAGTACAGATATCTTAAGTAAATGTTGTCTTTTTTTTTTTTTTTTTTTTTTTTTTTTAAATGACATTGAGCTGAAAACAAATAGAAAGCAATCAAATGAAAGGTAATTGAAATCAGCTTATCTGCCTAGACACTCAGCAAGCATGGCTAACAGGGTTCAAAACTTGCACACGAAAGATGAGAACATTTCTCACAGTGTGAAAAGCCGAGCTGGCTGGGACCTTTTCCAACACGAATTTGTAATAAGAAAATGCTGATTTATCGAACACAACACCCATCACCTGCATACCCTATTTTTATAGCAGGTTTGTTGGAAAGGTTTCTCAGGTCTACAGTAGAATTTCTATTCGAAGACTAGGAGAGGTCCATGCACCCCCAGTAGTCAGGACATCCAGTGATGACTGAGAAGACAGATGTTGGGTCCCTTGTTCTGTCGCCGTAGCTTAGGAGTCTTGGAACTGGAACACCACCCGGAGAAGCAATTGTCCTAACTTCTGGGCTCTTATGATGTATGTTTGTAGGAATCCACCTCTGTATGGTATTTTGAGTTAAGCATTATTTACTCTTAGCTTTCAACCAGTGATAGATGGAAAAAAATCACAGTATTAATACCGACATATTTGCATACCAAGAGGACAAGGCTAACATCTCTAATAACAGGGTTGTTCTGTAATTCCTTAACTCCTTCCTCCTCGTATAGTCATCCTCTCTAAACCTGAACAGCCTTATAACTGCTGGTTCACTCCACCTTTAACAATCTTCTGCAATCATGCTTAAAAAACCACTATCCAAGCCAACTGAAACAAAGAGAATATTCATAAAGAAGGCATTATCATACACATTTGTAATTTGGGAGACTCTGGCTAAATTCCCTCTTCGTTCTGATCTCAGCCCCCTGCCTAAGAAATGGGATTAACAGCACATGCTATCTTACTGATTTTTTTCTGGAGACACAAACATTTATGATCCTGATGCAATAAGACAATCACACAGGCAAGGAGCTTGGAAATATCCAAGACAGACATTTATCAGACCACTCCTGCCACCACTCTTTGAACTAAAATCAAACAGCACTAGCCTGATATTTAAGGGAAGTCCCCCTGATATTTAAGGGAAGGACTACCCATTCCCCAGAGCCCCACGCCTCCTGGGAGCAGAGCAAGCCAAGCCAAAGCAAATGGCAGTGGCCAGGAGACTCCCTGGGAGGGTGTGGGAAGTCAGAAGAGACCAGGTAGGAGGAAAAGAAAGAAGAGGGCAGAGTAGCAGGTAAAGAAATGATGACAGATAGGGTCAGAGCAGAAGAGATGGGCAACACTGGAGCAAATGATGGTGAAAATAGATTAAAGGAATGAGCTGCTACAAAATAAACTTTTTTGCTCAAGGCACATGTGCCTCACCTGTGAATCATAGCAGTGTTGACTGACATTAACTGATGTTCATATGAACCTACCAGGCATTTCTGGAGCTGCTTAGGAAACCCAGCTGGAGTCAGCTCAGGCTTTAATGCATGTTTTCTCCAAAGTTTCAGTTCATGTAGTCCTTGTGTCACATAACAACATCTGCAGCGTCTGCTCCCAGCAGCCTGAGACTTTACATTTCTCACACCGTGCAAACCCACAAAATGACAATTAACTTATCTCTTGTAACACACGAAATATGTCTCCCCACAGGGTCGCTCCATGCTGTCAAATACCATTCCTTCTCAACCAGAGCCATCACTGCCCCCACCAGCATTACCATTAAATATCAGCTGTGAGGAGCATGAGAAGCCCACTTATCAGTTGACTTTCCCCCATCACTCGCACGATACACCAGAAAGACGTGAACACCCAGCCCTTGATCCTTCATCAGCTGCATGCCTGTTAGCTTCTCCAAAACGCCACATAAACGGGGGGGCAAGAAAAGAGCAACCAGTATTACAACATGCCTTGGAGTTCACTGCTCATTGTGCAAGCCCAAATAACCGGACATAAAGGCCAAGCTGGAGACAAGGGCACTTTCTTCCTCTCCCTAACTCACTCGTACGGTATGAAAGCTTTCAAACCTTGCTTTCCCAGACATGAAAAGGAAAAAGCAGCTGCTAACACAGGCTGTTATTCTGGAGGCTGTTAATAGAAATCAGGAAGAAATGTATAGGTCTCGCTGCTTCTCATGCACAATTGTTGGGATGCAGTCGAATAACTGAGCAATAAATCAAGTGAGCCAAAAGTCTAAACATCCTGCCGGCTCCCTAAGGCAACCGCGCCGGCTTTCATCCTTGTGGTTAATAGAGCTTAACCCTCGCCCAAATGACATGAAGGCATAATCTCCTGGTGGAAGGCAAGGGTTTTCCAGGCAACTCACCCAGGTGCGTGCTATGACCACTAGTTACATATACAATGGGGCAGGGGGTGAGGGGACTCTTTCTTGTTTATTTTGTCAGCTTGAAAAAAATATTTACTAGAACAATAAACACGGCCCTGAAATTGTTGTTTTGGACCTTTAAACTATGGGGTTTTGTAGTAATTTCCAGTGTCTCATTGTGACTTCCAATCCACCCACCTCAACAGCAATATGGTAAGACGTGAACCAACAGCCCGAGCCGTCTCACCCATCACAGCCCTTCGGATTGCACTTCTAAACCAAGCAGCTGCAAAGCCTGTGGGAAAATCTTTGTTTACCAACATTTGTATTTGTTTCTTCTCAGATGCTCTGTGTTGCTTTGGCTTCCGACTACCTCAGTACCTCAAACTACCAGCAAGCAGCACTTGCTGATGTTTTTCAAGACCAGGCTTCCCCTTGCCCCAGCCCCCCGGGCTCTGCAGAAATACCCTTCAGAGATGTGTTACCATGTTCTTGCTGCTTCCACCAAGCCTGCAGAGTTATACTGATCGTTATTCACTTTACAATCTAACTAAAACTGATTCTTCTCCCCAAACACCCTGCATTTGGCTGCAGTGCTTACTGAGTCCATGCACACCGAGAGACGAGCAGACCCCGTTCTTTACCCACGCCAGTCTAAACGCAGTCATTTTACTGACTTGGCTGCTGGGTGTTTCTGTACAGCAGGACCAAGCTAACTGGCTGCTGATTTCCAAGGCAGGTTTTCTAAAGAAAACATAAGTCAGACTAAACCCACCTGTGCTTATTAGTGACAACTTTCTTAGGATAAACCTCTTATAAATGAAGGATGCAGAGAGAAAAACAGACCACTTATACACTGCAGATTTGTGCATCACAAGGACAGCAGTGCTGAGACACACTGACTTCTGTGTAATGCTGAAGATTAGACTCATAGAATAACGTAGAATCACAGAAGGATTAGGCACGTAAGCATTAGCATGCTTTTATTACGGCCAAAAGTCTTAAAATTATATGGGAGGTCACATGTTTCATTGCTGGTTTTACGACCCAGGAAAAAATGAATGGAAAGCCTTCCTTTTTTTTTTTTTTTTAATCCATTTGATAATTCTGGCTTGCAGACCTTCCTCCTGTGATGCTGAAGGACTTCTGAAGGGATCCCACAGCAGCTGTCCGTGCTGAGCTGCTGTGGAAGCTGGTGGGAAGGCCCCACTCGTCGCACTGTCACCCGGGCTCCTGGTTCTTCTCTCCCCTGCCCTCACCTCTCCCAGGCAGGTGCAGGAAATCCTTCTTCAAAACACGTGGCTTCGAGCAACTCCAGGTCTCAACAACCAGGTGGACTGCGGAAACTTCCAACCCACACAAGGGTTTTTATTGTAAATGAAATACTTCCTCTCCCACAAAATCAAGACAAGGCCCCCTCCCACCCAGCTTGTTTGTTCTAGGCAATAGTTTAGGCATTGGAAACTTCACAGAATCACAGAATCACAGAATTTTCTAGGTTGGAAGAGACCTCAAGGTCATCGAGTCCAACCTCCAACCTAACGCTAACAGCCCTCCACTAAACCATATCCCTAAGCTCTACATCTAAGCGTCTTTTGAAGACTTCCAGGGATGGTGACTCCACCACTTCCCTGGGCAGCCTGTTCCAATGCCTCACAACCCTTTCAGTGAAGAAGTTCTTCCTAACATCTAACCTAAAACTCCCCTGGCGCAACTTAAACCCATTCCCCCTCGTCCTGTCACCAGGCACGTGGGAGAACAGGCCAACCCCCACCTCGCTACAGCCTCCCTTGAGGTACCTAAAAAGAGCGATAAGGTCGCCCCTGAGCCTCCTCTTCTCCAGGCTGAACAAGCCCAGCTCCCTCAGCCGCTCCTCGTAGGACTTGTTCTCCAGGCCCCTCACCAGCTTCGTTGCCCTTCTCTGTACAAACTTGTTCAGTTTCTTTTTATTTTGCAGGGGGAGAACATGGAGAGAAAAGGGGCACTCACAGCCCGGACCAACAGGCCTGGCTTAGGGGATGAAGCCTGGGGGGATGTTTGCAGTCTGACCACACACCGACGCTGTTACATGTGGAGACCTCACCACTGCCTCAGGGAAGTCCTCAAGCCATGGATGGCTGTGCTGGGAATACATCTTGACCTAGCGTCAGCATATTTCACCTACCTACCTTTTGTACTTGTTGGATCCACGTGCAGCACCCCAGAGCGTTTTGCAAGCCCTTATGCTCACGAAGGGTGCACCCCCTCTGGCAGTAGGTCTGGCGCAGGAGCTTCCTGGCAGCCAGACACGTCAATGAGCCAGCCCGGGCAGCTGCGAGGACAGCAACCCCTGGCACGAGCTAGGGAACGGGGCCGGTGCCGAGAAGGGATGTGCTGCGGCACAGGGCAGCTTTTCTCCCCGCTTTTCACACTGACATCTGTCTCGGGATGCTCCCTCGGCTGCTGGTGACCGTCACACGCCCCGAGCAGACGCTGCAGGCTGTTCAGCCTGACAGATTTCCCCGTGGACTAGAAAAACAAATCCCTTCTTTCCCCTTGCCAAGTGACTTCTTATTTTCTTTGTTTTAAAACAAGAAGGAATTCCTGTTCTTCCACTGAATAAGATACCTGGTATTCGGCAGCGACGTGCTTGTTGTGGGGGAAGCAGCAAGGAAGGGCTCGGTGTGGGCTTACTGTGCTCAGCACAAATCAAATTAGGAAGGATGCCTCTGCAGAAGCTGTGCACAGTGCAGCCAACGCTTTTACATATTACCGTGTGTTTTCCAGGGAGGTTGTGTCTATTGTGGCTGCTAGGAGGTCCATCAGCTAAGGTATGAAATCAGGATTATTTTTAGAAAAACACCGGCTGCTGGAGGAGGCAGCATGCGATCAGAAATGCAAAAGCCATTCTTGGCTACAGATCTGGTCTCCTCGGGGCTTAAAGGATATGGCTGTAACAAGGCCTTTTTGTGCACAAAAACAGGAAGAAATCTGGCTCAGCCTACAGACTTATTTTCCATGGCACTCTCCTCTTCTCCTTCTATGGTCCAGTGTGATACTCCGTTCAGTGAGCAGCTAATGCGCTGCTCCCTTTGTTTCAGAAGCCAAGACTCAAGCCATGTTCATTTTTAAAACCAATTTGCAATTTTTAGGCACCACTTGGTGGACATCCTAGCAGTTCTGCCTTGCGGTCTCAAAGCAGCTTTTTCACAAGGAAAAATTTCTCATAATCCTTTGATAGAGAAATCCTCCTCACCTAATTACTAAGAGTTGCATCCTGAGAGGGTCTCTGCTGTGTGATCCCGCCCACACAAACAGGAAAAAAAATAGAGTGAGCTAGTGAGCCTGGCAATTACACACTGCCAGTAAAAGCCTACGGTCCCTCAACCACTTCTGAATGCCCCGGGGAAGTCGTTCCCAAAAGCCCTTCTTGCTGCCCACCCAGGAGACAGCGGGCTAACATTTAACTTGAAAACAATGCACCAAGACCTGGTCCCTGCTCCTAGAAAAAGGCTGAATGGATTATAAACTGTGTGGCTTGTGAACTAATTTCAGACACCAAAAGACTGAATTTTCTGTCACAAAAACTTCCTATTTCCGTCATACAGAGAAGTGAGCTTTCAGGGGTACCTCAGAAGGCTAATTTGCACCAGATTTCTTTTATAAGGCTGGTTCGGGCAAACATTTTAGACAGCCCACCCAACTGGTTCCTAAGCCTTCCCAAATCTGAACCTGTATAGTGGCCACGTGTAAAAAGATTTGGTCACTGCCTGCCCACCGGAGCTTGGAGTCCATTCCAATTTCCATCCCTTGCTCTGCTACTGGTTAAGCCATCAAAGACTCCTCTTTTTCTGGCACAAATGCTCCTTTCAAAGCTAAACTTGGACATCCTATCTAGACTACACAGGCCCGGCAGCTTCAAGGGGGACTGCTATCCCTCTTAGCAGTCTGGGATGCCACACCATTCAGATGTCCTGAACAGCCACAGACTCAGCCTTCCTCACCACAAAGCGACTTCAGGTTTGGAAATATGTCCCATGGCAGCTTTTTTATCTTCACTTTGAAAATCCTGTTTTCAGGCTCTTTCTCTTTGCTGGTCTGGCTCAACAATTCAATTGCAACACGTGGAGAAAGGCAAACCCTAAGGAAAATGCAGCCCAAGCACTAAATTTGTAAGTTACAAGCCAGTACCAAATTGCAAAAGGAAGCAAACTGGAAAACAGTGCAGAATCAAATATAATGTGCTTGCTGTTTCTCTCAAATACTTTTTTTTCTGCATTAGCTGAAGTTTTAGTGGCCATATATATAAAGGCAGAGTAATTCACTACTATGTGTTAGACAAATCCTGTTTAAGCTTAAAGCTCCTCCAAGTGTCAGGACGTGCTGAAGTCAGACAGCCTTTAGGAGGCTTTTTCAGTAGGTAAGTTAGAAAGTGGGTAAACAATACCATTTTTTACGCGAGTCTTTACAGTTCACACTGAGATGTCCCCACGGATGTCTCTAATGCCAAAGGTATGAAATATTACCTGCAGCCAACTTGACAAGCGTTTTTCTTCCAGAACTTTGCCTTCAAGCCCACAATTCTCAGCAACAGCCAGGAGCATGACTCTTTAAAAATGGGAAGTGGATGGCACCTGCCGCTTTTAATTCTCTTTTAATCTTTCCTGAGCTGCTACGGTTACTTAATTCCCCTCCTCAGCATTATCAATTGATTATAATAATAATAATAATTATTATTATTATGTAATTATTTCTTCTTGTCTGAATGGTGGAAGGTGACAGCCACGTCACAGTGCTACAGCAGCCCTGGTGATGCGGTGGCCATGTCGCAGGGAGCAGAACATTGGTGGTGGCCCATGTCACAACGGGGTGGGTGGCATGTTGGCCCGGGAGGGGTGTCTCCTGGCCATCAGGGACACATGAAACAGATGGACCCAAAGACCAGGACCTCCATCGCTCAACCAGAGTGGTGCAGCTTTCTGCAAAGACATTGCTGGGCTGCACATGTGCCATTTGTGCTATTCTGTGAGCTGCTTATGCAGCTTTTTGCAGTTAGCTTTATTTTTTACTAATGTAAACAGTATTATGAACAAATGGTATTATGATAACTTTTACTTCTACCTGCAGAAGTGGAACTTGAGGTATATTCACCTGATTTCAACAAATCTTGAAGACTGCACTTTAAGAAGGATTCAGGGGAAATATTTTGGTATAAATTATGTGTTCTCCTTCCTGACAACACCTGAAAATAGATCTCTGAGGGGGAGTGAAAACTGGGGTGTCTCATAAAGATGTAGCCTCCAGACTTTTGTTAGTTCCGTCTTTCATTCTGGTTTTAACCTACACAGTCCTAGGTTTACCCTAACTACATTTCCCAATCCCTTATCTAAAATTAAAACTGCTGTTACCTAACCATATGTACGGCTTCTGTGTGCAGCTTGGCAGTTTTTAAAGAAATCCTGTCACACATCCACTATAGTCTCTGATTCCACAAAAACCTTCTGGGAAATGTCATTTGGGACACCAATAATTGCTATAATAATTTATTTTAGTAAGGGTAGCAAGAAGAAAAAAAGTCAGTAACAGCATTTCCCTACTCTGGTTCCCACGATCAAAGCAGAAGCAAGTGTGGGGCGAGTCCTGTGTCTGTTTTGTTCGCTTCCTTTGCGAGCTGGGTCCTGGAGAACACGAACACAGTGGGCAAGCAGAGGGCACGTGAAGCTTGGCAGGCAGTGGGCCCATGGGCAGCAGGAGTACCAAGTGCTCAGATAATGACCCAAAACTTGGTAGTGCCTCAATGTGTCAAGTCACCCAGCACAGAGCAGCCCAAACCTAGGGCTGAGAATAGGATTGCTGTGTTCAGGTACTGACAACGCCCTTACCTCATCTGTTAAGCCGCATCTCTACCATTTCCCCACGACACATGCCTAGATGGAAAATTCCAATAAGTTAGTTTAGATGGTGATTTTGTTTCTGCCTGCTTGAAGAAGACATACAAGAGCATGCAGCAAGCATTAAATCAAGAGGTTTCCTTGCTTTTAGACCTTGTGTGTTCTCTGCACCGTCTGTAGAGCTGTGTTCACTCGTCCTTGCTTTGCTCGTGACTTTTAAAAACAATTTGGTTTACAACAGAACGACGCAAAGAGCTGATAAGTTGCCACTTTACCATTAACTTCTGATTTTATGAAGGTTACTTTTGATTCCCACCGCTCCTGTACACAGAGATCCTCTCGCATTATCAGAAGTACTGCATGCTCCCTGAGTGCCCCTTTGCTTTGCCCTTTGGCAGGCGAGATGCCCTAAAATAATCCGATGGACGGAAACACAATTGCTTTTACAAGCACAATACTTCATTATGTATTTGTTTTGAAAACAGTTTCCAGAGCCTACGGTATGTCAGCAAAAGCCAAAGAAAGAATGTTGATGGTGCTGCAAGGTCAGCCGCTCAGCGCCTGTAGGCAGCAGTGCTGGCACGCCGTCAAGTTATCGCCATGGCAAACATGGCAGCTGGCGGGCAATGATTCAGCTCTCTGACAATACCCCGGCTCCGGCTGAATGTGAAGATGAGTTACTCATACTCCCTCACACACGCACGCACGCTGCCTTGGGAGTTTCTTAATGTCTGCTTGTGTTGTTCCAAACGGGCACAGGGTGCAAGAAGGGATAAAAGCAGCATGCTTAGGGCTGACGAACCAGAGCAAGCTCCTTCTCCTCAAATGCATATGCTGTGCACATACACCCACATGCCTATACAGACACGCACATGCAAATGCACACCTCCTGCAGACTGTATTACAAACAAGCCTGTCCTTAAGCAGTAGAAATTGTGAAACCTGATTCTCAAAAGACTTCCTTCCTTTGCATATAATTCCCAGCTCTCTGTAATTGCTTTTAATGCCCCTTGCAAATATCCCTGTACTGCTTACAGGCCATGCATAAAGTGCAAGTCCTCCATCTGGCAGGGTTTTGGGAAGGCTGCAGAGCTGCTCTGTAATGTACAAATTTCACTTGATTTTTTTTTTTTTTTTATTGGGATGTTTCATTATGAATTCATGACTTTTGTTTAATTTTGAAGGTCTACGAGGACGATTTAAAATAAACAGGAATGAAAAGATGGCTTGAGATAAACTACCTCCAACAAACACTTGAGGGTTGTTAGGAGACAATGCCTGCAGCTAGCTCTGAAAAGTCTTTTTCCAAGCTAAAGCAAGCTATAAACTTTGCTTTGCTATACAAGGTGCTTTGTTCCCAGTTTTGATATATAAAAAAAAGAGCTTTTGTATCTGGGTGTGCACTGCAGCCATGCCCTCACTCCATGTTAGGGCAAGAACTGCGTGCACATCAGCTCCCTCGTCTGCCTGCCTTGGCCTGCACCCAGCAGCCTGCAGCTTTTCCAGAGGAAGGGAAACCAGGCGTGGGGAGCTCCTGTGCATCCTAACCTGGCCCCTGTAGCACCCTGTGGGGAAGGGAAACTCCAGCCCTGATTTACATCCTCCTCCAGGGGAAATAAACCAGCATTTCTGCATGAGTAGGTTCTTCCCTACAAAAGCTACGTGGGGTGGCTGCTCACCTGTAGGGTGGTGCATGAAGAAGGGCCAGGACCAGGACTTGCAGTGTGGTGGGCAAGCCCACGCCAGCAAGGCACACAGGCCGCAGAGGAGGCTGTGCTGCTTTCTTGTCCACAGAAATTTTCCCAAGTAAGGATTTTTTCCTTTGAAGCAGAACTGTGAACTGACCAGGCAGTCCCTGGGGAGTGTAGGTCCACCCCCCCTCTCAAGCTCTGCAGTGGGTACACAGCCTGAAGGATACAGAAGCCTGGCTGCTTAGAAAACAGCAGCACTAATAGGCATTTCCTAGAAGTCTCTAATGGGTAGTGCAGGAAGTCTACTCATTTTCTGAAGGATTCAAAACATCAAAAAATACAGTAAGTCTTTTGAAACACAAGGTTTTCTTTCTGGAAAGACCTGGGTCTTGGGATGCTTCAGAGCTCTCGAGAGACTGGATGAAATCACAGTCTGATGATGACAAGCATCTACAAGTATCTATTCAACTGACCAGATATGGAAAGCTGAAATTTGGCACTTCTGCACCAACAGTTTTGTGTGGCTCCCTGTACATCCTTGGCAATCAGAGGTCACTCAGCCGTGCCTTGGCCGCCTTACTCATTCTTTACCCTTCGGTGGTTTTGGTGTTTGGGAACGGAACAGGCTGGAGACAAGCACTTGGCAGCCAGGCCCAGGGCCTGCCTCACCACGCCATGCCTTCATCCCATCCTCCATCCCATCCACCTCCCCAGCCAGGCCTGCACCTCCCCGTGCTGGTCCCACAGCAGCAGGCGCAGGAAGGTCTGAGGGTTTTGGACGGCCACACGAGGAGAGGTGGGAAGCCAAGCCCGCTTCCACGTTGGGCTGTTTTTCCTGAGGAGAGCTTATTGCTGAAAAAAGTAACTCAAAAAGACACTCGTCCAGAGAGTATTAGTGGGAAATGAAAGACAGGAGCCGTGTTCCAGCGTGTGTGATCACGCATGATTACAGAGAGGAAAGATAAAGTTACTTTCACCGAGCACAAGGGCCGCTGTCAGAGCTGGAGGAAATGGGGACTCATTAGCCCATTAGGGGACTACATAAAAGGCACAAGAGAAGTAAGGCCGGCAGTGTTTTCGAAATGAGAACGCACATATGGATGCAGGAGTCTAATTTTAATCTTCCACGTATGAAATCCTTGGCCCGGCTCCCAATCTCTTCCGAGCAGAGCACTCGTGCAGGATTCCCTTTCTTGGCAGGTGCGCGGCCTGCTCCCGCTCCTCCTCTGCGGGGCCCGAGCAAACCCTCCAGCTCCTTCTCCAGGGCACAGCAGATGCCCGGAGCAGGGGCTCGCCGTGCACCAGAGTAGCCCTGGTCCCCCTCTGGCAGAGAAAATGGGCCTCAACCAGCTGCCTCTGCTTCAACCTCCACAGATTTGCCTCCTGCTGCCACCCCTGCCCCTCAGGCTGGGGGGAAGCCGCCTTCATGGAGGTTCTCCTGTTGTCCTCAAAACAAACACAGCCCCTGCCATACCCAGAGGAAAAGATATTACAGATGACGAGGAATTACACTGCCCAGATGCAGAGTTTCTCCTTCTGTTAGCACTAGGAATCATCCCGAAGATGGGTAGAAATGTATTTTCGAAAAATTAATAATCGCTGACTTCCTGCTTTATTTTTACCACGCGCTTAGCAGGTCGTCCTACCCACTCAGCAAGATCACAGCTCTCGTTTCATTGCTGCTGGCACTGTGCTGCTACTTTACAGGAGAGCAAAGTGAGGAAAATAAAAGCAGTCTCGCAGGAAGGTTAAAGATGCATCAGAAGTGCTCGTTGACCCACGAGTGTGACTATTGACCAGCAACATCTTGCAAGCCCATTCATTACCCAGCTGCTGGAAAATGGAGTGTAATAAATAATTCACTGATTTTCGGTAACCTAAAGAACGAGCGATGGTATCAAACTTCAGAGAAGAAGGAAGAGAGAAGAAGGAAGACTTTTTCAGCACTAACTACGAATTAATAGTTTATCCCATCTCTGCTTAGAGAAGAAGTCACAGCAATACTATTAAGATCCTGGACAAAAATATTCCTTTAGAAAAATTTAAGTAAACAAACTATATATAACTTAACGGGAGCCAAAATCAAAGCAAATGGCACCACAAGCAACTCTGCAATAAAAATTTGAAAATGCTTATGACTTCCTGAGAGCAAAATGCAGCCGGCCATAGCCTGTGAATCACAAATCGCTGCCAGCAGCAGAAAGTATTTTAACACTCTGCTGCTTTTGGAGTTTGGAATCAGTTCTACTTAAGATTTTACAGCAAAAAAACAATTTCAATAATATCTCTTTGTGAAAATAAATTTTCAGAGGCAGGCAAGACTTGGGTTAACTAGCTCCAAGACTGCAGATCCTGCCTTAGTGAGAACATTTTCAGAGATGAGACATAAAGGAACATTAAATAACTCTTCCCTTGCAAGCTAAAAATAAAACACGTGAATGCCTGCTTCCTTTCAAGATGCTAAAACAAGCCTTCCAACAGTTACTTGAGACAGGGTTTCACTGGTTCATGCTACAACACATCATTCCCTCTCATTTATTTTCTGTCCTTGGCAACTGTTACAGAAAATGCAAAAAAAGACTGGCCTAGGTACTGGGCCCCTGTGGAAAAACATGATACCTTCGGGCACTGGGACAGGCTCTCCAGGGCAGTGCTCATGGCACCGAGCCTGTTGGAGTTCAAGAAGCGTTTGGACAATGCTCTCAGACACAGGGTCTGGTTTTGGGGTGGTCCTGTGTGGAGCCAGGAGCTGGACTCGATGATCCTTGTGGGTCCCCTCCAGCTCAGGATATTCTCTGGTTCCATGATTCTCTGACTCCTAACTCTACAAATAACTTGCCACGCTGTCGCTCAGCCCCGCAAGCTCCATGGGGCTCTGGGGGCGCTGACGGGGCAGGCAGCAGCTCCAGAGAAGCGGTGAGAAGCCTTCTGTGGTTGGATGCCAGTCAGAGACTACTTTGGTAAGATTGCCTATTTTTTCCTTTAACAGTATTCTATCAACAGGAAAGGCTAAATTAAAAACAAACAAACAAACAACTCTTAGCTGTATTTTTCAAAAATGTCACATTTTTCAAGTTAACCAGTTAATTCCACTTTTCACTCTGAATATGCAGCTAACCTGGCCCATTGCATCCCAAAGACCGAGTATGTAAGCGCATGTAAAGCTGTGCCAGAAACCTAAATCTAACAGCCTTTGTGCTAGCCTGTAATCCTTTAAAACTGATGTGGGAAACTAATAAATATCTTCTACTTAGAGGAATTTGAGGAAGAAATAATATTTCCAGCAAATGCATCTTCTGTAGGCAGAGTTAATTACCTGGACAGAGTAAAGCATGTACCTAAGTGTTTACAAGACCATTGTGGAGAGCAAGAGAAAAATGAAATAACTTACAGTGCTATGGGTACCCATAATGTTACAGGTACAGAGACAAACAAAGTGCACTACTTTAAAAATTAAAAATTTCCCCTGGTAGTTTTCAGGATAGTCCCATGACCTTCACGGGAAACTAGATTTCCCTCCAAATCATATAACTGCTAGTCATTAGTACACCCAGTGGTGTCCCATCTGGGGCTAAACGTACACTGGAAATGGAAAGAAATGATGAAGAAGTCTAAGAATCAATTGAGCTTCACCAAAACCCTAAATGCAGTTCATGGCCCCAAATCATTTACTCTTCAAGGGTTAATTAACTACTTTCTTAGAGAATATGAAGTTCTTTATAAAAAAAAGACATTCCCAGACCTCCAAAACAATTAACTTGTACAATTCTGTTGGGGATAGAAGCAGAAATAACCTTTCCTATCACAGTGAAGATATCAATGAGAAGAATATCTACACGTTCTTCCAGTTTCAGCTCTTATTCTTTGGGGGGAAGGGTCCCCACACATTTGTCCTTAAAACAATTAGGCATATTAGCTAATGATCACAGTGCTGTTACAAATGAAACACTAAAGATACCAACAAGGTAGGTGCTCAAAAATTTCATGACATGAGAAAAGCAAAAAGCAACTACATCAGTTGAACATGTTAGTAATGATGGTCAGCCAGATGAAGTTGTGGAAGAGTTTGTTAATGTCTAGCAAAGCCTGGCAATCAGATGTAGGTAGTTCAGACTTCCAGAACAAAAGCAGCCCATGTAATTCTCCAGTGACTCTCAGGTTCAATACACAAGCAGAACAGGTGTGACCTGGTGAGTTGGTTACTAGCTGTGGTCATCAGAGACAAAACTTAGCAAGATAATCCCTATCGAAGGGCATCAGGTACAGCAGGAAAACCAGACTCTTCCCTCTAGACCTTCTACTTAAAACAAACAAACAAGGGCCAGAAATAACATTCCAGAGGAAATGTCTTTTTTTCTAAGCTATTTCTTAAAGAAAGCAGAAGGTGCTACTTCATTTCCTAGGGCCCAAAAGGATTTTCCCTACAGTGAATATGACTCGTTAAAACCACCCTCTGGGCTGCTGGGTGATGTCCAGGTTTCCCACTACCAGGTAACCCACATGGCCACACACCGTGGTCTGGGAGCGCAGATCCAAGGTTTCCTATGGAGACAACTCTGCCATGCACGTCTGGAGTGGGACTGAAGAGGGGTATTGATTTTTAATCAACCTTCATGGCACGTATATACAGTGCAAAAACAGAGTCATCCAACCTTGGTAGTTAGTGTTCAAGTGGCATCTATCGGGGGAACTGGAGCAGTCTCATGAAGGCAGCAACTGAATCGCAGAGGGGCTTCAGGCTGGAAGGGACCTCCAGAGGCCCTCTGCTCTCACTCCCTGCTCAAGCAGGGCCACCTAGAGCTGCTTGCCCAGACCATGGGTGTCCTAACCAGGAACTGCTCAGCTCTTTCTAGCACGATAGTTAATACTACATCTAAAGATTGATTTCGTTGCAAACTTTAAAAGCAGGGAATTTGTAAATGCTGATAAATAAAGAAAAAGAAGAGCAGAACTGAACTCCAGAGTTTAGATTTTAGTAAAACTGTTTGACAGTGCTATATAGTTCTGCTATGTGGATATGCATGAATGCAACAAAAATCTGAAACATGAACACTGTTTAAAAAAATATGTTGTTATTGAAGTTAAAAAAAACAGTTGAACCACAAAGAACCCAGGAACCAGGGCAGTCTATTTAGAGCGTTAACCACATTTTGTTTACTGCTTAGGATGAATTCATCATGCAAACGGTCCAAAGTGCGATGCTGGCAGGCTGCGAACGTCCTCTGAAACGCGGAGGCCAGATACATTCTACATCCATATTAGGCTGTGGATCAAGTCCCGAGCTGGTTTCAGCCCTTCTGCTTTGCCTGCGACTTGAAAAATCCAGCGATGGCATTTGACGTGCAGCATCACCACTATCAAAACATCTCAGAAGGCATTTGATCACACTATACTAGTACCAGCTATAGGAGCATGAAACTACGAATGCTAAACTGGAAGCAAAAGGTCCCATGTTAAAAGACTTGAGGAGGACATGGGGAGGGACTCTTGTCTCTAAGGAAAATGAAAATGTCTGCAAATTAAACAAGAAATGTTAGCCCAAAGTATAAGTCTAATATATATGTCAAATCAAATTTTTGATTTATACTACGGAAACTACAGGACTAGCCTGCTTACTCAGCACAGAATATATTTCTAAGAAAAGAAATAAATCCACCTCCCTAAAAATGTCACCATGTTTACTGTTATTACTAGACTGCAGAGTGTTCATCAGTTTCAGCTGGCCTACGCAGAAGTGTTTTGTTTTTGTTTTTTTTCCCCATGCCTCCAGATAGTGTGAATAACCTTAGTGAATCAGGTAGAAAGAGCAAGATGGGTGGTTCTACCACATTTAGGCTTTCCCATGATGGTATTGTTATGATTATATTTAAATGCAGCTACATTAGCAAGTTGGGCAATTAGCAAACACTTAGATCTTCACGTACCAGGTAGAAGTGGAGAGATATGAACTTTGTGCACTTCATTTTAAGAGTTTGTGTGGAATTAATTATCTGCCAAGTTTTGTGACCATGAACAAAGTTTTCTTTAAAGCCATGACTTGGGAAAACCTTCTTCTGTGAAGGAATCAGAGCTGTGTAATACCAGTCCTGCAGTTGACCTCCTGACTCTGATTGCTCTCATACCTACATACAAAAGCATCCCAATACAATTTGAATCAATTTGGAGTGAAGCTGACACTCCCTGGAAGCTCGGTATAATTATGAAATCAAATTTCCCCATCTAAATTGATTATCTATTTGCACATGTGCACAGTAACATCATCATGTAAGGTGCACTGAGGTTATCAATGCAAATACTTCTTTATCCACAACAGAAAATAAAATCCCAGATATAGATGAGTTAGGAAAAAAATAACACCAGAAATCAGTGCATGGTTTACTCCTCAATCCAAAGGGGTCTTCATCTGACAGAGCAGAAATTAGGAAGCAAACACCTTTTAAAGTGGGCCTCACCATGATGTAATATCTTTGCATGCAAAAGCAAAGAATAAGTATCAGCAGCAATATACATGTTGGGTTTTAACTAAGAAATAATGCCCTGAGAACAGAATGCACAAGGCTGTCTGAAAAATGTTTCAGGCAGGCTAAAAACAAGCAGGGCATCAGTGATGCACGGCAGCACACTGACTACAGCGCGCGAGGCCCAGCAGACAAACTTTTCTGTATCCAACGTTGAGATTTCCCCACAAATATTTTCATTGGTTTTCAAAGCAAATGTGTGGTGTCTCTTGAACAACCCTGCTGCTAGCAAGATCCTGCCCAACAAAAGACAACCAGCCGAGCCGGGCTCTGGCACTTCCCAGGGAAGACTTGGTCCAACTGAACTCGGGAGCTGCTAGGGAGGCAGCTTGCCCAGAGTTATTGAATAATCTGTTACAGCCTGCAACAGGGTTCATAACAGATGTCGTCAAACACGCCGGCGAGTGGCAGGAACCAAATCCCTGCTTTTTCTTTATTTGGTTCTACCTCCCTGATAAGACCATGCCTGTACCAGTGAGTGAAACTGGGTTGCCTACACCACTGAAGCATTACAGCAGCCTCTGGAGTGTTTGTAGGTCCTAAACAACTGTCTTTCTTCCAGAGAGCTGCTGGGCACAGTTTGGGAGTTTGCACAGGCCAGAGACATCGCCAACAGGCTGCCTGCTTGTGGGCACCCACACGTGCCAGAGGCGTCTCTGTGGCATGTGCCCTAGAACAGACATAGCCTCAGGGGCCCGGTTGGTGAGCTATTAGAAACAGCGAGCTCTTTACCTCTTCGGCTAGATGTGTTAATCTGGATGCCAGAGCTCTTTCCAAAGTGATGCAAAACTAACACGCTGCAGAGAAAAGGTCACGTTTCAAAATCAGCCTTTTCTCTTCCAAGTGATAATAATAACAGTAATAATAATAAATTCCAGACCAGCTGATTTATCTGAAAGATTTGCCACTTCCCTTGCACTCTGGAATGCATGCCCTCCATAACCAGCAGTGAGACGCCTGACAGAGGTTGCCTAGACCTAAAATTACTTTGATAAGGATCATATCCTTTAAACTCGCTGTTTCCGTGCTAATTCTTTAAAAATGAAATGCACTCTAAGATGCTCTCAGCGGCCAGAAACTGACCCCATCAGGGCAAACTGACCAACCTGTCTAGCAGTGACCATATGCTGGGAGCAAGAAGCAAAGAGCATCCCTGCCCAAGGAATTGTCATCCTCTAGGATATGAACAAAAAAACCAAAACCCTTTGGCAAGAGTAGACAATGGGTAAAGAACACCTAAAAAGTTGTTGTGCCTCACAAAAGGTGCTTCAGTTTTAAAAGTTTCCCTAAGAACCCGTATTTTAAGTTCAAGTATTCTAAAATCCAGATCGAGGTTATTAAATGAACACAGGTGATACTGAGGCAGGAAAAATCCAGACAGAGTATGAGAACACAGATGCTCTCCAAACAACTTGCTTGTGTTCCCAAGTGTAGGACTGACAGTGCCAAACCCTTCTCGCTAGAAAGGAAAACCTCAGACAAGATCGTATTTTTCAGAGCAGTACTTTCGGTATATGCTGTGCTGCCTATTAGGTGACGACATGCGCAATGGCACTTTTACTGAATGAGACTACCTATTTCCCTGTTCGGTGCCTACAACAGAACCGTTTTTCTGTTCTGCTATGCAAGGCGTGAGTTCACGGGACCAGAGGAGTATCTCATGGTATCACGTGTCCTGTGAACCACCAACTTCATCTGAGCGCAGGAGTTTCAATTCCCTGAGCACCCAGCCAGAGGCAAAGTTTCATCTCCACAGCTTTGCTTAATGTTAGCAGTGAGACCACTTGAGCTGACATCCTAAACCCATTTCCCAGCTGATCCATCTAAATGACTTTGATGTTTAAGTCAGAGCGCAACTGCCACAGATGTTACTAGCGACTACACAGCCAAGATTTTAAACTTCTTTGGAATGTAGGCTGTTTTTTTTTTTTTTTCTCATTTATCCTTTCTTTCCACACCATTTGCACACAGAACCCTGAATTTTGCTGGCAAAACAGCATTCAAGTGCCTTTTCAGGCCTCTCTGGCTTCCTACGCGCTGCTGGGGCCGTGGGCAGAGCACCTGGGCCGCGGCGCGGGGCTGGCAGGGCCGGCGTCCCCCTGGCAGCTGTGGAGCCTTCCACAACCTTCGTCCCTGTGTCAGCTGCCGACACATGGGGTTGTGTAGGCTTGTGCCCATGGCTACATCAGTTTTGGGGTGAGCCCCGGCCCCACAGAGCAGAGCAGAGGGCTGGCACGCAGCCGGGCCTGCAGAGCAGTGACTGCCTCACACACGGCAGCAGCACGAGCCCGCATGGCTCCTCTCTGCACATCAGGGTATGAAAGCCCAGAGAATATTTAACAATGACTGAGTTCAGCACAACTTTCTGTACACCTCACTGTGTCGCTATACCAACACCTGTGGTTTAATGCACAAATTACAGGGTACATAAATACATTTACTGCTCCTCTGAAGGAGTCAGGAAGGCAACCTTTACCTGGAGTAAATTGTTGCTATGTGAGATTTCTTCTTTTTACTTGTTTCCAAATATGTATTTGCCCACACTGGGAAAATATGCTTTGCAATAACAAAAGGCCATGCCTTTAATAAACCACCTAACTATGGATTTTTGTTGAGTTCTTCTTTTGATGAACTATTTTATAAATTTGAAACTACTGGTGGAAGTAGTGTCACTGGGACATATCCATCCCTCTCCATGCTCTTTATGCCTGGGCCAGAAAATTTCTCACTGAGCAGTCAAGAGGCATGAAGTCCAGTGAGGGGAAAGGTAGGAGAGGAAAGCACTAAAAATCTCCTGAAAGAGATCACAAAAAAATCCCCAAGCTATTTTATTTCAGTGACCGGGGGATGGGATGTTGATTTGTGTCACGCATCTCTTCAAGACACCACCACTGAAGAGATGAAGTTTGTTTGTCCTTTCAAGAGGTACAGGTTGGCTTTGTAAAAAACACTGCTTCTTGCAAACTTTGCCTCTTACCTATCCTTACACCACTGGAGCAGTAGCAGTGAGTCTGAAAGCAAGGAAGGACTACATGAATAAGATCTTTTCAGTGGAAAATGATCTCACAGTGTTATAAACTGCAAAGTTATTTTTCACAATAAAGAGTTTATTTAGGCAGACATAAGAGGATTGGGGGATCAATAGAAGAACGTATCCCAGAGTATTACGTAGCCCAGAAAAAAAAATATTAACTCTTTGCTCCTCCCATCATGCAACTTTCACATTGTTCTCAAGCAAACCTATTCACGTGGATAAAATACAGTAAGCACGGGGCATTTAATAAACGAAATAACATTCATCTGACCACAGTGAGCAAAACAGAAATTCAATCAAAGGCCTTTTCTGAACAGAGATTGCTAAAAGAGTACAAAAAATAAATACAGAGCAGATATGTACTCCTAACAACGCACACAATGATGACAGGAGGATTATTTTCTACTCAATACCGGCCAATATTCTGTAACCAAGGTTTCAAATTGCTCATGTATTTATTTTTGTTGTGTTTTGCCTTTTTCCCCTTTGAGATCTATTTAACCAGTGCTTGGCGGTATGGTAGAAACCCAGACGTTTGAAAAGCACTTCTTCATAAACCAATACAGCTCTGAACATCAGCCACTTTCCCACTCTGAGACTGTGCTGGCAGAGCACAGGAATGACCCCTCGCCCTGCTCTGCTTGCTGTGCCCTATCCTGCCCAACAGCTGCTCCCTGCTAGCTTTTGTGGTCCTTGTGCGTGTGACACCTGCCTCACAGGGCAGCACGTGAAGCCGGAAAGCACTTTGAGATCCTGGATTAAAATGTGTTTTGAATGCAGAGCAGTGTAGCTTCAACAGAGTGCCTTTCTGCCACCTTCATTCAACTAAATGAAGAGTAATGCTGCATTGTATACAGAATTAGTCCAGAGGAATTAGGCAACAAGAACATTACATGCTTGGTTCAGCAGTCTCAGCATTTAAGAGATGGGAGGTGCCAAAAGTCAGGTTGTCTGTTGCACTGCAGCATCACCCTCTGTGTGTAAGACATAGAGATGCAGTCTTCAGCTCCTCAGTACACGCTTGTTTTCACAACCACCTCCTCATTCAGCGCACCGCTCTGCTGTCAACCAGATAACGCAGGTTGAGATATCTTCAACTAGACATCTTCTGGTTGAGAAGCTCTGTGTCTGCCTAAGCTGTGTGAAGACAAATGCAGCACAAAGCCTGCCAGGTGCTCAAAGACTCACAAATGATTCGGGTGCCAGGAGAAGGCACAGAGGCTCTCCAGCACATGCAGAGGAGAAGGATCCATCAAAGTTCTTCACCTGGAGCCAATTCTTGCCACGTGTGAGCTGCTCTGGAAATTTTTCCCCTTGAGGGTTAATAATAAAGGCCAAACACAGGCAAATTTGCACAGGGACAAACAACAGAAACGCTCCTCACGCAAAGGTCATGGGGTCTACTGAAGTTTATATCCCTGCTACAAGGTACGAGAATACTAAGGCATACCAATGATAATATCTGAAGTTCTCTTTTAACACGAAAAAAAAAACCACACACACAAAAAAAAACAACAACAAAAACCAAACCCAACTTATTTTTATGCTAGCCTTGTTCTCAATCTTACTGAATCACTTGAGCTGAAATATTCCAAAAATACTCAGGCTGAGGAAAACAGCTGCCCTGAAAATTTTCATCTCAAATGTTAAAAGTTTCAAAAATACCCTGAAAAACAGGGTACTATAATGGGAGCTGCTGGGCAACCTTCCTAATTGGCAGTGCTACCAACCTATTACATCGTTAGGACTTTATGTGTTTTGCTTATCACAGGCTATATTATCAACTACTCTCCAGTGAACTGATAAGAAGCAGAAAAATAAAGAGAGAAGGGAATCTAAAAGGCAGCAGAGCTGCCAGCTGAACTTGCGTGAGTCCAGAAAAATTGTTTTGTGGCCAGTCTGGGCAGTGACAGACAGGGAAGGAGAGTTTCTCTATCTGCCATGTCCTTTCAAAGTTATACAAAACACGTGCACACGCACATCATCCTGATACAGAGGGTTTTTGCAACGTGAATAGACTTTACCTCTCCCAAGGTCATGTGCCTGATGCCCACAGCTAGCCAGATTGCCGCCTAGACGTGAGTGGAGCCATACAGGCTGCTGAGATAAAATTATCACAGTCATATTTCTGCAGATGAAAAAGAAATCTGAGATGTGGGCCCGTATTAGATACAAGAAAGAGGATACCCAGACAAGTAGCACACAATTCTATTTGTGTGCCAAACGGAAATCTGGAGCAGGCTTTAAACAAAATGACCTTCAGAGAAAAAAGAGGAAAACAAAACCCTCTTCCAAGGCAGCAGAGGAGCATTTCCAGAGTCACACAATGACTCCATGGTCAGCATCGTGCCTCAGGTCTATCTGTGGGACCACCAGGAATGATCAGCACCGAGGTCTCCTCTTCTAATTCACCAGGTGAATTTAAAATGTTTATGCAGCGACAGCCGTAGGGCACAAAAGATCACACCTAGAAGTCAAATTCTGAGCCTATCCTTTGCAGTTCTCACAATGACACAAAGTGAAGACTGGTGGAAGTATAACAGCCTGACCTTTAAAATTGCCGCTAACTCTAAAATTAAAAATTACAAACAGCTTGAAATGTGTTATACACGTAGACTGGCTCAACGTGATTGTGTGTGTATGTGAGCTATAAAAAAAAGTTTTAGAATTTTTAAGTGTCCGTTGTATAATAAATAGTGGGTATTACAGATTTTTTTTTGTATCTTTAGTCCAGGCATGGAAAGACTGGATTTAGAAGTGCAGTAATGTATTTAACTTCATGGGGTCATAAAGTTAGGCCATAAAGTTTTCCTGTCAGGTCAGGAGAACTCCTGGAACACCACAAATTCTTTACTTCGTGATGAATTGCAGACAGATAGAGCTGTCATGTGGAAGATGATAATGTGAATGTCTTACTCAATAATCATTCTCATATAGGATGTTGCTTTTAAACCTGTAAGTGGGACTTTACACCTCTTACCTT
Organism: Aythya marila; assembly: GCF_965140915.1. Classification (NCBI taxonomy): domain Eukaryota; kingdom Metazoa; phylum Chordata; class Aves; order Anseriformes; family Anatidae; genus Aythya; species Aythya marila. The sequence continues at coordinate 111,560,145 of NC_139043.1, forward strand.
TAATAATGTGCGATCCCATCTTCGGACTGCCTGTCACACTAACGTGAAGTGACACTTCTTTACCAAGGGTTCAAAGTTTATTTTACCTTCCATGCTGCTCTGGACAGGTGAATGAATAGGACTGTCAATTTTGTAATAACTAGTTGAGTTTTCCTTGTAATAAGATTTCCAGTGGAGATTACTTTCCAAGCAATTCTACCTGTCAATTTTCTACAGGGTCAGAAAAACTACTGCTGTTCTGGATCACAAATTGTATATGACAGCACAAAACAATGATAAATTACAAGTACAATATTTGATAAGTAAAAGACAAAAGATAAGGAGTCTACTTATATAGTAGATAACCAGGTTGCTAGTAGCAGAGTCTGGCACTGAAAGCAAACCAGTACAGACTTGGTAAAGAGAGTTACGCTGTTAACAGTGTGATTTCCATGTAGGCTTCCCATGGACTTCATTCAGAGTTACAGCTGCTCAGCATCTCCAAAAATCTGACAAAAACAGTAATACTGCATTCACAGCTCTGGAACGTGTACATGTGCAATGCACCCCCTACCACTATTGCATTTCTGGAGCATGAAAAGGGGTTACTTAACGAGTGAAAAATGAATGAATTTATGAATGAATGGGCATCCTTTCCCAAAAAGCCATCAGGACAGAGGGCAGCTGAGTGGCAGAAAGGTGTTTTCTTTTTTCCTCAACCCCTCAGACAGTCTGATCTCCTCTGGGGTTTAACTCATGAGGCAGACTAAAGCACAGAGCAATCCTGGGGTGCCTTCACTTTGCTCTCCACCAAAGGCCACCTCCTCTCCCTGTCCCACCAGCACACACCGGCAGTTTATTCAAGAGTGCTGCTGGCCCGATGAAAAGGGGGTATGCAATTCCTCTCCTGTCACTCCTTGATCAGAGAAGCTGTGAAGGGCATGCATGTGCAGTGCCTTGCTCTCTGGAGGGGTGAGAAAAAAGGGAGAAACAGAGGAGTCACTCCAGATCTATCTGGAAGCACGGAGCACAAACCATCTGGATTTCTCGCCACAGAATGAGGCCCAGGATGACTATGAGAGCCAAAGAAAACTTGGCTTAAACTGTAAAGCTCTCATGGCATCGTATTCGCTAGTGGGAGGATGGTTTTAGCTAAGTTTCACTAGACAAATCCCAATAGTAAAACTCAGATTTAAACATGCCTGTCATTCTAAATCCTGCTACAGGAATCACAACTGCTCTGTTTTCCTGTAGGAAGAGAGGAAGGGATTTAGGTTAGAACCAACTATTCATTACACAGACTCTTCTTCCAAAGAGAACTGCAGTATCTTTTACCCAAACTTTAGCACTCTAAATAAAAGATTTCCAAGTGTTAAATCTGCTCTCTCCTGCTGCTTTTGCCACTTGCTGAAGTATTTGGAAAACCCCAGTCTTTATTTAAAAGCCAAACTATCAGGAGTGGCTATTAACACCCCAAACCACCCCTCTTTTCCGATTTTTTGCCTAAACCAATAAAGGAATTTAAAGTGACCCAGGCTGTAACCTTCATTCTACTAATGCAGAGCTTCAGCATAACCGCAGCCCTGCAGCAGGTCCTTTCCCTTGCCCTGTCACCACCCCAAACCCATGGAGCTGAGGGTGACAAGCCCAGGAAAGCAGGTTTCTTAGCAATAAAAATAAACCCCAATTTCTCCGCTTCCTCCCTGAGCTGCCCAGGTACAAGGCAGCTCGAACTTGCTTTCAGCCCCACCAGTTGCCCAAATGCTGTGCATCATCACAGGGCACTGTGCAGGGCTGAGCTCTGCAGCTTATGGCTGGCCGTGGAGCACGTCCCACCAGCACGGGGAAGGGACAGAGGAAGGAACTGAAGAACAATTCAAAACAAGGCTGCTTGAAGCTTTCTACATTCCTTCCTTTTTCTTTTATCAGTGACATTTAGAAATATGTCAGCCTGAAGCCAACCGAGGGGTAACGCCTTGCTGAGGAATGATAGCTCACTCGGCTTATCAGAGCTGAGTTCATCCGAGAAATCTCCTTACAGTGACCACAGATCCTGCACTGGCAGTGTGTCTAAGCAAGCAATCCCCTTACCCATGAGTAAAAAGGTTCCCTTAAAGAGAGAAGCTTGTAGGTATGGGACCAAAATACACCATCCATACGCGTACGGAGACTAAAACATGCATTTATCACACATACATCAATACTCACGCTCCAGGTAACTTCACCTGGAGTCACCCGAACTTGTCTATTTCCTTTTCAAACCTGTGACAAGAGCGTGATGATGGAAAGTTATGAAAGTTAAAGAAAAAAGAGAGGTTCAAAAGCCCACAAGCATCTTCACTGAAAAGGCTTTTCACATCTTTGTACTCAATGTACTGTATTAAAAAAAATAAATCAGTTTAATAGCTGACTCCTTATACATGATTAATGTATTGTATTGCACGTAAGTGCTCTCCTGTTTCTAGGAACATCCAGTTGGGTAATACTCTCATTTGTGACTCATATGCATGTTCTCTTATAATTACAGTCAAATAACAGTTTGTGGGGAAGTGGTTTTTAAAGGTATGTCGGGCGCTACAGGAGAAGATCAAAGCAAAATAAAACTTACATGGAAGCAAAAATCATGCATGAGTAGCAACAGCATGAGCTTCAACAATGGCCTGAATAAACAGATGTAATTCCAAACAGGGTGGACTGAATTTTTCATCATAGTAATTAATCGCGGAAGTCTACATTCAAATGAAAAGGCTGAGAAGATCATCCCGCACGTACCACCACAATCACTGCTTCAAAAATACATACATATACGTGCCTGGGTTCCCACAGGCAGGGAGATGCTCACCACAAGAAGTGAGCACAGATCTTTACCCGTTGTGTTTGGGATCCCACAGATACAGCAGCCACACAAGTGAAAACAACCTCGGTGAGCAGAGGAGTGACCGGAGTGGCTGGAATGACCTCATCCCCAAGAAGCAGAAAAGAACTGCAAAATGGGCTGGATATGGCACATCAGGATCTAGCCACCTGTTGCTTTGCTTGAGTGAGGGAGGACATTGAGGCAGCGGCTGGGGACGGTGTTTTGCCTGGCTGCCTGAAACGAACAGAAATACTCTGTAGGCATGCGGCAGGCAGAGCTCGGACCAGCCTCGCAGCAGGTCACCCACAGGGTCCCTGCTCCTGCTGCCCCTGCAGCCTGCTGGGCATTCCAGGTTGCACCCAACAGCGCTGCAAACCACAAAGCAAAGGGGTTTCCAGCTTGGCCATCTGCATTTTGAACCTCTGTGTTCAGCAGCAGGGTTTTGGCATTTATCTTGGTGAAAGCAAATCGCAAGTGCAGCGATCGACCAGTGAGCAGCAGTCTTTGTGGCATTACTCAGTCACCCGGAGTCCTCACACATCTCACAGGTTAGCTCATTGCTTCTCAAATACCAGACAGAAATAAAAACTGAACAGCCCAAGTCTGACTTAAACAACTGAGGCAATGAGCACAGAACAAAGCATGCCAGAAGGAAGTTCAGAACAAAAGAGATGCAGCGAATAACATATTGTACCTGTACAAAATTTATTTTTCAGTAACTGTATTGACATGCAATGCTTTGAAGGCGATATCCTAATATCACAGTGCTCCTTTAGTGTAGAGCTACAAGGATCCTGTTTTGCTGATATAAACTACAGGAAAGAAAAATTATTGGGACTCAAACTGCTCTGAGAATTCTGTATATCCCCTTTTTTTCAGGAATACTAACATGCAGTGCAATGTGAGAGAAGAAACAAAAATAGCCAACAAAGGAGAATGTCTTTCTTCATTACCAGGTGAACAGATAACTCCATGACTTGTCTTCAAATATTTCAAAAGTGTCAGTGCAAGGGAGTGACAGGTGTTAAAGACACTTCCTACCTTCCTCAATAGCATCAACTGTCCGACTGAAGAAAGAAAACCTTTATTTTCTTCCTGGTATTTATTTTCCTTCCACTTAATGGTCTTCTGTGGGATGTAGTGACACTTTAAAGGGAAGCATTCAACAGGCTGGAAGCTCTAGACAGCTGAAGGAGCAGGACTGCTGGCAGCACTTGCAAGAAGTACCTGCTGTGGTGGTCACAGGCAGGCTGGGGGATGCCCACGCCACTGTGGGATGGCAGGTAGGGCATGGCAGGGCACGGTGTCTCTGCCTGCACCCCAGAAGTCTGGTCTCACCCATCCCCAGTGTGGTCAGCAGGATCTCTCCACATGCTATGTGACTCCAGGGCTGCCAGGGCTTACACAGTAAAAACAGTGAAACTTTACTGCTGAGACAACAGCCAGTGCAAAGCACTACCAGGAAAACCCCAAGGAACAGCCACCTCCAACAACAACAGAGAATTCAGGGTGCACAAAACACGTCTGCACTGTTAACAACCTTGTGTGAATGACTTTAGAGCTCTTATCTGCCTCTACCCTCTGTGTAGTACTAGCAAAAGGTTTGAGAAGCACTCCAAACATCCACGTCTGACCTTAAGAAGCTAAAAACCTTAACAGAAATTGCACAAAGAATTTTGTTTCTTTCATAAGCTTCAGAAACACATTCTTTGAAATCCCCAGTGCTCTTCTGTCAAACAATGTAAAGGTGAATAAATGAAGCAAAGAGCAAAAGTATTACGGGGGCAGATCCTTCTCGGCCTTTCCTTGCATTGTACAGCCCTTCACATCTATAGCATAAGTTCAAAGCTTGAATAAAAACTCTGTCACTGTCTGACAAAGACTTTGCACTCACATTGTATCAAAAAGCACCCATTCACATTTTCAATATTTTTTTTTCCTCTCCAAGAAAGTTCTCAAATGTAAATCATGTGTCCCAAAGCCACTGCCAGTACCTGACAGCTTCCCACAGAAGACAGTTAGCTGCACCCTACCCGTGGACATGATGCTCCTCCGACTGCTTGCTCTGTTCCCTGCTTCCTCCGCCTCAGGGCCCTCAGATCAGATCCTGCCCCAGAGAAAAAGCAGAGTCAAAAGCTTGGGATACTCGGGGTCTAGTCCTGGAGCCAGGCTGTGGGAGGATCAAGGAGTACTGGGCTGAAGCAGCGAGGAAGGGAGACGTATCAAAACGCGCCATCACTCAGCCATCACGCACAGGTAACTGAGAGCATCTCAATTTGAAAACACTGGTCACCATCTGGTGATGAAACTAGGAAACACCAAGGGAGTTACAGCAAGCTTGTGCGTTTCAGGTATTTTACTTATGAAACCCATCGTCATCTGACTTCATGCTGCGGTGTCTTGCCCAGTTTAGCTGTTTAGAACAATTTATATTAGCTTTCTTTCTCCTCCTTTTCAATTGCAATTTTCAATTTTTCAATTTTCAATTGCTGATTTTGCCTTTCTAAGAGACAATCACACGTGCTTGCACACGTAATCCTCTAATTCAGAATATTTCTAACATGAAAGGAAGTTATGTGCAGAAGAGAGCAGCTGAGACCTACCAAGTTGTGTCACTCCTAATAACAGACATTGAAGACAGACATTGTATGTTAAACATGACTAATAAAGAGTTAAAAAAAAAAAAAAAAGCAGGATCTGCTCTCTGCCTGCTTCACAGCTCTGGTGTGTGCATTTATGAATCCTGGGACAGCAGCAAAATTAGGCCTGGCTGGCCATTATGAATGAATAATTTCCTAACGTGGCAAGATATTTTTCATATGTAACGGCTTTAAACAGCCGAAATGCTCTGCTTCTAATTATTTTTGCTACACATGAAATATTTGAGGAAAATGTCTAAGATACCTTTAATTTGTTTAATTACCAGCCGGCTCCTGCTGCGACTTACTAAGCCACTACGGCAGTGACTAATGCTTCTGACAATACCAAATTAGCAAAAGCACCTTGTGGAGGAATGTGACCTGAGTGGCCTGAAAAGGGCTAGCTGCAGGTGTTTATTTTCAAATAAAGATGGTTTATCAAGACAACAAGCTATAGACATCACGAGCTGGAAGCTGTGGGGTAAGAGGGAAGCTGAGGGGCGCAGCCAGCACAGAGCCCTGTGCCGGGCCTGGCCTGGGGCTGTGTCCCCACTGCTCCTTGTGACATCCATCCCCAGCTCTGCAGGCTGCCCAGGCACCCATCTGGAGAAGCAGGAGCACTTGGGATCTCCCTCAGGCGTCTCTTTGTGCCCCATGGGCGCTCCTGGGCCTACATCTGGCCTGCAGGGACGGAGGGGCTCGGAGATGGAGGGCCTTTGCATCTGGGAACCAGGAGAATGAAGGTGATGGAAATGTGCTTGCCAGTAAAAGGCTCCTCTGCACAGTTCCAGGCACAACACTTTTCCCCTCACCTCCGAGTATAGGCCCTTTTTTTCCCCCAAATCCAAGCACCTTCTGCTGAATTGACAGGGTTAATTGTATAGCTCGGACAGGAACTTATACTTCTTAGCACTAAGTGTGTGAAATAATGTTACGTGCCTTGCCAAATCCTCCTGGAGTGGTTAGAAAAGACAGTCCTCTCCTGTGCTGCTGCACTCTAAAATTGCTGAACAAACCTATTCTGCTGTAATGGGAAGGGACACGTTTTCTTCCCTGCTGTAAGTAGGTCAATGAAAACATGATGTTGGAGGGTGAAACTGTTTTCCTCTGTCCTTTTCCCCCTAATGATAGTTTCAGATCATTCTGATTTAATTACGTTTCCAGTGTTAGCTGTAATAACACTGGAAGGTTATTATCAGCTGATATATTGGCGGTGCTAAGGTCTGGGTTTTGTGCTTCCTTGCCTCGAGGACATGCATGCAATTCACACGCAGGGTGCAATATCGCACAGCTGAAAAAAGCCTGCAAAGAAACGTGGATGTGGAAATGCAACAATACATTACCATGCGGGAAATTTTAACTCCCAGCCCTGAGATTAGCACTGAGCTTTTACATCAGTCCGATCTCTATTTGAGGATGAACTTCTTGCTATCTACGCTAAATCTGAAGCACCCACAGTGTGAACAATGAACTTGCTCTGAATTAGTACTGGCATAAACCAAGCCAGAGTGTTTTCAGTGGAACAATTCCAGTTCACAACAACTGGGGACTTCTCTGCACATATCTCAACAGAAGGGATTAACCAGTAGCTAGCAAAACATTTAACTTGCAGTGATACCTATATGAATATTAAATGCAAATTAAAGAGCATTGGAAATAAGAAATATATGTTGGGTGAGAACCCCCTAAGACAGAAAAAGAGAAAAAAAAAAGTTACACTGAAGAGAATACAGAATGCCTGTAGTCTCAGCCAACAAAATTTTAAAAACCAAAAGGGTGCTGTCATTTTACTGAGCGTCTCTCTCTCTTTTGGGCCAGATGGTGTAAATTAGTTTTGTTGACATTAACAGAAAAAAAAAAAAAAAGAAAGAGTAATTAATTCCCCTGACGTAATGCCTGTTGTAATCCCTCCCTCACCCACCCAGGCCCCCTTCTGCAAGCAAATGTTTGCCCCAGCAGAGTTTACATGCTCTTACACCCCACTCCAAGCAGCCCTGTCTCGCACGCAGCCAGCCTGCCGAGGACAGCAAAGCCCAGTGCATGCAAGTGGACGCCACTCGGGCCTCAGCGTGAAATCTGCACCCTATAAAAACCCATGACTTCAAAGGGGACTCGCATTTCATCCTACGAATCCAATTACGTGTTTCAAATTTAGGATGGCTTGTCAAGTGCCAGCTGACAGAGTGATGTCCCCAAGTATTTCAGGACGATGATATTTGAGCTGAAATGCAAAGCCAGCTGTTTATGCCTTAACTACTTACCTAAGGAACATTTCAAAAGGCGGAAACTATACGATGATTAAGTACCTTTGCACCTCAGCAAAAACCATCCTGCTCTGCACAGAGACCTTTCCAACCGGAATTTAGAAAGCCCATGTTGCAGTAAGGAAATAATTCTGGGTGCAGGATTATCACCAGTATCAGCAAATCACAAGACTGGTAGAAAAGATACGTAATCCACCGCCCGCAGTGAGATAAAGCCAGCTATGCTTTGCTCATGTTTATTGAAGCTATTCCTAACACCACAGCCTCCACCAATAGTGCATTTCAGGGATAGCATTTTCCTAGGGCTTACCTCATCTTCACTTCACTTCAGAGCCATTTCTGTTTGCCTGTAGACATGGAAAAGAGAAGACTGGCCTCCTTTTTGCAACAGCCTGTTCTGTGCTTGAATTCTCTGCTTTCTACCTGCTCCTGCTCTACTTGTCAGGGGCAGGGTGGGAAAAAAAGTGAAGACTTCTTCCGAGGATGAGATACCAACTTCTATTTCTTTGCTCAATCCAGAGTCTGTCTGTACAGGTAGCCTTGCCAAAAACAAGACAAAGCACTCCTCTACAACAGCATGAAGCAGAAAAGGGATGGCCCCAGTGCCCTGTGACACAGGTACAGCCAGAGCTGGCAACTCCAAGGTTGGCCTCTGGCAAAGGCTGGCTTCTCCTGGGCAGAATATGCTTTGTACACAGGGAATTTATTTCCACTTTAGGGAAAGGTGAATGGCCTGAGAAATTATCAGCCTATCTACTTTATGCCTTTTTTCAGAGAGAATACACTGCTTCAGTGTGGCCACACATTAAATAACTCAAAGCTTAGGTCCATTCACTCCAAGTTACCACTGAGTTCTCATATGTGACTGTGGCTCTCAGCAGACGCGTATCTGCCTTACAACATAAATGCACCGGCTTGCCAAGAGCTCACCTAAGCCTGAAAACAATTCAAAAATTCCCTGGTTTAGACTAGTTAGAGCTAGTTAAAACTCCAGCTCTTTAAATGCTGTTTGGGCATACATCACCAGATTTGATGTGGATGGAGAGCTCATATTTGCGTGGATACATTTTAATCATCAGCTACCTAATTATTCATTGAGCTGTATGATTACTGAAATTGCATTTACTACATCCTAGATTCCCATAACAGCTTCTTGCCATCATTATTTTAGCAAGTTTCCTCTGCTTACACCCACTTTCTACTACTTTCTACTTTTTTTTTTTTTTTTTTTTTTCCCAGTTGCTCTGCTAAACTCTAAGCTTGACCTGAAATTCTGCACACTGGATACTGCAGTCAAGCAGAATATATTATATATATGCATTCAGCAAGTTTCAAAGCTAAAGTTCAGGAAAAGATAGTTCCACCCGTGCTAAAAAAAATCCGTTATAATTCTTATGCTGAGAAGCATTTGCTCCGCCATGCCTTCAAATAAAACTACGCTCTTGTTAAATGGTGTATTTAAAAAATGTGTTGGGAAAGGGTAAGATTAATTCTATCTGCAGCTCTTGTTTGGTAATGAGTACTCAAGGACAATGTTGCTCTGAGCATACTTTTCTGTGCTTTAGCTGTGCTTACTTTAATTGCGCTTGAAAGAACTAGTCACTGGTTGTCAATAAATTGTTTTTAATGCCTCTTTGCTCACAGACTTCTGTGTGTCTGATTCATTTTTCTCTCTTTTTTTTTTTTTCCTTGGGATCTGTTGAGTGCAAATGTTCTTTGAAATTTACAGGGAGGTATTTCACAGGATAGCCTCATCCTTACAACAGATACAAAAGAAGGTAGGAGTGTAGCACTTAGGTACCACTTTCCATCCCTTGACCTGAAAGCACTTGACAAAACAGGGCAAATGTTTCTGTCCCCACCTTTAGATGAGATGATGCCAAGACTGGCACAGCAGCTGCCACACTGTCTTCTGTCCCCTCCCTTGCCCCAAGGAAGGTTAGGCTCAGCTGATTGTGCCACACCAACAAATAAATTGAAAAGCAGGGATTCACCGTCTCCAGCATTTTCCCATCTCCTATAACTCAGCGTACACTTCCCTAGTTCTGGTTTTAAAGCCAAATGTATTGAGAGGCCACACAATTGGTTCAGACCCAGGAAAGACACCCCAAAACTTGGCCTCACGCCACATCCCTCTGGAAGGGAGGGTAGTTTTCTCCAGGCTATTGGGTATTAGGCATTCTCTCAACTACCACAGCTGCAATTAGATGCATTTTTACGCATCCTATTAGTGGGAAATCTCGCTGTATTTCCAGGTAGAGTCTCTTCATACAGTACTAATTAGCTCAGGAAGTGCTTTGTTGCTTGATGCGCAGGGAGCCAGGATCAATAGCGAGTGCAGTACCTGCACAGGTTCCCAGTGAATGCAGCTGTGAGGGCTCCTGGCCTCCGAGGTTATAGGTGGCTAGAGAGGACACGGTGATTTCATTATGTTTGGTTGGGTTTGTGTGTTTTCTTCCGTTATACCAGAGTTACAAAATTACAGAATCGGGGCTTTCTGTAGTGTGGTGCCTTGTGTTAGGCATCGCCTGTCATATTCCGCCAAAACAAATTAGCTGCTGGCGCTGGGAGTAGATTCATCAGGGCCCAAAGGAAATTATTTCACTGAGAGCTGCTCCTAGGTACTTGTGAGCTCAGAAACATGCCAGCATCTTCTCAGGGACCCTTGGGGAAACGGCCCTTACGCTCTTAACCAAGCAGTTCCTGAAAACACTCCTCTTTCCCGATTTTTGGCAGAGTGATCACTGAGAAAAGCTTGAAGATGAGGCTAGAAATAAAGATTTACAATGGAAAAAGTGGTGATGACAGAAAGGAAAAGGGACCCATGCAGAATAACTGTAGAGTCCAGCAAGGAAGGATTTTAACACCCATCTGTGTATCCCTGCCACGGGTTTTACCGCAGTTTGCAATGAAAGACTCACGGGATGTATTAAAGGGAGAAATGCTGCAAACCCATTCGGACCCTGGGAAGCACGTTTCTTCTCAACTCCTGCAGCAAAGTCACTTGCAACTTAATGGTAACAGACGAGGGGGGACTTGCTCAGAGCAAACCTGTTACCAGCTGTGATAAAGCAGGGATTGCCCCCAGGTGACACCAGTCATCTCGGGGCATGGCACCTGGCAGCGATGGACAACACGCTGGCATCTGGGGAGCACCCCAACAGCAAAGGCGACTCCCCAAATCCGGAGGCAGCCCTGCTGCAGCTGTCGGCCTGCGTGGTGCTCGCTGTGTTCGGTCTGCTCGCTGCCTTCATCAGCTGCCTGCTGAGGGGGGCCCCCACGACACCGACACGTTGCCCGGCACACATGGCACCACGTCCCCTAACAGCACACCGGGGCCGGCCAGGCATTCTCCATTTTGGGAAAAAAAACACCACAACGCTATAATAGTATATAGACTGTATCAAATACACCAACATTTTCTACAGGAAAATACCAGTTTATTGAAGATTTTCCATTTCCATCAGACTGAAAGATGCCATTTCAGGTGGGCTTGGTACACCAGAACATATTCTTTAAAGCCAACCCAACATCGCAAAGCAGCCCCTTATTCTGGGAATGCCCGCTCCTGGGTGAGATGCCCACTCCTTTCCAGGAACTATTTTTTTCTTCTTTTTTATTTATTTTTTTCTGGTGGCTTCTCTTCCCACAATACAAAGCAGGTTTCCCTCTGACAAAGCTCTCTGGTGCCTCCTGGACATTTAATTATGGGAGAAGGGTCTCAGATAATGAAATGGGAACATCATGCTCCTGAACCAACGCTTCTGAAAAAGCAATAAACTGCGGTAGGGAAATGCAATTTAGTTTTGAACTGACTCAGGAATTTCCCATGGAACATTAATTCTATTTTCTGCTCACCTCTGAATGTCAGCCTATTTTTCTTTTTTGGTTTAGGAAGCTTATAAAAGGTGTTGTGAAACCGCTTCCAAATCTGTGAATTCCTCTTTCCCCCGCCCCCTCCTCCTGCTGTAGCCCTGGGGAGGGGGATGCCGTCTGAAAACAGACGCCTGTTGTACTGTGCAGAGGCGATGCCTGTCCCGAGGACCTGCTATCCACATCCGTAACACAGAGGAGTAAGGAAGGTGTTCCCACCCCCTTCCGTTCGGCAGGGGCTCAGAAAACTCAGCTTGCCCGAAGCTGCACAGGAATCCAGTGCACGAGCCAGAAACAACCACAGCTCTGCTAAGCCCCGCTGTGATTTTTAACTCATCCTCACATATTTTGTCTCAAACTTCTTCCGCTTCGATACCAAAACAAATAATTACAGTGATACCTTAATTTAGGAACCAGTTGGCCTGGAAATTTAGCACAGGACAGAAGTGTTTAGCTAGCCTGAACTAGTTAAGAGAACACCCAACTGTTATCAGCTATCGGAGAAGTGGCTTAAATGGCTTAAATACTCCCGTAATTGCTCTTCACATTGATGTTAAAAGTTCTGCATCTGCCTCTCCTTCATCCCCTAGATTCAACCACTCAGGAAACAACTCACGGCAGATCTGCTCACCCAAATGAACCCAGATTTTTTACAAAACTCCGGAGAGCTGACCAACAAGCATGGACTCGATCAAATGGAATAAAGCCCATGAAACGTACCAGATCCAGCATCTTTCCTTCAAACCAAGGAAACGTTTCTATTTCAGCTCATTCCATTGCTCATATTTAGCAAGGCACAGATGGACATCGGATGAGTCTCTTTGCCACCAGTATCTATAGCCAAAAATGTTCGGTGTTCCAGCAACCCGCTGGCAGCGCCCGCTTCCCAGGGCTGCCACGGGCAGCAGTAACACGTCAGGAATTCGGGGCATGTTTGGGCGAACGGCCACCGAGGCCACCGGCACCAGGGCTCGGAGCTCCTCTGCTACGAGCGTGCAACACGTGTGCCCAAAATGTGCGATAAAAGTGATGCTGCCATTTCGGCAATCCTCACATCGTGGGTTTAGAGGCAACTCTCACAGTATCAGTTCCTGCTATGCAACAAATTTTACAGCCGGCTTCCCACCGAGTTGCTGATATTTAATAAACCCTTTTGGTCAAAGGAACACCACAACTTCACCAGAAATGTTTGGGAAATACCCTGAAAATACTATTGATCAATGCGGCGATGAATCTGCTAGATACTGAAATTACTTTTGGTAAGTTTAGAAAGAATATGACAGCTTAAATCTTCTTGCTCATAAACTCACATCTCCAGTAATTACTACCAGGGGAACACGTACATTTTTTAATTACCACTGGAAATACTTTGTTGAGAGAAAACATAAAGGCCAAAATGGAAAAAATATAAAAAGTTTGAAAGCCCAGTAAAAGCACTCTCTGGGAACAAACAAACAGAAAAGTTACATTTAATTAGCCCTGTGTTTTGATCAAACTCACACGTAAGGAAATAGCAAATGAGTGAAACCATGGTGAAAAAAGCAAACAAATACTGATTATATCCTCTGTAATGCTGAAAGCAACCTGCTTCTCAGCTTTGTGATAATGAGCAGCATTTCACGCATATCTCACTCACGAAGAGCAAAGGGTTGTGATAAAATTGAGCTGACAGGCAAAGAGCACCAAGAACTGTAACGGGAAGGTTATTAAAGCCCAAGACTCCCTCGGCACGCCAAGACAAGAAACCTTGCGAGTTAACACTTCGCTGAGGAATAAAGTTCAAATAATCCACAACGGGAAAAGAGGGGAAAATAAATCACAGGGCAAAGCATTACTTAAAAATCTACCTTAAAGGAAGTGCTGAGAGCTCTGAGAACACGAGGCAAGCACAGAGACCCCGCGGCAGCAAATGGCAAAAAGGCAAGCTTCCTACTTACCCTATGGTATGCACCATGATCTCTTTGGCCACCTCAGTAATTTCAAGGAATCCAGAATTATGTGATTTTTACGGGAATATTTAAGTCTTGAGAGGAGGCAGAGGGAAGCTGACAACCAGAGCTTTGCGAGGAGCCAGGCGGAGAGGGATGAATTTAAACCCTGGCTCAGGATGCCGTGTTTTCTGCGTCTATCTTTAACTTGTAAATGATTTGGTTTCGCATTCCTCTGAAGTCCTGCTGGCAGATGCCTTTGCGGAGCTTGTACCAATCACAGGCACCCAGACCCCCTCCCTCCCTCTGCCTCCCTGCTTGCTCCCTCCCTTCCCGTCCTTCCCTCCCTCCCTCCCTCTCCCCAAGCCTGACAGTCATCCCCACCTCACCCCCAAACACAACACATACCCCCCGAAATACAGCACAGCACAGCACAGCACACACTTCACTCCAATAAAATCCCCCCTCCTCCCTCTCAGCAAGCAGCTCACACGCACTGCCACCAAACTGGCGCTTCCACCACGTTCCCCGCTCCGTTTCGGAGGCTCACGTAGCCTGCGCGAAGACGCTGAAACAATCCAGTCCTTCCTGCAAAGCTGTTTCAAAACATGCTATCGCAGCACGTTGGGATAAAAGTGGTAAGTGGCACTGCCTGCTTACGTTCGGAACAGAGGGGCCTGAAATTATTGCTCGTGCCAAATCTGGTATGAAGTCTCTGGGTTTGAAACCTGCAGTCGCTGATTAAATCACAGTAAGAAATAGGAGCACAGCAAGGCATTTCCCAGAGATGACCACAAATGCCACCAGCTTGAGGGGAGCGAGGGCAGGGGAGAGGAAGGCACAGAGCTGTGTTTCACCCTCTGCCATAGCAGCTGCTGCAGAGATTCATCTTTGGATGCTTACAGCACCTCTGCCCGTACAGAGATCTCTACTGAAGAACTGAGCAGAAAAATAAAAAAGATTGTACCTGATCTCAAACAAAAAGCCTCCAAACTTTCACTTGTGGTTAATTTGTGTCTCTTTACAATAACAATACATTGCAATTTTGTTCAGCAGTCAGACTCTGAAATAACCAGACTAACTATTGGCAGCACTTAGGAGACTGAAGTGAGCAAAAAAGTCCTTCCACATAACCCGGTACTACTAGCAGTGACTTCAGGAGTCACTAGGGTTGACACTAACCCCTGGCTCTTAATATCAGCCTTTTGAAGCTCCTAGTTTTTAATCTGTAAACGTGCATTCAGCCAAATACTGCTTGCCAGATAAGGTTTTCCTTATCTTAAAGACTGGTGCGAACAGAACGAGCCACAAGACTGTATGTAAAACATATGAATTATTGAACACTTCTGGCTGAAACTGGAAAATATCAATTTACAGTCTCACCAGTTCAAACAGAAGACATGGTAAAAGGCTTTGTTTTACAGTATTGCAAGGCCAGGCTGGTTTAGTAATAAAAGTCATCATACATTTAATCCAGGCTAACAAAAAAAAAAAAAATCAAACTTGGAAAGGCTGAAAGAGCAGTAAAAGAATAATCCTGAGGGCTGTACATTAGTGTAAAAGAAGTAAGCCTGCACTTCATCTCTGCCGAGCTACTGTTCATGCTGCTGCTATAGGAGACAACACTGGATAAAAACAGCCACCGTTGTGGTCAGTCCCACAGGCCCAAAGGCAATCTCCTCTTTACTTGGAGTCAGCTAAAGTTCACACACCTGGAAAAGTTGCCAGAAACATATAAATATTAAAGAATAAACCAGCTGACAAGATGACTCCTGAAAAGCTGAAAGATTTATTTGGAGTCGCTAACCTTTGTTGCTATTAGCAAATACAGACCTCAGTATGTTTAATGCCTGCCTCACAGAGAGCTTTAAAAACTCCAGCAAGTGAAAAACATGCCAGGGACATCATGCCAGACATTAAGGCAGTCGCTCAACTTCTCCTCTGCCTCGGGTCCTGAAACCGTGGGTTGCTGATACCATGATTCAGGGAATGTGCCCATTATTCGTTTTCAGGAGTTGCAGTGAATTGCAGGAAGGCTGCCTAGCCCTGCTTTCCGATAGAGCCACGTCTACCACTGCGGCTTACAAATCTCTCACACCAGAGAAAGTCCCAGACCCCAGGGTCTCCCATTCAAATGGAGCAACTCCGAGCAGTGTAATGGCATCACACCTCACACTGGCGTTTTTCAATTGTTTCGTAAGGGTGTCAGGCTAGAAGGGCAGATAACCATCAGAAGCAGAGTTAACATTAGGTCTTAAGGAGCACAGGGCTTTAGATGCTCAGAGAGACAAAAGAGAAGGAACAAAGAGAAGTCGTGCTTTTGTGGCTGAGCAGCTTTTCATTACCCAGATGAGCAAAGAGGAAAGCAGCTCCCCACGGAAGAAAGCATGATGGACCAATGTGATGGATCAGAAGTGAGGTGAAGGATTAACTCTGAGCTGTTTTCAGACTCCAGCCTACCCCAGAGAGTGCTTAAGTATGGGGAAGAACAATGGCAAGGAAATCCTCAAAAGCATGCCCACAGTTTTATCTGAGCTTTTGTATTTCCTTTACTATGTAAAAGTTTCCTTTACTAGGGTAAAAAGAGGTTGGGTTTTGGATCCTCTAAAAGAACACTAAGTGTTTCTTTCCCACGTCTCTTAAGAAGTTAATTATACACTTAAGAGTATGTGGGGGTGACGCTTTGAAAATGGGGTGCTTGAAATTACAGGGAAGACTTGGATGTCAATATGGACACCAAGATCCTATTTCCATGAATGGGACAGAGAGGTCGCACGTCCCCAAACTGTGTCACGTAAGCTAGAGGAGAAGATGGGTGTCCAGTTTCCTCAGACGAAGAAGAACAGCAGTGCCTAACACAGTGGAGCTGAAGACAGCAACCAGTCGAGCCCAGTAGAGCGTACAGCTGGGAGAGAGGTCCCAAGGTTGGGAGAGAGACTGCTGCTCCTTCCCTCTCAGCAGGGCCTGTTGCTTAAAAACATCACCAAACACAACGGGGCAGAGAGCACTGTGGTATTGGATCTGAGATGTAGGAATGCAAACTAACCACAAGCTCCTGTGGAGGTGTGGGGGCTGCGTGTGGAGCAGGGCGCAGAGCAGGGAGGGATGTGGTGCCAGCGACGAGTGCAGGTGGGTGACATGTCTGGAGCCGTGTGACTTCCTGCCATCCCCGATTTAGCCCTGCGCCTGGGAGGCATGCTCTGTCCCTTCACATTCAGCTATTTTTAACATGCACAAAATTTGCTCTCGGTCTTCACTAGTCTGTCAGCGTCTTGGGTTCATTTCTCGTGACAGCCGTGAGATTTGGACTTACTGGGACAAGCAACGTTTTTCACCCGACAGGCCCGGTCCTTCTAAGCCTTACTCAGAGTAGCTCCTGCTCGTAGGATCATCTCATTAACCCCTGCTGCTGATTTTCAGGGTTTGCCCAAAAATAAGAGCTCTGCGTAGAGGACTACCATTACGTGACAGGAATGCAGGCCCTGTGTGTCACGGTGCCTCGAACACGCTGACTTTTTCAGCATTATTCATCGACTCCACCACCCTCGGGCTGCCTCCAGCCCTGGTTACTCCACGGCTTGGCTGCCCCAGGAGCCCTCTCCAGTGGGCTCCAACAGGCAGCGTTTGGCCACGAGCTGCCCCACAAGTTGCTCAGTTTTTCAGCAACAGAGGATTCACTGTGCTGGCTTTTCTGTTTTTAACGTCTGCACTTCTGTGACTGAAGCTACGTTGAAGAAGGAGAATGTCCATGGTTCTACGTCTAAGCTCCAGGAACGAATCATATTTTCAGTTAATCCATTTTACTGAATAAAGAAAAAAAATCTGTGATTTACTTTTGAACACTTCTCCTCTTTTTGCTATGTCTGGTATGGACAGTTTGTGGGTGTTTTTTGGACAAGCTTGTGCTTTAAACTAGTGTTTATCACCATACATAAGCATCTCCCAAGAGCTGGGACATAAAGGCTTTGACTTTACTTATCTACACAAGAACAAATTATGAACATTAACTGAGAAGAATTAGGCAACTTCTGACAAACCCTGTGCAGTTGCCTTGTCTCTGCAAAATAAAACCATTACTTACCAGATGCACTGACATTCAGTTTACTTGAAAAATACCAAAGAGGACAACCAGAATAATGCGGCTTCCATTTATCTTCAGTCCAAACACTAAATACAGTAAAAAGACTACTCTTCTTGGTAGACGTCCAATCTGATAGTAAAACAAAGATCTCCCAGCTTCATAAAAAAAACAAAGATCTCTGAGATTTAATAAAATCAAAAGAACCTAAAAAGGCTGTAAGATATTGTAGGCAAAGTGATTGATTTTACTACACTGAAAGGAAAAATATTTATCTTTAAAAAAAAAAATTAAAAAAGACAGGTAAAGCTACTCCCACACAGCACTGACCCTTGGAAAAGTCCTTCGTGGCTTGACGGTGCTCCTGGATAAATAAAAAGGCTGTATCATCCATTATTGGTTCCGTGCCTGAAAACGCTGAACTTGAAAGGTTTGAAGTGACAGCTGTATTTCATTAAAGTTGCTTGGTGAGCAGCGCAGCTAATGAGGATCGTTTTCCCAAGGATTTATGATCCTTTGTTATTTACTGTTCCCAATGACAGCAGTCCCCATTTCCTGTAAACTCCCACAACCACTCCCACCCCTCAGGTCTTGAGCGCTGCCCATGTCTCCCTTCAGCTTCTTCACATCAGCCACACAACCAACCTGTGCCACCATCTCCACAAGGATCCTTTGAATGTCCCCAGGCCTCCATAGCTCCTTCTTTCAGCTGCTGCCCTAACCTGCAGTCCCGTTCACTTTCAGACTCCCTTACATAGAATAGTTTGAGCCAGAAGGGACCTTAAAGATTGTCTAGCTCCTTAAAGATCATCTACTTCTGACCATACTTTCTCGCTGTCTGGGGAAAAAGCAGCAGACAGGTGATAAGAGTAAAGGAGAATCAGGAGAGTTGAGACTTCTTCCCGTATGCTAAATTCAGGAGAAGGTATCTAATGAGTTCAAAACCACTGACTGTGACCTGAAGCGTGAGAGACACAAATATCATGACTGTTTCCTTGCAAAGTCAAACTAAGAAGTGAAATAAAACAACCAAAAAACCTGTATGCCAGTTACAAAGATTCACTCCAGTGTACGGGCCTCATTGGCTCCTCATTGGTAAGAACCTGCTATGGCTTTGAAGGCTTCGTGTCTGCTCTGACCCAGTATGCAGAAGGCAGTGACGACTGCTCAGTAAGAGAGCTCACGGCACCCAGTGCCTGAAACACTTGTGAAAGTAAAGATCACAACACTGAAATTCGCCTTGGCACAACCTTCTCCTGCAACGCGTTTATCAAATGAATGGAATATTGTCATTAAGGAAATGGCTCCGTTATCCTCTCTCATCCCAGCACCTTGGTTTCATTGCAGTGCTATGTTCTGCACTGAAAGAAGACTTCCACTACGTTCTTCATAAAGATGCCACAAACGTTAGGTATTCCTATTTGCCTGGACAGACAACCACAGGCCTTTCGAGAAATTTGGCCAATGTCTGAAGGGTGTGTGCAGGCAGACACGCATGTGGATGAAGTGACATACACTTTTCTTAGGACTGGGAGAGGATAATCTATGAAATACATTCTCTGTTCAGTTTAGCCCACCACAGGAACAACCCTCTTTCACCCACCCCACATATTCTGCCAAAAAATCCCTCCTGCTCTAAAATGAAACCGTGAGGCTCACTATATTCAACCCTTCAGAAAAAAACCTTGGGAAACAGGGGAAACAGATATTTTTTTTTTTTGGTAGAAAAAACAACAACATAGCAGGAACATGGAAGGAAGGCTAAAAGTCTCAGAACTGGTAGTGACTATTGGAGCATTAATATATAGGGCAATGGCAGAAATCTCATCAGATTAGTTACATAAAAGCACTAGTTACACAAAATTACACAAAAAGCCTTGCCCTGTGAAGTGCATCAGGGCTCTGCAGAGGCTGTGGTGGGTGTCTCAGCCACAAAGCCATCTCCTGCTGCCTGACTCCGGACCCAGCGGCATCCCCGCGCCCCTCGGACTGGGTCTCGGTCCTGCTGGGAGTAGGGACAGAAGAGGATGCTGCTGAGCATCCCCGGGGGCCCCAGCTGGGAGAGAGCAGGCAGGGTGAGACAGCCTGGAAGAAGCTTGTCCTACTGCTCCCTCTGCTGTACCCATCCTGTGGAGAAATCCCAAATGTCAGCCGGAGAGGCTGGGATGAGGGATGGCAGCTTTCGGCGAGCAATCTGCTCGCAGCACAGACCCAGGCAGACCTGAGGAAGGGGCAAAGCCGCGGCTGACGAGGAAGAAATGACCACCACGCTCGGGAGACGGCGTGACGTGGATCTTTTTTTAGCGCATCCGATCTTTTTTTTTTTTTTTTTTGCCCTGTACCTGCTGGGAGAGGTGCTATCCTTCCGCTTCCAGAAGAGCTCGGGGAGCACGGGAAAGCAACGCCTCTCCTCCAGCACGGTCTTCCCGCTTTGTAACCCAGATTTAGACTATGAGCTCATCTTACGAGAGGGATGGGTGTCACGATCAGCTGCGCGGCTCAGCCTGCAGAGAAAGGCGCATGAAACTCCCCGGGCACGGTTGGGTTGCTCACGGCAGCCAAACGAGGAGTTATGCAATGCCGGCAGTAAATGCCTCGCATACCCTGGCTGCTCGCAGACATCAAACGGGGGGGAAAAAAAAAACAAAAAAAACACCCGATTTGTGAGTCATGTTAATGCCACACTGAATTTAACAAGATGAAGCATAAGCAAAAGAGGGGAAAGAGGGAATACGGCTTATAGAAATGCAGTCAATTAATCAGTTGGGAATTAGCAATGTGATTGTCGGAGAAAGAACTTTTTTAACCCACGACCAGCTGAACATCACTTCAGTCAATAATCTCCCTGTGCACGCTATTCCTGAGGGTTGGAAAACTGGCAGCACTGGCTACCACCCACAAGAGACATTTGCAGCTGCCATGAAAGCCCTTCTCCGAATACAGTGAAAACTGGTACCCCAAGAAAAATACGTATTTCCAAACGCTCAGACATTACAGCGTGCTTTTTCCAATCTTCAGAGCAATATTTCATTTACTGCAAACTTCCCTTCTAGCTCTGATTTATGGAAATCCAAACCAGAGTAGAGACTATCTCAGAGGAAGAAATCACTCTCAAGCACTTTTCTCTGAGAAGGTGCAAACTCATCAGAACAGGAAGGGATGATTAGAGGAATCAGCACCTTCAGGAAAAGCATACGCTTTCCATATGAAAGGAGACGATTAAAGGCTGAAAGGCTGGAATGCAGCATTTAGGATTTGGCGACTTTGAAAGTCCAATCAGATACTCATCTTAAACCTTCTGGAGAATTTCAGGAACTTTACACAACGATTACTAAAAATAAAACCCCAAACCTTCCTAACACGAGTATGAGATTAAAAAAAAATAATAATTAATGAATTCTAGAAAGGCAGTGTTAACAGAGTAACTGCATTCCCTTTTTCTCCAAGCCCGAAGAATGATTTCCTTTTGTATTACAGAACATCTTCCAGCTAATGAAAACACCAGAAACTGGATTTTACGATATAACATGGTGATAAAGTGAATTACATTTAAATGTCAATGGGATCTATGGAACAGAGCAAACTTGAAAAAAACTCATTCAGTAATTTTAAAGTTGTGAATAATTAGCATGGCATTTTCAAACGCACTTGGTCATGACCTAATTCTTCTTCAAATGCTTCAATTTTAGTTTTTGCAAAGCTGTGCAAGCCCAGCAATACTACCATAGCAGTTGAACCAATGCTACAACAATAAAGTCCTACTGGAAAATCCCACCTTTAAATGAGTGGCTCTAGCAAAGGGAGGGGAAATGACAATTTGGGGTAGAATCCATTCTTTTCAGTTGCACTACTCCAAATTTACATAATGCAAACAAACACAGTTTGGTCTCAAGAGGGACACAATGATGTGCCTAATTCACACTTGCTCAGTTCACATCAAAGAGGAACTACTCTCTACATTTACAGCTGGAATGGAGCTGAAAGCATAAACTAAACTAACAACTTCCACAGGAAAAGTGATAAGATTGAAAAAATATTTTGTCTGTAATAATCCAAGAATACATACAAATTATTTTAACATGGCCCTGTGATGCATCATGACAAACAGCCCACACATAAATATACATTGTGTATGCGTAGAAACTAAGCACAGGTCTGGACATAATCTATTTGCTGTCAGATACCACAAAGCTGCTTTGAATAAACATCCTCATTTTTACAGCTCTTTCTCCCCTCTCTGAATTCATTTTGTTTATCCCCAAATAAAAGATATTTTTCATTTTGCTTTGTTTGGAATAGCACATGCTTTATCTAAGAACCTCAGACATTACAGCGTAAATTATTTGTACTGCTTGTTACAGAAAGTCTTGCTCCGGGACTTTGCGACTCAACACTGAATACCTGAGGGAAATCAAATTAACAGCAGCTGAGACAGGACTATTAAAGACATGTTTTCCCCTATGTACAGTAGTTTGCTAATGGCATCAAGACGGTGAGGATAAAGCAAGGACGTTTCTCTGAACCTTCACTATATTTCACATTGCTGTCTATTTCTGTGAAGGAGCTGTGGACACAGCGATGTTGATAGGTGCCACGCATAATATGAAGATGCTAACTTCCCAAACAAACCAAGTAAGCTTTTTGCTCAGGAATTGCAAGGCTGCTTCTGGCTTTAAATGCAGCAGTGCAAGGAAGGGGAGCACCAAAGCCCATCTCCCCTGCCCCCTCTCACCCTGCTGGGAGCTCGTGCCCTCAGGAGGTAGTGTCTGGTCCCAAAGAGAAGAGGAAGGCTTTGGGATGGCACCTGGCAGCCTTCTGCACACCCTGCCAGGGCAAGGTGCTCACCCAGGCAAGGTCAGACCATCTCCACCACCCACCTGCAGTGCTGTGGGCCTCAGAGGATGGTGAAAAACAGACCAATTCAGAAGGCAGTGCATTTTGTCCAGGTCACTAAATCTAAGTTTAAGTCCCACCCATTGCAGCGAAAGATTACAAATTGGGCCTAAAAATAAAAAGGACCCCTGAGCTACACTCAGACGCTTTTAGTTTCCAGTTTAGCCCACAGTTTCTGGTTTTCTCTTATTGCCCTCATGGATGTTTGTGGTGCTTGGAAAGAGTTTCCTTGCCCTCTCCCTAAGTCAGTTGGTTCCTCTGACTTCTCATAAAGGTTAAGGCTGGAAGGCACCTCTGGAGGCCATCTGATCCACCCCCCTGCTCAGTCATGGCCACCCAGAGCAGGGTGCCCAGGCCCATGTCCTGGTGGCTTTTGAAGGTCTCCAAGGAGGAGATCCACAGCCTCTCTGGGCAACTAGTATCATGCCCCATCACCCACACATAAGCCAGTGCTGCCTGGTGTTCAGAAGAAGCCTCCTGTGGGCCAGTTTGTGCCCATGGCCTCTTGCCCTGGCACTGGGCACCACTGAACAGAGCCTGGCTCTATCCTCTCTGCTCCATCCCTTCAGGTATTTACAGATCCCCCCTGAGCCTCCTCTTCTCCAGGCTGAGCAGTCCCAGCTCTCCCAGCCTCTCCTCACAAGGAAAGGTGCTGCAGGCCCTTCATCATCTTGTTGATCACCCACTGTATTAACTCTCCCTGCGCAATGAGTGAGAGGACATCTCCACTGCTTTCAGAAGAGGGCAAAGGCATGATATCAAAATGTTTAGGCTGATGAGGACTGCTTTTGCAACTGGGAACACCACTCTGAAATGTGGGTGGCCTCTGGGTGCCCACCTCCCAGAAATGACCACGCACACGCGGCCCGTGCTGCTCAGGCAGCACCTGAGGGACGAACACGGCATGGCCGGCGTGGGCCAAGCACCGGGGAGCTGCAGTGGGAGGCCTGCAGCAATTCTTGGCTCTGTGAATTTGGGAAGCTTTCCCTGGCCTCCATTCTGAGAACTGTGGTCATCACTTGCCTGCACCTTACCTGTTTGGTCTATTTAATCTCTTCATGGTGGGTGCCACATTACCAGGTGCTTCGAGCAACTAAGATGTTGAGCCAGGACCTCCCAGCACTACTGCAACTAAATTAATGAAAATTGCTTATGGAGTATTTTTATTCCATTTAGTAAACGGAAAAATTAACTAGGTAAAACAAGAAAAAGCACAGCTTCCTTCAAAAGCCTCTTTAATCTGCCCTAGAATCTGAATCAATGCTGAGCACAAAGACTTAAATTTGGCTTAATGAAAACTGAATAGACCAAAAAACAACAAAAGAAGTCTCTTTACAAAAGGTATGGATTCTACCTCGCCAGTAAATAATTAAAGCTCCTCTCTGTTCCCTTCCGCTTTCTATTTTAAGGCTTTTCATTACATGGGATCAAAGTCAGCTCGAGTTGGAGAGAGTTAGACAAATCCATCACGGAGACAGGACAGCTGTGTGATCTCAGCCTGGTGACAGCAGCCTGGAGATGCCACCTCGTCGCTCCTGAAGACATGGCAATGTCAGGCATAGGGCTCAAAACTCAAGGCAAGGTGCAGAAACCCTCTTTGACCAGGGAAACAAAAGGAAACAAGCGTAAAGCTGGCATCAAGGCTGCAACCGCCAGTGCCAGCCACAGGGCTGAGGAAAAGCTGCCACAGAAAGGGGCCGGGTGCAGGGGTCAGCAAGGACCAGGAGTCTTCAAAAATCAGCTCTGTGGGGAAAGAGTGATTTTTGTTTGAGAGGCGGTAAATGAGGAGAGGCAGGATAGATGTAGGATAGCCACATAAAAATTATAAATAGCACAAAGAAGGAAAACGAACCATTCTTATTTGCTTCCTCATAATAGAAGAAAAAGAATAGACTGAAGCCCAGAGACAAACTAATTACTGAGATAGAGAGGAAAAGTTAAACAGGAAGGTTAAAACTGAAAGGCAAATTTAAAAGAGAGTAATGAAAAGTCTGTTCTACCTTTTTAAACCTAAAGTACAGTTTACCCTGTGGAGCTGTCTGCCGTATAATATAATTGGGACCAAAAAGAACTATTAAGAATATTCATTAGATTGTTAATGAATTCTTGCACGTTCCCATTAGAAACTCATTTGTTTTAAAAAGAAAGAATATAATCCTTAATGAACCTTGCTTTCTTTAAGCAACAGAAGACAAACATTTATACTTCCTGACACAAGCAATGATTAAATGCCAGGGATTAAGAAGCAAATACCCCCTTTGTCACATTATCTCATAGCTAGCCACTGGCCAGTTCCTGCACACTGCCAGGGACAATGTACTGGGTCAGATCCAGCACAGCAATGATTGGTTAACACTAAAGTTCAATCAAGAGATTTCTGTATAAAACTTCCGTTTAAGAAAAAAAAGATTACTGCCTTGGGACTGCACCATAAACCTTTGCTTTCTAATACATTTTTTTGCTCTGACTGCCAGTAGCTAGCAGCACTTGAAGATGAAGGCAGCAAGCATACATCAACTCTACTTCCTTTGGTGTGTAAAAACACTTTGCCCTAGATTTGGGCCAAGATGCATTATTTCACTTCTCTGAGCTGCTTGACATGCCACACAAACTTGACTCGTGGTCTGCAGCGAAGATCATTTGCAGTTCCAGGAGTTGCAGGGGCTGCCCTTTGATGAAGCTTGCCACTACACTGTGACACGGAAGAAATCTGTGGAATTGTTACAGAAGAACATAAAAAAACCCTTACTGCTGTGAAATGCATGCAGGCCATTTCTCAGAGCGCACCGAGATGAAAACAAAGAAACAGTTCAGCACATCACTGGCTGTAAGAGCTACCTCAAACCCTGCTCTAGATTACGACTGCGGACTGGGACCTTCTCCCGGTGAGGAAATGCGCCCCGGGGAGGTGCAGAGGCCCCGATCAGCAATGTTCTCCTGTGTGACCTCATTAGCAGCTGCTGGATGGGAACGTCTCCTTTAAATGCGCGATTCTCCCCTTTACTTGGAGACGGTTCTTTAATCAAATTCATGAAATTACTTTCACTCGGTACCAGACAGATAAATAAACCCACATTATTCAGGCCCAACAGTTCTTCAAGTGAAGAAAAAAAAAAAAAAAAAAAACGCAATAAAAATTTAGATTGGAAAGGTTTTGATGCTTTATGTGGGAGTTAGCTGCATGCAGAATTGAACTGTATTTCTTGGTTCCAATGAACTAAGCCGTACTGACAAGAGCATGCTGAATTAGATCCGGTTGTAACCCGAGGTGAACCTGCAGGATAAACCTTACGTCATTCTCTTGCTGCAGTTCTTTCTTTCTCTATCTTTTTTTTTTTCTTTCCATGAGCAAATGTGGCTCACTTCCCTCAGTCTCTGAAATGCCACATCGGCAATGCTGTCCATGGGGTATAAGCCGAAATAGAGCATGTTTGGATTTATTCATTTCAGGCCTCTGGGAATGGAATCGAGCTACTGAAAGAGACTGAAGTAAGAACACAGAGGCATGAAGGAGGCAGACATGAAGACTTTTTAAAGATACCGGGGGTATAAAAGCCTGCCTTGTGCTGAAAGACGTACACCCACCCCTCTGGTTTGGACTGGACTGATGATTGATGAAACCAGCTCCATGCTCCCTCCCCCACGTGCCTGCAGGGACATCTTGCCTTGCATTGTGGAGGAACTGAAACTACCTGGTGATGATGCCAAGCCCTTCCTGGCTGCAAAGTGTTAAAAATACTTCATTTCCACAGCACCCTACACACAGCCTTGGAAAATAAGATACAAATCTCCAACATACTGAGAACTGCTTGTCTCAGCTTACCAGTTGCACAAAGGACAACGAGGACACAGGGTGCTTGGCACAACCACCCTCTCTGCCAAATTTCTAAACCACATCGTTGCTTCAGAGACATAACTGTGCAGGAAATACTGCTGCTACATTCGACCTCATGGCCAGACCAACAAAACGTGCTCTGTGTTCCTCCTGAGACACATTTCTGAGCACAGATCTACTTTCGGAGTCAGCTGGAAGTCTCAGTGAATGAGCACATGACCCTGCATCATCTCTGTACCTGAAGGCTCCTTTCTGTTAGGATTATCATTGACGTCCTGGGGCATGGCTGACCATACAGGAGCCCTCCCTGGATTAACCTTTGTACCCACGAGAAAAGCAACTCTATTTGTAGTTGGGCGAGCTGGGTAATAGATGGACCTCTGCTCCATCACACAAGCTCTTTGCCTGCAGAGGCCTGGAAGGAATCCTCTCCCTGCTCGGTGGGACTGGTAGGACACCGTAAAATTGATTCAGTACATCGGTCTGGAAGGAAAGACAATTATTCAGTGCACACCACTGCTGACTGCAAAACCCCAGACTGCAATCCATCGGCTGATACACTTTCTGCCTTCATCATAAAACAAGTCAGCTGGAGAATGGGGCTGGTGCAGCAAGGACAGGGCACGCAGCTGGGCCAGGCCAGCCTGCAGCCACCACGCACATTTACAAGTAGCGACCACCCTGCAGAACGAGGATTTCTCTTGCTCCAAATTCTTGAGGAAGATACCCTGGCCATTTTCTTTATTTTAAAAATATTTTTCCTCTCCCTTCGCACTGGCAGCAGACAACATGCAGTCTGCTTTGATGACCTTCCACACTGTCAGGAGTTACTTTTCTCTCTCCTAAGAGCTATGGGTGCTAGATGTTATTTTCCAACCCTGTATAACCATTTCTTCAAAGGAAATTCAGGTAGATAACCTTGATAATGATTTTCTCATGTATATTCAAGCTCATATGCAATGGAAATGCTCTGGAGATACCACAATTTTGCTTAATAAAAATATAAATCTCTATACAATTTCATCACTTAAGGCCTTGAATAACTGGAAATCTTCCTCCTACATAATTTGTCATGATTTCCTCTGTATGAGTCTAATGTAAGACGTGTATAGCTAAATTATGCAGAACTATAAACTTGCTTAACTGTTTGTAGGAAAGAAGAACATGAAAAATAAAGCCTCTTTAATAGTCAGGAATATAGAAAAGCCTAACAGAAAGCTGAAGAAAAGACAATTTTTAATTTATTCTTTCAGTGGACAGGTTTATTTAATTAGTAAAAATAGAAGTGAATCTGAGAATATACTGTCATTCCTTAAGACATATGGAAACCAAGAGCTGGCAGAACTAATTACTGAGCAGCTATATGAACAAACATAAACATAATATGCAGAAAGGTCAAATTACATTGAGAGACCACGTATCTCTTGCCTTAGTTTCCCCTCTTGGAACCGCAGTGGCTGCACCCATGTGGCTCAATGATATCATTTGCACAGAATCTGGAGCATCAGACATCCACAGCAAACTTATAATTTCATTCATTGCCTGGCAGGAGGTTCATCAATAGTCCACCCTTTATGCCTTTTCTTGGTTTGAATTACCTTTTTTCTCTTGGAGTAGTCTATTCTTACACAATAGGAGACTTCTCCTATTCTCAGTGCAAATAGGGAAATAAAATCCATCAGTCCTCTACTTGCCTTATTACTTCTCTCTCACACTGCTCATCTCTCTCTGATCTCTCAGCTCACTACTGACAGGACTCTTAAAGCCTTTAGCTTTCTATCTGGATGCTGGGGACAGATCCCCACCTCAGTTTGACCAATCCCTGATCTCTGATAAGGATCTTTGCTTTCACTTTTGGTCTCTCCTACCTCTGCTGACACAGCAAAACACCCTTTACAAAGTCACATATATACATTTAATTGGATGTTCTTTGACTTAAGATGAAAACCATGGGAAAGCACAAATGAACCTAAGGTCCATGATGTGAGGTTCTGTTGTTACGAGTTATAAGTAGATATGGCCAGAAACTGGGATGAAAGTGGGTTCATTAACAAACATCAGCTTTTCAGCGTACTTCAAATATGTGTATTTGGAAACTCTTATTGATGCACCCCGTACTAATGACAATTTGCAACTCCCTTGCATTGGAATGGAACGGAATGGAACGGAATGGAACGGAATGGAACGGAATGGAACGGAATGGGATAGAATAGAATAGAATAGAATAGAATAGAATAGAATAGAATAGAATAGAATAGAATAGAATAGAATAGAATAGAATAGAATAGAATAGAATAGAATAGAAAGAAAATAGTCCTGTTGGAGAAGACTTTCAATCACAGAATCATAAAATCACCGAATGGTTTGGGTTGGAAGGGACCTTAAAGATCCCCATGTCCCACCTCCCTGCCATGGGCAGGGACACCTCCCACCAGACCAGGTTGCCCAAAGCCCCATCCAGCCTGGCCTTGAACACCTCCAGGGATGGGGCATCCACAGCTTCCCTGGGCAGCCTGTGCCAGTGCCTCACCGCCCTTCAAAGATCATCTAGTCCAGCTGCCTGACACAGTCAGGGCTAAACAAAAGGTAAAGCATATTAATGAGGGTGTTGTCCAAATGCCTCTTGAACACTGACAGGCACGGGGCATCAAACACCTCGCTAGGAAGCCTGTTCCAGTGTTTGACCACCCTCATGGTAAAGTCATTTTTCCTCATGCTGTCTGACCCTCCCCTGGCGCAGCTCTGTGCCGTTCCCTAGCATCCCGTCAGCATCCCAGGGAGCAGAGGCTGGCACCTCCCTCTGCTTCCCCTCCTCAGGGAGCTGCGGAGAGCAGTGGGGTCACCTCTCGGCCTCCTCTTCTCCAAACTGGACAATCTAAGCACCCTCAGCCTCTCCTCACAGGACGTCTTTCAGCCCTTTTACCGGCTTTGTTGCCCTTTCCTGGATGCTTTCAGGACCTTAACAACCTTTTTGTACTGCGGAGCCCAGAACTGCACCCAGTATTTGAGGTGAGGCCACACCAACACTACACAGAGTGGGAGAATCTCCTTTTTTGACCAACTGGTTATGATGTGTTGACTATGCCCGCTAACAGCTTTGTTCTATAAATGCCTTGCCGTAGCGCCCAGGATAATCTTCTCCATAACTCTTCCAGGGACTGAGGTTAGACCAACAGCCCTGTAGGTTCCTGGGTCTACTCTCACGCCCTTCCTGTAGGCTGGTGCAACACCGGCTGGCTTCCAGACAGCTGGGGCCTCCCCAGACCTCCATGACTTTTGATAAAATGTTAAGAGGGGTCCAGCTGCAACATCCACTACCTCCTTCAGTAAGCATGCTGGGGTGAATCCTGTGAGGCCCCAGGGACCTGTGAATGTTGAGCTGATTTTTAGATTAGTTTTTAGATTTAGTTTTTAGATTAGTTTTTAGATTTCTGACACAACATGGCCAGTGTTAAGTCGGGCTTTAGCTTTTCTCATTTTCTCCCTTGCAGATGCATCTCTGTACGCCCCCCGTGAAGCCTGACCTTGCTTCTGGAGGTCACAGATTTTCTTTTTCCACCCTAGTTCTAGCCAGAGTTCCCAGCTGGGCTGCTCTTCCGCCCCATTTGCTTGCCTTGCAGCACAGTGGGATTGCCTGCTCCTGGGCTTTTAAAAGGCATCTTTTGAAAAGCGACCATCTCTCAAGGACCCCTAAAACCTCTACATCTGATTCCCAGGTGATACTGCTAACTAGCTCCCTGAGAAGTCTGCCCTCTTGAAGTCCAGGGTGGCAACCCTGCTGACCTTTTTTCTCCTTACACCAAAAGTTTTGAGCTCAACCAACTCGTGATTACTGTGGCCAAGACAGCCACCTACCATCACCTCTCCCACAGCAAACATCAGGTCCAGGAGGGCTTCCTTCCTAGTCAGCTCACTCAGTACTTGGAGCAGGAAGTTATCTTCGATATGCTTCAGGAATTTCCCAGCCTTACTTCTTGTGGCAGTACGATATTACCGGTTTATGCCTGGGAAGTTGAAGTCTTCCAGAAGGATGAGTATGACCAGTCTCAAGATTTCCCCTCACTGCCTAAAGAACAGCTCATCCACGCTGTTGTCCTGGGTAGGAGGTTGATGGCAGACACCCACAACATCTCCTTTGCTATCCATCCCCTAAATCTTCATTCAGAGGCTCTCTACCACATTCCCCTAACGGCAGTGGCCGCACAGTCCCACCTCCCCTCCCCCTTGCATAAAGCACACCACCACCACCTCACCGGCCCTACCTACCCCCCGACAGCCCTCCATTGCAGCACTCCAGCCCTGGGACTCATCTCTCCACCACCTCTCACCAATACCAATGACACCACAGCTCTGGGAAAGGACCAAAGCTTCCAGTTCGTCCCGCTTGTTCCTCACACTGTGCACTGGTATGCAGGCATTTCAGACGTGCTCCTCTGCCCGCAGGAGCGGTATAGATGCTCCCATCAGCCTCGCCACCCTCAGGTAGTGCCGCACCATCCCCTGGCACAACCTCAGTTCTCCCATTAGGTGTGTGAATGAAGCATGGAAACAATTTGTTTTATCACCTCCATTCTCACAAAAGAATTGGATTAAAAATAGCAATAAGCCATCACAATTTAATGGGGCAGTATGACAGAACTGTAATAACTTCGGGCTCACTTCTTCCCTCCCATAGCATGTTCTGCAGTGGAAGGGAGGCTGTAGCTCTGCTTGGGATCCTTCTACCAGATTCTGCCCTGGGAAAAGGATTATTGAGAGGGAAGACGCTGTGGGATAAGTGCCTGAAGCCACACCTGTCCTCTCAGTCCTCAGGCCACATGGTTGGTTGGGCTGATGATCTGCTTTGCTGTTCTGTGTCGCTGGCAGCCCTTTTCCGTAGGGATGCTCTGCTAGAGACACCTGCCAGCCACATTTTGTGGAAAATTATTTTCTTCAGAAGGCTCCTCAATGTACAGCAGCTTTACTGTGAACCTAATGCAGGTTGTTATTTTTTAATTTTGACTGTCCCATGGGTGGATATTGGTACCCATATCCACAATTTCCCCCTCTCCTTCCCTACCATGCAAGGCATTGTGAGGCCTTCACCTCAGGAAACTGAGGGATGAGCAAGATAGGACACAGCATCTTCTACTGATGACATCCACTCGACACAACTAAAGCTTTTAAAAAAGAATGGGCCTGAATAGGTCCCTCCAAAACTGCAATTAATCTGATCTTAAAAAAAAGAAACAACAAGGACTAAAGATGTCATACTGACATTTCTGTGCAGTGATTCCTCTTAAGCAAATTTTTCAATAATATCAGCAGAAGGGAAAAATTTGTCTGTGGTATGCAGGCAGTACTCAGCTAATAAGGCTCCTCAGTTGACCCCCAAGATGCACGAAACTGTGCTCACTGCTGTATTTCCAAAATGCACAAAAATATACTTACCTGCAGATCTTAAAGTAGTGCCAGAGCTAAGGAACAGGCAACTTCAAGTCTTTATACTTAAGAATATATTTGCCTGCTGGAAATTCAAGGGATTTCTCTGTAGACCACTCATGTAACAGTGGCAGTAAATCCTACAGTAAATGTATGTGTGCCATTTCCATCAACCCCAGCAGATTTATAGGTGAAGTGAGATTCACCTTGATTCACAAATCTGGCACAAGGGCCCTTTGCTTCACTGAAGACCATGAATTGCAAAGGAAGATCAAGGACAGTGGCGCTAAACTATCCAGGGGGGTTTGTCTGCAGTCTTTCATGCACTGCTCAGAGATCTTTGCCAGCTGCAAAGAGGCTGTCAGACAGAAAGATGTAGGAGCAGGTAAAGGAAAGGATCATGGGACCTGGCAGTTCACGAGTCCTCAGCACAGGGCACTCACGACAGACAGCAGCTGACTCCAACTGTGAACTGTTCAGTCTCTTCTAGCCATCGGTCAGTGATCTGCTCCGATTTACTATGCACACATTTGTCACGCAGCAGTGGTGACCCTCCCTGAAAATTTTATGCTAAGGGTTGGAAAAACAGTTCCTTTAAACTTCCTAGAGTTTTACTCACAAAGGCCTGGAGCTTCTCCATCTAAAGCATACATAAATTAAACTGCAGCAACCATGAATGTTGTCAGTGGAAAAACCATGAAACAATGCAAGTTTTCCTGATGCTTCTGCTGTGCAGAGTAAGCACTGCTGCGGAAGCTGTGCGCTCAGGATGTGTTAATTGCAGGGCCCCAGGGGCGCTCCCTTTAGCCCGTTCCACATCTTCCTCTATGGCAGCCTTTGCTACAGTGTGGTGAGAGTCACTGACCCGTATTTTGAAGGTAGATTATTGCAGTTTACATTTATAAGATAATCATTAAGCATAAGGTCATCACTTAATAAAATTCAGCTGGGGTTTACTATGATTCTGCACCCCTAATAAATATTTACTTGCCCTTAAATTACTCTGGCAAATATTTTATATACGATTAAACTCAGCTGCTGTTCACCAGAACACAAGAACTTCTCACTCAAAAGATAATGAAGACAGCAATTAGAGTTGTATGTGTATCTTATATCCTAAAACCTTCTTAGCTGCCATTTGTAAGAATATATATTCTCAACAAGCCAAAGAACACTGCAAGTCCAGCTCTCCAGTGCTCTGCTTTACAGCTCTGCTGGGCCAGTGGCATCAGGACAAGAAAGCCATTAACCTCTTTTGTTGAGGGTCACTGCATTTGTGACATGACAGAAGCACCAGCAGAAGGAGTCACATACACTTAATTGTATAGGCTATTTGCACGTAAGATAACCAAATGGCCACATGAAGACAGCTTGCCAAGCTCGGTATCTCTGGTCTATCTACTGCCACACAACTATCAAGACCTTGCCTATTACCTCATCTGCAAGAGTTTGGAAAACTATTCTGAACTCATAGAAGCTTAGAAAGATGACTAGATAAAAACATAGTTTCTTCTGTCTAACGATGTGACATTTCATTAGTATGTGACAGAATTAATTTCTCCCTTTGCTAAAAAAGGCTCCTTTTTCTGAATACACTCAGGTTTGCAGTCAGTGTT